>NC_092826.1:77853616-78540676 GCF_039878825.1 Excalfactoria chinensis | reverse complement strand
TATCTAACAAAGACCTGAAGTTCATCTTTCTTATGAGCAGCTACATTCTCTGCTGCTCAAATGCATTGCTAATGCAGCTTTATACATTATCAAGGTAAAGAACCTTGTCTGCGTCATCATGCATGAATTGTCACAGTATCTATAGTCTGCATCCCAGCAAAGAATGACTTTAGTTTGTAAACCAAAATTAAAACATAGCGATTCAAATAGAAGATTATAATTCTTCAAACTCAAAGGACAGACAGATTCCACAAAAAGCAATTGTTCTAGTGCCCAAAGCTATCATTTACATCTAAGCAATGTAAGTGTGACACCCCATGAATGATGCCTGAGATAAGAGACAACCCACTCTAAAGGGACTGAGTTGGGACCCACCAGCTGCAAGACCTGGCATAGGCGAACCCAATGGGACCAAATTCTGGATTATATTTAGATTACACTACTGGTTGATTTTATTATTGCAGAGATACTTGGGAGCCAAGGAAACTGGTGAGAAGGTGTGAAGTATGACAGGAAATGTAGAAATAAAACCTCACAAACCTTGGCTCTTGGTGGAGGAGTCTTCCAGGATATACCCAGAATGCCCTACAGCGCCTTGGCCAGGGCAGGAGAGGGCATGTAAGTGGTTAGCACTTCATACAGCAACATGTGCCAAGCACCTCAAGCTTCCAGTGGCAACAGCAAAATGGTACAAACCTGACTTGGGCTTACACAGGCTGAGAAAATGGGGCCCTGGATCTGAGGCTTGAGGTCACTGCTGCTTGGCAATAGTTCTCTGTCTGACAGGCAGCTAAACCAGGTGATTTGGTGCTGTGGTTCTGACATCAGTTTTGTATGAAAAATGTTCAGATTTTGAAAATGACCAGGAGATTCTGTAACGCATCCAGATCCCTTCACTTCACCCTCCTAGTTCAGTGGGAACTGGTCAGAAAGGTCCCGTGAAAAATACACAACGCTTTCAGATTAAAAAAAAAAAAAGTAAAAGAGCTTGAATGCATTGAAAGGAGAAATAAGAATGTGAGAATACAACTGCAACAAGCTTTTTGATCATGAATCCAGTAGGAATGTTACTTATCTTCATACTTGTAATGAGATTGTGGGATTTCCTTTTCAGCCAGCTGCTTCAAAAGTAGAGGAAGATGCCAGTATAACAAATTTGGCACAGCTGATTCAGATGAGGAAGACATCCTTACACGTGCTGTATATCGGTTTGCAATCCCAAGTAGAAATCAAAGAAAGAAAGGAGAGATACTTTTTACAGGACACGTCTCATGCTGCTGTTAAACTCAGCAATATAAATCTACCGTTATTCCACTGGCTTCATTCAGTTACATTCTACAGATTTTCTCTATTAAAACTAAACAGAAGCCTTAATTCCCCTTTTAATTACATACACGTCACGTAGGTTATGAGACAAATTCACTGAAGCTGGTTTATGCAAGACAGAAACAAGCATTATGAACCTAGGATATGTTCAGGTCCTTGCTATCAGAACAGCACTGGATCTGCAACCGTCAGTTGTTGCAGTTACATAGTGCTGACGTCCATTACGTCACTATGTAATACAAAGGGTAATTCCATTCATTCCTGATTTACTCAGGCAAAAAAGTTACAGATTCAGATCCTAAAAATTCCTTTCTTGATTTGTTCTGAATACATCTGCTGAGCAGATCACTTCTTTCCACACTTCCTCTCCTTTTTTTCCCTCTTATCTTTAGATTTCTTCTTCCCTGCTCTAACCATTCTTCTTCTCCTCCTTTTCTGTGTTCCATGTGCCTGTCTGATTCAAGAAATTTGCAGTAAATTTCTACTGAGGAAGTTTCCTTTGCGTTTTTATGCAAACCCAAACCAATGCCCACCAAGAACCTGAAAGACTTTTGTTCTGGAAAGTCAGAAAAGTTATTTGTGCTGAAAGCCAGTGAATTTGCATTGTTCTCAAAGACAGCCTGAGAGATGGCAACAGTAGAGTTTACGTTAGAGGAAGTATTAAGGTTCTACTGCTGCCTACTCTGTGACACAAGGTAGAGACACTCATTCCTTCTGATTTGTGTACATCAAACGCTATCTTTTAGAATGGAATACTTTAAACATAGAAATATATTTTTAAAGCTTTTTTTTTTTTTTCCTTTATTTTATTTTATTTTTAGATCTACTTCCACAAGGGCAGCAAGCACTGCCCACAGACATACAGCCGTCCTCCACCAGCTCCCTGGAGCTGGCAGTCGGGACTTGTTCGGAAGGCAGTGCAAAGCAGCAGCAGCCGGCAGGGGTCATGGTGACACCAGGCCATTGCTGCAGCCCAGCTGTGGTCAAACTGGGGCTAAAGCAACGTCATCAGCTAGCACATTTCTAGGGAGGATATGTCCCCATATCCAAAATTTTATCCTGAAATTAGAGATGAAGCAAGTCTCAAAATGCTTGATAACAGGCTACGTGTTTTAGCTTCTTTTAATTCAGCTCCTATGCCGCTTGCTTTGTTTCAGATCAAATGCCTCACTGAACTTGAAAATAATAAAGAAGCACAGCTAGCCAAACAGCCTGAGATCACAACCCTACAATAACAACCCGGGACGCTCACACAATAGAAAAGAAAAGCTCCTGCAGCAGCAAGGAAACAGCCTTCAGCCTCAAGCTTCCAGGGGGGTTAAAACAACAGCGAGTTAAACGTGCAGCTTTGCAGAATGGGAAAACATCTCAGTCTTATGTTCTCTAAGTGAGAAGCCGCAGAATCAGAGATTGTGTACTGTAACAGAGCTGCACGTTGAACCCACAGCTGCTTTGCATGTGAAGACAAGATTTTTCTAATGCTACATGGGGGTGAGCATCTGAAATTAGTAAGAATGTTCCTGCACACACCGAACACAGGAAAGTCCCTAAGACTGAAAAAAAAAATGAACCAACATGTATTTAAGCTCTTCCCTGAATCAGGGCCAGTGTCTGTGGTAATAATTAGAGCATGTTAATAATCAGGATGCTTTAATTCATATTCAGTTGGTTGTCCTTTTCCCGTAAAGAATATACACACATATATGTATTGCTCCACACACAAACACACACACACACACATATATATATAATCTATCATGTTGTTAGTTTAAAGGAGGATCTCCTCTTCTAACCAATTTTTAAAACGAAAGACAGTAGTGTAACTAATTCTTGTGATACTACACAGTAAACTGAAAAAAAACAAATTCCTTCCTGCTAAGCACTGTACTTTTAGTTGCACTTAATGTTGCACTATACTGAACTTCTCTACATTCAACCTTTTTTCCTGCCCTCATGTACAATAATGACACCCTCTGAACACAACTTCGCTTACTATACAGCTTGTTGTGCAGGATGAAGCAATATCATATCTACCCAAAATACAGTTATAACTTTTTTCTCACTCACCTAGAAACCCAGCCACGTAATTGTTGCAGAACTATTTGCTTTGATGCTGGAGATAATCTGGAGGTCGTATTTTGTTATGAAGATATTTGTGTTTGTGAGTGCTTGTAAAATGGCGACAGTGCTGAAATGTTTCTGTCTCTACCCCAAGAGTGACAGTTGTGATCCGTGACTGAGCCAAACTGCAAGAGAGACTGTATGGACCTTCACAACACGCAGAAGACTGGAGAACATAAACAGAATAGCAATCCTATAATATAGAGATTTTCATTGTAAGGACAAGGCTGAGGGAATCAGGCACAGGCATGCTGGAATTAGGCATAAACTCAAGGCTAATGACATTAGGTAGATTAAAGAGTGAGGGTGATATCACTTGTAAAAGTTATGTCTGATTCACTGTAATATCTGCAAATTCAGATTTCCTCAGCTGCCATTCCTCAGGTGACTTGTTTGCACACATGCATGTAGACATTCATATAGTAGTACATAACTATGGGTATGAAGCCAGGGAATGACTTCTTGCAGATTTCCAGAAGAACACGACTTGAGGTTTCTTGACCCATGCAGAAAATGTGACCATCTCGTGTTCCTCTAGACGAAACTCTGAAACATACCTTCTCTCCATCTCCCTACTATCACTGGAGCACTGCTATAAATCTCTGATTGCTAAGATCAGTGGGGAGGAACCAAGTTCAAGGCTATGTTTTTCCAGAAGGGGCTAAGCCAGCCTAGTAGAGTTGTGCTGATTAATACTAGCACGTGGTTTGGCTCAAGTATGTTTCTAATCAGACTGGTATTTTTATTTATTTATATATATTTTTTTATACACAGCCTTAGCCTTTTTCCATCAAAAGCATGGGACATGACTAGAATATTTTTAGCAAGATGCATTTCATGAGAAGTTTCAAAACTTTACTGGGAATCATTGTTTGTGTAAGAAATTGCTCAAAATTGGGGAACTTTTCAAATAAAATTAAGCAGTTTGTATTCTGGAGGATCGCAGCCAGAAACTCGTGACAGAGCAAGATTTTGACAAGGCTCCTGTGCACAGGGTTTGTAACAGGGTTCAGAGGTGGCTAAATGGTTGAAGAACAAAGTTTGTTTTTTCTGATTTTGACTGCTTGATCGTGGCAGTGCAATCAGGATAGCGCATGTTCTACCCACTGCCTGCTGCCATATTCCTCCACTCCCAAACATGATACAAGACACACCAGTCATTACTAGCAAAAACTGAGAGATTTTTCTTATGCTAGAGAGCTCAGTTGGCTCTTCTCCACTGTGCTGTGTTTCCAAATCCTTTGCACATTCCCTCTCAGACCTCAGTGCCCTTAACCCTTTTTTCCACATCTAGTACTGCTCCTGTTCCTTACATCATTCCCCTGCCTTACAGTTGGTTGCAGACATGAGGTGGTGAGGAAAGAAGAGCTACAAATGCATCTCTCGAGATTTTCAGTGTTGAAAAACAAACTCTAGTCAAGGTCTGAAAAGTGGAAAATGTCATCCAAACAAAGCAGTCCTCCTTTTGTGGCTGCCCACAGCTGCGAAAAGGAGCTGTGACTTTTTCCAGGCAGCTTGGACTTGAAAGAGGAAGGAGGCACTAGTGCTAGAAGAGCTCATTGGTAGGGCTGAGACATGAGTTCTCACCAAGGATGCTTCAAGATGTACATGGGGTCTGCTGAAATCGTTTTTATTTTCTGCATTAAAACCACTGTTCAGAGTCCAAATGAGGAGATCTGCAAAGATCTAGAAAACGACCAAGAACTAAGCTATGTGCATCAAAGGCAAACAGTATCTATGTGAGTGTGGTTGCTCAGACCAAGAACAGCAATGCTGTGCTGCTACTGGAGCGTGAAGCATCTCCAAAGGGACTGTCAGTGCAGTGGGTTGGGAGGTTCTGCCAGGCAGCCAGATGTTGTTGTTGGGGAACTGTGTCCAGTACAACTCAGCATCTGGGACTCATGATTATCACTGACATGGTGGAAAGCTCTGGGACAGAGCAGACAAAAGGTTTTTAGAGCTGTACTCCACCCTTATTCTCAATTAGCTAAGAAACTTTCTTGGAAAGTTGGGGTGCTAAAAAGGGCAAGTCTTAAAACACGACTGAAAAATAACTTGAGCATGTTATTTATACATTTAAAAAAACATGTGCCTCTTATTAAGACATTTTATTCTTATTTCTTACGAGGCTGTTGTTTGAGAACTGGGAAATATATACTGAAATTAAACCACTCACTAATACTTATATTGTATTTATATTATGATGCATATGTGTGTGTGTGGAGGTGGGGACAGAGTGTTCCTACAGGTGATAAGTTTGTGCCCAAACCTGCTCTTGGTTAAATCCAGGCTAAACTCCCACGAAGACTAACAGGAGGAGAGCCTGACCTGATGAGGGTCAGTAAGGCTTCCCCTGAGCTCAGCAGGTACTGATCCGAGTCCAAACGATGACTGGGTTGACAGAAGCTCATTCTAATACACTTTGCCTGAAGATGGTGATAAATCATTTGCTATATTAAGTGAACCTTGAGGAAACTTGTGTATTTTTGTGATTATTTTTGCCTGGGTGAAATCAGAGGTACTGTGTAAAATTGGAGTGGAGTTTGTTAGTTTTCTTTTTTCTTTTCCTTTTCAGTTTATGTTTTACACATTAAAGTCAGATGCTTCCAAAAACGATGGCTTATTTTTGTTGTTTTCTGGGGTAAGACCTGATTTTGAAAGCATTTTGTATTGGCTGTTCCTACTGAATCTACCTGCAAGGAGGAGTGATCTGTAGCTCTGAAAGTAGTCTCAAGCTGAACAAAGTTGGAGGCACTTACGTGTTCCTATTAAAAAAACAACAACAACAATGAAACAACAAACCAAACACCCAGGCCAAACCAAACAAAAGAACATATAAGGAAAACAGCGGCCTGATTAAACAAAGCTCACAACCACATCTTAAGTCTCGCTTATAGCCCCATTCACGCACGTGCTTCAGTACATGCTGAAATGTGTTGCTGGGAACTGGATGTGCTAAGGCCAAATATATGTGACAGGGTTTTGGTGATGGATGCCCAGGTTGAGCACCCAGAATTCTCCAAGGCAGGCATGTTACTATGCCCAGATTCCCCACTTCACCCCCTGAATGATGCCACTGAATCTGCAAAAGTGCTTACTGTTGTGGGGTTTGTATTCATCTCAGTATTATAAGAAGCCCAGGAAACCATATCAGAAAGACCTCTCCTATGATTTGCACTTTGAATAGCCACTTGCAGCAGCGCTGAATGGAAGGAAAACATTGTTCATAGCACCAGCAGTGAATTCTGTTGGCCTGGCATTTCTCGGGCTTTCATACACGTGGGAAATTATGGCACAGAGTGGGACAGTTCATATCAGTGGCAAGCACAGATTGGCTGGGCAAGCAGGAAGGGGCAGGAAGAAAACAAGAATCTGTGGCCACAGCCTCTCTCCTGATCGGATGGAGCCAGCCAGAGCAAAGCTCTCTCTGTGTCATGCAGCTGCCTGCTCAGTCTCTGTTACAAAGGGAAGAGTTTCCAAGTACGACTGCAAGGAGCTCCACAGCACAACCACTGAGCAGCAAGTTTTCCGCCCTGAAACATTACACAAGATAGATTGCATTAAGGGAGACAACCTGGGTATTTATTATCTGAAAGCTGATAGGAAATTGGACATAAGCCTTCAGTATTGTTTCAGAGTATTACAAGTGCACAGTAAAGGCAGTACTTAGTTATAACTATATTTAATAGAAAACAGGAACATAGCACTAAGATACCGATTAAGGTATTTGCCACACAGGCAATAGCTCGTGTCATGGACAGGTAGAAAAGAGGTGTCTTGGTCTGTTCAGCCCAGAGCAGAGGAGCTGAGGGGAAGCCTCATGGTGGCTGCAGCTCCTCAGAGGGAGCAGAGGGGCAGCGCTGAGCTCTGCTCTGTGTGACAGCGACAGGGCCCGAGGGAACGGCATGGAGCTGTGCCAGGGGAGGGGCAGCTGGGGGTGAGGGAAAGGGGCTGCACCAGAGGGTGGTGGGCATGGAACGGGCTGCACATGGCTGTGGGCACAGCCCCAAGTGCTGGAGTTTAGGGAGCATTTGGATAGTGCTCTCAGACATTGGGTTTGGATTTTGGGTAGTGCTGCATGGAGCCAGGAGTTGGCACATTGGTAAGTCTCTGCCTCGTATACTCCAGATAGCAGAATGCTCTAAATAGCTGTTCTTCTTGATTTTATGATTGCATTTCCAGACTATCCAAAATTACTTTTCCAGCTCGTGAGTTTCAAGGAAAGCTTAAATGTGAAGAAGGAGGAATTTAAAATAGCACCTTTCATAAACAATGGGATATTTTAGTTATATAATAAATAAATAAATAAATAAATAAAACAAAAAACAACCAAAAAACCCAGCAGTGATTTCTTCTAAGTTGTGCCTCCAGATCTTGATGCATCACCCCTCAGTTGGTTTCTACACAATGTTTTATAAGATTTCAAATGATTGAAATCCGAATTGAGAGCAACTTCAAAGTATGGCATGTAATAGACTTTATAATGCATGCTAGCCTATTTTTTAATTTTTATTTTCTATCTTTTCACCTGTCCTAGAAATACATTGGCCTCCATCATCATTCCTGGAAATCATATTGGGCAAGATTCACTTGGCTCACTACATAGCCATATATCGTAGAAGCAGACACCACACTTACAGGCTAGACATGTATAACCAGAACTCATAATAGCCTTCAGCTTTCAACACACTAATCTTGACACAGAAAGAAAGGAGATGAACTTTTTGTGCAGACAAGCAGAGGGAACTGAATAGAAACACACAGGAACAGCTTTGGTACATTCCAGTTTATGCACACACCAATGGCACAGATTAAAAAAAAAACACACCACTAATGAAGGAGTCTTGATTTTGGGATCTTCTTTGGCAGGGATAGAAAGTAGTATAGGTACATTGCTTTGCGGGAAAAAGAGAAGCAACGCTCAAGTCTGATTCTGCTGAATGGAGTAAAGAGTCCAATTACTGGAATCTGCTATTCAGAAGTGACATCTTACTGTGAACACCTGATAGCTGAATTCCAAAATAGGCCTATATGTTCTCTTATTCTCACTCAGAGGGAGCTCTGAGTATGTGCATTATCAGTGGAGCAGCTGGTCTTAATGTATACAGATGCCATCTATTGAATGAGAACATGTGTGAGGACTGTCTTAGTTTTAGCTAAGACAAGGAAACATAGCTTTTGTTCATAGAATTGTAGAATGGGTTGGGTTGGAAGGGACCTCAAGGATCATCAAGCTGCAGCCCCCCTGCTGCAGACTGTGCTGCCAAAACCAAACCAGGCTGCCCAGGAACCCATCCATTCTGGCCTTGAACACCTCCAGGGATGGGGCTCTGGAGCCTTAAGTTCAGCACATCAGAAATCCTTTTTGTTGACCTAACTGCACTTCCACCGAAGTTGATGGGAATCTTTTGTGGACTTCAAGAGTCTTCAGAATGAAGCTAAACACAAGTTTAGTTTCTAAAAATCCTGTTCATTATTTCACAAAAAGGATTTTGCTCTTTCAGCAGAGGCATCTGTACACAGCTTAGGGAATCCAATACTGGACAAGCTGAAACACATTTATTTTATTTATGTTACATCTACTACATAACATCTGGGCTTAATGTATAAGTACATCATAGCAGATTAAAACACTGCAATCACAAAATGGCCCCTAATCTAACCTAGCACCTTCTCCACGCATAATCAATTCACCCTAAAAAGCAATGAAACAACCTACACAGTTTAGGGAAACAAATGCAAGTGTCCTGTGTTGCATTTGTCAAGCTGAAACTTCTCATGGCTGTGCAACTTTACAATGCTGTATGGCCAGCCACAATGTTTTCCTGCAAAACAGGAGCCCTAGCAGTTGCCCACTCTTGTAGGAAACATAATCATTTGTGGTAGAAGTAGGTATTCTAAGACAGGAGGTGAATATTCTCACTGTTAGAAACTATTTACACTTGCCTTGAGTTGGAACTGCAAAAGAAAGAATATTCTGCATTACTTACTCCAAAGAGCCCTCATGTTTCCTCTGTTTCCTTTTCTTTCGTTGTTTTTTTTTCAGTACATCACCTTTATGACACTTAGCACTGACCACACTGAAAGATAAATCAACAGGAAAACTGCACCTACTGTGCCAGACAGCACTGTAAGGTCTTTTTGAAGCACAAAGAAACTCTTTCCACTCACTCCTAATAAATAGTCACATTTAGAAAGAAAGAAAACAAAATAAGAAGTACTTTGCCCCTTTACTTCTCATGTAAAAGATGCTGTTTCCAAGACATTTTGGAGAGAAATTAAATTCACTGCATGTTTTCTCCTAGAGAAATCAAATGTTTGACTCATAATCCACAGATGGTAAATTGTGATCATTAATATTGTTCTGGGGAAAATTAGACTGCTTTTAATTGCTTGTGTGCTTCTGCAGTCTAAACCTAATAATGTCCCTTTATTAGTGCTGGCCAAATTAGTAAAAAAGTAAAAAAATAAAAAGTTCTCCTGTACTTCTCCTGTTTCTTTCTTTCTTTCTTTCTTTCTTTCTTTCTTTCTTTCTTTCTTTCTTTCTTTCTTTCTTTCTTTCTTTCTTTCTTTCTTTCTTTCTTTCTTTCTTTCTTTCTTTCTTTCTTTCTTTCTTTCTTTCTTTCTTTCTTTCTTTCTTTCTTTCTCTCTCTCTCTCTCTCTCTCTCTCTTTCTTTCTTTCTTTCTTTCTTTCTTTCTTTCTTTCTTTCTTTCTAACATGGTGGTTAATAGAAATAACACATTTTAAAAACAAGTAGAAGTAATAAAAAAACAAATTGAAATTTACACAGTGGTTCAGGTCAAGCATGTTTGCATTATTGGTAACTGGATTCCCATGATCTCAAGTCGATTTCAAGACTGTATTTATCAGAATTAGAATCTTTGATGATAAGACCCAAATTTTCACTTACTTCTATGCCTTTATAAATTGCTAGAATTTGATTAAAGCATATTTCAGGCCTCCCAGTTCTTTTCCAAGAGGCTCTTTGTTTTCATTAAACAATCTTTATGGGAATGCCAAACTTGAAACTATACCCCAAATCAGCTGGAGAAGGCAGCTTTCCGATATTTTTTTGGGCCCAGGTCTACAAAGCACCGCAACTCAATTTCCTTAACAAGATGCTGGGGTACCAAGGTCTGAACTCAGCATCAAGTCTAAATGTGCTATATCTGGTACAGCAGTGAAGCCAAAGGCAGTCTTTAAACCCTGAGGAGTGAAAATGTATTTCAGGAAGCTACAGGGCTATTTTGGGCAAAAGGATGAGGAAGTCCTGTAACACCAGCCTATTTTACAAAACCCCTTTAGACTGTGCAAACTTTTTGGCTTTCAAAAACAAATGCACAAGAAAAGAATCTCAGTTACCTTCAGATGCACAAGAGTAACGCATTGGTTCTAACAAGCACCAAGTCTGAGCACGTGCTTTTGAAGGTAGTATTTATGAACATATTACCAGGATCACATGCTGGCAGATTTATGTGCTGGATGCAATTTAACCTTTCGTTACAAGGTGAAGATGGGCATCTCAAAGCTTGAAAAAGCAACTATTCTGCTAACATTCTCTCAAGTGGCATTCTGGATAATGCAAAGAACTCTCATATCTATAACACTGCTAATTTTCTGTTATGAAACATATATTCATTTCAACCTATATATCAACTACATGGCAGTTATGTTTTGCCAGAACTCCAAAAGAGAAGAGATTGCAATTTCTAAATTAATTTTAATAGAGTGAAATTGCTATAGGGTTTATTGAAACTTTAATATATTTCTGAATTGAGATCTTGATGACATTCTTGTAATGCCAGGAAAAAAAATAAAATAAATAAAATAAAATAAAATAAAATAAAATAAAATAAAATAAAATAAAATAAAATAAAATAAAATAAAATAAAGTAAGAAAAAAAAATAGATAAACATGAAAACGCTGACTGCTTTGTCATTTCTGCTCAGGAGACTTTAAAATTGGTTCTTTGTGATTACTTAAATATTAGGAAAATATTAATAAAATATTTAGTATTGAATAAACTATGGCAAGTTCTTGATGTAAGTCTGATGCAAATTACAATGCCTGGCTAAAACAGATGGAGGTCAATTCTTGATTTTAATTAACTCCTGTTCATTTTTTCCTCCAGATTTCTACAAAGACCTGCTGATGTGACACAGTGTAAAGAAATCAGATAATAAAGAATAAAACAATTTTCTGGTAAAACTTTAATGTAGAAAGAACTTGTGCTGGATTCTGGGATTATATCAAGACTGCTAAATAAAACAAGGCCAGGGAATATTCCTGGCCTTGAGATAAAGCAGCCCAGTCTGGCTATAGGATCACTTCACTTGGCCTTGGTCTTTCTCACCACCCCATCTTCATCCTTTATGTTGCTCTATTGTGATCCTAAGATGTAGTTACAATTTTGGTAGGGCTTTATTATTATTATTATTATTACTATTTCCAGTTCAATATGCCTGAAATAGCACGAGTTCACTAGAGTAGTATTTTCATTGCGTGAGTTTGATGCCTGCGCTGCATGAGGATGCAGAGACGTTGGAAGGTCTATCACCTACTGGACCTTGAAAGTCTACGAAGGAAAGAAGGATTTAAGGTTGCTTCAATCTCATCTATAACCTCTGCTGGGAGTGGTTTCTGTTCTTTGTCTTCTCTGTGCCAGGTGTAGGTACTGTATTAGAGAGCACCACTTGGCAGTGCCAGAACAAAACTAGAGAACACGCACAAAATTAAGCAGTACAGACATTGGTCATCAAAAATGCTTCCTATCAGAGTTTCATTTAGCAGCAGAGACACTTTGCCAGTTTCTAAAGAACCACAAGTTGTGATAAAGGTCAAAATACCTTTTTATACCATGCAAACATGTCTTTGTCTGTGATTGCATAACTATTATGGTCCATCTCCAAGGGACACACGATGAAGTATGTGTGAACGAGGCCATCTGCTCAAGGGCAAAGAGAAGGGAAGGAGATGCCACATATTATGCTCTTGAATCTGCCTGTCCCATGACTATCTGATCCAGTTTCTGCAACAGTTTCCCCACCCAAAAACATAGGTTATGATGCTTTCTAAGGAGTAGAGGTTGGGACTGTAAGTAGTTTCCTATGAAGCATTCATAGGAAAATCTGTTATTTGACTGCATTACTTAAACTGTGTCGCCTTGGTTAACAGTTTTGAAGGGTATTTAAACACAAAGCCTTAGTCAAAAGCAGAAGATTCAGAATGAATTCTTTCAAAGTTAGGACTTGAGCCCAACTAAACTCATTCCAGATTCAGGTATGAGTTCTAAAATGTCTCTTTTACTCCACTTTAACTGAGGTTGCTGAGTCATACTGCTGCAAACACAAGAATTTCACACAGAATTTCTATATGCTGTGGTTATATCCACAGTTATCCCTTAAAATTAAGGGTAATTCCTCACAACGAATAAAACCTACCAGGAATTAGAAAGGCAGATGCATATTAAAAACGGTCAGAGGTGAATTATACTTAATACCAACAAAGTATTGTGTTAGGAGTCCTTTATTCCATTGACAATGTAGCTTTGCTACTTCAAAGAGTGGTTAAAGGTACATCTGTGTGTCCTTGACGAGTGTGACTTCTTTTTTTCTTTTGGAAATACATTTTACTGCAGTTGTTTACAAAAGTTTGGAGAACGTTTCTTTTGAGAAGCACTGGAGAAGACTGAGGTAGGGTTCAGCAGTTTTATCACCCACAAACTCAAGTGGCATGAAAAGATGTACATCATTTTTTTCCCCCAAATGTGGAGTTGAGTAGCAGCTACTTCCTGCCTTCGGCTGGGGTCATTATCTGCTTGGAGGAGCTTGACCTTCAAATTTTCTGGAACTCCAAATGCTGGGTTTACTGAGCTGCTTAGTGGCTCAGGAGGTGGGCTTCCCACATTGCTTCATTCCCAACAGCCAAGTGGTGCAATAACCCCACCCTCCAGCACATGTACTCAGAAGGGTCAGGGGCTACCTCCAAAGAGACAATTGCTGGAGCTCTTTTCCACCACTCAAGAGCATAACGCAACGTCTGACTCATCACTTAGTTAAAACATTTACTTTTCTTGTAGGTGGTATGACCAGTTCTGAGAGCATTATAGCAAAATTGATTTCATCATTCAATGGTAAAATAATTTATCAGGGCTGCATTTTCAAAATACTGCTTTTGTATTTTATTTAAGTCAACAATGAAAAAATTCTATCAGTTCAAACTTCTTGCCTTTCAGCTTTGGGAACCATTCTCATCCTCGTGTTATGAATGATCAAACCTAAGAAGATGGTAGTTATATAACTAACTCACTCTTGTCATTTTATACCTTCCTCTGCTCTGCTTTTATGCTTTCACTATCCCTTTTCATGTTGAAAACAAACCAAGTCTCAGGAAATTTTGGAAAGATCAAGGGTTGTTCACATACAGAATTCTTGCAGGAGAGATGTGGTAGAACAAGGACTGGCAATAATGGTGGCAAAATTGTGAAAGTGTTGATTTAAGGCAGCAAGAAAAGAATTTTGATCTCATGGCTGTGTGTCACATGACAGCTATTCCAAAATCTGTCCCACTCTGACATCACATTTTACTTTGAAATAACATCCATATGTGATTAACTCCTATTTCTCATTTACATCTTCATTGTCTTAATAGTCCACCGTACATCACAAAATATTCCTTTATCAACAGGCTGCTAACTTATGGCACTGTGATGCTGTCAGTATGCCTTTTGTGGCATACCTTTTTAATTCTTAGACAAGAGATAACACTTAAAATAGATATTGTACTATTATTAAAAACTCCCACTTCACCAGACAAACAGACATGTGAAAACTGACAGAGAACTTGTGTCCACGAGTACAAATTCTTATAAAAACATTTTAAACAACATGATTCTGCATAACTAAAATTGTGATCAATAGAGCCAGACCTTTAGTATGTGCTTCACTGACATTTTTTAGTAGCCAAGGCCATTATTTTTAGGCACTTTGTTAAATGACGCATGTCAGCATGCATTCTTCATGTATGAAGCACCGCACACAGAAGAACACACTGCTGTTCAACTTTCTTTAATTTCAAAGTTTTACTGGGGTTCCTGCTTTGGCCTGTTACTAAATTTACAACAATGATAATAAAATCTTTTAAAACTCCCCAGATACATCTCACTCAGAGGAAGCTTTTTTTTCTGGTACTGGTAAACATCTGAATGTAAGCTGTTTCGTTTCTTTCTTTCTTTTTTTAAGAGAGCACTTCAAAAGAAAGAAAACATATGTTGTGGCTGGCCTTTGTTATCCAGTTAACGAAGAAACTAATTCATTGTTTGGACAGGCCATTGAGTATAAAGTAGTAGAATTTTTGGGGAGAGATCAAGTGTTTAATATAATGTATGATCCGTATTGGCTATGATTTGTTGAAAATATAGAGAATCCAAAATAATTTCAAAGTAAGTAGACTAGAAGGCTTATGGAGATTGTCAAAAGGGATTTTTAAGAAGAGTGCATAGCTACTGTTGCTCCAAAACATTACATGAAAAAACTGAGCTACTTCATGCACATCAAATATTGAAAGCAAAAATGTTCTTTATGGATGAAAGTAGAAGGAATTCTGTAAAAGCAAGACCTAGAGACTATGCCACTGAGAAATGTGCAGAGGTCACAGCCTTATTGTTAGTTTTTACAGAGCTGTATTTTAATTAAGACAAAGTTCAACCGTATAGTCAGTTAGAAAAACAAAATATTGCATTCAATATGCACACTGTGGATTTAATATAACAGAAGGGTGAAGACTGAGGGAGCATTGGTGCCAGTAGGCTGGATGCACGGCACCTGGGGAGATGGCCACATGAGCTTAGTTTCACATGTGAGGACATGTTGAGCACCTCCACCAGCTTCACTTCAAAGAGCTAACTGGATCTAACATCTGCTAAAGGACACCCATCCTCAAATCTCCCTTCAGAAACCTTCACTTGCTCTTCTGGATTCGTAGTCCTCCCAGGTTCTGTCCTTGGTTCACCTTCTTTGCTTGGAGAAGAGGTAGATGAGGTGGTGTCTCCCTTTCTCATTTCAGGTAAAGTGGAAGTTCTGGCTACATCTCTGGGCTGAAATTGACATTTTACCTCTCCTTGGGGCTCAGCCATTCTGTGCAGATGCTCAACACCCTCCTGATCCAGAAGCAGGAGTCTTCAGCCCCCTCTGTGAGCACTACCAGGACTGTGGAGATAGGGAGACCATGGAAAGTGAACCTGGCTTTGTAGACTAACAAATGATGTAGCATTTCTGAGGTCAGAGGGTAAGTCCTGGGATTCTTTCAAAGGGACAGAGGAGCAGTGGTGAGGCTCTTTTTAAGAAACCCAAATCAAAAACCTTACAGAACAAAAATCAAATGGTCATTCTGAAGAAGTGTTTTTGTTCCAACACTCTGAAGAGCATGCAAAAAAGAAGCAATCAGCAAGTTCTTCACAAAAAGTGAACTATTAAAATATGTTTTTGGAACATATGAAGCATTGCTAAGTGAAACAAGCTGCATAAGAGATGACAGGATATTAAATCACACAACACCTTCAGTTTTGGACAGGTAAGTGTCAGGAGCCAGAGGCAACATAAAATCTATTTAAACCCTTAAAACAATAATTTCTATCTGGGAATAATATTTTTTTGGAGCCAAAATTATTAATCCTTGACAAACAACACAGTTGGTTTAATTTCAAAAGTAAACAAATTTCATGCAGACCAGCAGCAAAATAATAATCAATTGCTTCAAGACAGGTAGCTTACAATTCTCCAAAATGACATTTGTACTTTGAAACCAACAAAGTCATGTTCAAAACCACGGGTAGATATACTAAGAAGTCTAGCTGACAAAAGCCCCCAAATGAGACCTGCTTAAGCATAGGTAGTGAGTGTCATTGCTGAAGTCAGGCATGACAGGAGACAAGTGAGAATGTCAAAGATGTGCACAAAATTTGTCCTCTCCTGAATTTGGGAGGGTTGGTGCCCTTGCACAAAATGAAAGGAAAAATGTTCCCAAGGAACAATAACCACCAGAGAAGAGGGAATTACCCAGGCAGAGTCTCTACAAACAAGATTAACAGATATGTACTACAGAGGTAAACTTGATCCAACTTTTTGGGATATCCAAGTTTACAGATGAACTCAGAAACTACTCTGACATGTGACAAAAGCAGCTCAAACCAAAGAAAAAGACACAGCTATGTATAAAGCACAGAGAAAATTATCAGCAATAAGTGAGTCCAAAAAGCATAAAAACAGTGATTTCAGATAGACTAGACTAGCCGATCTACTACTGTTAGATTCACCACCAGCAGTCAGTAATGATGTCACAGCACTTTCAACATGACAGCATTGTGTACTTGGTTAAAACTATAATTGTTATTGGATGGTGAAACCTAAAGAGAGGAGCAATGAAGTCATGAAAACTGCTGAATTCTTTAAAGAAATGCTAAGCAGATCAGTGTCACAAAAAGTGATTGATTTAGACAAAAACATCCATATCCATGAACCACTATATCTCCAAACCAAATGAAGAAATTGAAGACTTAGTAAAACAATTAACTGGAGGAATCTTCACTTATTGACCAAGTTAATGTACACAAGCAAAAATAATTGTTATGAACAACATTTAGATGAAAATTCCCTTTACCAATTAAATAAATGCATTAAAGACTCCATTGTCAAACTAGGATATAGTCTTTCATTGCTCACATTTGCCTTTGCTATCTGTGTCACAAAGAAGAAATAGTATGGATGAATGCAAGAGAAGTTATAATGTGATTTGATAAAGTTACATGAGAAGACTCAGAGGAATTATGTGCTTATGTTTAGTTCTTGTGTTGGACGACCTGGTTTACATGCAAGTAAAAGCAATGATTCTATCCAGGACCGCAAACAAGAATCAAACTTTTGGAAAACAAGTGATCTGTTATAATCTCCATATATCCTGCCACAAAAGAGGAATCTAACAAGAACCTTGGCAGACTGTAACTCTGGCCTATGTAATTCAGAATGGGTGAAATTCTTCTAGAAATATGAAAGGAATTTTAATGTAAGGTAACAACTGCATTTGCCACAATAAATTAGATTTGTTCATCACAACTCTATCTTAAGAACTAAACTACAGATTTCCAATTTGAATTTTATTTCCATGTTAATACAAGGATGTGAAGGCTGAAAACACATCAGACAAAAATAGATGTCTGTATGATTCTTGAAGAAAATAGTTAGGCTTTGTAATAGAACAAACCTCTGGCAGGCAAATGTCAGTACAGATTTGATAGCTTCACAGCTAAAAGCTATCCAAAAAAGCATGAGGAAACTACTAGGATATGTGCTAAAAATGAAGATAGAGCATTTGCTGTGAGAAGGTTATTTAGAAGAGAGGGACAAAAGGACTGCTTAACACAGGGAAAATGCCATTCTCCAAGAGCTGCAGTTCCTGACTTTCTCCAGCCCTTTACCTCTAGCTCATGCCCTGGTTCTTTCTATGCCCATACCTTGCATGGTCAAGCTTTGCAATGGGTAGTGAGGAAGTGAATCTCCCTCTCTTCCTCAGAGGGAATGGGAAGGCATATGGATGAGTAATAAGCAAAACAACTGTACAGCTCATTAGCAATATCCCCTTGCAGTGTCCCAGTTTACTTGCATTCAAATAGTCATTGACTAAGGAGAGTATATGACAAAGTTATGACATTTAAGGTAATCTGATCATTCTTGGCAACTATTCACAGAATCACAGAATGGTGTGGTTTGGAAGGGACCTCAAGGATCATGAATCTCCAAACCCCCACCAGAGGCAGGGTCACTAACTTCCACATTCAATACTAGACCAGGCTGTACAGGGCCCCATCCAGCCTGGCCTTGATCACTTCAAGGGATGGGGCATCTACAACCTATTCCTGCAGCACTTCTATTTTGAAGCAGGATGAAAAGTGTTCATTTGCAGTTCCCTTTGAAAGAGTGCTGCAGCTCTACTTCTGTATAACATAATGGAGCAAGCAATCCCTTACTGCCCCATGGCAAACATTCCCAGGCTGCGCTTCTTCATGAGCTGACCACTGCTTCTCAGGAGGATCCTACTCGTGTGACTCTTGACCTCCGCTTTATTCCAACCATCTATCATAATACACTGATGCAGTTACATAAAACATATCCTGGAGTTCCCCAAGGCAGTGTATATGACAAATATGCACTCTTCTACTCATTTGGAAATGTGTAATTGCATCAGATCAAGTAATTAGATGTTCTAGATAATCCCTAAAATTATGCCTAGAGAGTGGATTTTATTTTATTTTTTGAGTGATTACTTCCTTATTAACATGGAAATTCAGTACAACTAAATGCAAATGAGTTTGCATAACATACTAACAAATTAGCACATCACTAGGAGACAAGTTTGCCAACGTGGTTGCAAAAGAACAATCTGCCATAATCTGCCTTTGAAGGATCTGCATCCTCATTATGGCCTGAGAACTAAGACAACCAATTAAAAATGAAGGTTCTGATACTGTGATTTGAAGTGATATTCTCTTTTCCTCCCACGAAGTAACAGAGAAAAAGCCTTTTTCTATAGGCACTGCATAATTCCTGCCCATGGTCTTTACACACTGTACTGAGATTATCACTTCCACACTTCTGTGTTAAGGAACCAAGTAAATCCCTCCATTATCTTATTTTTACTGGGACTGACCTCCAAACAGAACAGGAAATCTCTTTGTAAGCAAATTCCCATAACCAGTCCCCTTGCTGTTTAGTCTGCATTGGATTAAGCACTGACTTTCTTGCTTCTTTGATTGGCAACTATAGTACTATAAAAACAAATGTACAGAGTAAGTCTCACCAAAAAAGCCTCCCAATCTGCAGACCCTTTCAGCTTTATTTGGACTGAAACTTGATGATAGCTCTACTAGACAGGAAACACTCACCCCTCCTTTCTAATATGGCACTACCAGGAAGGCGCATTTTCTCACAGATCAAGCAGCTGAGTGGGGAGGGGGTAGGAGAGCAGCAACACCAAAGGCCTTCTACAACACATGTCTCAAAAATCAAATGGTTGTAAGATGCGGAAACTGACAACACTGCTTATTTAACCTAGAAGTAATTATTTGATTGATAAAAACCATGGTTTACACTATGCTTGAAGTTAGGTGGGATATGGGAAAAGCAAAGCACCTCAAACACTTAAAGCCCACTATCCTGTGGAATATGAAAGAAGCACACTTGAGCGGCTAAGCCCTTCTCTGGTTTTCTCACTGGGTATAATATGCTGCTTGTTAATGACCCTCCACCATGATGTAAGGAAGCCCCCATGAATGAGAGCTCTGCCTTCGCAGATGCTTTTCAAGTGGCAGACACACAGCAAGCACTGGCATAAAATCTTAAGATAAGGGTACGTGAAACAGAAAAGGGGACAGATGCATTATCCTCCTAATTTTGTAGCACATCTATTAAGATACGATATTTATTTATATGTAGCTGAGACCCAGATATATCTTGTTATTCACCAAATGCCACTCAGCAAACAGGTGGCTATGGAAAACCTATGCAAAATGACTCTTCTGTGAGCTACGCTGTATGAATCTACATGCTAACCAGTTGCCCTTAGAGTGACCATCAGAGAATGTAGCTCTGAATATTTAACTGAGCATGTGGGCTGTATTTGTAAGCAAGCATTAACAGCCCTCTATCAATAAGAAAATCTTATTGAAAGGGTGATTTGCACAAAGAAACTTCCCCAATATGTCAGTGACTACGTCTCCCAAACAAGACCTTCTCAACTTTAGAATTTGCTTGCACTTTATGATCAAAGTATTCTGAAACAGCAAAATGTGTGTTTTAATTCCACTGTAAAATTTGTTTTAGGCAGAAGCTTGGCATTGAGGAGCTCTGTCTGGCAGCCTACAATTAAATACATACTACTCATCTCAAATAAAGCTTTATCTGTGTGTGTTTGCTCCCTAAAGAGGTGGGGAGATAACATCCAAGGGTGAGCATGATGCAGAGTTCCCTCACTGATGGGCACCATCCCTCAAAGTGTCTGTGACAGGCCCAGATGGGTGCTGTAATGGAGTCCATGGACAGCCCCAGGTATGCCAAGCTCAGGACAGGGTCCAATCCAGGAGCCCCATGTCAGAGGGCAGCAAGGGGACAGAGCTAGAAATACATCTACAACACATTCATGAGGGGTTCATCTGGTACACAAGTGATGTGCAGCATGGGCCCAGTGTTCATCCAGGGGCTGAGCTGGGGATCCCCAGCAGGACTATTATCAGGACAGCCTCTTTCATTATCTGTTTGCTTTGTGAGGTCTGAAGACAAAAGGGAAATGAACTTCCTTCATACTTTAAGTCTGGTCCTTAGAAAAAAAAATAAATACCACAACACATTCTTAATTACCGCAAGCTTGTTCTAATTTGTAATCTTGGCAGAGGGGGGCACAACTGAAGAGTCAAAAGAATGAAGTATTTCTTTTTTGAGGCTAAATAGGATATTCATGCAGCCAAACTGGCATTGCACAAAGAAGCCACTGGCAGATGTGAGGTGCAAGTCCTGCCTCCCTCATGCTTGTTGTCTAATTTATACAATACTAGTTGTGCCAACTGATTGCTCCAATTCTATATTTGTTGGAAAGATATGGATTCAACTCTTACTGCTACCAGTGTAACCATAGTCAAGAAACACATTCAAAAATTAGAGAGTCTATATAGAAAGGAACATGCGAGCACATTTCAGCCACAGGAGAAAAAAAAATCTGCTGTTTTTCCACTGAGATAAAAGATGGATCAGTAAGAGATTTGAAACCATTAAACTATCTACTTGTCAAGGGGCCTCTGAAGAATCCAAGTTCTTACAGGAAATCAGACCTCAAGGCAGAAATATTCCATGAGGTGCTCAGACTACCATAGCAAGAGAAGCTAGAGGTAGCCACTTACTTACTGCAAAGCAGAAGGATGTTAAACCCATGGAGCTGCTGGAAATAGAGCCACCTCAGGGGGCCATGGGTTCTTCTTTTTCCCTCTTAGTCATACCAATGCCCTAACCCTTTAGCTCATTTTCATTCTTCTGGGACTCTTGCTTACTACATTTGGCATTCACACTACCGTCTTCTAGGCTTCACATGACAAAGCAAAATGCAAGAAGAGGAGAATGTCTCCATTGTATTTACATGCTTTTTTTACACTTTCATTTTACTCACCTGAAGACAGTTCAAAAGATAGTAGAGAAGTTATTATGTGTTTTTCCCTCTTCCCATTGCTGGTGACGAATAGCTGTCTTCCGTTGGCCTGTGTTTTAATTTGGTGTGGAAAACATTAGCCGCTTCTCATGAACATCAGCTCCTGCACACAATAGTCAAAGGCTAATTTCACTAGGTCAGAAATAGAACTGTTTTGGCAAAATAAAAAATAAAAAAAAAATAGGGAAAGAGGAAAAATTGATAGATGCAGCCAAAATAAGATCACTTAAGAGTTTTCTCACTTGCAACAGAAAGACTTATGGTATTGCACTGGAGCCCTATGGAGCCCAGCCCATAGGAAGTTGTGCTCCAGAAGAAAAGGGCTGATGTCTAAAGGTAGCCCTCACTCAAGCTGGCAACAGACCATGGCTGCTCATACTGTCTCCTTCGAGCCAGCTGTGGGGGTTGCTGGATCCTTTCACAGGATGACACAACTCTCTAAATCGGTGCTGGTTACACCTGCCAAGGGGACAGGAAAAAAGCCTTTGGTATTTGTAGTAAGTTTAGCTGACATGGCAGAGGCCAGTGGGTGCCAGAACTGCATCAGGAGAGGGCAGGGCCTCATGACCAAGGGGTTTGGGGTAAGTGAGCCAGGTCTCCCCTTTCAGCAGCTGGGAGTAATCATGTTGGTTGGGTTCCCCATGGAAGTGGAGCCCAAGCCTTCTGCCAAATGCACTGATTGCCAGACTGGAGGAGAGGGGAGACCCCCAAGCTCTTTGTACTGACTTTTGCACCTTGCCCAGCACCCCAGGCCATTTCCTGGACAGAGCCACTCAGGAAGCAGCCGCAGATGGAATTCCAGGACTGTCCCCTTTTCCAGCTGAGAGATGCAGGTCTACACCAAACAGCAAAACATCAGCCTTTGCAGGGCCAAGGAACCCTTATGCTGCACTAGCCTAGCTAGCCATGCTTTCTACTTGGCCCACAGCAATACAGCTACATATCCCTCACTCTGTCAGAGGGAGGATGTGAATCTGGGTCTCCTGCCACCATGGAAGGGTCGACTGAGGCTAAGCCACCACTTCCTCCAGCTTTGCTATTTATTTTTATGGCCACGAGACAATCTAGGCTTCTCAAAGAAGGTCTGTCAGAGCTCCCAGTCATGGATGCCATCAAGGGTTAAACATGAGATGGGTTTCCACTAACTGAGCACAGGAATGGAAGAAAAAAAACCCCACAGAAATAACACAAAAAAGAAGAAAGAAAAAACAGAGGCGGTTCCAAGCATGCCCAGGAGTAGACCTCTGGGCACCTCAGGAATTTTCCTGGCAAGGACGTAGGTACTTGCAGACTTCAGACGCCTCCAGGGTTAGGCAGTAGCTGAACAGGGGTTTTGAGGATATAAATTTTGGCTGCAGATACCTACAGAGGCAGTTAGGCAGAGCTTACTTGCCTAAACCTTTTTTTGTGGCTCAGGCCCTAAACTAATATTATGGAAAATACCAGCAATTATTAGGGACTCCTTATCAGATTGGATACATATTCCTTTTGCATAACTTTACCATGGCCTCATTCATGTGGTGCTTAAGGAGGATGAATACCTGTTCTGCATGAGTAATTATGCCAAAGTCTCGTGTGAGAGAGGTAGTTTATGACTGCTGAACGAGGCCAGCTCTGTTTACCTATAGAGCTTCATCACTTAAACTAAAAATTGGTCTTACCGCTAAGTCTCCCTTGTCACTTCATTTGCCTGATTGCAAACAGATCCCAGAATATGTAGTTGCACTAGGATGATTGATGCCAAGATGCTGCACCGAAAGGGAAATATTCTTTTAAGTGTTATCACGTCCACGAGCATAAGCAAAGCCATGTCACATGACAAAATGTAAAAAGAGCATTTCTTAGAAAAGTCGTTTATTTGCCTTCGTGATTTATTATTCAGTGACATGTAGGCTATTTTTTCTTTGTTACTGGCACTCATGTTCATAATAACAAGGCACTTGACTTGAAGGTATTTGGCCAACCTTTCCAAAGTGCTATGTAAGCAGTAATCAGAGAGAGCTAAGTTCGTGAGTCAACAAATTGCTCTCCCATGCTGATCAAACAGTGTTGGCATCTCTGTAAAAAAAAAAAAAGTAATAATAATACAAAAACGGATTTTGGACTGGCCTACTCGGTTCTCTCTCTAAAATTATTTGTTGTATTTGCATTTGGCAGAGTCCAAGCTTAAAATAGCGAAAGGTGCCAGTTGTTTTATTAAGGATAGTTTACATGTGATTTTCATTTACATTTAGAAGGATAAATGAGATATCCATGGTTTTTGTTGCCTTAAATTCTGTTTCATTTATTCAGCCTAGGGACAGATGCTTCTCTTATTTTACACCGTGCCTCCTTAGCCTGTCATAGAAAGCAGCCTAATGCTTGGGTCAGTGCTAGTCAGGTCAGCAGAGCTGAGGTTCATTGTGGAAAGCTTTCATTCCATCCCACACAGGGTTACTATTATTAAAGCAAGTAACAATCAGATAAAGTGCACAAGTTTATATAAGAGAAGGAACACAAACAAAGTGGAATTTGTACTTACTTTCTATCACCCATGTCCATCGTATGTGCTCACAAATCCAGGCGCTGAATCTGAAACATATATTCCCATGCTTAGTCTCGCTACTTCACTGTGTAAACGAATGCCTTAAAATGAAATATAGGTATTTGTGTAACTCATCGCTACTGAGTGCAAAGTGTGTATGGCTACATGAATTATTGCATTTATTTTCAGTATGACTGCCAACTGGGAAACGTTTTGGAGGCTTGGATTAAATTGAAATAATTCCCCCCCCCCCCCCCAGCCCAATTTCTTACATGAAATGAAAAATGAGAAGATGTCATTTTGCTTTGAAGACCTCCTTCTGACCCCCAAAATGAAACACTTCATTTTTGGACAAGTGTAGTGAAAGCAAAGGAAATTAAAAGGCTTGATTTCACAAAGCAAGATGTGATGTTCTGTCCCCTATTTGCTCAACAGCCTGGATACAAAAGAGAAATCCTTTGGCTTCCTGGGGTGAATGAAGTCACTATCTCTCCTCCCTGGGGATGCCACTCACCATCTCTTAGGTTAAGGGGAACAACCAGCCTGTTATCTGTCAGCTGTCCAACTTTCCTCTGTGGAAGTGATGCACAGGGAAATAAGCCAGGGTAAGTTGCCAGAACCTGAACTGCTGCCTCCAAAGGAGCAGATTACCTTGCTATACACAAGATGCTCCCTTTAGTGGATATGCTAAATCATGGTCTGAAACAGTAATTAAGCACTTGGTGGGAAGGTAGGGCCAACCCTGGGGAGTTCAGGTACATGCAGTGCACCTGAGTGACTGGAAAGTGTGGAGCCAGAATGCATCCAATCCCAGCCCTCATTTAAGGGTTGGCAGAGAAGGTAAGGTTATCTCGCTGGAGATCCCTGCCTATCTGCGGCCTTCCAAAGGTAAGCAGCTCTCTTCCTTCATTTCTGCATCTGCTGCATTTGAGCTTGTTCTCATTTGCTGTAGCTAAAGACTTTCCACCCTGCTGTTTATTGTACTTTCCATCCCATTATAGTATTAGACTCCCCCATGATACAGGACTGGGGGTGGAAGCAGTTCCAAGCTGCCCTCCATGTGGGGCTGTTTCATTTTGTCTGTGTAATTAAATTTTCTTTGAGCCCAGGGTTTGCTTTTTCTCAGGGAAGGAGTCCCGTCAAGCTACACACTTAAGCAGCTTTTTAACCAAAGGGTTACTTTAGCATTTGGTTTCTACCAAAGTGCTGTTAAAATAGTTTCACTTATTGCAGGACCACAAACATCTGTTAATTATGGGTCCAGATTTTATTTCTTTATATATTTTAATAGCTAGGTCTTATTGACCTTCACTTAAGCACTTTTGAAAATTTTACCCTGAATGAAGGTTGCTGCGTTGAAAAGTGCAAGCAATTGCCATCATGGGAGTCTTGGACTCAAAGACAGTTTGCAGACCTCATTAAGCCAATGAGTTTGCCAACTACACTCTTCTCAGTTCAGTGAAAGCAAGTTAAGCTCCATATAGCAAAACAGATGCAAACAGCAGAGGCTGTCTGACATGCTCAGAGAGAACTAAGCTCACCCAAGTAGGTCCCTCTGCTTTGCTATCAGAAAACTTTAGCTCACACTGGTAACAGAGCAACAGGGTGGCACCAACATGGGGCTGATCAGTGAAGCAGAGTTGGGATTTCTTAACCAGGAAAAAGTCCTGATTGATCTTTGTTTCAGGAAAGATGATTTCTCTGTTGAGAAGCTTAGTTACAGTGAGAAATCTTGATTGATGCAAAACAAGACTGGCAAGACCTCCAGAGCCCAGATAGAAAGAACTATTTAAATAGGCTAGCATGCCAGAAGGTCTGCATTATGCCATTGAAAACTCTTGTCTCGTGTGCAGGGCTAAAACAGAGTTTTGAGAAAGTAAGCTGAGCAAAGACAGAGTGCTATGATGCTCCAGGCATCCAGCAGATCCCAAAGGCAGACTACATGTTTGCGTGCTAAACATGGAAGCAGGAGAAAGCCTTGAGTAAGACAACAGTGTTGCTATGGACATAATACTTTTAAGTTGTTTTCATGAAGGATCACAAGCCTTATGAGGAGCAGTTGAGGGAACTGGGATTATTTAGTCTGGAGAAGAGAAAGCTCATGGGAGACCTTACTGCTCTTTATAACTACCTGAAGGGAGGTTGTAGTAAGCTAGCTAGGGATTGGCCACTTCTCTCATTTAACTAGGAATAGTACTAGAGGGAATGGGCTCACGTTGTGCCAGGGGAGATTCAGGTTGGATGTTAGGAAAAACTTTTCCAAGAGTGGTCAGGTACTGGAACGGTCTGCTCAGGGAGGTGGTAGAGTCACCAACGTTCCAAGAAATGTTTCAGTGCTGTACAGAGGGACATGGTTTAGTAGGAAATACTGGTGATGGGTGGATGGTTGGACTGGATGATCTTAGGTCTTTTCCAACCTTTGTGATTCTATGACACATTCTGCAGACACCCAGCTCTACCACACTGACAGGTGCAAATCCACCTGGTGTTAGCACAGTGATATTCAAAGGGCAAGACTAGTTTAAAATCTTCTGGTCCGAAACAAAGATCTTACTAGTGGGATTGGTATTTAACCAGGGAACTCAAAAAAATCTGTGTGTGGCAACACATCAGTTCACAGTAGTGTCAAGATTACTGAGTTCAGTGCTACTTAGGTGCTTTATACCTGTGAGAGAAAAGAACATCTATGAAATTTCTGACTAGTGTTCTGATTCCCAGGCCCATAAAGTCTATCCTTCTTGGTTGGAACATCTTTAGCACAGAATACTTTCAAAAACAAGAGTACTTTTCAAAAGGCCAATATATTTGCACTGGAGTAATTAAGATGAACCCTCAATGCTAACAGTCCTTAAGGATGTATTTGGCTTAAAATACTCTATGAGATTTAGGATTCTCCATACACTTTTATTCAGCCATAAACCCTTGCAAGCACCAGTTTGGTATAACAACCAGAAGCTGCCCAAATACAATTCCCAAGATTGAGATATAGATGAATATCTCACAGTGGCATAGTCATTAGCAAATTCTATGTAAAAGGAGGGGGAAAAAAAAGCATGTATTTGGAACACAAATGCATGATAAAATCCTCAAGTGAACATATTTGAGACCCTATTTTCACATTTGATTTACAGTTTCCAAGTATTTATCAGTTCAGGTGGGATTCTACATATTGACCATAGGTAGAACACACCCCATTTTATGATTCCCTTATCTTACCTAAATAGGAGACAGATAGTGACTTCTATACCTGCATACAACTTGACAATAGAAAGGAGTGATGTATTGAAATTTTCCTTATCACCTTCAGTTCCCACACAGGTGTTCCTGGCGATAAAACTGCTAAGTGTTATAAACAATGATTTCAATTAAAAGTAACAACTGATCTGTAAGAAAGTTTAAAAAAAATATATCATTGTCTGAGTTGGAAACTACAAATACAGGAGCATATGAATTTTGTCAGTATGGCCACAAAGCATGGAATTACTGCAGTAAGACAAGTCCATTTTAGTCTTTGTAGACTTTTTTCCTATGAAAAATCATCAACAACCTCAGACCTGTGTTTTTATTTTATGTCTGCCTTATGCTTTCTGTACCTGTTTTATGCCTCAGTCTCTTTAGGCCTTTCCATAATCACCTTTCTTTCACATATAGGCATCTTTCTACCTAATCTTTGAAACTTGGAGTGAGACGCTTGGTGGGTAAGTTTGTTTTAATCAGTGAGAGGGTAGTGAAAGGAAGAGATTCTTTATCTTTCTTACACCAAAACTGCTGTTTATACCTAACAGTTTAAAATACTTGGATGTTTTCATAAGGTCAAGATTTGTCTGGGTAATTCTCTTTTAGCATCTACAAGAGTAACCATGTTAAAGGCAGAGGTTTCCAAGCCCACAGTGTGTGATTTATTTAGTAGCAGGATTCAACATACCTCAGCTACCCTTTACTTCCTATTGCTCTACACAAAATGCACGGTACCAGTACATAAGTGCACTGTGCCACTACACAACAGGAACATCCTTACAATATCTGCTTAGCCAGCCCTGCTTCCTCAACCCTCTCACAGAGAAAGGGTTCTTCATCTAAATGGACAAGATTAGAATTTTATATTAATAGCACCACTGGCAAAACAATTGTTGCAAGGTCTACTTCATACAGAGTATCAAATATCTCTTGACTATTCCTTTACCTTCTTGATAAGCATCAGATGTGCTCAACACTTCTCAAGAACCCTCTTCAATGAATCAGGACTCTGTGGATATAACCTAACATGCATTAACCAAAATGGAATAGAGCTCTTGAATTCTTTTTACATTATTTTTATCTGGCATGCCACAAGCAGTTACACAAGTAGCCTTTACCCTTGCTGTGGTTCTTGTAATGTGAAGGTTGGCTGTGGGTTACTCCTCACACTCCAGCACCACCAGTACCGTCTCATGGAGTTAGCTCTTTGTTGCTTTGCTCTTTCAGAGTCCAGTAGGATGCCACCATCTGTCAGAGCCTACAAGGACGCATGGTGTTTAAGAGTGGATTCTCATGAGAAAGACAACAATGTGAACAGGAAATAGCCCACTAGGAATCCTTTCTTGGGACAGGCTCCTGTGGAAAAGAACAAACCCTTATTGTCACTATTGCAGTTTTAACTTTATATTCTTGTGCTCATCCTTTGATTCATTCTCTCTCCCCCCACTCTATTCCCATCCTTCGGGTGGGAAACAGGATATTTTGTGAAATTCTTTCCTTCCTGTGTGGGTCTACATGACATCTTTAATTAGCAACTCCTTGCAATGGAAGTGAAAAAATAAAAACATAACTATCCTGTCAAGGGGCTTATAATGAAGTTGCTTTTTGAGCAGGTATTTAAGGCAGCATTTTCTGTCCCTTACTAAGACTGTTGATATTATTGTTTTAAAATATCACCAAAAAGACCTATTAAAAAAAAATAATAATAATAATTAAAGCATACTCCCCTGCAGACCTTGTGGCCAGGGAGAGCTTTACTAAGAGCATCTCTCTTTGTGCCTCACTGAAGAAATGAATGATGTGAGAGAGACCTCTGTCTACTTCCCCAGGCAGAGCTCCAGCCGGTTGGCAAAACCCAGACCTGAAGGGAACGCTTATTTCATTAATTTACCTGGGAACTGGTCAGAGTGTGACTGCCTTCTGTGGAGATCCCCTGTGGCCGAGGGGTCTTTTCTAAGGGTAGGATTTCATGTTATGCAGGCACAGACAACAGTGCTGGCTTGAAATGAGGTCTGAACAGAGAAAAGCCTGGCAAGCTTGGAGCACCTGGCCCTGCTACTTCACTGCTTTGCTCTGCGTGATGGTAGGAGTAAAGTTCTGTACGACTTGTTTAGAAAGGCTGTCCTTAAACACCAGCAGTCCAATCCAAGTGATTGCTCCCAACTCCTGGATCTCTTCTAGCCCTTTTCTCCAGACCCACTGAGCAGAAATTTCCTTTTCTAAATATCTCCAGGCTGCTGGTAGGGCTGCACAGTCCCAGGAGACATTGATATGGTTCCTGATACTCTCACACATATGGTTTTATTCTCTGATGTTTTACTTGGCATCTGGGAAAACTTATTTACACCACTACAGGGCAGCCTGCACTCACTTTGTGAAAACAAGCAGTAACCGCCCAAGAAGGAAGAGCAGGGAAGAACCACGCTCTGCATACCAGTGTGGCATTCCTTCTGCACCAAAAGTGGAAGGGTGTGAACCAAGAACACCATGGAATGAATTACAAAGTTGTGCTACCTATAAGGTGTCTGACATGCCCCAAATGTACTCGAAGGTTGGTGTGCAAAGCACTGGAGAATCTCACCACCCAAGAGATCACATTGGAGAAGTGTCTCACAGAAAACAGATAAGAAATTTTCATGCCAAATTTGTGCGCCCAGTCTCTGAGCTGCTCTCCCACATTGTCCCACTGATATGTTTGTCCACAACCATGGCATAATATAAAGTAACTGAAGGCACTTCCTCCTGGTTTTCGCACAGATCTAATCATGAAATGAGTGTGTGGTCACGTTTGTACTGGAACTGCATGTACGAAGTTTGCACACCCCAATCAGTTATCTTACAGCAGAAAATAGAAACTGCTACTGCCAAGGGCCGAACCCAGCACTCTGAGCAAAGGCTACCAGTGTGCGAATATTATTAATGGCATTAAATGCCTTTATCACATCTTGTAAAGCGTTATCAATCAAACTACAGGTGTTAAGCAGGTAAAGGCTGTAGCTTGAGGGAATAGATAAGAACTTTCCTCTATGGATCTTAAGCACTGTTTCATAGTAGCTCTTAGAGAATGTGTCAGGATATCAAAAGGAAAAAAAGGAAGAATTTTTTCAGGCTTGAGGCAGAAAAAAAGAAGGAATTTTGTAGTTAGTTTTAGGGGAAGCATCATAAGCTTCTCAGAATGACTTTCAATGCCAATCTCCTTCCAGTCACAACCAGCTGTTGCTTATACTTGTGAAATAATCTATCTTTTTTTTTTAAACAAGCATTTTCTGGTGTTATTAACAACTATGTATTGTGAATTTGTGAAATACGTGTGGGAAGATGGGCAAGGATGTGTGAGCCATGGGAGCTTGTACTCCCATGGGCACCCAAACTAAACATGCAGCAAAATTACAAACAGACTTGTTTGCTAAGCTGGGACTTATTGCACCTTGCTTGGCCTGCACCAGTCCTGTACCACAGTGTTATAAATATTTAATAAACAGAATGTAAAGAAATCAATTTTAATGCTATAACTGAGCCCCCTATAAATTTCCACTATTACTGCTATGTTGTATATTACACATAATCAATTCCTCTGGCCTCTTTTACAAATGAGGTGACTTGGTGGGTTGCGGCCTCAACCTTTTAGCTACATTCAGATTCCACCTGAGGTTGGGAGGCAAAATGAATCTGATAGCTTACTCTAAACCTCCATTTGAGTACAAGGCTCAGGGCTCCTGCAACAGCAAGCTCTGCTCAAGGCTGACATAATTCCACAGAGTGGCATGACTGAACTCACTGAGCTGTGCTCACTTTCTCTGTTAAAATTGCCTCTTTCTCACTGCAAGACTGGAAGGAGCTGTACACGTAACAAGGAAAGACAAGAGACCCATGCCCATTGAAATGTGAACAAGTTTGTGTTTTTGAGCTGGAAATTTGTAATTCAGAGTAAAATTTTGTTGTTGTTGACCTCATTTTTTTTCTTAAGTACTTTCTTCATCCTTTCTTCTTGCATCAAGAAGGAGAAGAAATAACCAAAAGGAAAGACTGGCATAAGAGGTATGGGTTCTAAGCAGCCTAAAAAGAGGTGGAAAAGTAAAAGCTGTTTTTGAGTCTGTAGTCAGTTGTTGTTTTACAGCTGGGAAGAAGGGCAGAGCTGTAGCAAAGGATGCTGCTTGAAGCAGGCATCAGGAAGCAGAGACCAGAAACTTGGCACTGCTTCTCCAGTTCTGAATTCCTGCTGTTGAACCTGAATTCTGAAACAATGGGAAATTCAAGCAAAAGCCAGTCACAACAAAGCAAAACATTTACTCTACTAGAAAAATAAAATAAAATAAAATAAAATAAAATAAAATAAATCTCTGCAAAATTTTCTACGTATAAACTGGTATCAGAACTACCAGAATCCTAAACAAACCACTGAAGATGAACTTCCTCATATACAGGTGCATCTTTAAATGAGTTGATTCTGTCAGCATTTCAGCTGGCACCTGACTGTACAGTTGGTTCAGTTAAAAAGTTTTTAATTACTGTATTTTATTACAGTGAACCACTCCTGTAGTCTCGCAGCTATCATGAAGAGCGTTGCTCTATCTTTTTTAATCTAATGGCATAAATCTGTTTGCAAAGGCAATGCCCCTGAAAAGGTGAGAATTGCTTTGTGCCTTCACTGATGGTGGGTTGAAACTCACTTCCTGACTCTGAGCCCTTTGGAGACAAAAGTCCTGAACTTGCCAGCTCAAGTTTTAGCTGCCTCTGTGATCCAGATATGGAGAAGCTAGCTGTCTAGGTGCATTGAGGAATAAGTGAGTTGATTTATCCCACTCACTAGTCTAATCTAACAGACCAGTCCCTCACCTCAATGCCCAATCCCAGTTACTAAGATTGACTAATTTGAGTAATTGAAGTGATCTTACTTAACGTTTACCTTAAATGATCTGGCAGTCTGATTCAGTTAAAGTTTCAAACAGTCTCTGTGCTTTTGATCTCAAATTGACTTCAAAATTAACACAGGCTTGGCTGAGATAGAGTCCAAAATCCCTGTAGTATATCCTGTACCATAACCACGCTCAAGCACTCCTCCTGATTTTACCAGCTTAACTAAATCTCACCTCGACCCATCACACCTCTATTACAAAGTGGGGTCTGAACTGCAGGACAATGATATGGAAACTCCTGAGGCTGAAAATGGGAGAGGGGAAGGAGGGAGATCACTCTACCTCTTTCTTTAAGATGCTGTGATTTGGTGAATGCTTTCTTATCTCCTGAGATATAAAACTGTGAGTAATAAGATCAAGAGCCAGCATGTCCTTTCTGCACAAGTGACACTTAATTACTTTATATAAGACACCAGAAAAAAGCATTTCTATGAATGAAAGCTCAAAGCAGGTTGATTTCTTTAAAAGCTTTCCTTCTCCCTCATGCTGACTTCACAGCACTGCTACAGAGAGAAGAGCTTCTAACATCCAAGGGCACTACACAAGGCACACCACTTCTTTTAACATGAAAAGCCCTCCTTAGTTATATATGCTTTTAACAGCTCCATTCCTTTGTGCATTTGTTTAACAGGTACAGTGTAGGTACTTCAGAGCAACTCTAAATAGTCTTTTCAACAGTGACTTAGGGCCCTACCTACAGGTGTGGAGTGCTGAGCTTGCTGGTTTTCTGAACTATGACAGCTAAGTATGCAGGCAGATGCCTGGGGAGGATATTTCAAGTCAACTCTGCAACTAAACTAGTACAAAAAAGAAGACTCCCAGGCACCTTGTTTACAACCTGATGTAACAGTATAACCTTTGAAAATTGCTTTCTAAAGATATTTCAGCTCACATTCCTCTGTTCATGCTTAGGCTTTTTGCTGCTAATTCCTGGTTTTAAAACCAAGGGCGCATAAGTGCAAATAGCTGCAGCCACACAGCCAGGCACCTGAGGCCTATTAATATCATTACCTGTAATTTGCATCTCTCTTTATCATTTACCCTTTAATACTGTTGAAAGGAGTAATGTGTAAACACTTTAAAAAATCTGGTCCTAAGAGGTGAAGTATTTTCAGAAGGTTAAACAGAGGTTCTCAGCTCCCTTAGAAATACTACTTTATTATTATTTTTTTTAACTCGAGTCTACAGAAATGTTTGTATATCACCTAAAACCACAAAGCCTGATTTTTATTAGGCTCTCGGTAACACTGGTAGGTTATTATTCTAAGATACCATCATGGAAAAACTTCAGTTATAACTTAATTAATTTAAACACTGTCATTACTTTTGAATGGAAGCATTTTATCCAAGCAAAGGATCGCTCCTGAGTGGCTATATTTGTACTGCAGAATAAGCATGGTTCTAGGGTTCAGCTGAGGTCGGCAGTTGGTTATTGTATTAACACTTATGTTATACTGCTGCCTACAGGTCCATATTTAAAGTTAGGGCATAACACTAACTTGTGCTTAAACAAGGCTCTTGTTCTGAACACGCAGGATAAGAAAGGTATGGGAGAAGGTGCGTAGCCTAACCAATTTTATCTCTTTAACACATTTTAACACAATCATTGTTTGTAAATACAATTGAATGTATCTCTTCAGCTGTCTCATAGCCATGACAGAAGGGTCTGGTTTTATTTTGTTTGCTTGTTTGTTTCAGTAGAGCTGCATACGGGAAAGCAATTCAATAGGAAGGGGTGATGCAGGTGCTTGTGTTAGGGGTACTATGGAAATACTGTGAATGCCAGCCTTCCCCACAACAGGCAGATATCCACTAATGATTGTTTGTAGAAAACTTTGGTTTACATTTGTGGACAAACGCATATTTTCTAAAGCAAACATAGGTGTACTTTGAAATTCTTACATATACAGGTTGTGCACAGAAAACATGAACTTTTTTTTTTCCCTAATCTATAGTCTACATATCCCTTACATGTTGCCCATGGACACTAAGAACTTCTCATATTGTAGCCCACTAGTATTGTAAAAAATGCAATGTTACACTTGCCGTCCACCTCATCAAAATAAAAAAATAAATAAATCACTCTTGGGAATAGTGGGGTAAAGAGGAGGCAATTTTCTTCTTCCGTTCATGTTCACAGCTCTTCTTCGGGCTAGTGCCTCTAATTGCCACAAACATGTTTTGGATTTTAAAATACCGTCTGAATACTAGAAGTTTTCAGCCTAGTGCCTATAGAAGAGCAAAGCACATCTACAGACACTGCCTGTCCTTCTTACACAACTGATTTTGACAACCCACAATGCCACTGACTTCAGGAAAAGCTAATGGCAGCTGAAACGGTGTTCCTCCATGTGCCACAGTACTGTATTTTCCTGTAAAAGGAGATCCCTTTATTTGAACTATTAGCAAACTGCCATCACATGAAGATCATATAAACTAATAGAAATGTTAGCATTTCACAGTCAACATCCCCTGCACCCTGGAGGCTGGCTAAGGTATTCGTCATCTCTAATTAGCGTTGTCTAACGTTCCTAATGCTAGGAAGTGATTGCCACTATACAATTTTCTATGTAATGATTGGTCAATTTGTTGTAATATATCATCAGGATTACTGAATTATTAGCTATAATTACAATCGCAGAGTCAATAGCAGAGTCACAGCAAGGGTAAGTAAACACTACAGAATTATGAGGAATGGGAATACCTTTCTAACAGCTATGGCATATTAGTAGTACAGAGACCACCCACCGTAACAGTGAGGCACAGTGATAAATTCCTGCTCGGAGAAAGTGGAATTGGGTATTTCCCCTTAATGGACTGAAGTCATCTTGGTGACATCCCTTTAAAGCTCCTCTCTGGTTTCTGCCTGCCATCTGTGAAGCATGTGTGTTAGGTGGCTTAAACTAAGTAAAAACCATGCATCTTGCCAGACTCAGTTTACAGCTACCACTGTGAAATCATTCACACAGATCATACCTGAGGATGTACCTTTCACACTCACAAAAGTTTACAGCCTGCATTCCTACACCACTTTAATTACCCCAAGTCCTATTTTCAGAAGTGGCCTGAAAACTTTCCACAGCCTTTCAGGTAGAGGCAGATGCTTCATTCTCCAATGCCCAGATACTCAAATACTATGTAGGCATTTATTTCTTGGTATCATTGATAGGTTATATGACCTCTTGGAGAACTCATCTTAGCTCTTTCTGAGAATGTCTCCACAAGGTCCTCTATGGAAGAAAGGTTTGATGGAAGTGGCTACTGCTTTTCATTATATTTTTCAAATAACAGAATAATTGCTCGTAAATGCTGGACATCACTTTTCAGACGTATTCACCATTTTAAAGAATGCTAAAATTTTAGAAATAGAGAATATCCAGATCAAGTCTCGTACTTTCAAGGAACCCAAAGGAAAACTATATGAGACAAGATATTCCAGAATTCAATCTGAGTTCAAGGTGTGTTGGGAAATGGCCAGAGAGTTGAGTGGATAGAAACATGACCAGCAAATTCCAGCAGAAACTGCAAGATTCAAAGTTTAAATTAGGGCTGTTGCGGATTTATAGATTATCTAGCTGATGTGTAATCGCAACCTCACAGGTTGAAAACCTGACACCGTGTTTTGAAACAAGAAACAGATCGTTAAAATTCAATCAGCACAATTAACATCACAACTTAAGCTTGTTCAACCAGCTGTGGGTATCACTGGAATCCCCCTTTTGGAGGAATTTGAAGTCAAACATTTATAGTTATTTTACATTTTTACAGCTGCCACAAAAGAATTCTGGGTAGGCTGCAGCTCTGCCAAAACCCAGGGTAGGCCACAATGGTAGCAGCCAGACTACAGCAGTCAACCAGAGCCACACATTGACTGGCTGTGCACAAATGTGGCCTGCCCTAATGGCCCTTTCTTAGCCCGTTTCAGTGGAAGAGAAAAAGGTTGCTCAAGCTTTAGCTATGGTGAAAGCGATTTCTGAAACTACAGCTGTAGTCCTGCACCCTTTTTTGGAAATTTGGCACAGCTGTTTGTTGAAGAGGAGATCTTGATCCAAGCTGGCTGGGTGACAGTGCAGTATGTTCATTCCAAAACTCTGCAGGTATTCCAATTCGTCTATGATCTTGAAATGAAAACAAAAGCTTTTCAACTGGAAGGATGTTGAAACATTTATTTTTGGGTTAGAGAGATCAAGTTTTCAATCAAGCTTTCAGATCAGACATGACCGGAGACCTCAACCTGGAGTACTGAAAACTCCCCATTCATCAACACAAGGCACTCTGCAAAACATTTTGACATTCAAGCAGACATATATTTCAGTTAAAATTTATTTCATCGAAAGTGTTCTGACCAATTCTATTCTTGAGATGACATTGTGTCACCAATCTGTGGAAAGATCAGTATCAAAAAAAAAGAAAAAACACTCATAAAAATAGAAGGCTGGAAAAGAAGCAGAGTAACCACCAATTGGTCAAAAGCCATTTGTCAGCAAAATTAAATATAAATGTAGACATATTCTGTTTCATCACATACTGTTCCTTCTAGGGGTGAAGGGCACTTAAAGTCATTTCTCTATTTTGGAATGAGACTGTAAGACAAACAGTTTATCTTCAGCTTGGCAAAAGAAAGTTACATTAATGTCCATCTAGACAAAAGTGGTGTGAAACAGAAAATTTTACAATTTAAATAGTATCTCTTCTTCAGCTGAGTATAAACTACTTTTTCAAAGGATGCAATTGAATGCCAGTGCCTTGATAGAAAAATTCCAGGGAATCTGGAAAGCACAAACCCCTGTGCACACACACATGCATATATATATATATATATATATATATATATATATATATATATATATATGTATGTATGATATATAAATATAATATACATGCACACTACGTAGGGTTTATGCATAGATATATTGGTGTATACATGCATACAAATCACATCTAGAGTTCCATTAAGATACTTTTCCTGCCTCCTTAATAACCATAGTTACAGTAATCAATCTCCTTAGATGGAACAGAACAGGACTAAGCTCTGCATTCTCTGATCACCAGAATTTGTACAAGGTAATTTTACGTTTCATTTGCACTAGTGATGACAATCAATTTTTCCCCATAAGATATTTTCTAGTAGAAGGAATCTTTGAAATGTTGAAAGATTTCCCCAAAGAAAGGTTCTGGAAATGAATGGGAGCTTATTCATCATTTTCAAGATCTTTGCATGTTGGGAATGGAGAAAATTATGAATCTCTCCTCACACCATTATGTTATCAGACTACAAGGAAGTATGAATTGCATTATTTCTGATGAAGTGAAAATTGGAGGGGAAAAAAAAGCAGAGAAAATGCAGTGTTTAAAAGCCAGCCTCCTATTGGGTGGAAACATCACCATTTTTCATTCTAACAGTCTTATTACCTTTTTAGAGGAAGATGAACTGAAACGTGATGCACATTTTCTGTCAAATTTGAAACAGTATTTTAAAAACACCTAACTTCTCATGAGACTTCGTAGTTTGCTCTTTTATTTATTTTGAAACAAATTTCAGTGTATTCTACTTTGCATTTTGGATTATCTGAAATTTCAAACTGAAAACTTCAAAGCAAGCCATCTCCACAGCCATTACTTTTGCATGATTTTGATCAAAGCTATGGAAATTCCTGGTTCCACCCCGGAATAATGAACTGGTCTGGGTTTCACTTGAAATCCAGCTCTGAGGAGCTGACTTACCTATCTGGCTTGAAAGAATCCTGCTGTCTTCACCTAACCCGAGAACATCTCCTCAGAACAAAGCTCTCCTCCAACTGGAGCGCATCCATGCAACAGTCTTCATCCTTACTATGTGGGGGGCATCAGTGTTTCGCTGTCAACCTCCAGTTTACCAATCTCCTCCAAGTTCAGAAAGCTCCTTCCTCTGTGTCTTGAAGATCAAGGTTTTTTAACAATTCACTCACTAGCTGTGTTTGCCTGAAGAGACCCTCCCACCACTCTTTTATCCTCTGAAGGCAGGCCAATTTTCAGCTACAGCCTGATGGTTGCCTGGGTTAACCTCTGCCTTGTTTCATGAGGTTTACAAACCCCAATACACATTCTGGATAGCATGTCTGATCACACTTCTTTGGCAGATAACCAGAAAAATAGGAAAGCACAAGCACGAAGCTCCTCTCATCTTCTGGGGGAATGCCCAGCAGGCAAGCAGGCAATTATTCTTGCGCATTGATTTCTAGGTTGTTTGCAATGAAGACAAGGCAGCTCTGCGACAGTACTGTAAAAACACTATTTTGGTGCACATGCAAGGCAAGGCCCTGGTGTTGCATTAATGCCACATTTTCTCCTACAGTGACTTTGAGATGAGCATCTTGATAGAACTTTTTAGCCCTGAAATATCATGTGACACTAAGATGGCTGTTCAAGATGAAGCCCACCCCAGCTTAATTCCGATAATTTATATTTAAGTATTCTGGATTTGAATTTTCAGTTTTCAGTTCAAGGCCTTTTGTTCCATAGTCTTAGTATTTTTAAGACATCTTTCCATTACACTGGATACCTTTTATCTCATCAACATTGACTGCATGCTGTAGTAGTATGTAATAACACAGGCTACAGGACTTGTTTTACTTCAGCTTACTTTGAGTGTTCATCCTTCACTTAAGGGTGTGGGGGGTGTTGTCTGAAGGCAGGTTCAGGTTCAAATGCAAACTTTAGGCAGGAGAATCCAGGTTTCGTTGTTGGTCTAGCCTTCAGTCAGCAGAAAATTGTCCCCCTGCATGAGTGGAGCCCTCCAGGCTTCTCTAGCTGACTCTGGGGGTCTGATACATTCTGTGGACACCCAGAATTCTTAGAGCATAAGTTATCCTTCCTAAAACTGGATTTTGCCAAAATAAGTGGAATTTAAAGGAATATACATATTTGCCTCAGTGTTTTAAGTTAATTCTTTTTTTTTCTTCTTCTTCTTCTATTTTTTTTTTCTTTTATATATTTTTTTTTAATTAGAAAAACTAAGCAGCTCAGAATTCACAAGTAAATCCCAGCTCCTTAGGACTCTGTTCTCCCTTACATATTTCATTGCTTTGCCCCAAATCCAAAACATACATTTAACCACCTCTTGCTAAGGTCAGTAGGATTTATTTAAATCCCTGTCCTCCCTGAAACACAGAGGAACCCAGCTCCCCTGCGCTTATATCACGTAAGCTTCTCAGATTTGTTCCATAGCGTGGCCTGGGAAAGAAATTGTTTCAAGGTGCGCAAAGCATCTGCTGCTGTTGATGGACTAAAACCACTGAGGAGCTGTAGGGGTAGAAAAAAAAATCCCCCAGGGCAAAACAGAACACACAGGAGGAGAAAAGAAAGTGGGGCTGGAGGCACAGAGTCCCCCTCAGACTCAGCCCTTCTTCCACATTTACTGAACTCAGTGTGGGCACTGGGTCTGGCCAAGCTTGTTTATTATCTGCATTTATCTGTTTGAGACCTCAGAAAGCTGTTCTAAAAACAGCGGCTCTGACTCTATTTCCTGGCAATTTATTACCCGATAGTGTGTCAGCTGAGGGCATCCAAAGCTGCTTACTGCTTAGAAATGTGTTTCCCCGCACAACATCCACCTGAAGACACCTGCATGGCTGCGGGGAGGAAGAGGAAAGAGGCAAAGGTGTGCCACTTCTTCACAACTTGAAAACACACCAAAATGTTTTCTCACCCACATTGATTTGTTGATCTCCATTTATAGTGCAAGAAATTGGACTACAGACCCAGAGGCAGCAACATTAAACTTTATAATCTCCCCCCCGCCCCCCCTCCTCCATGAAGCCAGATCTCCCTCATACATGGCAACAGATTTGAAAGGAAGGGAAGACAGGCACAGGAAGGGAATTGTGAGATGGAGGGCAAAAGCCAAGGGAAAGTCCTGGAGACTGTTAGTCCTTCCCTTAATCCTAAGTCTTAAACTTTCTCTTGTATGTGCTGCCTCCCCAGAGCCATTTTCTCACGTTAGCACAGCCGGCATGCCATGCTCTCACTAAGCAACATGGCTTGTTAACAGCAATCAAATTAGAATCCACCTTTTAGAGCTCTAAAAGCTAAAGCAATCAAATGGCTAGATACATAATCCTGCTTCACTTATTTTGGGGTCAGACATACATGCATCTTTCTCTCCTGCAGCTTCATTCCTGGTCTCCAACAGAGCTCTCCTTTACTCAATTTTAGTGATAACAATTTTCTCCTTGTGGAATGACACTGCCAATATTTGTCACACCTTTGACTGGGTGCTTAAAGCATGTGCACACATTAAACCTTCCAAAGAAAGGAACTGAGTATCAGACAGGGATATTCCTCAGCATAAGATTTCACAGTTCACTTCAGTATACAGTGGATAACAAATAACACTGTATTCTACAGATTTTTTCAAACTATTTCAATGAAGGACTTATCTCAGACCAACTGTTAGATACAAACCAAGGTTTTATACAACAAAGCCCACTGGAAGACAGAGCAAATAACACTGAAGTAGTGGATCATTTATATACTAAGCATACTTTCCAAATAAATTCTGTCTTATCTAACAATGCAAAGCTTTGTTTTGAAGCAACTGCTCAAGAAACCTTTCCTCAATATCACAGTGAGAGTAAATTTCTCAAATACTAATTCACAGCATTTTTTTTAAGAACATATTTATAGAGGTTGGAGGGAAGGCCAGATAAAGTTGATGCATCATGGCAGTACATATGTGTGAAATGAATTGTTTTAATAGGAAAGGAGATGAAGATAATCTCTCAACTTTGTTTTCTTTACTGCTTTTGACCCTTTTGGTCATCTCTGTGAAAGTAACACTGGCCACTTTTGTTTATTTTTCTTTAATTGAAAATTTTTAAGCCTAAAAGCTGAAAATAAAGAAGAGGTATCATGCTACGCAAGCACTTATCCTTGTTTCCAGATGCAGTTGCCTCAGTATGCAAGGGAAAAGGCGATTTCTGCCTTTCTCCCTGAGTTTGTGCTCTATCTGCAGTAGCCGCCATCTGTAGAGAGCACTTTGAATTCGCTTTGTGCCAACTCAAGGGGCCTTACCTGTAGACAGCCTTAACACTTGTAAAGTTGGTGGAAATAGGACAGACTCTGACAAGCAGAGGGAAACTCCTCAGAGGTGCCCTATTATCAGACAGAAAACTGGGCATGTTGATATTATACAACACAAATGCAGTACTTGAATCATAGCATATAGCTTGGGATTTTGGCGGTGAAATCTGAGTGGAGATCTGAAATCCGGAGGCTTCCCTTACCAACATTTCTGTGATCTCAAGGCCTTACTCAGATAAGAAAAATTTCCCATTCCTGGATGGTTGCCAAAGTTGCCTTTCTACTGTAATTTCTTATTTTCTTTCCCTTCTTTTTCTTTTCTTTTTTCTGTTTTCCTAGTAAAGAAGGATAGACGACTAGACATACAGGTACGAATTCTTGTCATGCATTTGAAGGAAAAGAGAGAGGCTAGATAGACAAAACCAAGTTTCTACTGTTCTTTTGTCCAACAGACTAGAAACTGGAGACTTCTTTCAGCAGACTTGGGTATGTTGGTCCAGATCTTATCTTACCTCATGTCTAGGGCACAGACTTGGATCCAAAGCCCCACGTCCCATTCCAGTGTCCTATGAAGCAGTACTGAGAACTCCAAGAGCAAGCCTAATACAGCTTCACTTCATCTCATCCAGGATCTGAGTTAGTGTTTTATTTTGTTGTTCAATTTTAATGGCAGGCTTGGAGCTTGCATAGGTTTCTCCAGGTCAGTGATTGCTGTAGACATGCCCTAAGAATATCCTACATTCATCTCTACAGAAAAGTGCTGGCAATAAGCGTACACTTATCCTAATGCTAAGCAGGTACACCAAGTCACCCTTCAATTAGGAGAGCCCTTCATTATCCAAGGTATTCCACAAGGCACTTGGATCACACATGAGCCAGTGGTAAAGCTCTTCTCATTCCACAGAGAGTATTTCTTTGCCCAGATAAGCTATGGGTGTCTCATCCCTGGAGGCATCCAGAGCCAGATTGAGTAGGACTCTGGGCAGCCTGATCTGGTAGATGGCAACCTGGTCCATGGTATGGGGTTGAAACTATCTGGTCTTTAGGGTCCCCTCCAATCTAAACCTATGAGTCTCATCTTGGACAGAAAAAATATTTTTTATTCAGCTGCTGGTAAACAAATCTGGTCCAAAGGCTTTTTCCTAGTTTTTCTATACTAGGTAGCCTCTACCAGACCAACCACGCTGACACCCATCAATCACAAAGCCTGCAACTCATGGTGCATTTGATCTTAACAAAAGCCTTGCTACACTGGAATAATTAAGTCCATCAGGCTCTCAAGAAACCCTTGCAGACTTCACTGGTCTCTTATAGGTTCAAAGTAGCACAGTAGCAAACCGAAAAAACAACACATGACTCCATTTCTCAGCGCTAGTAAGAAGACTTGCTAAGAATGCAGAATAAAGCCATTACAAGGAAATGTGCTCATTTCTGCATTGCACTTGGAGCACTTCTGAGGTGCTCCTTGTGCCTAACTTTGGTCATTCATGAATTGAAATGTTAGCTAGTAGCTTCCTTTTATAGTGCGTCTGGAAATGTTACACATTCAAATATTTGGTGAAGACTGATACATCTGTGAGCGCTGAAATTCACGGTTACTGTTCTGATGTAATCCAAACTTCTTTTCTCAAGACTGCAGTCATGCCCAGATGTATTCCTTTGGCAAACAAGAAGACAGTTTGTCTCCTCAAATCTGGGAGTGACTTTTCTGTGCTGTCTGACCTTGCAGCTTGTGTGCCTGGAAAAAGCACCTCAGTTGTGCTGGGCAGCTCTCGGGGAAAGCTATGCTGCACCCTTTAGCACCCTTCTAGCTCATTTCAGAATGCAGTGTAGCCACGAAGTGGGTCTGGAATTTTTTTGTACAAGTGAGCATTTTTTGCAAGGGATAACTTCCTTGTTTAAACTATCTGAGCAGTAGGAAGGTGGAGCACCTTAATAATTTGCTTTTCTCTTTTATTAGTGAAATAAAAAGCTCAAAATATCTGAGGGTGTTGGAAGAGCAGTCTCTCTTATTGCATTCCTTTGCAGGCGGCATTGCTTTTGCAGGACACCTGTCTGCATGAAACTCTGTAAACGCTTCTTAACAGGTCCCCAGGTAGCAGAAAGAACACAGCTGCTAAAGAGTGTTAATGGCAGGACAGCTGCTTGGCTGACAGAATTGGAACCAGCACGTGCATGTGCTGGGACTGTAAACAGGAATGAATTTTCCTAAAAGCTTTATAAGTAAAAATGTTTATTTTTGGAATATTAGCAAAATAAAAGAGTTACAATGTTCCTTTAATTTTAAGTCAAAACGTAATGACATGCAGCTTTTAAGAAGGTTTATTTTATAGAAAACTCTTAAATTGAAACAAGGTGGCTTAGAAACAACTTCAGAAATACCGAGGATTTCTTCTAGATCTATGTATAAAACACACTTAGGCTTTCTTTTTTTTTTTGCCCTTAATGTGTAGTAAAATTGGTCATGAAATCCTTCTTTCCATAAACCACACATCAGGTACTGGGGAACCCTTTTCTGGCTGCCAAGCCTGCCATAGATTAAAAAAAAAAAAAGCTTGGTGTGTGGTGTGTGGAGATGTCACAAGATAGGTGGAATAGGTCCTTCACAGGCTAAGATGAATCCTTTGATCATTGTGAGTCGCTCCCAACTTGGGTTATTCTATGATTCAATAAAACAGAGATTTTCTATTTCAAGGATGGGCTCCAAAACTCCTGATTCCTAGTCTCAGCCACAGTCTTCCTCTGAAGCAAAGAACTCGTTCAGTGCCAAAGAAGTGCTCTGTTTTGGTGGACACAACTCAGACATGAGACTGCTTGCGAACAACTAGCATCCTTTTGGAACTTCATGGACCTTTTGCTCAGATCTATGTTGCCTTCTATGCTTTAGCTTTCACAGCTGTGAAATGGAGATAGCACTACTTAGAAAGTTTGCTCTGCCAGCTGCTGCAGTGATTCAACCAGGAGTGTTTAGGAAATCTTCAAGCCCCTTTGAAGGAAGCCAAAGCATAATTTGTGTTGGTAAAGAACTCTATTTATTTGGTTTGGAAGGTTCATTTCAGGACAGCAGAACTCAAACCCCAACCTACTCCCCCCACAGCACTTTAAACACAGCACTCCAGACCTCACCATGTGAGCAAAGCTCACCTTGTCCGCTTGAAATGCTATCATTACCTAGTTAGGATCAACAGAGACCTTTAAAAACCTACAGATTTCATCCTGTTTCTCCAAGTCTCTCAAAGGCATTTCCTACCACCCCTACTACACAGCCATGAAGCAATCGGTGTGCTTCATGAAGGGGTGGAAATAGCAGCCCATTACCTGTACATAGCTGTTCACAGCTTCTCATCCTGAGCCTGGAGCTGGGTTCAGTTTAAAGTTATTAATTGCCTTTTTCACAGCTGGCACCACAAGCCTCACATGTTGGCTCAAAGTGTGATGTGATAATTAGGCAGGGTGAGGAATCTTTATAGGTTTTGTTCTTTGGCAGTATTTTGCCTTTGATCTTCTCTGCCCTCCTTTCCAGGAGAGTTATAGCATGCCAGCAGGAGCCGGTCCGGGCCTTTCATCAACCTGGGGGGAAAACTTCTTCCCATGCCCCACAGCACTCTACTCTAAGTCTTAAACTTTCCATTCAGTTGACTGCTATGTGCTAGCTGTGAGGTGCCTATCATCAGAGGAGTACGTATGGTGCACCTTCCACCACAACACAGATCAAATCAACACATTAAAAGAGCAGCAGGAACAAAGTTCAGTAACTAAATACACGAATAAGCAGGCTTCTGCTAATGCTTTCTATACAATAACTTGTTTGAAACCTTGTCTTTTTCTCTGCAGATCTGACAAAGGTTTCTCACTGAGGCTCCAGATTCTAAGTCAAGCAGATATTTATCTTACTTATTTTGCAGTTACTTATTGAATAATTACTAACCAGTTAATGGATGGTATAGAAATAGTTAAACAAATGAAGGAATAAGTCTGAGAACATTTATGGCTTTCTGAATTAACTGTTTCCCTAAAATGATCATTCTTGACTTTAGTCATTTATCCCCTCATCCAGATCTAGTCTTTCTATTTGTTGCACTCTGTCTCTCCAGTCCTGGACTGACATGAAACACAGAGGCAGCAGGTAGGTCTGAACTAAAGAAATTTCCCCCCACCCCAGGCTTTAAGCAACATAGCATAGCAAACAGTAGGAAAACATCTGGGCCCTGGGAAGCCTAAACTGGTGGGAGTTTTATAGCACACACAGACTAAGTGAATGAGAGAAGACTTAGTATAGCTATTTGCTTTTTCTACCCTGCAAAGGAAATGGAGCTTCATTTTAATTTTAAGTTGAAGGAGATAAGATTTAGGTTGGATATCAGGGGGAAGTTCTTTATTCTTTACCGGGAGAGTGGTGAGATGCTGGCACAGGCTGCCCAGAAAGGCTGTGGATGCCTTGTTCCTGGAGGTGTTCAAGGCCGGGTTGGATTGGGCCCTGGGCAGCCTGGTCAAGTATGGTATGGTGGTTGGTGGCTCTACATGAGGCAGAGGGGTTGGAGCTCAATTATCATTGGGGTCCCTTCCAACCCAAGCCATTCTATGATTTGATGATTCATGTTAATTACAAAACAAAAGCATAACGATACAATTAGTGTTACTCTGGGATGTATGTTGAACAGAGTCACAAAGCTGTTTTGAAAATGCCACTAGAAATTAGACATGGATAAAATGCCTGCGACTACATACACGACAACAAAATTACTATCAAAGCATATGTATGTTAAGAAATGATCGACTGTACAATATGCTATACACAAAGAGTAGCTCTCTAAATCTGCTTTCCAAGATAATTCCCTCCCAGTTACTTCTTTTCCTCTCAAACAGAGTATGACAGTCTGCTAGCAGGTTTTGCTTACTGCCATGACTGTTTTAATTGTAGTAGTAAATAGAGGTACTGCATGTCTCCTCATGTTTCTTCTAGGTAAATCTGTCAAAATTCCCATAGGAGATTTCATGTGAATGTTCGGGAGCTGAAGCTGGTACAGAAGCAGATATCTTGCCATTACATCTCTTATCTGATGGCTAACATGTTGCTGCTCTTTCCCCAGAGGTAGTTCAAAGGAGCGAGCCCCTGTAAGTGCACTAGACCTCCCCTTCACACACAACAGGCTGAGCTGTGGCACCTTTTGCCCTCTTGTAGTGCTTTGCCTTCCCTCACTTCCAAATCCCATGTTGTGTCCCTGGCAGCAGCTGGCTGAGGCTGCCAAGAAGGAGCAAGGACACAAAGCAGCAGCCCACAAGCTGTTGCTCAGCAGCCACAGGACAGCAGTACAAAGGCAGGAAAAGGATCACGTAGGAAATAAAATTTACCAAGGAGATATTCCAACTTCAAGACCCAAAGACAGTAAGATGGTGTTCTGCCATGTAAGTACTGGACTGTTTGTGGACGGTAACAAGTCAGTCCTTCTCATCCTTTCATGGGTTTGGCTTCAGCAGGTATTAAAATCTGCTACATACTCAGTGATGCTTTCTACAGTCTCTTCCCCAGAGGCAGGAAACAGTCACAGGAGTGAGGTGAGTAATTAACTGGGCTAGGTAACCCACTCACAAAATAGTGAAGAAAATGAAGAAGAATAGTGGAAGAATATGATCAGAGCCCCACAGAAACTTTAAAAAGAAAATAACAGATGTGCTACAGCTACAGCTAGATGGACAACAAGAAGAAGAAATCAATGTAAGGGAAGAAAAGTATAGCATCTGTGGCCAGAAAGAAAGAAAGAAGGAAGGAAGGAAGGAAAGAAAGAAAGAAAGAAAGAAAGAAAGAAAGAAAAGAAATTAAATGGAAAAAAAAAAAAAAAGGTAGCACAACAGGTACATCAGCTTAGTACTGCATCTACAGGTTTCTTGAATATTTCCAGAGACAGTGATTCAAGTAACTCCCTGAACTCTCTGGGCAGCCTGTTCCAGTGCCTGACCACTCTTTTGGAGAAGAAATTTTTCCAAATGTCCAACCAGAACGTCCCCTGGTGCATCTTGAGGCTGTTTCCTCTCTTCCTATTGCTGTTATCTGGCAGAACATATTGACCCCACTTTTCAGGCAGCTGTAGAGGGCAATAAGGTCTCCTCTGAGCATACCCTTCGCCAGACTAAACAGTCTCAGTTTCCTCAGCCATTTCTTTTAAGACTCATTCCCCAGTCCCCCCACCAGTTTTGTTGCCTTTCTCTCAGTGTGCTCCAGGACACAAAGACATTGATGTCTTTCTCGTAGTAAGGGGCCAAAAACTGAACACGTTACTTAAGATGCAACCTTGCGAGATCTGAGTATAGAGGGACAAACCTCCCTGCTCCTGCTGCCTACACTATTTCTGGTACAAGTCAGGATGCCATTGGCCTTCTTGGCCACCTGGGCACACTGCTGGCTCATGTTCAGCCAAACATCATGCCACTGAAGGACATCAAAACAACCAGCAGGTGGACTGGTCAGCTAGGATAGTAGTGGATCAGGAAAATCTGGATTGGCAACATAAGGGTGATTTATTTCTGGCTTAGTGGGTCTATGATATTTCAGGTCATCAGGAAGAGATGTAACATATAGATGGGCTGAGAATCTAGGGGTGGACTTGATAATGAATGCTATTGCACAGGTTACCCATGAATGTGAAACGTGCCACAGTTAAACAAGTCAAACAGATAATGCCACTGTGGTATGGAGGACAATGGCTGAAGTATAAATATGGGGAGATCTGGGAGACTGATTATATAACACTCCCACATACACACACCACAGCAAGCATTATGTGCTAACAATGGTGAAAGCAACCAGATGTCTGGAAACATATCCCATGCCACACACTGCTACCAAAAATACTATCCTGGAACTTAAAAAGCAAGTCTTGTGGTGAATTGGTGTCCCAGAAAGAATTCAGTCAGACAACGGGACTCATTTCTGAAATAACCTCATAGACATCTGGGCCAAAGAGCATCTCATTACCAGGTACCCCAGGTGGGGTCATATGAGAGCAGAGTAGAGGGGCAGGATTACCTCCCCCAACTTGCTGGTTACACTTCTTTTGACACAACACAGGATAGAGTTGGCCTTCTGGGCTGCAAATACATATTGGTGACTCATGTTGAATCTTTCATCAACCCAGCTCCAAAGTCTTTCTCCTCAGAGCTGCTCTTAAAACATTCTCTGCCCAACCTGTATCTTGTGTTTGAGATTGCCCCAGACCAGGTGCAGGACCTTGCACTTGGCCTTGTTGCACTTCATGAGGTTATCATGGGCCCACCTCTCAAGCCTGTTCAGGTCACTCTGGGTGGCATCCCTTCCCTCTAGCATGTCAACTACACCACTCAGCTTGGTGTCATCTGTAAACTTGCCGAAGGTGCACTTCATTCAACGGTCCGTATCACCTACAAAGATGTTAAATAACACCAGTCCCAACACCAATCCCTGTGGAATGCTGCTCATCACTGGTCTCTACTTGACATTGAACTGTTGACTGCAACTCTCTGAGTGCATCCATGCAGGCAGTTCTTTATCCAGTTAGTGGTCCATCCATCAAACCCATTTTTCTACAATTTGGCAATCAGCATGCCATGTAGAACAGTGTCAAACACTTTGCAAAAGTCCAGGTAGATGACATAAACTAATTTTTCTTTATCATTGACAATGTAACTCTATCAAAAAAGGCCACCAAGCTTGTCAGGCATGACTTGCCCTTGGTAAAGTCATGGTGGTTACCACCCCTTATTTATACATATAATTACTATTAAGTTTTTGTTTCTATTTTCCTTTTCTGTTGTAAGTAGTTTTTTTTCTGTTCTTAACCCACAGATTCTATTTGGTTCTACTCCTCTCCCTCACCTTTCCTGGGGGGGACAGAGCAAATGATCATGTGTGCTGAGTTGAATGCCAGGACATCTGTGCACAGAAAAGGTTTGATATCCTTACTGGTAGGACCCAATATCTGCTTTGGTTTGACTATCAACTCTTTACCAAAAAGAGCTTGGCAAAAATTTTGAAAAAAGGGCAATAACATTATTTTTTCCAAGCTACCAAACATACGATCAGCAAGACAAATGGAACCAAGGTTGATGCTGCAGGCATACATCTTTCAGCCTTCAGAGAAAGTCTAGGGAAACAAACTAAATTTGGTAGAAGACAATCTGATTTTAAAAGCCCTGTCCAGATGAAATATGGCCCATGAAATTTGTTTGTGCTGGAACAAACACTTAGGACATGACCCCACAGAAAAGGTGTAACAGTCTGTAGTTTGTGTTACAGTGATTGGGTTGCTGTTTTTTAAGTGCTACTTCGCTACCAAAAAGTAAAAAACAATAGGAAAGACATCCTGAGAACTGTGCCTTAAAAGCTTAAGCTACTCAGAATCTTTAAAGCTGTGTTGGGACTCTGAAACTATTATCATCTTTAGGCACAACATGAAGGAAAATGTACTTCTACACTAGGTGATCCTTGAATACCATGCTGCTCCACCTGAAGCAATGCTTTATTATCCAACTCCAGCGGCTCCCCACCAACTGAAGCAGCAGTAAACACTGGACTTTATTAATAGACTTGTAAATCCACCTGTGTTTAGTATATCCTAAGCTCATAGGCACCACTGGAATCCCAAGCGTAAAAAACACATACATCATGAATGTTACTACTGCCCAGTCTATACTTCCTGTCCTGTCCTCTGAAGGCCAAAGTTTAGTGATGAGATGCTGCTGTTGCTCAGTATTACACTACTGACATGTTCTTGGGAAGTCTCTTCGCCTTTTGTATGCTTCAGGTTCAACATCTATAAACCTGATAAAAAACACTGGGTTCCACAGAGAACCTGTGTGAAACTACTAATCTATAAAAACTAAAATAAAATTAAAAAGCAATGAAAAAACAGTAAATTACTTTGATTTTTTTAATTTGTTTTCCTAAGATGTAAAGCCCATCAGATGCAAAAAGTGGCTGACTACCATAAGTCTGGCAACAGAGAACCACTTCCAACTCTCACCCTGCTGTTGTCAGAAAGGTCATGAGTATTCATGTTGGGAAACTGAAGATGTATCTGGAGCCCCTCTGGTGTGGCACAGATAAGCTGAGGGTGTTTATTCTCACAAAGGTAAAGAATCTACTATTCTAAAGTTCACAGAATCATAGAATGGCTTGGGCTGGAAGGGACGTCAAGGAAGCTGGGCTTGTTCAGTCTGGAGAAAAGAAGGCTGCGGGGTGACCTAATTACAGCCTTTCGGTACCTGAAGGGAGCCTATAAACAGGAGGAAAGTAAACTCTGAGAGTGTGGATAACAGCAGGACAAGGAGAAATGGCTTTAAGTTGAAGGAGGGAAGATTTAGGTTGGGTGTTAGGGAGAAGTTCTTTACTACGAGAGTGGTAAGGTGCTGTAACAGGCTGCCCAGAGAGCTTGTGGATGCCCCGTCCCTGGAGGTGTTTAAGGCCAGGTTGGATGGGGCCCTGGACAACCTGGTCTAGTAAATGGGGAGGCTGGTGGCCCTGCCTGGCAGGGGGGTTAGAGGTTCATGATCCTTGAGGTGCCTTCCAACCTGGGCCATTCTGTGATTATCGCTTCACAACCTCCCTACCACAAGCAGGGTTGCCAGCTGCTAGACTAAATACTAGATAGAGTACTCAGGGCACCATCCAGCCTGCCCTTGAACATCTTCAGGGATTGGGCATCCACACCCTCTCTGGGCAGCCTGTTCCAGCACCTCACCACTCTCTCAGCTTTTCCCAACACCTAATCTATTTCCACTCGTCCTATCACTATCTACCCTTGTAAAAAGTCAATTTCCCTTATGTTTATAAGCTCCCTTTAAATACTGGAAGGCCACAGTGAGGTCTCCCTGCAGCCTTCAGTTAAAGTCAAAGCAAAATAATAATAATAATAATAATGAACCCATAACTACTTTCAGTATTGATTCCTTTTTCTTTAAGAGCTTGAATGGGACAAAGGAAGGAAAGTTACATACTGCTGTGGGTAACAAAGCAGGCAGGAAATATGGCTTAGCAGTCAAAAGAACACACACGATAAAGCTCACCCAAGTTCACTCACAAGAACAATATTTATCTCCTCTTCCCACCACTATTAGAAAAATACAGAGTCCAATAGAGCGTCTCCGTGAGCAAACTGCTCAGATAGAAAGGGATTAGAAAAAGTAAGTCAGGAAATAAAAAACTGAGGAATTGGAGGCAGAAGAATGTGGCATCAAGAATTTGTGGGAGAACAACATGAACCAGAGATGAAAATGAGCTCTGTCTTGTGATAGATAGAGATGGGTACAAAATCAAACAATCTATCGAACACCCACACTCAACTACAGGCTCAGCTCAGCAGTTACAAAGACAGAGGTTAGGCTGTATTCTTGGAGTTTAAATGTAGTGTATGTGCATTTACGTTCAGACAATCTCAGCCCTGGTTCCACTGCGAAAACACTCTGTACTTCAGGGTACAGAGGTACTTCTGTGCTTCCAGATTCTGGTGTACACTTACTTAGTTTTAACTTTGCTTTCATCATATGGAAAATATAATGCAAGTGGAGACATCAAATAGCCTCAAGGTTTAAAAGTATTTAGTGGAAGGCATACGGTTTGGACCCAAATATAATAAGTGATAATAAAACAAGGTTACAAAGGAAGAGTAACCAGCATGAGTCTTCTTTAATATCACAGGTTGCTTGACACCCACACCACTTTTTCAAATAAGAAGTCTGTTTATTCCATGCCTGTTGTGTTGGTTACTGTAGCTTTGCAGTCAGATTTCTGCCCCTTTCTTTAAAAAAAAAAAAAAAAAAAAAAAAAAAAAAAAATTATTATCCCTGCACTTCTTGGTTTTAACTGCATGAATAAATGCTGACAAAGAATAAAAACACTCCTTTTGAAATGTCTCCAACCCAGCTAAGAGCTGTCCATACCAGAAATCTTTCAAGAAAATCTGTTCTCTTATTTCCAATCTTATTTCCAGCTGGGCTACATCCAATTCCAAAAGGACTTGTGCCTATGGTAAGAGAGAAATATCTGGATATTGATAGTTATTTGAATTGAGCCTCTGAATTTTGGATTCTGGATGCAACCAACATTAAAAACACCAGAGATGTGTGGGAAGGAGACATGCTGAGGACAGTAACAGAAGGAAAAGGTGAGATGAGGTAGCTCCTTCTGAATCACCATTACTTCTTCCCTCAACTCCATTCCTCTTGCTGACAAAGTCAGCAGCTCATAACCCCAGCCTCCCCTACCCACTTTCTAAATGTTTCATTCACACACACCTTTCTCTTTTCTTCTGCTTTTGAAAGAGTTTTCCATAAACACCAATGCAGATCTCTTCTATATTCCACAAAATGCACTGTAAGGAAGTCCTCTGTTGTAACATCTAGAAGAGACTGCAGAGGTACTGATATGCTGCCTGAGCCAGGCTGATGCACAGTTTAAATACTGATGGGCATATTCACAGTGTTTTCCTATGTTCCCTCATCTCCCGGTGAGCCTTGAGGAGGCTGTCTTTTTGCTCTTTGTTTATACAACACAGAGTTTCTTATTTGTGTGATGATAGGATCAAGGAGTCCTAGCCACAGATAACAACAGGTAATGATTCAAAAGAAAAGCCAAGAAAAATATGAGGTTGAGTTGTTTGAATTGCTTTCATGCTGTGTTGGAAAAAAAAATAAAAAATAAAAAGATAAAATCATTATTTGGTAGTAGCAGAAGTGACTGAATCATGTGTGATTTTTTGTTGTTCTGTTTTTAAGTGCCATGTTGTTCCAAGGTTTTTATCAACAATCACTGTCAGTTCTAATTCTCCAAACAGGCAAAAATCTCAGTGGAAATCCTGGCTCCACTAAAGCCAAGTGCCAAATTTCCATTGGCTTCCACGGGCCTGGAATTCACCCGGTCACAACCTAGAGGAAGAATATTTGTAGTAGCAAACCAAATAAATATACCCATGTTTTTCTATGAAAAATCATATTGAGACCTTTTTTTTTTTTTTTTTTTTTCCCTGGCATGACTAGCCAAGAGTTGCACACAGTGATATAATACAAGATACGGCAGTACTTAAAACAGGAAATGACTGTGGACACATTGTCAGGGCAGTGCTATGCTATCCTGAAGGCTGAAGCAGAGAAAACTCCTTAAGAACTTTAAATGCTCCGGGAAATAAAATAAAATGAAATAAAAAACAAACCCAGAAATAAAATAGAATGCACAGTGAAAATACCACAGTGAAATTGAGATGAAACAAAGAGATAGCAGACTGTATTGAAAGAAAAATAGCACTGCATGGTGATTGCTGATAAGGTGCCAGATGCTGCCCTGTGCAAGAGAGAGAAAGCATCCTGAGAGAGTTTTCCAAGGAATACAGTAGCAACACAGCAGAGTACCTTAGGGGGAAACAACCCTCTAAATGGACACCTTGATAAAGAAATTTGAGATGGGATGGAACTGCTGTTACACATCCAAAGAGTGACTTTCCCATTCAATAGAAATAACATGAACTGATGCATGCATATATGTACTCAGCAGATCACAAGAAACTGAAAATGTCTCTTTCATGGATTATTAACACTGCATGCGCTCTCTAAATAGAGGTAATTCATTCTTAAAAGCTAGGATAACTATGCAGAAGTAATGGAAGGACATAAGGACATAAAAGTTGTTTTCCGCATCAGATATCAATGACACTTTTGAATATTTAGTAATTTTGCTCAGGGAAAAATGATTCATTGCATCAAGCCAGAGCACTACACAGAAGAGGGGGCAGATATTCGGTGAAGTGATAGATCAGAAATGCTGAAGCTGTCTGTGTGTGCAATGACTTGGTGTCTGAATGTGACTAGAGGCACTCTGTAACAGACACAGAAGTTCTGTATTCTGTGACACCAAATTGAAAGGTAATGGTGAATTCCTGTGATGATTTAAAGTCATGTTTTCTTGGAACATAATCTGCAGCAATACATTTTATATGGTATAATATGGTGTTTTTTTAATGCAAGCATTAAAACATCATCAGAATCAAGGATGTCATCAAAAGCTTAACTGGCAAAGCCCCAAGTTGCATCAAAACTGGTGATCATTTACGGTATATCAGCCATGTTTTCCTTGTAGCATATTTCTTCTCAGCAGTGCAGATTGCACAACTCAAGATTATATTCACTGCAACATAATATCCATCTTTAATATTTCCTTACTTGTTCTTGATGAAATACTACTAAGTATTTCCCACATCTCTACTTCTAAACTTTAAAATCTTTTGTGTGTCTGTGTGTGTGTTTGATGTGCATTTTATATGAACATCCAGCAGAGGGTTTTGCTGACAAGAACATGGTCTCTAAGCACATAGAAATATGTTGTAAGTAGGTGTGGACCCATCCTGTGAGGGAAGCAAATATAATACAAGTGCCCCGCAGTCACCCACAACAACTTAGAACAGAGCTGCTAATATATGGACAGAAGGATGTCTTTGTTAGTAGAACTTTGATTGCAAATCAGTACCTTCTCACCGCAGTTCTGCTCCGTGTCTCAGTCTCTAGCTCATATGTTTAGATCTTTATTGCTGTTTGAACCCCAGAAGATGCAAATTTTCTTCCTACCCAAACAGTGACTTCTGCTTTCTTTAGCTTTTGAGACTCAAATATTTTTTCTTCAAAATATTTTGTAGCAATGCAAAAGAGTTTGTGGAAATGACTTCTGACTCACAGGCAGGAGAACATACTGTACTTTTGTCATATGAGGGCTTCCTTTTATCTCCTTTTTTACTCACATGAACACTACCTTGCAGCCCATCTCACAGACCCCAGCTCTCTGGATGATTTAAGAGGAAGATGGCTGGGCCTCAGAACAACTTTTACGTTAAGGATTAACACACATTATCTATTTTATACCAGTTTTCTATAGCTTTAATAATATTTTTAACGTACACTTTCCTAATATTCTCTTTTTCTCCTCTCCTTAACTAGACCAAAGGGGAGAGGGTGAACAATCACAACGTGGCCATTTTAAAATTTTAATATTAGGAAACATAATAAAAAATGAAAGAATGAGGTAATGGCTTTTTAATTTCTTTTTAACATCAGGCCATCTTTTCTTTACTTCAGACCAGGGTTGTATGACAAACTTATCTGACATCCTGGTAACAACAGAAATTGTGAGGTGATACAACCAGTGATACGGATAACTCTGCTGACACTTCAGTGACACAGAAACAGTTTTATCTGGAAACTCTTATTCCTCCCTTCAGTTCAGCAACAGAAAGAGGAGGAAAAATAAATGACACAAATGAGAATCCCACTTTGCTACTATGTATTATCCCATATCAGCAAGAAAAGCTACTCTGGCAATGACCTTCTCAGGCCTATTTCAGACCAGGCTGAAAGTTGACCTTAGACAGCAAATACAATATCTTTGTATTAAATGCACCTGTTGCTTATTTTCTACCTAAAAAATGCAATGCTATTAACTATAGTGCTTGCAGTGGGAGGAGGGCTGTAGTCAAGAAGTAATTCCACATCCAGCAAATGCTCCTATCTTTCATATCACTGTTCCACAATGCATGTAATGGGAGGTTAATTCACCATCAAAAGCAACAAGGTTGAACTGAGCTCTAACAGTACTATATTCACTGAGCATGCAACATCAGCACAGCTCTTACTGAAAAGCGAAAAGATGAAAGAATACATCTGAACTGCAAGACCAAACCAACAGAGGCAGGATTGAGCTAATTTTGCAAGAATAAACCTCACGGTACTGATATACTTTGGCACTTTCTGCATTTGGTATAAAACTGGCACCATTCTTTTGCACAAGGAAGTTATTTGAGGAACCACGCCAGTTATGTGGTAGAAACAGGACATATGTCAAAACAGCTTTGTTGGAGCAAACAATGCACATTGTGCAAGTGTGTAAAGGCAGATGTGACTTTGCAAGCCTAGAAAGCAAAACAGAGGAGCTCACAATGGTGAGTATAATGGTTAGAAACCAGATATCACACAGGCATGAACTTTTATTTTGATTGAGGGAAAGAGAAGTTTGAATGGCCCCACCACACAGCATCATGGACACTCATGTACAGAAATAAACTATTTCAGTGAGAAGAATAGAAAGCAGAAGTGAACTGTGAGCCAGCAGGGAACAGCAGAATTCAAAAGCCCCATAGTCTGAAACTATAACAGTATGACATCGGAAAAAACATTCTGTTAGAAGAACAAACTTGAAGTTTCTTCTCAGTTTGCTTAGTTTTTTTACCCTTAGTTTAGATAGTTTCTTTATTCTTCCTTAAGGAAGAATGAAAGCATATCCTTGGATTTTCTTTTTGCAGGATAAATAGATGAGTAAAGCTGTTTCCTTGGGCAAGCCTAACCATCCTTGATAGGGGTTTTCTTAGGTACTATTCACAAGAAACTACTTATAGCAGAGGTAAATTCATAAGTGACAAGAAAATACATTAACATTCCTTTCACTGAAGTGCACCAGCCCTAGGTACACCATCAAAAGGTTTACAGTCATCACACTATTTTAGCTTACATACTGAATTTTTAAGCTTACATATCAACGTAAGTGAAGAAAGTTGCAAGATACAGCCATGCAGAACCCCTTCCTCACAGCAACAGCAGCATCAGGATACGTCCAGCAAAATCCAACCATGTACAAAATCTGTGTTATGAGGACCAAGAGAAATTATCTTATACTAACACACTGTTATTGAACTGAGCTCAGGAAGTGTGTTAAAAATATATGAGAAAATCAGTCAGTGTATTTAAATATGGTGAGTCATTTTCAACAGAGACTGTGCTGTGGCTGCATAGACAGAATACAACAAAATAGTACACGAATCTCAAACACACAAGATAAAGGGAAAAATGATAATAATAAAGCCAGAGAACTGCTGACCAAACAGTGCTTTGAGAACATTTTTCAATATCAGATAAAATAATAATAAGCAGGTTAACAATATATGAAGAGAAGATAGTTAATGTTTTAGAAGCATCAATATTATATTAAGGCATAGATTAGATAACAGCTTGCATGCAATTGGTTTGTTAGCAAAACCTAGTTTGCTCCTAGCATCATCACCTGCAAGTCATGGCAATGGGAGCACAAGACCTTGTAAAGAACCTAGTTACCCAACTATTTTATTGCTGTGCACCAAACAGTAACTGCCATCTCTGATTATTTTTGTCTTTTTCTTTTCTCTATTGAATAAAAATGTCATGCAAGAACATGTCTAAGACATTATATAGTATAAGATATATAGTACATATATTATTATTATTATATGGTTTAGTGGCTTGTGGTAGCAAGAGTAATGGGAGGATGGTTGGACTGGGTGATTTTGTAGGTCCTTTCCAACCTTGTGAGTCTATGATTCTATTATATTAAAAAGGTGTGGTTTGTTGTTGTTGTTGTTTGTTTGTTTGTTTGTTTTGGGTTTTTTTTGGTGGAAATCCTTTGATTTTAGGATTCAGAATCACCTGGTGTTACATTTTAATTTCTAATCAGGCTCAAAGTCCCTACTTGCAGAATACACTGGGAAAGTACAAGGAGATTTAAAGTGGAAAGTGAAATACTTGAGAAGACCTTTTATTCAGGTACGTTGAATGGGAATCCTGTAGCTAGTACAAATGAATGTCAAAGTCCTTCATTCACAGACAAGAAGAGAGAAATAAAAGATGATCATTTTACAAATAAGAGGGAAAAAATATTCCAAATCCCTCATTTTCCTCCTCTTTCTACATACTACAGAAATACACGTCAGTGTGTCATCTTGTTAATACTGCTGCCGGTGTGTACACAAACACATCTGTCTTCTTTATTTATTCAGTCATCAAAATTCCAAGTCTGCAAGCTAGTCATAATTATGCCTTCCAAAGAGGCAGGCACCTGCCATTTACTGTACCTTTTTCAATTACATCTAATTGAAGACTTGAGCTCAAATAGAGGAAGGAAGACAAGAGTTCTTCAAACTGTCTAAACACTTGCCACTGAATAGAAAGAAAAAGGTAGTCTTTTACTCCAGCTCAAAATAAGCCCTCAACATGACAGGCATTATGAAGAACTGGGACACCTTCCCTTCCTCTAAGCATCCCACACCATACAGATGCTTTCTGCATGTTTGATGGCTCACAGACAGAAGAAAAGTCCCTAGCCTTCCCAGTCACTGCTAAAGATAAGCTATAAGTGCATATCCTGAGTATTGAAAGTTGTCCTGGCTGCTCCAGTAACTTCCTCTTTTGAAAAGCACCCAAATGATGAAGGGCAGCAAGCTAGAGATGACAAATAAAAATAAAAAATAAAATAAAATAAAATAAAAAAGAAAGAAAAAAAACACAATTTTCCCAGTGATTTTAGAGATTAGATGAATGATCATAGATTATCTTCTCAGAGTACATCTGTAAAATCCTTGACAACAGTAACCTAATAGACACTGAGCTAGAGTAACCTAGGAATTGAAGAAGATAGAATAAGCCCAGCTGGCTCCACTTACATAAGGGATGTAATTAGACCTAAAAGAGAGGCTGATTTTAGCCTGTATGATCTGCATTAAGTCCCTTTCTGAAAGCATTTTTGAGAAGGTGCTTCTGGTACTTGTGTATGTGCATGTGTGGTGTGATTTTCCCTTTCCTCAGGCAATGTTGGAGAAGTTTATATCAAAAGATAGTAGGAGGATATCATCTGGGGACAAAAAGACAAGTTAGAGAAATTCTTTCTTGTGACATGTGATGTGATGAGAGAAGTTGACCACAATGGTCTGTCCCCCAAAATCATTGGAAACAAACAAACAGCTCATTTATTTTTAGCAAATTACACTAAAAGCAAAACACACAAATAGAAAATATATTGTAACCATCAAGGGAAGATCCACCATTGAGCTGTAGAACACATGCACAAGAAAACCATTATAGGTGGAAATACAGTAAATCATCATCACATCAGTAATACAACCAAAAAGGTGCGCCAGCATCATACTTCATCCTCTTGTAATCAAAGCTAAGATGATATTTTTAATCCACGTAAATGACATTACTAAACCAGCCCCATTACTAGCTTCCTACATGCAGAGGAAGCCTGTAGTGTTTATAAGTTTGATTTGAAGATAATGGATGATAAGTGCCATTTAACCATTGAGAATCTTTTTTCTACATAAAATCTAAGCTTGAGGAATAAAATGTAAATGCTAAAACAGAGCTATCCTGGTTGTTTGAAAGCCTGAAGTATTTAATGCTTTTGCCTAAAAAAGTCAAGTTTAGCAATCTTTTGTCATTTGTACTGGCATCTGGAGAATGCAAACAGCTGTATAAAAGGCAGAAGAATGCAAGATTCCATTTTCCTGCCTTTGCACATTTTACATTTTCTACAGGGAAACGTGAGCTGCTCACCAAGGCCAAGGTGATTCCTTCAGATTTCCCTGGACAGAACTGTCCAAAGAATTGTATGAGTGCTTCCTCACCAGGGACTGTGCTGCCCTACCAATGCCAACCTGTAGATAGCTAAGCTATGTATATCTACTCCATTTAAATCCTGCTCCAAGGGGTTAAAATCCACAGCAGAGAACAATTCATTTTGTTCCCTAGTCAGATGCTGCAGAAAAAGAAATATTTGTCAGGTCACAAGAGCGTAACAGTGCAACGAGATATATTCTGTGGGTTGTAATAAATGAGTACTCTTTATGCGATCATGTTTCCTTTCTTGTAATAAACTAAGACAAAAAGACAAGACTGATTTGTCAGTCTGTATCACAGAACAGTTTTTCTTATGTTCATCTCCACAATTATTTATTTATTTATTTATTTTGTAGTGCTTTGTGTTTCTGATGCTTCATTTTCCTATGGTCTCAGTATTTCACTAGTACTTAAAGACACAGATGACAGGCAGATGACATCACCTGTCAGACAAGAGAGCTAACATTCAAGTCAGTATTTTCAGATTTAATGTGTTTTCCTGCAAGGATACATGTTGATAGTGATAAGGAGTGCCAGATCTGATGATACAAAACATGCAGAACTTCAGGTATGCAAAGAATCATGCTGAATTCCTTGGGATTACTTGCATGGTTAACCAGAAGCAGGTGTGGTAATCTTTGCAAGACCAAGGTCTTACTTTTAAAATAAATTAGTAGGTCAAATTCATTTCAGAGATCACTTCACTGGCCAAGTAAATGCAGAATTGATGAACTTAGTGCAGTGACTTAAAAAATTCCTTTGGCTTACAGTCTTCTCTGTCTATTCTTTCTCCCAATCATTAATGCATTAGCAATCCACCTGGGAAACTAGTGCAATTTCACTGAATGTTTCAGAATTTATTTGAAAGTGTAAGGGAATATAAGCACACAAAACTCAGGCACGTTCTTCTTTTATTTACTTTGGTAGCATCATCTCCACTTTCTGTTGCAGTTTATAAGCCTGGCATTAGCAATAAAGCATTCCGTTCACTTCTCTTTCACTGATTTGAGCAGAAAGTCTCATTGTTTGACAGCATGGATTATCTGGGTTCATGGTGGCCTCTGAGTTCAGAGGGAGATTGAGAAATAACACTCAAGTGATTCTTTCTCCACCTAAGCACTGAGCACTAATTCAGTTTAAGATTTGGAGAGAGAAGCAAAAACAAGACAAGCCCAATTGTGCTTAGGAAGATGACAAGCAATCCAGGGGAGGAAAGGCACACAAAGTGGCACATCACTAGCCTGATGGAAGGGAAACATGAACTTACTGAGGCAGGTTCAGGGCTTTGTCCATGTAATCCTCTCGTGGCACTGAGGACAGACTTCAGAATGGTATACAACGGTACTAAACAAAGCAAATTCTTATATTTGCAGTGAGGAGCAGCAAGGGTGAATTACCTCTTAGGATGAACTCCATCTCTTATTAGAGCTTGTTTCATATATGCACAGCAAAGCACCTAACAGCACACACTGGTAACAAAAACGAGAACTCCCTTTATGTCTTTTATATTATTATATTAAACACACTGCTACCCATGACACTTTACCCTAAACAAGCATTCCCTCCTTTGCTGTTCCTTTTATTTCACAGTCACTGTTATTTATGGTCTATGTTGTTCCTTGTACACTGCTTCAGAAAATGAAAATAATGAACAACATTTGTGGTTTGCCTTCTGTGCTGCTGGTTTTTGGTGTTGTTTTTTTTTACATTTCTTATTCCCAAGAGGGCTGCCCTGTCTGTTCTTTTTATACTTACGTGATGGATAGCTCCAATTTTCTTCTTCAACATAACACAATTAACAAGGATTTCTAAAAACACCCAATAGTCTCTCTGACTTTCTAAATAGAGAAGCGGTGAATGAGATTACTTTTACTACAGCACAAACAGAACAAATAAAAAGTAGACAGGGTAGACTGAACTTTAGTATCCAAAGCATGCTTTTAAACCCAGAACTGAACAAAGCTCTTACCTATATACAAAGGGGTAAAAGGAAAGCAGGGTCCATTTCTAAGTGCAATATAATGAGTTCTGGGAGCTGGCCCCGAGCTCGGTGGGACTTCTCATGATGAGGGCTGCACTCAGACAGAGTTGGGGCCTGGGGACAGCTGCTTGTCCTTGGCACAAAGGCCTCATGGCACAGGCAGCCTGAACATGTCCCTTCCCACCAAAAGTAGATGTAAGTCCATCCTAAAATAAAGATTCGTCAGGGTAATCCCATTGCAGGCACCGTGTGAACTGCTCAGACTATGCCACCAAGATCTGACTAGCAAGCATGGGTAGTATTCTAAATTTAAGTTACCTAAAATAGCTATGTCCACCTACATGATGCTGCTCAGGATCATTGTGTTGGCTCCACAGCATTGTGCTGCATTGACACAATCTTAATTTTCCCTTGCTAGATGCCTCTTCCCTCTTTTACCCTGTCCTCATATTGCTTCAGATTTAATTTGTTTCCTGAGCATTGGTTTCAAGGGTTGCACGAATCAGGGTGACACAAACTTTGCCAAGCCACTGTTGACATTCCAAGAGTGGTGCAATAGCAAGAGAAGAGATTGCAGATATTCAATAAAACAAAAAGGCAGGTTTGTTTTTTCTAGAAAAGTTTCATTTGTTCTGGCAGGTGTGTCTGATACCTTTTGCATAATGATAAACCCACACACATTCTTCATGCAAATAGTGACCCAACAGTTGCTCTTAGTTGCTTCAAGTAAGTGCATGTAACAACCTGCACTTACATATACACACATGTTTACAAAGCATTCATACAGTACAAAGTAAACAGAGCCCATTGTGCTGAGGGAGGGACGCAAAGCACTTCTGGAACAGAGGTGCTGTACCATGGCCAACATGGTCCAAATCAGCTAAAACTGTCAAAATTCTTCAGAAATATAGGGATACTCTGATTAAGTTTATCTTTCTTCTAGTGTCTACTACCAGATAATTTTTTTCTGTCATGTGCATTATGTGAAATGCCTCACTTATCTCAACTATTCCTATCCCACGAAGGCTTTGGGAGCAGTGCACTGGAACTACTGGAGATGTAAAACATGAGCAGCTGTAAGCAGAGGCATGTCACCAACCTCTCACTCGAGGAACAAGTGTCATAATGTCCAGTGTGACTGCTGAGGCTCACAAATTTGGACCCTTCTAAAGGCTGAGACTAGCCCTCATTTGGGTGCCTACATGTGCTCCATACAACTGTCTTGCAAACTCAGGCTTGGACAGTAGAGTTTCTCATGTCCTTTGTCACATACTCGGCTAGCTTTCTTCTTTAGATCCTCCAGTGCTGAGCCTTGAAGGTCTGCAGAATAATCCTTGTACCAGCCCCTGCTATTAATTAGATCAGATAATTACTAAGAGCTTCATTTTTGTTGTTAGAGTTTTCACTTCACAAATGAACCCAACCTTGATAGCTTGCTGAACAGTTTCTGAACAGAAACAATAAATAAGACTGTTCATCAATATAGTTGTTTTGGTAAATGTGTACCTTGTTGATGATTCTTCACTTTGCTGTATTTTAAAATGGAAAATAAAAAAGCATTTCTGTGTATGTGGTAATATCTGCACATATCTAAATCTACTTTAGTAAGCCAGAATTATAATTTTTATGTGCAACTCTGCTACGCCAAAGGTACGTTAATACAGTTAGTATAGCTGAACTTTCTGCAGACAGCCAGCAGGTCAAATTAGCTTTGCTTGATATAGTGACAACTGCAGTGCCTGACCATGAGCTTGGAGGGACTGATTTATAACAGATGAGAAGAAGGTACGGTTCTGCTTTTCTGTTGTACTTGATGGCATGAGCACTCTCCGGTGTCTGTGCTGAGCAACAGATAGTTTAACTTCATCCTTTTGATCCTGCACCAAAAAGGACTGGCACTGTAGTCACTTAAGGACCAAATTAACAGTTCCCTTTTCAGACCCTGTGGCTCACCTGTGTGTTTTCAGGCCAGCCAAATGCACGGCTTTTAGCTATGTAACACTCCTGCAGGAGCAGTTCACATTTCCACACTTGACTTTGCACTGAAATATGCTAAGAGCACCCAACAGCTTAAAAAACATTTGTGGAAGCCAGTGGCCCTGTAAGGGGAAATGGTGCCTGAGCACCCAGCCTAGCATCAGTCCCCCTCCCCTACCCTGTCAGTGTTCATTTATTCACTCATCATTTCACCACAAGCAGCACAGTAACTTCTGTGGCAATGGAAAGCAAATTAGAGTCTGACCACCACTGAGAACGCTAAAACTACTCAAATAGCCACAGTTCAAGTCACACCTAAAGTTGCTTTATGCTGCAAGGAGTTAGTGTAAGTATGGGCAATGGGATGTAAAGGGAGCATTTCAGGAGCCTATAAATACAAATGAGTTTAAAAACCATTTGGACGTGATGCTCAGGGCCATGATTTAGTGGGGGGTTGTTAGACTTAGAGTAGTATGGTTAGGTTGTGGTTGGACTTGATCTTTAAGGTCTTTTCCAACCTGAGTGGTTCTATGATTCTAAATGAAAGGCAGGAATGTTCCCCACTGGGACTGAGATACTGTCCTTTGGGAGTTCTACTGTGAGTTCAGTGGAGTCAGGATTTCATCTTGTCATTCATTTAATATTCTAAAAGAAGCAAAGCTACATAGACTTTGATACCCAGATGATTAATTGTGGTTCATACAGAGAGGTCCTGTGAAACATACTGCTACAGCTGTAAGACAGTAAATGTTTTATGCCTGTTTGGGTGTAACTGCTGCAACATGTCATAGGATGTAGACCAAATAAAGCCAAAAATCCATATAGGTTTCTGATGCTTTCTAGGAGACATCTTCTAATATGTCAAGTATATTATAAGTTTTGTCTTTCCCTGTGAGTAAATTCATTCGTTTCATATTACGCTCAGTTTTAGAAAAAGCACTAGAATCAGTTTCAATGTGATTAAGAAAATACCTAATAATTGTCATCAAGCTTATCTGATTGGCATTTTAGCTTGAGTTCCTACTAATAAAAAACTATTTGAGACTTTAACAGAAATGTAAATGTTGAAGTTTCACAGGTCATTGAGTTTTATAATATTGAGTCATTGGCCTATTATGCATTGATCGAGCAAATAGCAAACGGTGTGACTTGCCAAAGAGCATTACACAAATATTGACTAGGAATTCATGACAGTCGGCTACTCTCCAAAGGCTGCAAAAGTTAACAGGAAATTTTTACCTGGGGCAACTGCAAGCCTCTGCTTTAAGACAGTTACAGTGGTTCCTTTTTGTAACCATCTTCTCTAATCCAGGCAATCTTACCGTAAACAGATACACACTTGAAGAAAGTGCTTCTATTCACGTCAGTTTTCTTACTTATCTCTTAGTCATCTCATAATTCCAGCAATCTCTACTGCTCTCCTTAATTAATCATATAAATTAAACAAGCAGAAATGCAAATATATGCAGTGTAGTGCTTCATGCTTAAATTTGATTTGTATGAAGTGTAATGTATTTTATTTCCATCAAAGGAAGGAGTTTGATCCCAGTGCTCATTTGCAGAGGGCAGCATTTCAGTTCAGAAAGGAGAAAAAGCTCTCACTAAGCTCTTCTCAGAGCACCTCCTGGAGTAAAGGCTGTTTTGTAAACATCCAAATATCTTCTTCATAGAATCACAGAATATCCCTAGTTGGAAAAGACCCATAAGGATCAACAAGTACAGCTCCTGGATCCACACGGGAGCACTCAAAATAGAAACCCTGCATCTGAAAGTGCTGTCCAAACACTTCTTCAACACTGGCACTCGGGGCTGTGCCCACTGCCCTGGGCAACCCGTTCCATGCCCACTGCCCTCTGGTGCAAACCCTTTCCCTAACCCCAGCTGCCCCTCCCCTCACACAGCCCTATGCCATTCCCTTGTGCCCTGTTGCTGTCACAGAGAGCAGAGCTGAACAAAGCCAGGGACCTCAGCTGTTCCTTGTACTCCTTGTCCTCCAGACCCTTCCCCATCTTAGTAACCCTCCCTTGGACATAATAGTTCTATGTCCTTCTTACACAGTGGCACCCAAACCTGCACTCAGTGCTCCAAGTGAGACCACACAGTGCAGGGCACAACAGGACAATCCCTTCTCACATCTGATCAGCAGCACTGGGCCTGATGCACCCCAGGCTTAGGGTTTCCACAGAGCAGAAAGCACCACTAAGAAGATCTTGCCTTAAACCCAACCTTTTCCTAGGACATAGAGCACCTTACAGGGGTTTCAGACCCAGTTTAACAGTCGGAGGCAGGAGCATGCACCATTTTTCTTAAATCACAGCTGGAGGAGGTTACCCCTAGTTTATCCACCTGGCTCAGAACCAGAGGCCTCACCCACATCCACAGGGGAACTGGCTTCATTTCCCCCTCACCACAAAAGAATTCAAATCAATTCTCTTGAAGAGACTACAAGGCAACTTGGGATTAATAACATCCATTCCTGAGGAAGCAGTTCCACATTACTTGGAATAATCAGATATTTTCTTAGCCAGGGAGAATGTATAGTCTCTTAGACATTCAGCTGGAAGGAGAAAACAGAGTGTCAGTCCTTGTTCTGCTGCCTATTTCATACTTCTGTGCTGTATGTTTAATAAGACAGGAACTGACATCAGTGCCTTCTATCCCAGGTGAGCGGTTAACACGAGATCTCAGAATCACTCTCAGTCTCCTTCTTTCCTTTTCATCTAATGGATGCTGAACTAGTCCCTGAAAATCAGCCCAATTTCTTCAGGAGAACATTAGGTCAAGTCATACCTCTGTCAGAATTAGATGCATCTTCAGTCTCCCCTGCCACAAAAGAGGAATCTGAGCCCCATTGTTGTACAATGGTCTCCTGCACTAAACACATGCATGTAAGACTATAGGTGACCTCTCCACAGCAAGCAGCATGCAGACTGTGGCATTTTCATAGCAAGCTGCTACATCAGGTCCTGCAGACAGTGAGATGAGGAGAGCACCTTATTCATGAACCTTGTTCAGCTTGTGCATGAAGCAAGTACCAGCTTGGCAGCTACTCTGTTCTGGAGGACCTCAGTCCATGCCAGCACGATCTGCGGCTGCATAGCCCTGTCTTCATGTCCACTGCACAGCTGTACTAGCATCGCACAGTAGGTTGACCCATTAAGCTTTCAGCAAGCTGGCACAAATGCCAGCCGCAGCCATGATGGGATAATGTCTTCTTCACAAGCTGGTAACTGAGCTCAGTCTCTGGGCTTCTCATGAGACTGATAGGGCAGCCTGGACACTCTGAAGACAGGCTTGCTGCCCTTCCCAGCCACTGTTGCACCATCAGGTGAACAAAAAGAGCACCTCTATGGTCAGCCATGTTGACAATCCTCAAGAGGCTTTCAATCACCAGCTAACAGACAAAGTCATAGAAAAAATATAATTTGAATTTCAAGAGATTTGCATTTGCATCATTATTTTCCAGTTTTCCTTAAAGCTTCAAACCACAGACTGGAATGGGATTCTGTTTTGCATCTGGTTTAGGAGCAGAAGCATCTCAGAAACAGCTTTTTCAGTTTCCTGCCAGCCGAGTACACCCAGGAAGACCATAGCCCTGTACATGGATCCTGCTTTGGGGGTACAGGCACTCACATCCACCATCTGTGTACTAGAAGCACACAACATCCAACACCTCACTTCACTCAACCCTAAAATTCTTTAAAAATACATAAAACTGCTTTTGAAACTCTACCATTTTTGGCTTGCCGTGCTTTCCAGAGATAGAACTTCAGCACTACTGATCTTTGAGTAGCAGTGATTTGAAGACAGCTGAAATAGAACTGCTGCACCTTGCCAAGAACATTTCTCTTGACACAAGCTCGTGACGGATAGATCAATAGCTTCTTGAATCCTCATATCCTTTTCAAATTACTACTCCTGATATATACCTGAGAAGGCCATCTTATCTGATAACTTAAACAAGCAACCTGTCTACACTTTAATTGTTATTGAGGATTAATGTTGTTTATAAAATGAAATCAATACAATCTCTATTGCTTATTAACAGAAACATTCTGGGCTCTGCTTTGTTTGCTTTGCTTTTCAATTAGTTTCTATTATTTTCCCTATTAGCTTTTAACAAATAGCTGTAGAAATAAACTTAATGGTTGTGAAACTGTTATCAGAGTCAACAAAGCCCCTTAATGGAAAATCTTGTATATTTAAATGTAAAAAAAATCCACTGTTTAATCATTTGACATTATGAGATAAGTTTATTACTATACATCTGTTCTGTGCTGGGCCTAGACTTTTTTCTAAGCTGAGCAATTAAGAGTTCTTAAGAGTTCTCAAAAGTTCAGGTGTCAGAACAGTTAAGCTCTTCATTACATGTAAGATGAATAAACTCATCAGTCTCTTAAAAAATAGCAAATACAGAGTGGGCACAAAACAGTGGGATTGCCAGGCACCTAATAAATACTGTCCTATTACATTGTAAAAGTGTTCTCAGCACTGTGCAGCCATTAAGTATCTGAAATATCTTCCAGATACTATCCATGCTGCCATCAGTCACATCGACTGCTGCAACTGCAAGGGTTTGTTCCTCCCTAGTAGAAAGGAAAAGAAACAAGATACACTAAAGTTACTCAGCTCCAGATACACTCTTCAGTATGAACCATAGAATTATTAATGTTGGAAAGGACCAAAAAGATCATCTAGTCCAACCATCAACCCATCGCCATCATGTCTGGTAAATCCTGTCTGTCAGTGCCACATCCAAATGATTCTCAAATGATAGTGAAGGGCAATGGTAATCAGGCAGGGAAGAATAGATTTGAAGGTGCTGAAAACCAATAATCCAGGCAACAAATCTCAGTGTTTAGTGTGGTAGCAGTGTTTCATTCTCCAGCTAGCACTGAGACAGTACAAATCTATTTTCTCAGTCTTTTTCTTTGTTGCTGTGCTTCAAATAAAATCAACTTTGCTTCCATGTTGGTCACCATGTAGAAGGAACTGTGTGTGACTGAGATTGCAATGGAAACTTTCTATCTATGGAAATACAGTTCTACCAACGTTGCTGAAAGCAATGCTGTCTTTTTTGTGCAATATCTTCACCTATTCTTACTCACATCCAGAAACAGCTCCAGATCTAACTCTTGTCACGCTCTTTGTGCAGTCTTGTTAATTTAGCTGGACTTGGTCATTAAGCAAACAAATTTCCAACAGACAGAAATCTGAGTGGTTGTGCAGTGTCTGCTGCCACTCACACTGCAGGCACTAAAAACAATGGAATGATACTTGCATCCCTGTGCAAAATGAGCCTGACTTGACAAGCATCACCTTGCCTCTTCCTTCACTGACATAAGTAGAGAACTGGTGTAAGTTCAAGACACTGCTGAATAGGCCCAGGAAATAGATACATTTTTGGATGCATTTGTATAATTCCTACACAGACAGGAAAGACAATCCAGACCCTTTGCTATTTTGCTCCAAGCCATGTATTCCAAACAGCACATAAGTAAATAGGTCTGAAAGCCACTGGACACAGCACTCAGGCTGCCTATCAGAGCCAGTCTCCAGATGGCTCTGCACTCTCCTTGGTTTCAAATAATTCTGTTTGCAAGTGAAAGAAACATTCCTAGCCTTCAAACAGCGTTGACACATTCCAAGGTGGGGCGAGGCAAAAGGTTATGAAACTTGCTCAGGTGTCATTTATTTCATGAAAGTTTGCTGGTTATTATAATCAAATGTCAATTGTCTGTAATTGCTGTATGCAATGGAAAATCCCTACTTAGGACATGTTTTGCCACTAGCTGTTAAAGTAAGCTCACCCTCAACAATGAAGCAATATTTTTAAAACAGTTTTGACATGTAAGCAGGCCCAGGAGTATAATTAACATATGTTTATTTTGATTTATTTTTTTCTTATTGTTTTCCCTGTAAGGAAACCACCCTATATTTCAAAAGAATGGTTCAATGCAGAATGAAAGACTTCTTCCAACCCATTTTAATTCACTGTGGTTATCTTATTACTAATTAATAACACATTCTGCTTTGATGGCCTTTGTCTTCTCTTAGCATTACAAGCATGGATGAATCTTGCAGTAATCTCACAGGACACGACTGCATCTGTGGCTTACATAGTAAGAATCAGATCATGGAGCACAGCTGGAAGTCACCTCAAATGCAGTTATGAGACAATATTCTCTGATAGCAAGCTGGCAGTAAGAGCTGCAAAATAAGGTGAAAACTGTTGTAATCCAGAACGATTACTATTCTATGATTCTACGATTCTGTGTAGGAACGTGGTTTAGTGGGCATGGTGGTGATAGATTGATGGTTGGACTTGATGGTCTTAGAGGTCTTTTCCAACTCTAACAATTCTATGATTTTTTTATTCTATTACATGTTTCTATGAACAGAGAAGTAAGATTTGGTATAAGAACTTGGACTGAGCATGTGTTGGGCTGGGTGCAGCAGAGAACATCAATTCATTTTAATCTTTTTGTGTTTTTATCTTTTCTTATAGATGAAATGAATTAATGAATTAGATATGCATATGATAACAGGATTATTGGGGGAGGAGGAACTAGAGGTAGAGTGACAATGCATAAACTGATGGAGAAAAAAATTAGAAATTTTCCATTAGCTAATATCTTCTTAGTTTAACAGTCTGTGGGGGAAAAAAGAAGCAGAAGGACAGCTTACATTCTGGAGCTGAGGATAAAGAAATTCTGATCAGAATCCAATGCCAAGGTCAGTTTATACATGGATGGTGTAGACTTGCTGTCACTTGCAGCTTGAAGATGCAGCTGGCTTTCGGAAAAGGTGCTGGGGTTCAAATAGTTGCTCTGGATTTGATGCAGAAATTGCACGGTGCTGCTCCATGGCTTGTTCTATGCATATGGGAAAACATGATTCATATCTAGCCTTAAAATCTTTGGCTCTGCAGAAAGAAAAGACATTAACACTGCTCCAATAGTCAAGCAATCAGAGTAGTTTACAATGAGGTGTACTTGAAAAATTAAGAGGGGAGCGGAAAGAGCCAGAGGATTTCTTTAGTATGCCAAGTTGGTCTAATGTTCCTCATCAGTGTCTGCGTTGTGTTTGCCTTATATTTTCATTAGAGCTGGCCCACTGTAGGTGAAAATATGTGTAAAAATGTGCAAAATTTTCCTCAGCCTTTACCCGAGTAATTCTTACATTGGAAATCATCCATACTCATTTTAACCGGCAAGCAGAAGATAAATACCCAGATTATATGCAGGTAGATACAAAAGCTGAATTAGGTTGATCTGTAATTGTCAATCCAGGGATCCCTTTAGTACTTTTTAATATATGCATTTACTTTCTTCACAATGAGAAATGATGTAAATGTGAGACTCAGTGGGAATTCATGTTTATATGTGTATATACAATGAAGAACAGAAATTGTGGAACAAACCCAAATAAAGGCACACTTAAAAAATCGTATGCAATTATGCGCCTATGTAAAAAATATTATATATGCTGGTCATTTTGCAAAATGACTAAATTCTAGTTATTTTAATTATTAGCACAACAGGAGTTAATATTATGTTTATTGGTACAGTGACACTCTTCTTTATACTTACTTCCAAAACTGCAGACAATATTCCTAGAGTTAACATTTTTGCAGCTTGAACTGTGATGAATTTATCTGCTGTGCTTCGGATCTCCTCTTTAGCATCTGCATCTATGCACTCTTTGGGACCCTGTGACTTCATTTGAAACAACCTTGACCTTCATTAAATGACTTGGTTAAGGCTGATTTAGAGGGACTGCTTTATTCTTATTAACGTGCATGCCTGTAGGAAAATTGGAGAAGTGGTGTGCAAAAACAGTATTCAATTTAGTAGAGACAAGAAAGAAGTACTATGGTTTTGGCACAAATATACAACTCTACAGTCATAGGATGCAGAATAATTGGTTAGCAGGATTGTGGAGTTATAATGATCTGCAGGCTTAACTTGAAATAACAGTGCTCAAGCTCTGAGCAAGACTAACCACAGATTGAAATTTTCAGAGAGAAGACATTTCAGGAAAGCACCTTGTAATAATATATTGTGCACACAGAACATGAAAGTGGCTGAAGTTCTAAACCCAGTTTGCAAACAGCAAATCATTTCCAGAGGCTAATAATGGCTGCAGTTAATAGGTACTGCAAATGGATAGGAATAACCTGAGCATTCAAGAGAATATACACCTAAGGGTGGTGAATTGAGAAAGAGGGACTGTGTGGCTGTAAATGTGTGGTGTGCTACCAACCATACAACCAGGCAAACTGGTCCCAGTAGGAACATTCGTGTTGTCTTGCACAGAAGTATAAAGATCTGACCTTGACTGGCATACTTGTGGGGCCGACCCCATCCTGTGATCATTCGTTCCATGTACGCAAACCCCAAGTGTTCACTGCAGTACATAATCTGGGAGGGGAGATGCAAGGCACAGCAACTGCAGGGAACACGAGTTGCAGAAAGTATCATTCAGGAGTTTAGAGAGGAAACAGGAAAAGCAAATGTGTATTTTATGAGCGTATTCTCCTATCATTGGTTATATATTTTAATTCTTTTTTTGCATTGTGTGGATAGGTGTATATGATATAACTCCCTATGGAAAGAAGCCCAAAGAAGCCAACAATGTTTAGAAAAGTTGGCCCATGTTTAGGCTGACAATTCAAGTTTCACACACTCCCTGTGGGTTCAAGTTTGCTTAAACAATGCTGTCAGTATTGTTTTATTTGCATGTAATTTCTATCCAAATTTCATAAAGAAAAAAAAAGTAAAATTGGATGCCACAATGCACACTTGTTCTTGTAGACAACAGGATCAGGTGTCTCCAGTTAGCACTCATCCCTTTGCAACAACAGAAATGCCTGCTAACAGTTAACTAAAGAAGTTGTATAAAATGCCAGTATGCATAATTAAAAGCACTAACGAATGCTTGGCAAAATAGTGATCATTTCTCACAAAAAGTTATAAATAGAAGGAATATTGAAAAGAGCCTGGCTGGAGGGTCTTTTCTAATGCCTTTTTTTTCTTTTTTTTTCTTTTTTTTCCTTTCTTTCTTTCTTTTTTTTTTTTTTTTTTTCTTTACGAGGTTTTATTTATTTATTTGAAACAGTAGGATAAATGATACACTTTGCGAAGCTGATTAAATTTCACCACAGTCACACACCCAAACTGAAGTGTTGTGGGTTGTTTTTTTTTTTTTGCCTCTCAGATCAGTTTATATGAATATTTCTTTGCCATAACTCTGGAAGTGATCTGGCAATACCTGGGAGCCAAAGCACCCTGCAGCAGGAATGGAAACAGCAATATCCTCTCCCAGCAGACCTGAGGACTGCCTGGTGAGATGCCAGCTTTCTGGTGGAAAGTACCCACATTTTTTTTTCTGGAGCAAGCTGTTCCGCCAGCCCGTTCTCTCTTTCTGCCCTCTGGCTCAGCAACCCACCTTCTTCCCTGTCCTCCCTCCACCACACCACCTGCGTCAATGCTGCTTAAGGGAGAGAAATTCTGGCTGAGCTCAGGAGGCTCAGCATTGAGTGGTTTCATTCCACCCTGGAAAGAGCCCTGTGAAAGAAGTGTGGCTTCTTCCTGCAGCCTACTCTCACACGGGTCTGGATTCTAACAAGGAGGATGCAACTCATGAATTGGCAGTGGGAATAGTTTGGATATTATGTACGTTGTCGGAACTGGTCTGGAAGGAACACTGAAAGAGACAAGGTGCAGCAAACAAAAACACGAACACAGCAAAGCTACAAGAGGCTGAAAGGAAAATTACAACCGTCAGCAGCAAAAGAGAGCTTGAAGTGAGAGAAGGCGACTACACATGCATTCACAAATAGATGTGACTTTGCGGAAAAATTATAACAACAACAAAACAAAAACAGCCCAGCACAGTTTTATGGTGGGCCTGCTGCCACATGACTTCATGGAACAGACAGCAAACAGTCTGGGCACAAGAGCATCACTTGAGGATTATATTTATCTAGAAATTGCTGCCTGGGAAAAAATAAGGATGAATAAGGAGCATGAGCAGGATCTGCCTGACTCACAATTGAAACAACTGAATACAAAATCTAACGCCAGGACCTGCCCAGCTCCAAACTCAGCTCAAGTATGTACAAACGTACGCTTATTCTCAAGTTTTTCTCTGATCTTGCTGGGACTTATCATATAGCCAAGGTCAAACGTGTATTGCTGTGCTGTGCTGGGGCAGAGCCTGAATGACCAGGAAAAGACAAGGAAATTTTCAGAATATATATAAGACCATTACTGTGACTGAAGAAATTCTTTCCACCTCCTGGATTCCTTTTCTAGTGCCTCCAGCTAAATTGAAAGCAGAAAGCAAACAAATTTTCATTGACTCTTTCAGCACATTATAATTAGAGCCCATTTCATCATTTTAAACATCCAAATAAATGATGACTTGATATGCAGCATCATCAACAACAGTGAACTGACAACATATAGCAATCCACATGCATTTTGCTTCTAGTTTACACTGTGCATATTCACATGACCAGAACCACGGCTGTGACCAAGGAGCTCAGGCTGCCATCCTAGCACCTACAACACCCATTGCCTGGGTCAGTGTGTTTCCCACAGCTGCCACTCATTAATGATCTCACAGTTTTGCACCAAGTAAGTCCCATATAAACCTCTGAGTCCTGAAAAAAAAGAATCACAATAACTTCTCCCTAACTCTTCTTCTTTTTTTTTCTTTCTTTTGAACTTCTATTTGCTGCTCTAATAATGTTTGCTTCATAAACTGTTAAAGGCACACTATTTCCAGTTTGCTGACACAGTGTACAATTTACGGGTACCAAGACCACAGCTAATAACATACCCCAACATCTAAGTCCCTCTGTTTTGTATGTTATTAAAATAAGCTTGGACAGAAAAACCCTTGCTGTCTTTGTGTAGAGAATTGTTATTGCATAAAAATAGCACAGTGGTGCAATCACTAGCCTGATAGACTATGTCTGATGTGATCCTGTGAATAGTTTGCACAATAAATTCCTTCTGATTACTTTGAAAGTTCTCACAAAGAACTCCTGCAGGATGTTTGCTATCCTGAATTTTCACTCTTATATTCCTCTACCATACAGTAGGTACAATACTATATGAGCAGAGAAACACAGACATTATGGCTACAGTTAAGAAAAGTGAAAGGAGGAATTCAATGGTCATTACAGACCTGTCAGCCTGACCACTGTTGTATGAAAACACATGGAAGCAGACAGAAAATAGCATAAAATGTGGCTTGAGTTGATTAAAAAGGGGCAGCAAAAGATAGACTGCTAAACTTTCTCTAAAAATTGATTATTTTTGTCTTCTTGAAATGTGGCAGGTTTGTGTCAAGTCCTCTGAGGCATCTGATGTAGTAACATCAGGAGGTTTACTTTTTTAAACTAGAGAATATAGGGATTAGTAGAAGATATAAGGCAGAAAAGGAGCTGGTAAAAATGGGAAGTAGCAGCATACAGTGCTAAATTCATAAAAATATAGAATTATAGAATCACTAAGGTTGAAAAAGACCGTTAAGATCATCTAGTCCAACTGTCAACTCATCCCCACCGTGCCCACTGTCCATGTACCTCAGTGCTACATCTACACATCTACACCCCCAGGGACTGTGACTCCATCACCTCCCTGAGCAAGCTGTGCTGCTGCCTCACCACTCTTTCTGAGAATATATTTCTCTTACTATCCAACTTGATCCTCCCCTGGCACAACTTAGGGCCACCACCTCTCATTCTGTACTACCTGGGAGAAGAGGCTGACTGCCATTTTGCCACAACCTATTTTAATTCCTTTCAGTTTCAAAATTGAGTGGGATCATCAACCTAAAGGAAATTTGAGAATATATTGAGGGAAATATATATGTATAATTTATAGAGACAAAACTAGGCGGCCTTGAAGACTAGAATAAAATTAGAAGAGTAGAATTTAGTAGCAAAAAACCATAAGAATTTCCCTTTGGTAGCTAACAGATATTTCACATGTAAAAGAAGCCATCTGGAAGGGGATAAAAAAAGAGACAAATTGACTTGACCCCTCACCTATGCTGTGAGACAGGAGATCACCATGCAGCATCCCTTGGCTGTGGTTCTCCCTCATCCACTTCTCCCTTCTGTCCTATTAACCTGTATTTCCGCTCTGAAGAAACAAGTGAAGAGCACTGCAGGAGTGAAAGCATAAATGTTTGTGTGTCTCTGGACATAAAAGTGAAATGTTTCTTTGGATCAACAGCTGAGAAGCACTTCTGCATCCCTGCACATACAGAATGGTGGTAGGCTGCCAACAGTAATGCACCATGGACCACTGCTAGTATATGAACACAACTTTCTGGTTGATCAAAACAGATTATTGTCTTTACAGTAACTTGCAGCTGCTTCATCTGGAAACAACATACATGAAAGTCTATTGAGGTGGAAATAACCCAAATTTTCAGACATACATTGAAACAGTTTCAAAGAAACGGAACCACCCACCAAGTCATCCTGCTCTGAAAAGACCCTGAAGATGTCCAACCCAAATGCTCGTGAACTGGTTGCTGAAAGCACTGGAGCTCTGTTTTGGACTGACTCTGATGTTGAATTTCAGTCTTCGGGATTTTCTATGTAAGGAGTTGTTGTACAAAGAAAGTGAGGTTGCTGAAGTATTTAACATCTGCTGCCATGCAAGTTCCCTAGGTTATGCAAGAACTGCTGGCATGTGCAATTGGCTGTGCAAATCTAGAGATTTTATGGGGTTCATCTAAAAACAGAGAGTTCTAATTGCTTGCTGAGTCCTAGAAAAGATACACTGCCTAATATGGTACAACCCTAGATGGAACAGAGGTATTTCTTTTCATCTGCTGATGAAGCAGATAAATCTTCAGTTAATACAGAAATAAAGAAATAGAACCAGGAAAAAAAAAAAAAAAGAAAAGAAAAAAAAAAAAAACCCTTAAGTAAGAGACAATACAAGATTGCAGGAAATTTCCTCATCTATTTATTCCCAAGCTCATGTTTGATAGTTATCTATAGATGGGCCACATGCCAGAATGGACTACATTGTGAAAGACATGCATATTTTACATACATTGCATTGCTACATACAGAAAACAATTTTCCTGCCTAGGCCACTAAAGTCCAGGAAAATACTTTTCTCTTTCCTAAAAATTCATGAAAGTTAAGAAAAGTGACCATGTTTTGTAGCAGGGAAAAAGAACACACAAATTCAAGATGTTTTTTAGAATTGATAAGGCAAATGAAAGGAGCTTTAAAAAAAACAACAGCAATTAAAAAAAGCAAAAATGAAACACCATCCTCAAATTCAGTTCAACCAATGTATTTATATTTTTCTCACTTCAGTTTTGAATTCCGGGAGGGAGAAGATCATTTTAAATTCACAATGAAATTGATTTCCTGAAAATATTCTTAAGGGGCATTTGATGACCTCAGAAATTTTCCAAATCATTATTTAATAAGGAAATAAACCAAAACTGAATCTTTCTCAAAATTTATTCTGTTGTTTTGAGGGGTGTGTTTTTTTTTTTTCTTTTTCAATCAGACAGTGTTTTTTCCCCTCTTCCTCAAGGTCAAGGCAGTTTGCTGAAGAAATTCCAGCCCACATTATCAATTATGAAAGTCTTGTTCTTTTGCAATAACCAGCTCAGTAGCCTGCATCTAGATGGAGAATAACTAGTGACATGCAATCTTGACCTAATGAGCTTGTCTCCATTAGAAACTATACATCCAACTACACGTGTAAACATCACTTCAGTCTATTAATACTGTCGGAAAGATTTCATTGGATGAACTGAATAAATTGCTGTCATTATTTCTTTGCCTGAAACCCTCTTCTGAAAACAAAATGAAATTACTAAATAAAACACATCCAATTAGATTTTTTTTTTCTCTTCTAATCTGTCTCACTGTGATTAAGCTGAAGCTTGCCCACAAAGGTTAGCCTTAGGCTCTGTTGTACAGTAACCTCTTCCATGTTCCAACATGCTGTTGAAGGTTTTTTCAAGCTAGGCAAAAAGCAAAATATTGAGCTAGATGAAGTTACCAGGGTTACTGTTTCTTGGCTACTGTTGATATGAAAAAGAGATATATCATAATTTTTAGAGTGAAACTATTTACATTAACGGGGAAGAATCTGTGGATATATTGATCTAATCCTGTCTCCATGGGAGAGTTAAAATTTATTACGGATTTTCTGTGCCTGGTTTCCTCTGCATATCAAAAGGGTTTAACTAATAATTCCAAGCAAAGTACAATGAAAAGGTCAGTTAAGAGGACTGGATAGGTCAGTTAAAAGGATATTAAAAAATCTAATGGCCAGCACCATAAAGGACTTTTTTTTTCAAATATCAAAATTTTTGAAGAACTTTTGGGTTCTTCACACTTATTCATAATTTCTTGGACTCTCATAATTTTTCCATTTCTCCTTTTCTTTCCCCAACCCTTTCTCTTTCATGCCTTTCTATCCCTCTACAGTCACTTGCTCCTTCTCAGCCTTTTGTCCTATTGTCCTCTCATCTGAATTTCTAGATAGACCTTCTCCTTTTGGATCTTTCCTTCCCTTCCATCCCTTCTACAACAAAAATTTATTTCCAGTGAAAGTGAGAAAATCTGTTCATTTGCTAATCCTGGAGTATCAAAATTTACCTAAATATACCGAAAGGTGTATTCATTAGTAGAACGTCATTCTGAAGCCAGAGAACTAGACATCTTTCTAGTATTAGATTATTTTCTGCTTCTTCAGAGAGGAGGCAGAAAGAGTTAAGATTGCACTGTCCAACAGTTAAGTTACATGGACTATATACCCCACTTCATCAAGCGACTGTATGGTGGTATACTTAACAAGCACTCCTGGTCAGGAATTCTCTAAAACTAACCACTGACTGCTTGTTGTTGAATATTTTCCACTGACCTGTGACAGCCCTGGACTAACTCATGTGATAAATTCAGTGGCCTGTGGACTGAAGCTTGCTATGTAAAATCTTTCCCAGGCAGAAATCAAGTCAGTCTTCATTATCATTCAGTACAATGAAGTAGTATTTTGCAAAGGTGTATTTGTTCCTGGGTTTTATGTTAAACTTTAATGTGGGTGTAGCTATATACCAGCATCTCAAGGAAAGAGTAAAAGGAAGTCATTGCAGATGGGTTAGAAGGATGATGAGGCAGTTTGTGGGAGTGAAATATTTTGCTGGTCACTTGTATACTCTCAGGACCTTCTCAAAGAAGCCTGTAGGTCTACAGCTGTTACTAAAGGCTTCAGTGAAAATTCATCTGATTATGTCAGTTGCTGTTCACTAATGTAGGAGGGAGAGGATGAGAGGTATCAAATACTCTGGCCCAGCCACTAGCTGATGGTGCAGACAAAACAATATGAAGATGTCTTCTATTTATGTGTCTATGCTTTAAGCAAACATGCACCCTGATAATAGCAATAGCTGCCATCATACCCTTCTTACTTTGGTCCTGTCCACCAGACCTCCCTCTGTATCTGTTTCTCTTTGTGGCTACTTTTTAGTAGAAGAGCTCTGGGAAGCAGGAATTGCCTCAATTTTTGGCAAATAACTTTATAATAGTACCTCATTAATTAAGGGCAGAACTCAGCTAATAGATGTAGCAAGCATTTTAATGTATTCAATCTGCTTTTAAATGTCAGCAGTGACTGCACATTTGAAGTTTTGTTGGGCAACTGATTCCATAACCTCCAGCTACAATTAACCTGTAATCAGGTTAAGACATGTTAAGTAACATACCAAGGTGGATCTTAATATATGGTTATAAATATAAAGCAAAATAACTCTGGCTAGCAATGCCCACTCAAGTCCTCAGGACAAAAAACTTCAAAACAAATGCAAGTTGGTCAGTTCCACTGTGGCTTTACTCTTTGGTAGTTAGCTTTCACTGTGCGGAATATATTGGAAGTGATGCTTAGAGTCAGCATGGCCAAACGTCACAACTTTGCTAGCAGGATTTTGAAACTAAAATCAGTAACAGGAAGAAATCAGGAATATCAACTCCTTGGCTTCAAATGGGAAAGAGCTCCTTCTTTTACATTTTCCATACAACATAAAACTAAGATAAACAAGCAAACAAGGGGAAAACAAACCAAAACACTCATAAAGTAGTGCAGGTGATCTTATCATTGAATCATTTGAGCTGGGAGGGATCTTTGAAGGCCATCTAGTTCATCTGCTTTTCAATGAAGAGGGACACCTACAGCTAAATCAGGTTGGTCAGAGCAACTGATACAGACTTTGATGGGTGGGGCTATTTGCAGAATAGAAAGAGGTTTGAGAAAAGGAAGAGGAAAACAGTAATGTTCATGTGTCTTTCACAGGTTATCATCTTGTTAACCTCCCTTTTGGTGTGATGCCACTTGTTTTAGCTTCCTGTAAAGCAAGATGTCTGCAGTTCTTTTAAACTCTTAAGGGTACTGAAGGGTACTCTACTGTTAACTGTATCTACCCAGATTTAAACACTGGGACTTTTCTTTTTTCCTTCCAAAGGGTAAATAATTGAATTTTTAGTTTGATCCTGACTCACAGTGGAGAACCACCTTCTGGCAACATATGCCTCTTCCTGACAAGTCTCTGATATTCATAACCAAGTGAGCATCCCAGTATGGAATCACTCATCAAACACTACGGGGCTGTGAGATCAGCTTGCTGAAGAGCAATGAATCCAATAAGGAAAGAAGCACGAAAAAAAATATCACTGTTCATAATAAACACAAATAAGATATTTCTGTGCATGTGGGAATTGTGTATCTGATACTCTAAGAACAAGAAAGTTTCTAAGATTATAAAAGAATCTAGGAAGTTTACCTGCGCTCTGCCTCCTCCTGGGATGAACATGGAGAATACTCAACCTGAAAGGGGTAAGAAATTTCCTTTATCTGTTTTCTTCTTTTTATGTTGCTTCATGGACATTCACATAAATATGAGGAAAACTTCACTCTTCCAGCCCAATGAAATACCTGGTATTTTCCCTCATGCAGGAACAGATGGGGTTTTCATAGAAATTCAGTTGTCGCAATACTTAATTACTGCAACATGGAGATTCTGAACAGAGCCAGCTGGAACTGTAGAAGTTTCTACTTAAAATACTAAATGAAAACAAACAAACAAGAAACCCCCACCAAAACTGGGTCAAATTGGTGTCCATTTTATTACAACAGCGTATGGTGTTTTTATACATCCAATTTCTACTTTACATCTGGAAGATTTCAAAAGAAAAAATACCTTTTTTTTTTTCTTCAAAATTTTTACTTATTTGTAATGCTGAATGTCATTGGTTAAAATAGCAATACAAATTTAGGAAGTGATTACATCAGTAAGAGACACACAGGTCTGAACCCTGGGAAAAAAGTACACAGGATTATGCACTCTCTTTTAATGAAATTTATAGGTATAAAGCCCTCTTAGGGTTCTTTATAAGAAGAAGAATTTGCCCTTCCAAAGATACTGAATGGGTTGAGTATCACAGAATCACAGAATCACAGAATTATAGGGGTTGGAAGGGACCTCTAGAGATCATCGAGTCCAACCCCCCTGCCAAAGCAGGCTCCCTACACCACGTCGCACAGGTAGGCGTCCAGGTGGGTCTTGAATATCTCCAGAGAAGGAGACTCCACCACCTCCCTGGGCAGCCTGTTCCAGTGCTCCATCACCCTCACCGTAAAGAAGTTCTTGCGCACATTCGTGCGGAACTTCCTATGCTGGAGTTTCAGCCCATTGCCCCTAGTCCTGTCCCCACGCACTACTGAAAAGAGACCAGCCTCGCCACTATAGCTCCCACACCTCAGGTATTTATAAACCTGGATCAAGTCCCCTCTCAGCCTTCTTTTCTCAAGGCTAAACAGACCCAGTTCCCTAAGTCTCTCCTCGTAGGGTAGATGCTCCAGGCCCTTCACCATCTTTGTGGCCCTCCGCTGGACTCTTTCCAAGAGATCCCTGTCTTTTTTGTACTGGGGAGCCCAGAACTGGACACAGTATTCCAGATGAGGCCTCACCAGGGCAGAGTAGAGGGGGAGGATCACCTCCCTTGACCTGCTGGCTACGCTCTTTTCAATGCACCCCAGAATGCCATTGGCCTTTTTGGCTACAAGGGCACACTGCTGGCTCATGGCCAACCTGTCGTCCACCAGGACGCCCAGGTCCCTCTCATGCTGTATGCTGTAGTGATCTTCCAATGACTGCAATACAGCCATGCCAGCGCAAAGACACTTTCAACCACTTTAAGGATTAGGGACTTGCAATTCCTATGGCTTGATGAGTCAGAGCACTGGAGATCAGATTTCATACATGACTGTTTAGTTTAACATGGGTTTAGATTAGAATGCCCTTGTTCAGTCATGAGTCAGCATTTTCCTGCAGGAAATCTTTAGGTGACATTGTACTTTGCGCTGGAGGTCAGACTAGAATATTACAAAGCTTCCTTTCAGACCTTCTATTCACAGTAATCTCTGAATCCAGGGCTGGCCCAATTCAGCAAGCTTTGCTCACTGTTTCCTGCTGAATCATTATTTCAAATCTGATTTACTACTGCAAGGAGGGCTGAGATTTCAGCAATATTGCACAGAGAGGTCATGCAAACATTTGACTGGATAAAGAGTCAGGTGGTAAGAAGAAGCCAGAGGATGCAAGACTATGCATCATGAAAATGCAATGTGATTTAGAAATGAACAAATAGCAAGGAAAATAATGAAAACGTCAATGGATATAATTATACATACCATTACAGCCAACTGTTCTCTTCCTGTTCTCTCTCTGCCCTTCTCCAGTCATTCACTCCCCTCTTATAGAAAAGAGAATAATACTGCTATCAATCCCCTAATATTTTACATCACAGCCTTAATTATTTTCATACACAGATAAAGGGAAACTTTGTTGTTTCCATCTTGTAGATAGACTCCATACTCTACTTCAGTATCTGCAAATTTGAACTTATTTCTGTATGATCTGAGTCTCTTTGATATGAAGGTTTCTGACAAAGACTTACCCTTCTTTAGAAAAGTACCTCTATGTGTAGACTTTTTTTTTTTTTTTTTTTTTTTTTTTTTTTCTCTGCAATTACTCCCCTCAAAGTCAAGTTCTGCAAGATGTTTCTTCCATCTGGGCCTGGTATTTATTTCTCTCTTTCAGAGGTGGAAATTACTTCATCATCCCTGAATTCATGACATCAGACATATGTAATCACAAGAGCTATGCTGTTTCTTACCATATCCCAAATCACTGACTTAGTCTCATGGGCCTCTTTAACAGAGATCAATACAGACAATATTCTAAAAACATAATGATTTTTCAATAGATTTCATTTCACCTGAATTCTTCTGAAAGACACATTCTTACCCTAATTGAAGAAAAAAATTATCGCAGTCCTAAGAGCAGAATTTCCCTCAGCCCCACACACCATCACGTCATTCAGAAGGGTCTTTTCTGGTACCACAGATGTTTTGTGCTTTTATATAAAAAAAGAGACTAATCTCCACAAGTATGGAACAGTGGCTTCTTTTATTTTTAGCAAGTGTGGGTACCACACTAATTTGAGAAGAACTGCTGGGGAATTATTTTTTCAGATGTGCATACATAGCAAGGTTGGGCTGGCGGAGTGCAGTCTAGACAGAAGTCAGCACAGAAGACTCACTTCTGCTTCACTGTCTAGCTTATGGCTTCCATACATTGCCCAAGGACTGAATGTAGGATAAACCATTTTTCTCACAGAGTTCAGTCCACTGTTGTGCTGCCAGATGTATTATTACACAGAGGTGTACGAATGCTGCTCCAAATATAATGCCATCTCTTTTATTATGTTGGCCCAAGGTAGCACAGGCAGATATTGGTGGTATGGCAGTAGAGGTCAAGCTTTCCCACCAGTGGGGAAAAAACAGTGTTTTGTAGCTCAGAATTTGTTTTATCTATCTTTATTGTACTCTCTGTAGCCTGTGTCATTTTCATGGAAAAAATAAAACACATTATTTTTGGAGCCACCTATGTAACTTAGCATGCTTCAAATGCAAGTTTAAAACTGGATATCTGGGGAAAAGTCTGAATAGCTCTCCTATGCTGAGTGAATTGTTCATTTCAAGAGCAGAGAGTTGTTTTACATTGGGAAATAATGCTTTGTGAGACATTCCTACACAGACACTATATAGTACCTTAACCCAATGTTGGTTACAAGAAGCCAGCCTTATGGAACAACGTTTCAGAAGAGCTCGTCAAACGTTTCTGGCTGCTACTTGTCAACAGTATTGAGCATAAACAACCTCATTAAATTCAATCGAACAGCCTCACAAGTGCAACCAGGTAGAAGATTCTTCTACTCGGATTTGTACCGTGTCTGCCTCCAGTGAAGATCAGTGCTTGGATTATAAAGTTTTTGACTCAGTATCTTTCATAAGAACATAAAAACATACTACAAAATGCAAAAAACCAAATGATGAGTTGTTTCTTTTTGTCTTTTTGAAGTAAGGTCACTTGATGGGTACTATCTTTCCCACTGAAGTCACACCTTGCAGATGCACTGGTTTTGGTAGGCCAAATTAGAGTTGGACAGAAACCCAAACTGAGAAGCAGACCACGAACCATTACTCACCATCTGATGGCAATGAATAGGCATAGTTGCCTCTGAAAGTACTCAGCTAGCCACAGAAGCACTTTACAATTGCTTCTTAATGTAAAGGATAAAGCCTTTTCCCTCCTTTTAGCCTTTTCCCATGGCCATTGCTTGTGTCCTGTAATAACTCATCTCTGAGTAACAAAGTAAACAACATTACAAAATAATTTCTGAAGCCAAATATCTGATAAAGATGATTAATGCCTCATGAAATATCCAAGTCATATTTGCAATAATTGCAATATTTGAGATGGATAACAGAAGAGAATTATAGGATTTGTTGTAAGGCTGAATTATCTACAGGAAGTTCAGGCGAATGTTACATTACCTTCTAACTCGCTCGTACCTGCCAGGCACACTCCTTAGCAGCCAGTTTATTTGTTTTCAGGGTTCTAGAAATAGAAAAACTCATGTTTTGAGATAGACTTTGTAAAAATACCTTCAAAAGTAAGCTTGTTTTTGAAAGAAACTGTGCTGGTCTAGAAGCACCTACAGAAATGTACAAGCCTTATAAACTGTTTGGGGGGAAATAGTATCAGATATTTGCTCAAAACAAAATTTCACAATGTTTGTTCAAGACAAACATTGCCAACAAGTACAGCTTTCTTTCAGTGAAACAAATGATGAGTTTCTTATTCAAAGTACATTTCCCAACACAGACTCAATCTTGAATGCTCAGCAAATGTCTTGGGGGAAAACAGACTGAAAGGCACCTTCCTTACAGGAATGCAACCATTTTTATAATGTACTCCACAGAACAAGATACATTCTAGGAATAAATTCCTTATTTTTTTCCCTTGTGATCTCATAAATGAGTTCTCCTCCAGTATATAACCAGGCTGTCCCAGTAGCTAGTTAGTGAACAACATCTGATAAAAGAAGAATAGGAAAAAAGTTACTATTGTTCACTACTGCCTACTCCAGTGTTCAGAAATTTATTCAGGTAGAAGTATTTATTACATCATTTTGTTAATAATGACTGAACGCTTTGTAATGTTTGTTATAAGCTAAATTCACAACTTGAGTTGTTCTGACTGGACACAACAGTTTTGTTTTGTTTTCATGATGCCTTAAGGTCCTCTTATAATCAGTCACTTCTCTGATGCTAATGAAAAGCCTTGCCGCAAATTCTCTAACTTAATTATTTTTCTATGACCACTCCTATACCCCCCAGCCCCAAATTGTACCAACATGAACACTGGCAGCAAGCAAGCACAAACAGGGCATGGAAAAGGTCAAAGAAAATTTGTTTTCAACTTTAATGGACTTTCCCTATAAAACCTTCCGGCATCTGCTGAGTGCTTATAGCCCCTAGAATTTTCTGTACTCCTGCCAACCGTCCATTTCACATGGAACAGAGGGAAAGAAATATCTAGAAGAAAACTGGTAATGAGGGGTATTCCTCTCTAACCTCTCTACAATCACAGTATGATCCAGAAGGAACACGGACAGACTTTTCCCTCCATTCCTAGTGCCAACAGGAAAGATGAGGGAAATGCCTTGCAGGGTTAACCAAATACATCTTGTTGGGCAGGGATACAGCTAAGCCACTGCATGTTACATGTATTTTGCACAAGTCAGTCTCTTATAGCAGGCTATAGTGCTTATATTTATATACTGCTTATGATCATACCTTAGATTTTCTACATTATCATTACTGCTGAAGATACTCCCACTTGAGCCCTTTCTGGGTGATTACAAAATCCTGGAGCAGGTAGGGCTGAAGATTAATTTTAAGAAACTCTATCATGGCTTCTCTCTATACCCATCACAGTGCCATGGCAGAAGGCATTGACGGAAGTAGCAGAATGACCCTTATTTACTCCTCTGGTGCTCCTTTCATCACTTCTGCTAAAGATCATTGACTAAATTCCCTTCCTCCCTTGTTAGCACAGAGCAGTTGGTCTGAAATCAGCTTAGTCACGATCACCAGTGCAATTACAAAGTGCTTGTTTAATTGAAGGAAAGCTTTTGTTTTCCACACCCAATCTGATATTATATTACCCTGCACTGTAACTACAAAGATTTATGGAGCTTGCACATGTCAACAGTGGCAATTTTTCTAACAAATTCTAGGGCAAAGGAACATTTGCAAACAACCAAGCAAAAAAGCCAGAAAGAAAGCAAGAAAGAAAAAAACTGACTTTGGAAACAATCATCTTTCTTTTATGTACAAGGAACAAATAACATCATGAGAATCAGGCATATATGAAAATCAGCCTCCAGCTTTCACAAATGAATAATCATGTACAGAAAACATAGCATTTTGTTAAAAATAAATATGCAATTTGCAGTTAACTAAAGAGCAAGGACTATTTCTTCTAGAACCAATGTAATGTGATTTTTACAACAAGCATATTCTGATCTCATCTGTTTCCCTATGAGAAGATAAACCGATCTTGAGTTTTCCTGTTACAGATCAAAGTGACAGTTACAGATGTTAGTAAAACAAAGTCTCCCCTAGTGTCAGGCAAAACAGGATAAAAGGCAAAAAAGCAAGAAATGGAGCACATGAATATTTGGCAACTTGGGAGAGTATTTCTGCCATTCCAGGAAAGGTGAACATCTACTAAATCCTGGATTTTAACAAACACAATATTACGATACACTACTACTTACTGTGTATGTGCCAACTTTCCTGACAATCCAATTTTTATATTCCTTGCCTTGCAAGGTCAGTTGTTCATATATTTATTTGCACTGCCATATTGTGGAGATGCAGGCTGTGATCAGAGGTCTATTGTGTGAGGTGCTATACATACAGCTTCAGAGAGCCTTCAGTCTAAACAGGGAAATTCTAGAAGTCCCACAGGGAAACAAATGCTTGCAAAGTTTCCAAAAGAGGACCAAAAAGTCTTTGGAAAAGCACGTCTCAGTGGCATTTCACACTCAGCTGAAACTGATGTTCTAGTTTTGGCAATGTATTTCCCTGAGTTTGTGTCATTAGGAATCTCTTGGGTTTTTTTAACTTAACAATCATATCATAAGAATTTCAGATAATGAAATTTAAGTGAGGCTCAGAATTTTATCCATAGCAAAATCTTCCTTAACCACAGTGCCTTTCTGTCAGAGAATTTGTTGTTTAATTAATCCTTGCAATTCATGCTTAAACATCAGGCACCAGAAATTCCTTGGTTATTCCTCATCAGAAAACATTGCAAAACTTCCACCACCTGAATGTTTTCAAAATTAAGGCCCAGAATATCTTTAGAAGGGTATTTTGAATACCTCTTCTATAGAAACAATGCCCAGATGTGTCTCATGTAATAAAAAAAATGAGCAAAAGAAGAAAAACAGGTATTTCATTACATGTTTGTCTGCATCTATGCAGAGACATATAACTATATACATGGCAAATTGGGAGATTGCCCTCTAAACATACATGTACTTGTGAGAGAGAAATGTGGATATGTTAAACAGAAAATAAATGTTGGACAAGACAAAGGGGTACAAGGAGATTATATATCTGTGTATGATGTTGCTTGAGGACTGAAGTTTCCATCTGTGTTCTAGAATGCATAAGAACCAATAAGAGAACACAAAAACACAAGAGTAACACCAAGAAGATGCTTATGTTTGTGTTCCAGTCCTTAGTTTTCCTTTGTTTGATTTTGCAGGAGTCAGTAGAAAAGAAGACAGACACATAATGTGTTTACTACTGGGCTGCATGTTTGGTGGACCTTCTCCACTTAAACATAATTTCTGCTAAAGCTACTTTAGATCTTCACTAAAGTTCAGCTCTACACAGTTGCAGGAAGTGGAGATGATTTAGAAGTACTACTTTGGCTGTATGCACTGGAAGAAAAGGTGGGAAGAAAGAGGGAGATAAAGAAAAGCAAGTTTTTCAGTGGTTATTTGGACTAAGAAAGATCCCTTAGTCTTCCATTGTGAACATGTAAGTACATACTTATTCTTCTATAGAAATGTTGGTAGTTCAGTGAACAAAAATCTGACTTGTGTTGAATTGTTGAAGGGTGTAGGAAAGAACTCACTACCAGTGCTTAATAGAAGATTCAAAGTAAATGGTGACCATTTTGCCACCTTGTAGTTGTCAGCTAATGTTTTTATATTTTAACAGTTGAACACAATAAAGTTACTCCACGAAAGTCAGACCACAAATTTCAGTGTTGTTTTTCTGTAAAGTGAAAAATTGCACTTATGCACTGTAATAGCACAAAGAATTTCTTTTTTTCATAACCCATCTTCTAAGTTGCTAACTGTGTGAGTCTCTACTAGAGCTAGACAAGCTAATTTTGTGAAAAGCAGAACATGCTTGATTTCATGTTTTCAAATCTTCTGTTCATAGTCCTATCAATGACTGAAGTGAATAAGTATTTAATTGGACTAAACTTCATTTGATTTTGATGAGAAAAACCCTTCATAAGAAAAGATGTTCAGCTGTATAGGAGCCTGATATGCTGTGTGGCAGACAAGAGATCTACACCTGTTACTTAGTAAACGACCTCAGAATTTTTGGAGCACAGAAGAGAAAACAGACCAAAGATTTTTGAAGGCAACTGCAAGTCAGGGACCAGACAGTAGGGAAGATATCAAATGAAACATGAACAACTTCACAACTGAAGACTGCTGGTTGACTTCCATTTACAAGAAAGAATGAGACTGAAGAGTTGCTGAACAGAATTTGCTACAACACTATTATGTACATGTTTTTTATGAAATTTTACTAACAAAAAATTTCTACAGTATTGGAGTTTTAGCTAACACTGATGTAAAATTCCTGTAAATCAGCTGGTGAGCAAGCACTTATGGTACATGACTCATTTTGTCTTCACCTTTGCCAGCAATAGCTGAAAATGTGACAAAAATGACCACAATGGCATACAGAGGTCCTTATTTCATTTTGAGGCTAAAACCAATGCAATTTGAGAAAGTTGGGGGATGTGAGGCAAAGAAAGCAGAGGAGAACAAAGTTTTCCTGGTATTTTTTTTTTCAATAGACATAACTGAAGCCTTCATGCTACTGAATTCCAGAGACATTGCAATGGCATCTTGGGCCCATGCTGGACAAAACTCCTCAGTCATGCAGCTGCTCATGCAGTGTTGAGCTAGCAGGCCTCCAAAGAAAGTTTTGATCTGTTCAGACATCTCATTGCAATTCAGACGCAACACAAATGTGAAATATCAAATAACATTTGCAAGCCCTATGCTTGGCAGGCAGCCACATCTCTGTAAATTCTAACTTTGGGCAAAACGCTCCTGTAAGAAACTTTCTCTAGACTTTTGTTACATTGAAGCTGTTCTTAAACTAGAGAGTTTTGTCGTGTTTTGTTGTTTTGGTTTGTTGCTCATTGCTGTTAATTTGAACAATGAACAACAAATTGAGTCTTAAATATAATGCTCAAGGAATATGTGTATATATATATATATATATACACACATATTCCTTAAGCTATTTCTATTCAAGTGGGACTAGTGGTCTAGTGGTCTATAGATTTATTGTGGAGCAAAAAATTCCTGAAATTTTAACAAATGCTGGAAATGCAACTGGTGTTTTGACAAAGCACTGAAGGGATGAAAATGTGGAATTTTCTAGGTGAAGTCTCTATTACCTCTCTACTGTTCACCTGATCATGATACTTTTCCCTGTAGCATTAACTGAAACTACAGTATAATCTACACAGCAGACAGAGAGATTCCTTTGCTTTGGATAAGGTATTTTAATCTATAGCATTTTTTCTCTGTAGTTTATTTCATATGCTTTCCACTAGGGTCAAGGACTGAGGTCATGGTTTATGTTTGTTTCTTATGTAACAAGCACAAAATGAAAGATGCAAAAGGATTCAATTTTTAAGACAGAGTTAAAATGAGATATTTAATATCCTAAAATCTAATGTGTATGATATTGCAAAGTCCACAATGTTCTGTGTTGTCAGTTGCTGCCTATGTAATTAGAGAGATTAATTGGATTGTGTTTCAAGAATAACTCATGAAGCTATTCAGAAATAATTTCTCCTCCTCTCAAGATGAGCTGTCTATTATAACTGTATTGCAGACAAGGCCAATATGAAACTCTCCCATGGTTGCATGCTGGGTGAGAACATGCACCTCAATAATCTCAGCACAAGCCTGAGGTTCTCTTGAGTCTAAGCCACCAAGAGAAGCTCTGCACTTCCTCCAGCTTCACACAAAGACCACATAATACCACAATTTTACATGCTCTTGAGAACCCACAAATCAGGTTAACTGCAAAACTGTCCTAAGTTTATGCAAAAGATGTATGAATATTGCAGACAAGTCAAGACTGCTCACAGCTAGGCTGCATGGAAATAAATTGCCCAGCTAGAGATGATGGTAAACATTTCCCACCTGCAACTTTCTTGCACATTTTTTTCTTGTTTTGGTGTTCTGGAGGCTATTATGTGGTAATCAGTTATCACCACCAGTGAGTCAAAACAGTATAGACAGCTCTTTCTTGGCAAGAATGGAAGAACTGCAGGGATAATTAATTAATGTTATAATATATAATTTTTTCATAGGGTTGTATAATTACACAAAAACTCCATCTCTGGTTCAGGAAGTCTCACAACCACAGATCTCACGAGGCTGAAGAGCATCACTGCTTACTTGCCCCATCCTTGGTCATCCACATTAAACACCCATGGGGAGATGATTCAAGGCAAGAAGAACCTTTAGTCTGGCTTGGTATACTTGATGCTGTGCAAGTAAGAGCAACATCAGATGGACCTTTTACACTACTTCTTTTCATCAAATGGAAGTTTTGTTAGATTGCTCTTCTACTGGTGTACAAAATGAAAATTGAATCAAGGCTAGAGGAAGTGTGTATGAACAGGGTATGTATGTGCACAGCTGAGATCTTGTTTCTAGTAACTGGATAATTCAGTTTCAGAAAAACAAAGGCAGCATGGTTATTATAACAAAAAGTATACTACGAACCCATTATGAGGCCAAATTCAAAAGAATCTGTGTTGGCAGTATGAAAAACTAGGCGCTGTTGTAGGCTTGTGGGTTTTTTAATTCTTTTAATTATCTCCTCCTCCTAAAAGTTTCAGGCACTTTAGAGTAACAATCGACCAAGAAATAAACATTCTATTCACTCTATGCTTTCAACTTCAGAGCAAACTGGTGTCTGACAGAAGTCAGTCTTTAAAGAATTTCCCAGTGCCTCCAGTGGGTCAACTGTTCTTCACCATCAACAATCACTGTTAGTCTGCCTATTGCCTTGGAGTGTACAAGTTCTTCCGATCTCTGCTATGTTTGCCTAAGATCTAATTAAAAACAAAAATTAAAAAACAAAGCTGGAGAATCAGGAAAATGGTATCCCAGTTTTAGGAGAAAGGATGGTATCTTTATCTTTTTTTGCTTTGGTAAAGACTTTAGTAAGTTAATTGTCACTCTACTTAAAACAAAGCTTAAATAAAGAACAGAAGCTTAGAAAAGCAAAATTACAGACAAGTACTGTGTCTGCCAGCTAGTTGCCACTGGTGTTTACCATTACACAGGCTTTCAAGGATGCTTTTCCCATAGCCCTGAAATTCATAAAGCCACTCTTCCATGTTGATCACAAGTGTTCAGTGAAAGAAGAGTTTGGGATGGAATCTTTCCCTATGACAAATATTTGCCTCCTTTTGAAAACGTGTAGAAACTGATTACCTCTGAAAATTCTACATGTCCACCAATTTTAGCTAAAACAAAACTGAGTTCAGAAGTTCCTGAGAGCGTTGTTTGGATGGACAGGAGCACACAAGTACACAGAGAGGCAGTAGTTAGGACTCATTTCTTTAGGAAACATGAACCCATGATCAAGGATGGGTTGAGAAACTTCTGTTAAATCCATCTGAGTTCAGAAATGGTCGGGCTATAGAAGAAGAAGTGCCACGAGGTTTACATAACCCAACTGCATAATGGCATTTGACCTACTGCTTAGCTGAGCCTCAGCTCTGCCACCAGCAGCAGCACCAACCAGGAAATAAGCAGGGAGGAGGAGACAGAGAACAAAAGGTAAGGGGAAAAAAAAGAAAGAAAAAAGCTTTGCTAGCTAATCTGGTTGATTGATGTGATTAATTGCCACCCACACAGGTAGGTGTTGCTATTGTTTATTTAGCATTCTGCCAGTAACAAGTGGTTGGGATTCCTTTTGGTTGCTCCATAGACTTTGTCTACCTGGAAGTCAAAATCAGTTGTGCTTTATGCATCACCACCAACTGAACAAAACATCGGGAGCATAGGGTAAACCTCAACAGCTGGATGGCAGAGAGATTGCAGGCACTTAGATCTTACTGAGAGCTGTGAGCAGGGGAAGACGGACAACACTCCTTAACAATGATCATTTTCTTGTAAAATGGTTCCTTCATCAAAAAGATGCTAGTGTAGCACTGAGTAAAAAACTCACAGATATATTAACCCCTGGAAGCTTGTGGGCTTAAAGGTTTAAAAGCATCTCCTTCATGTTACAGTTGGCAAAATGAGGGGGGGAAGGCAAAGGGAAAAAGAAATGACATAACAGGACAGATCTACTGAGGAAGGAAACTCAAATTCAAGAACACGTAGATAGTGCAAAAAGTGCTTTGAGCAGGAACTACTCTTATTTGGGGGTTTGGTTCTGTACTTATGCATCCTGCCTGGACAAAAACTGCTACACCTACAAAAGATAGTTAAAAAAAAGAAACCATAAAATATTCTAAGTTAGAATACTTATATGCATAATTTCATTCCACAAACATATCTTTTCCAATATTAGTCACTGATGAAAAGTACATTTTGAATACAACTGTGCACGTCTGCAAGAGTTGAATGACTGCTCACTCTTACCAACTTGTTTATGTAAAGATAAGTTATTGCTCCCCTGTCAATCAGAGCAGTTAGCATTTCAAGTATTGTTAATCTTTCTAGAGATCAGGGTTTTTTACACCAGTTTCCACATATTAAACATAACAACAGTATGCTACAAACACGTCAAACATTTTCTAAGATTTCATCTTCAGTCTAGCTGGCAACATTTTTTCATCACATTAGGACTTCCCAGTAAGTCTATGAACATGCATCTCCTTCAGTAACCCGCACAGCTCCAGGCCTGTTCTCAAGAAGCAACATGCATGCCAATACTTGGCAAAAGAAAAACATAGACAATGGGAAAACAAACTTTTGGTCAATGATCTATGCCTTAGAAGACAGAAAACATACAAGAAAAAGAGGCAAGTTGATCAGCAGCTCTGTTATAAAAGAAAAGCCATGGAGGGAGCTTGCAGCACTTTGTATCATGCTGCTTCAGTGCTTTATCTCGGCCAGGGAACATACCAAGTGTGGTTTTCCCAGCTGAAAATAGGTGTCCATTGTTTTCACTTTTGGTCAGAAGCCAGTTAGTTGTCAAACAGGCTCATCACAAAATTGTTAGTGTGCAAGGCAAAAGAATACTTTACTTACATGTTCACTGTGTCAGAAATAAAGTGCAAGTATTTCCAGCTGGAATGGAGTGGAGGGTACATCTACATTCACAGGTAATCAAGAAGCAAACTTTCCTATTAAGCTTGCATTAAATTGGTGAGGAAAATGGGTGAGGATTTATCGACAATTTGCCTGTAACACCCAGAATAGGAATTACACAGAATGTTTTAAATTCTATGGGATGACTCCTACAAAATTATACCCCCTCTTAATCAGATGTGTAGCACCTGGGATCCAGTATTTCCAGTTTCCACTGAAATTTTATTTTGTTCTCAATGTTTGCAGATGACATGAAGAAATCTGAATTGTCACAAGTTCAAGCCAAAGTAGCACTGTACCAGAAAGAATAAATTTGTGCTAGCACTAACCAGTAACAACAAATCTGAGATGTATCACATGCCTGCTTCCGCCTATTAGTGTTGCAGCATTCCTTAGTATGTAATTAGCACTGTTTACCTGTCTTAGCCAACATCTCTCAGTCTAATCTGCAGCATTAAAACTAATCACCCAGGCATAGCAAATGCCACATTTCTAGTTCAGGAATAGACAAAGCCCAACCTCCACCTGTTTCAGACTGTTTTTGGACCTTGCTTCATCCTAGGCAAAATGACCATCAGCAGAACAGTTTTTCACAGCATCACCAAGCCTAATGAGCATCTGTTTGGGCAATGCTTTCCAGGCTATCCTTGGAGTCCAGCTGAGCAAGCTCAGGTGTGGTCATGTCCAGCTTGCCAAGGCCTATCATGCCTGGGGCTTCCAAGACTGGCCATTGCACGTATGAAGGATGATGAAAAGCTGATGCATGGCTGGATCTTTCTCAATATTGCCTAAATTCCTACCTTGCTTGTGTTGGTTGGCCACATCAAAGCTAACCATTAGTATCAGAGACAATGGCTACTTAAGGCACAGGATCTCTGGGATTCTCTGTGGGAACAGACCTCCAAAAGGTTAGCAAAGGCCAGCAAATATTGTGGTTTACCAGCTGAAGAATAGAATTTAGGAAGAATATGGGCATGTAATTCAGCCATGATTAACAGATAATTCTATGGCCACATAAAACCTAGAGCTGAGTATTCTGTTCCAGTGTCATATATATTAACACAGATAAACATGTCTTGTATCTATAACATTCGCTTCTGTTCCTAGCCAGGCTTCTATTTTCAAAGACCATCATTACTGCACAATGTTACACCTGCCCCACTAAAACTTTGTAGGCCAATACTTTTCTGCTGCTCACTAAGACGGTGTGCCTGCTTACCAGGTGGTGTGCCCTGGGTGAGATGGATCTTCTTATGTCCCAAATTCAACCACCAAACTGTCCCCCTTCCCCCCCACCCCCCTCACCCCCTCTCAAGGCATTCCATCCATCAAGTCAAGAAAAATTCCCTGACAGTGCTGATGGGAAGAAGAAAAAGCACCTTAAAGATATTCACTCTACTGAACCTACTGTACATGAAATTAGTATGAGGGAAAGTCTGCCTCTTAGACAGATTTGGCTGGAGATACCTGAATCAGATGATGCTTTCCTCATATATCCCCACATATTCCTTGTATGCTTACCACAAGCTTTTGTGACACATGAGCTTACATACTCTTTGCAGTGGTAGGCATGCCACACAAGTTTATTTTCAGCTACTTAAGATTATGTTTCTCCTTGAGGCACAGTTTCAGTTTAGCTTGTTTAGATGCCACAAATTTAAACCACTGGAAAAAAAGGAAAAGGAAAAGGAAAAGGAAAAAAGGGGGGGGAAAAAAGGAAGAAAAGGGGACAAAAAGAAAGAGATTGTTGAAGAGCATTAGCAAAGCACTGTGAAAGACTGCCCCTGGGAGGAAGCAGAAGCATTGCAGTCTTAAAAATTAAAAAGCTTGTACCCACTTTGCCAGTTCCTATCACAATGAAAGAAAATTTCATTAATGTGACAGCAATTTTTTGCAGCTGCACCAATGCTTTGTGCAAAGAAAAGCCAATAAATATGCATATATATATATAAGTGAATAGAACTGACATGCTGAGACAACATTAAGAAGGACATTGGGAGTCTCTGCCTCCCCTTCCACAAACATTCTTGTGTCAAGGCTTCCTTCCTGCAGCAGGCTCACCTTCACTAATATCCTCCTGTCTTTGCTTTTCTCCTGACAGCAGGTCAGAGGAAGGGACAGTCTCTTCTAGTGCAGTGGGTTGCTCACTCTCATGTACCAAAATAGTAACTTGTTCAACTGACACAAAAGAAAGAAAACATCCTCGCATCCTGTCCTGCTGCCAGCTTTCAAAAGGTAATTAAACATCCCCTTTTCAAAGAGCAGAGTTCTCCAGGACCACAGTGTTTGAGCTCTGATGTTGTCAAACAACAGGGGGCTGCTTAAGCTTTGAATGACCTTTCCAAAGACCTACAAGCAATTTAATGTGAGCCCTCTTTAGTGAAGACAGAAAAGTCCCATTATCTGCTTCCTGTTGTCTAGATTGCTTGCGGTAATAGCAAACTTTGATTATTGTGTTCTTGAGGACACAAATGGACCACTTCAGGCAGACTGAGAAAATCCCTGCACAGAAGTTTTGTTCTACTAAACCCAGTGACATCTTGTTCACATAAATCTGAGTTCCTCTTCCCTTGACCCATTCTGTTGTCTTTGTTTCTTTTTAACATTCAACAAGCTGTGATGACTATAAGCTATGAAGACCTAATCCCACCCTCAAATTAGGGCGTTAGGCTCTCTGAGTGTCCCAAGATTGTACCAAGTCTGTCTGAGAGCTGCTGACAGGTGAGAATGGCTCTGGAAGATATGGTAGCCCAGTTCTGATGGAGCCCAGCATACCATGTTCCAGTAGCACCTGCTTCTTCCCTGTTCTCCATGTAGATGCTGAAGAAATGGAGTAAAAATGGAAGTTCATTAGGGTAAAGCAATGCTGTATGAGAAGTCCTTACAGAAAGACTATTTCCTTATTCCCATGCAGTCCATTGGAAATATTTAAAAAAGTAAAAACAAAAAATAATAAGATAAAATAAAATAAAATAACTGTTCAAAATTTTCTGTATGACTTGACTTGTGTTTGTTTGCAAAGCTGTGCCCAAAACCAAATACTCAGTTAAATTCCACAGGCTCCAATGTAGCAAACAACCCACGCACTCCATGGGAGATTTGCTCGATTAAGAACCATTAAGTATAGCTCTGTTTCATGATTTTACTGTTCATTGAAAAGTCCCTGGAAGGCAGCCTCCCAGAGAAGCAAACCTCTGCAGCCAACATGAGGTGAACAAGTCACACTTTTTCTATTCCGACTCCCTTTAACCCAAAAAGAGGAAATGAAGTTCTTCTTGCACCAACCAACATTCAGCCATTCTCTTTATCTCAAATAAGAATGGAGAAGAAAAGTAGACAGATTTCTCAGCTGGAGATAGCCCTATAGTAGGCTGGCTAAGGGGCCAGCTGGCTCCAGGCAAGGCTCTGGCTTCTGCATTTTGTCTTTGACTCAGTGAGCTCATTCTCTGCACTGCCTTCCTCTCCTTCAAGTTTTCCTCTGTTTAGCCCTGTGTAGAATGCAAGAATTACTGGCAGGAAACTTGTCTCGGGTTTCTTCCCCTCTGCTCCAGATATCTGAGGAACAACGATGTTCTGGGAAACCAGGAGATTAAGAACAATTCATCCGTTCTGCAGTGCAGTCATTACACAAGCCTCCTCTTTCCTCCCCCTCTGAGGTGAGTGAGAAGATTTGTGGATACCATAGATGCAAGGGTAGAAAACAGTCATGCTAAACAATGTAACTTGGCCAAGTCTCATCAAAACATCAATGGCAAGGCAAGGATTAGTGTGTGATTTTCAGACCAGGTAATAAAGAGAATTACTTAAGGCAGCAGGCTGTTTGCTGTTGCTTATGCCTAAGAAGCTGCTGTAGGCAAGGGAGAGGGGAGCACAGAAGGATACAAACTACCATCGTGCTTTCTGAAACAGCTGTTACTTTCCCCCAACTTTCTCACCATGCAAAAGAAGGAGAGGCAGCCAGCCCAGGTTTTCTTCAGGGCACTTTCCCAGCCTGGTGGCAGGAGCAGACAGGTGTTAACTGTTTTACCTTGGGCCAGCAAATTTAATTCTGCCAACATCACCAAAAAGACGTCTGAACTGGCCATGCTCAAACACAGGTCAGGGTCATACCTTGGGAGTTTCAAAAATACCATAGCAATCATAATGGCCACAACAAATTAAAGCAATGCGTCAAACTGTTGCTGGCATTTCTGGAAAGTACCTTTGGATCATGTTTTCAGCAAGAAGGCATCCTCACAGAAATCACACAAGTTCTGCAGTTGTGCGGAGGAGGGAATTCTGGATCAGATGATTTTTAGAAACAAACAAACAAACAAAAAACCAAGCAACATCATTTGCTGTATATTTGGGAAGGAAAAATAATGAGGTGGTAAAGCAGAGGGCTGTTTCTTAAGTTGAGAGCATGCAAGTGCAGCACCAACTCTGAAAGTGATTTATGACTGCATCAATGATGTATTCACATGTTAACAAAAAGGACTGCCATTGGAACTCATGTCACTCTGAGATAACCCTGCCAAGAACATTTGAATAGCTTTGTATCAGTTTAAGGATGAACAAAGAACACAGTCAATCAACTTCGCTTTGCTCCTTACCATCTCTGTATTTGCCTGGCTTCTTTATTCCCCCTGTGCTAGAATCCTAAGTCCCTTTGGAAGAAAAACATGAAGAAGGCCAACAAGACGAGGTTTTGAGTACAGTCAAGGCAGCAAAAATTTCTGGGTATATTTTATCTCTAATTAAAATGAGGTGAAAAACAAGATGGAAACCACCACAAATCCTTCCTGCTACTCAAGTATCTTTCTCTGGTGTGATAAAAAGAAGAACTCAAAGTTTTCTATCCTCATATCTTGATCCAATATTAAATGGTTTTCAGGTTTCTTACATTTCTTAGACATATATGAAAAAAAATTACCTTGTCCTTCCATGGAGAAAGACACACAAAAACAGTGAGGTACACAAATACACGCGAAATCAACTGAGTTGAGCTCATCCACATAACAATGATTTGGCACAGGGTAAAAGTGTAACTCAACATAAGAAGCAAACTACTTTCTCCTTATGTGTGAGGCTTATAGAAGTTATCCGCATGTCATTTTGGTTAATCAATAACTTTAATGTTATTCAGACAGTAGCCCCAAACAGCTGATTCTTCTACCAATCAGTATTTATCAGTTTCATTCTTTGGCTTAGTTTATAATCGTCCTTCGTATCTCTGAAACCTCTGCCTTTGCTATCGTGGGACTTCATTTTTAATTCGTCATTGTGCAAAGCAATCCATTAAACAAAGCCAGAAGCTGGCAGCCAGACTGTTTTCTTTAGAAGTAGGGATGTGGAAAAAATGGAACTAGCTTTGGAAGGAATTATTTATGGGAAGTGTCAGATTCTTAAACCTTCTCACTTGCTGTATGATACTGTATATTGTATATCCAACTGATTTTGACTGAAAATATCTGTTAATGTTCATGAGACAGGCTCTATCGCTACACCTCTGCTCATGTATCCATCTTAAGTACAAGATGAATTAATTTAATATACTCCTAAAAACTAGTCCTACTTTTCTCTACCCTGACCTATTTTTAATAGCTGTAACAGGAGTTCAAAGAAAAGCTGCTCTGCCTGGAGCTGCGCCTTCCCCAACATTATTGCATCACTAACAGCCGCAAGAACCCGAAGTCAATGTAGCAAACTTTCATATGAACTGTGAAATGTATTCTCATGCTTGAATTCATAAGCAAAAACATTAACTGGTCAGACTCTGTAGGCAGTTGAAGTGATAAACAACCTTTCCCTACTGAGAACTTCCTTTCCCTTTTGAGAACAATAGAGACAAATTCCCCAACACAGCTACTGAAGGCAACAAGCCCTACAGGTGTGAAAGTGGTTGGGTTAGAAAAAAAAAAAAAAAAAAAAAAAACAACAAAAACCCACAATTAATTTGGATGCTAAGCTGACTTGCATCTCAACTGTACAGACAAAATCTTTTTCCTTTTCCATCTGCCATTGTGGATGCCCTACTTTTGGAGATCAAAATCTGGAGCTGGTTGGGTACAGAAATCTTAACCAACAATGAAAGTACTCTGCCTTGTTTGGATGTGAAATGAGAGAATGTGGTAAGCAACTGTGAGGAAAAGACAAGTATAATCAGTACAGCTAAACACAGATATGTCCAAGCTTCAAAGGAAAATGATTTCAGAAACTACACAGACCAACACTTCAGTCCATGCAAGTCACATGAGCACCAGCAAAACCAGTTGTCTGCATCAGATCACCCCTCACAAAGAATGGCTGTACAACCAAGTATGTAGATAACCAGGAAGATATGCTTCTGAAATAAACAGCTAAAATTATTATTGCAATTAATTGCTTCCGAATTCCTATATCTTGTATATTTGAATGTAAACAGACAGAGAACTTCACTTTTAAACCTTGGAGTTCTTTGAGTGTGTGTACTCTCCAGTACATACACTCAAAGCACAACTATTTAAACTCCAAGATCCAGAATGACAGATTCAAAGCAACTTTCAAGTGTTGTGAGATCAAACCACAGGGAAAATTCCCTATGGGGACAATCATGTGAGAGTTCAATATAGTCCACCCGACGAGACAATTCAGGCCAGCATCCAGACAGTGAATGTGGCATTTCTAACTGTAACGTATGCAATAAATACTGTTGGTTGTGAAAAGCAGATTGCTGCAACAAGATTACAGATAGTAATACAATGTTTGGGTCAAGAAGAAGAGTAAATTTTACTTGTTAAACAAGCTTTATTTGTAAAACTTTGCCAGAGGCATTTTCTTCCTTCCAAAGGCTCAGCAGTCTTTAATACGCTCTTTCCCTTGCAGAAGTATTTTTGTTCTTAAATTCTGTTGAAGAACCAGGCTATGTCAAAGTAACGAGAGTCAACAGCACCACTCCCACCTTTTCCAAGATTGTTTTTGGTGTTATTTTGATGCCTCGAGAGTCTCTTCAGCATTATAACAACCCACTTACATACGAACAACTTGTAGTTGTCATCAAGTGATGTTTCATATCTCCAGGCTTCCTATACGAAGAAAGCTTGAGGCTTAGTTTCTGTCTTTCTCTGATGTGGGGTAGTGGTGTTTTCCTGTAAACTACTTAAAACTTTCCTTTCTAATAAACTGAATTGACAGCTCTTTGCAGTTCTCTACACACAATATTGTGATAAAGGTTTATATATGAGTGACTCAGTGATTTGAGGGGAGTGCTGGCTGGATCAAAGTCCATTGCATATACAAGTCCTGCCACTTTAGGAACCCCCTTGTGCAACAGATTCCACAGAAATGATGCAGTCTCAAAGGACAAGCACAAGTGTGTCTGCAGCTACTCTTGGCACTAGGAGAAGGAAGGAGTGGTCAGCAATGGGGAGGAGAGTCCAGTGCCTGTCCTTAGCCCTCATCCGTGCTCCAGAAGATGGGGGTCATCAGCTGGATAACCAGAATGAGATTAGGGTGGGGTTCCATTACCAGACATTTTTAGTAAGGAGCTGGGAGACATAAACTTGCTGCTTACTGTTATTTGTTCAGGCTTTGCAAACATTCACCCTGCTTTTTGGTAGATTCTATTTATCTTCTACTACAACTATGGTTTCAGATTTTCTGAACAGTAACTAGAAACTTACTGGATAGCAGGAGACTCTCCAAAGAAAGATGTTTTTCTCATACAGGCTTGGATCCAGCTAAGCAACAAAGAAGCCTCACAAATTTCAAGAAGGAATGCAGACAACACAGTTCAATTCTTTTTTTTTCTCAACCTGGATTTGATTTTCTTTTTAGTCTGCTTAGGATTTTCTGCCCACAATCTAACAGATTTCATTCATGGATGTGCAGCCCCTGTGACTAGAAAATCCTCTAAACTATTATTTTTTACCCCCAGTATCTCATAAGTCATTGTATTTCACGCCACTGTTGAATCAAAAGTTTTGATTTAATTGACCTGTGTTTTCTGGGAGGATTTCTGATCTAGATTAGAATGAACCAAGAACAGATCAGGGTATGGTCTAGTTTGTTCAAAGGTTAGTCTTCCACTTCAACTGAAATGTTCCTTACTCTGTATCTTAAGAATACCTGGATACAGCTTTCAGACACTTGTGTTTATTAGGCTATTGATTCTTTCAGAGGGAGGCAGCCTCACAAGTAATTTGTTGTTCTTTGGAAGGCTACACTTTATTTCCACCTATATAACACCACTGTATTTTAAGCAAGAAGTTCTTATGATTCTTATCTCATTTACACAGAAAAAAATGACAATAACTTGAAATCAGTTTAGAAAGGATTGAGGAGGCATGCTACTTGGGGACAGAAAAAACAGAATTAAAACAGAATCAGGATAGTTTAGGTTGGAAAGACACTTAAGATCATCAGGTCCATCCATCAGCTAGCACTATCAGGTCTACAATTAAACCACGTCCCTAAGCACCATATCCACACATCTCTTGAATGCCTCCATGAGTGGCAGCTTTACCACTTTCCCAGGCAGCCCATTCAAGTTCATACCCATGCTTTCCATAAATAAATTATTCCTGATATCCAGGAAGATGTTTTCTTCTGGTGCAGACTGAGGCAGTTGCTTCACGTCCTGCTACATTTTACCTGATAAAAGAAGCCAAGACCACCTCATTGCAGTCTCCTTTTAGGGAGTTGTAGAGAGTGGTGAAGTCTCCCCTCAGCCCTTTTTTTCCCCAGATTAAACCCAAGTTCTCTCAACAGCTCTGTGTATGTCTTGTCTTCTAGGACTATTTGTTCAACATATCCTTTCTTCCACTATGGATGTTCTCTTGAAGGACAAACATTCAGATTTTGAAGCAAATCCCTTATGGAGAAGTTTCACATACCAGCCATTAGTTAACAAGTACCAGGTTTACCAACACTCACAAACAGCTTGAAAAATCACGAAGGTTTGGACATATCTTTTCATGACCAATGTGAAAATGGTGCTCTTTTGCCTTTGTGACAGAGGGAGAAGGCAGCTCTTTCAGTATACAGTCTGCAATGAAAGCAGGTGAGGGAAGGTGTCTCTTGTGACTGTTGGCAGGATCTTCTTCATGGTTTCCACACCAGGCTGGAAGAGTGAGAAACACCAGCTACATGGTTCTAGCAGAACTAGAGCTGATGGGATGTTTCACCTCATCTCCTTGAGACCCCATTAAGCCCAAACAAAAAAAAATAAATAGGTATGTGGGTGTGTTGAGTGCAGACTGTTCTGCCTTTTGAAGGGGCAGAAATAAGTTCCCCAGATTCCTCCTGTAAGAAGTGGAGTTGGGGAGGGAGTGTGAAATCCATCTGTGTAATTCCTACTTTCCTTCAGGTTTTCTTTGTTGACTTCTCTAGTGGCCCCTGGCTCATTACATAAATTGCCGAGATACTTTCAATAGTTCCAAATCCTTCTGCCTATAAGGAAAACAAAGACTGCCATCTTACCCTTTCCCTAGGAGGAAAGGGGACACAGGCACAAATACAAGAATGAAAATCTCAGCTTTTTATCCAGACCTGTTGAAGTGAGAAACATCTACAGCTCCCTAGTCTCAGCACAGCTGATGGTACCACTTTGCTGCTCCTCCCTGCTTATTACTATCACTACTATCCCTGTTTTTCACTTGCAGCAATCAAATAAAATATATTTGTAAGGGAGTCATGTGCTGATGGGAAAGGGTATGTGCAGCTGCTCAAATGATCTCCTCCTTCACACCTCTCAGTAACTCCTGATCATTCCTATTTGGCTGGTACATCTCAGTAACAGCAAAAGAGAGCTGAACTGTTCATGGATGAAGTATTCCAGCTTTATTGGGTTTGATGAAATCTTCCAGGTTCATTGTGGCCCTCAATACTTAGAAAAACACACAGATGTTTACAAGCTCATTTCATGTTCCTGTCAGAATAGTAAGAAGTCATTCTGTGATTCACGAGGCTAGCTTTCCTATCTTTCCCTATCTGACCCTACTGCCCAAGTTACTTCACATAAACTACAGATGTTACACAGACTTCAGCAATCCACTCTCCACTCCCCTCAAGATGTCTAAACAACCACCTGATGCACTAAGTAGAGAGAACATACCACAGTAGTGTTTGTTCACATGCACAGCTCCCCAGCAAAATGCTCTGGCTCTCACATGCAACTAATACAGTATAAAAAAATTCTATTTATTTTGCCATGGCACTCACAGACAAATGCCCAAGTCTCTCTGTTGAGACAGACGCATGTGCTGACCCTCACTGGTGAAATCATGAGAGCTCACTGGTGTGCTGTCATGTGCTGCCAGTGACAGTGGGAAATGAAATGTTTTACAGAGGCCCAATATTCACAGATGTAAGCTCTTGAACAGGTATAGAAAAAAGCATATTCCAGAGGACATCACTCCTTTGACATAAAAGAAACACCTCTGATAACAGGCCAATCCCATATCATCCTTATTTCATCTGTTTACAAAAATCTCTTCTACCAGTTACTCTTGCCTTCCAATCTGCCTCTCCACCCTGGCACAAGTGAGCAAGCAACACAAGAGCAAACAATAAACTGTGATCTCTTTTACTCCAACCACTTAATACGTAACAGACTTTGAATTCTGCAAGACTGTCTGGAAATTTACTGGTTTTGCTTTGTGTCTTCTATGGATTGTCTACGGCTTAGCAGAAAAAACATCAGATGCGCATGTTCACATAAGCATAAATCGGTGTATATCTCCAGCCAATTTGTAGGTAGCTATATATCTATAAACACTTATACATAGGGAAATCCCACATGGGAAAAAAAACCTAACAAAGAGCTGACCCATCTGACCCCTGGCATACCTGCCTTTTGTAGGAGGGGGTTGTTTGTTTAAGGAGATGTTTTACAGATGATTTTATCTTTGAGACACAACTGCATACACAGTGCTGGTTTTAAGAAAGCTAAACTTGCAGAAGTGAATACTGGAATTCTTGGGAAAAAAAGAAAAAAAAACTTGTTCTGACAAAGCCGGTGCTATTATGCTTTATCAACTTCACAGGTATGTTTCCAAAGGACACTTGGAAAGAGTTCATGAGAGAAAAAAAAATGTTTATGCAACTTTTGTGTAAACTTCCTATAAAAGCCCTGTAGTTTACAAATGTTGGAGGACACAGGAAAGCACCTGTCCACCAGCACTCCTCACCTGATTAGAGGCTTTGTCACCCTTTGGTCACCATAGAACAGATGCCTTTTCACTGCCAGACACAAGATACACCCATTTGTCCCAATCTGATGAACAACACAACCACCTAAATGTTAATAAAAGGAGACTTCATCACCGCCAGGAAAAGCTGCCATGTGATTTTAGATTCCTATCTCATTTGTCCTTCAGTAGATCATCTATCACCTTTCAAATAACCATTTTTAAAAGAAAGATCACCATCCTCCCTACCTACTCATGTTAAACATATTTGGTGGCCTTTTCATCACAGAGCAGCAGTTGAGGAAAAGATTTACCATGAAATGTCAGAAAACAGTAAAAAAACACTTTTCTGGAGTCTTTTCATTGAGCTTTCATATCATTCTTAAAAATATCTCTGGAGGGAGTTGAGGTTTGGGTTTTGTAACATCATAAACTCCAGGGCTTTGGCATGTTCAGTGTGCTCACAGGGTTAGATCTCAGACCACTTCGTAGAAGCCTGTCAATAACATTTTTCCCTTCAGCATACAAGAAAACCAAGGCCTAGACGCAGACTGAGATTGCAAGATGGTTCAACAACCTGTACTGTGAATGCTTAACATACTGAAAACAAGAGGGCTTGCATTTTATACCATTTTAACTTTTTGGAACAGCAATCATCACAAGGAAAATCTGTTACACTTCTGAAGAAATGTCCTTCAACTGGTGTTTCTTTTCCTGGTAGTTTCAGTCAGAGATCAAGCAGTTTTTAATAACAGGAACAATTAACATCTGGGGGGAAAAAAAGTTACAAGAGTTTATGGAAAACATAAAAAAGTAAAAGGAGGAAGAGAACACAAGCACTCTTTTCTTGCTCTAGGGCTTGCTGTTTATCCAGCCTGAATGTAACCATCCCTTGTAACAATCAGCCCAGCCCAGCTTATCTCTCTAAAGACAATACTCTTCGGCATTAGTGCCAGCCAACCTGATTGCAATCACCAACCTGAATTCAGACCCAGTTTATAGAAATTGCAAATTGAATTTTACCAGCAGCTGAATGAGCTAACACAAACACTATCATGAAGCCCTGCCCTTTGTCAACACTGCACTCCTGTCTCCAGTCCCGTGTAATGGATTTGTTATACGTGTTCCCACATAACTTCTAACTACGCTAAAGAAATTATCACTTCATTTCATCATATCAGCATTAAAGTGACAGAGAAAAAGGACTGCAGCTTGATGGTTAGAATAGGGAAGGGAGACATTGCATTCCAGGTATTAAAGAGAATTTGTACAGAAATCAAGGCTGGAAGATTTTGGACAAGGGTGAAAATTAGAGGGAATTCTGGCCCACTGATAGTAGGGATCTGAATGAAAACAGGCAAATGCAAAGGTAGTGGCTGAAGTAGATAATTAAGGACACAGTCTATCTGCAATTAACATCATAGCTTTTACTGATGGAATACTTTGCTCAAAATATTGGTGAAATCTTGCTTCCCTTATACATTTGAACCAGCCCCTTTTCCCAAGAAAATCAGATCAAATATTCTACCACCAATGGGAGAAAGTGGGCCACCTCTGTTAATTCAGTGCTGCTGGAAGAATAAGCTGTCTCACAAATAGAATTACAATGAATAAAGAGAAAGAAAACACAGGTTATATGATAGCATTTCCCACTCCAGCCAAAGTTTGTTGAAGGTTTTTGTCAAACCTTAAAAAAGGGTGGAACTTCAATTAAAATGGATACATGAAAAAGCATATTATAACAGAAAATGAAAATCCTCTTTTTCTTCCCATTTTCTGCTGGCTACTAAGAATGGAAAGTTCTAGAAAATGTAATAAATTTGGGGAATTGTCTTTTTTTACCCTAAAATTCTTTTGCTCATTTAAGGAAAATAATAATAATAATAATAATAATAATAATAATAATAATAATAATAATAATAATAATAATAATAATAATAATAAAGGGAAAAACTTTTAAAACCTGTCTTTGAAAGGACAGAAAGTATTAAATGTTATGATCCCTCAAAAGCAAAAATAATTTTCTTAATTCTATGTTTTTTCCTCCCTGAAGTAAGTTTAGTAAGTTCTGACACTGAAGTTTGAGGTTTGATATTTTCATACTTGGTTAAAAATAATAATAATACCAAAGTTCTTTGACGCCTAACCATGCTTCTGACATGGCCGTAGTTTGCACACTGGGAACTCTTCACTCATCCCCAGTAGAGCAGGATGATTCTTACATCCTTGACATCTTGTGGTGCTGTATGTGAGAAGGAAGAGAGAACAGACAGCTGTTCACTGTAGCAATGTGGAAAACCTGCTGCCATTGACTCCTGCTTGTCAAACTTACAGCTGCACAGCCATTATTGTGGCTTCTGAGAGGGAGCAAATGCTCTCCTGATTCTGCAGCTGCATCTCCACCAGGCTACAAGCTTACCTTGCTACAGTGAGGAACAGCACTAAGATTCCACAAAGGGGGAAAAATAAAATTGACCCACACCCTGCTAGAGAGCTGAGAGGAAATAAAATGGCGCCTTCCAAACTGGCGTGCTTCCAAAGGGCAATATCTGAGCTTTACTCTTTCAGTTATTCCCATTAAAAAAATAAAATTATCAGAAATGTTTATTCAAGAGTGAATAAAACGTTTGAATCAGATAGGCTTTATCTGATAGCAAGGTAATGACTGACTACCAAATCACATGGTAGCAAAACATTTTTCATAGATGTGGTAATGTGCCCTTACCTAAAAACCTCTGATTAAACAACAGAGGAGTGGGGGGAGACCACAGATAAGGACAGAGAAATCACGTAACATAGCAGTAGTAGCAACACAGAGCAGTACTCTCAGAGGGGAAAAAGCATTTGAGCATCCACCTACAAAAGGATTTTGGCCTCTACTCTGTTATGTAGTCATACTGCCTTTCAATTAAGAGCCCCTTGATTTAGTTTATCCAGACAGATGAGTGTGACCAGGCATTTCTCCATTTCATTTTATTTCTGTAGCTCCTATTGCATGCAATGACAGCTTCCACAAGGCTTCTATTATTTACACCAAAAAAAAAATCACAAATAACAAATCTGTTTGTTACCTTACATAACAAATATTGTATAATTAATCTAGAAGTTTCAGATGGACTCCCAGGAAAAAAAATATAAAAATAAAAATAAAATAGAAATAAAAGAAAAAGAAAAGGAAGAGGAAGAAAAGCCCTCTGTGTTCTCAGGGAACATTCCTAAAAAAATTGTTATACAATTACACAGCAGTAAAGTTTACAAGAAGCAATTTACTTTCCCTAAATTCAATATACGTTAAGTTGCTGGCAATTTTCAATCCTATTGTACTGCAGCTGCTTTAATGCTCTGAGGAACTAGCAATTTCACTGCTAACCATTAATCTTCAAACATTTTTAGAAACTCATAAGAGTGAGCCTAGAAAGCCACGGTATCAGAGGGAACAGGGATGAAACAGACTTTGAGAGGTCACCTATGCAGGATCAGCAGTGCCCAAACCACCCTAGCAAACGTTTGTCTAATATGTTCACCGCCATGACTTTCAATGAACAAGGGAACAGAAATTAAACTTCCAACAGAGGCCAAAGAATCCAAGATCCATTTTGAGAAATACTCCAAAAAAATACTTTCCTCACCTGTTAACATCAGTATAAACATGTTTACAGGGTAGAAGATGTTTGAGCTATTAGCCACCAAACAATGTGAATCCCAGAAGGTGAGTATTTTGCCTCTTATTTTGGACTTAGGGCAGCCCTTTGCAATTCTGCAGCTTCTTTGCTAGATAGTACCAGTCACAGCAATTGAATCACGCCGCATCACACAAGCGTTGCAGTAGAGCCTGACAGCTCATTGGCAGAAGAGGGCGCTTTCAGAAGCTGAAGACATTTCTGGAAGAAATTAGGTTTTTATACAAGCTTGGAGACATCCTTGGCAATTTTTATGGCAAATATTTCACTGCTCATTGTTCATATATCAGTGCTTTTTAAACGGTTTCCCTTTGCCGATCAACCAATGTACTACACAGTCTATAGAAAGAAAAAGGATCAGTCGTAGAAAACTAAGAGAGTTCAATAATCCAAGGGTGAACTTGGAGAAATCAAAAAGCTACTGGTCCTACTGGTCTGCAGCAGCTTCACTGGGACCAGCTTTCTCTCACCTTAAAGTATTCATTTATCCTACACATCACAGAATCATAGAATGGCCTGTGTTGAAAAGGACCTCAAAGATCATCCATTTTCAATCCCCCTGCTGCAAACAGGGTTGCCAACCACTAGACCAGTACTCCTTCAGAATATAACCTGAATACCCCCATGACATCACTCAGTCAAAAAGGCAATAGTTATACTGAAATAAAGCATTTCAGTTCAATACCAAATGCCGGTGACACTTTTGTCACACATCACTCCTCAAAATGCTCAGTCTTATGGTGCCCACACAGAGAAGACTGCCTTCAAACAGTGATTTTAGGTGAGGTGCACAACTTCTGCACAAGGAAAACAGCTGCTTCCAGGGGAGAGGGGCTCTCCAGGCAGTCCACTCTGTGCCAACGGCTGAGCACTCTGCACCACAGCTGAGCCTGGTTCCCTAAGGAGGGCAGGGTGCCTCTTTCCCCCTGAACTAGAACACAAGGTCAAGAACAGCACTACAGCCTGCAAGGCGGGTACTCAAAATGTGTTTTCCATGTTCTGATGTAGCTTTCCTGAAACCTGCTTCAGGGCATCTGTTAAGATGGCCTTTGTAATTGCCTGCAGAGTACCCTCTCCTGTTGACATATGTGGGTCCAAACGTATACATTTATATATAAATATATATAGTTATATATCCATTATATGTATGTTATTGACAGATCATTTCCACTGAATTAATAAGAAACTGGAATGTTGTTGCCATGATCTTCACCATCAGCTTCACAAACCACCTCAGGTTCACCAAGGTGAAGCCATAAAGAGGGATTCTATTTTTCTGTTCAAATAACCACTGTGATGAGAGGCTGGATATTATTACAGTTACACATTGCACACATATCTGTTCCACTGCAAAATGCAATTCATGTTACATAAATGCATTAGCAGTATTGCAGTTATATAACGTAACAGCCAAGAAAGTGAAGGATGACCCAAGCAAGGAAAATATGAATCAGCTTACCCTATCAAATAGCTTTACAACAAATTATAGCAGCCTACAGATTCCTTTTAGTCAACCAGAAATTGCTCATCATAACACAAATAACTGACATTTGAGTCAGAAATTTCACTGAAATGAACATTTTAATATTACCAATTAAAGAGGATGAAGATATTTCTGTAACTTTAATAAGAAAAAAGAACATCTGCGATTTGAGGAAAAAATCCAGAAATTAACTTATTCCCTGCTTCACAGAGAGGTTTCTTTTTTGGAAGTACTCTATGTTCTCCTCCCCAGCTGGTTCCACGCACTGCTCCAAATGCTAAGTATCTATAGAACAGCTCCAGCTTTGAACTATAATAATGACCAGACATCAAGACATTTTCTCTGGGTCTGAAAACAATTTCACTTGGATTGAGCTATCTAAAAGAGGCTCTTTGCATGTTAAAATAAAATAAAATAAAATAAAATAAAATAAAATAAAATAAAATAAAATAATAAAATAAAATAAAATAAAATAAAATAAAATAAAATAAAATAAAATAAAATAAAATAAAATAAAATAAAATAAAATAAAATAAAATATTACTGCATTTGCTATCTGGTACAGTTCAGTACAGGACTAGTAGATGGACATAAATGAGTTTGGCAAAGCCAGTGTGGCTCATGGAGTACTTGGCTTTTGCTGTAGAACCCAAACATTCACAGTAGACTCAGGTATGCCTGTTATTTGATGCAGTGAGGATTAACCCCCTACTTTGTATGCTCATCTGAGGAAGTACACAAGAAGAAGAAAACACTCATTCAAGTGAACCAAGAAAAATCTTGACACCATTTGGATTAATCAAGGATTACAGCTTGAACGGCTCACTCGCCTATTACATTTAGTAATGCTAACACAGACAGCATGATGTCTATTAAAGATATGCTAACTGTGTTCTCATGAGCACAGAAAATAAGCCTTGATGGTTAAAACAATTAATAATCTGTAGTAGACACCAAACGCCTACAGAAAATGTTTCTTGCAATATTTTTTGTATTCACCCTGCTAATCAGGCTTCAGTATCGCAGACTATTTCATGGGCAGTTTCTCAGGCAATAATGCTTCCTTACTCCATGTGGACTGTTGTAGCACTTTTAGCACAAACTCAGATGGGGAAAAAATGCTTTCTACAAGGCCTGGTTCTACTCCAAAGAAAAGGAGAAAAACACCCACTTGGCCTTCTTGAGTCTTGAAACAGGACCTTGGAAGCAGAGCCAGAGAGACCTGGAGTTTGTCAGGGCTGAACAGAAGCATGCAAGTTCCAGTGGGCTTATACACTTGCTCTTCCTCTTGCATCCAGGAATAGTTTTTGGCCTGCTCACTTAACCTATTGCCTCATATCTCAGAAATAGACTCCAAGCACTAAAATTTCAATTGCATTTAGAAACAGAGGTTTAATTTGATTTGTCCAGGCCTGGTTTTTAGACATTCACCTTCTACATCACTCAATGACAGAACTCTCTGCTCAGCAGTCAGCTGTACTTCCTAGCCCCTAATGCTCTTGGTACTGAGAGTTCAGACTGGTGGTTATTGCCTGTTAGAAAACTTTCAAACACAGCAGATAAGCAGAATATTCAGGTGGCTGATCTGCAAGGAAATGAAAAGCAGTTCCTCCAAATTAAGTTATCAGAAGAAACTGCTTACTCGCAGCATTAAACATGCTGACAAGGTATGGACTGAAGCTAGAGCCATTTGTTTATTTTTGTACAACTGTAATATAGGAGTGACCTGACAAACCAGAGGATGGAATTAGCAATTAGTGTCACTTGGCTTCACTGTTCAGTATGCATGCACAAAGAGGAACGACAACAGATCCAGACGGATAACACAAGGAAACAGTTGGTACATGGTGGGATCAGTACATTGTGCAATTTAAACAAACAGTGTCAAATATCAAGGATGAGTCATGAGCATGCATATGATCTCCAAGGTTCATTACAGAGCAGATTCAGATCCCCATACTTCTTCCACAAGAACACAGTTATCTTCTTCAGAGGAAAAATTATTCCATCTTTTGTGTAACGTTGAACAGCCTTTCATGGACATGTTATCAGGCACCCTATGATGAAATCTGACTTTCTGCAGTGATTTCAGAAACAGAGAGGATCCTGTATAATGGCATCATGTCGGAAGGTATAAGCACTCAGTACTGCAGGGCAGCAGTATTTCCACTGCTTATTCAAGGTGTGAAATTACTGTGCAGGCAGAAACATGGGATAGATAGGAAACTAATTCAAATGACAACTAATAACTGTTCCTTCCTATCAATTTAACCCCTAGAAATTACAGTTCTGCGGATAATATACAATCCTCATAAACTCAAACCTGAGGGAAGACTGTTAATGCTTACAATAAGGCAGAATGAAGAGTCTTTATTCCCGGATTTCAAACTGATTTGATAAATCCTGAAAAAAACAGCAAGTCTTCTGAGTCTGCTGTTTGATTAGAGATTATTTCACCTCCCTAATATCAAGCATTTATTTCCAGGGGACACTTAAAAAAAATTCCATAGAAGCTGCCCCATTTCTATCTCACTGCTTGAATAATCTACCTGTAGTCATAGTTAAGCATTCCCCAAAAGACTAAGGATAATACACGCTCATGTACATAGGTTACTCTGAAAGTAATGCCTCCTATTTATATCCATGAAAACTATAATGGATAGTAAGAGCATACTAACACTATTTGATAGAGCAAATCTCAGCTGCAAAATACTACTTTTCAACAAAGTCGCCACCATGAATTTCTGCCAGCAGTGGACAAAAGTGCTCATAAATATCTGCACCAGTGGAGGTGACCCACTGTTGCTGTCACCAATGCTGAAACACACCATCCACCATCTCACTGTGCTCACATTCACTGGCTGGTCTTCAGAAATATTTAGCAGGTGTTAGTAAATGCCAACAGGTGCCATGTTTTCCACATGGAGGAATTCTATTGCACACCTTTTCTTCATCCACACTTCTATACCAGATGCCATTTTGTAAGACTGCCCCTCTGCAGCCATCTGTTGCACAGAATCAAAACATTAGGGAGTATCAGTTCAGCATCTATGGCCATACCATCAATATCTGTCAGTGACAGTGTGGGTTGATATAGTAAAATAGGAGGCATTACCTTTGGAGCAGCCCTTGTACACATACGTACACATGGACTTACCTGGGTAGAATGACTCTGTGTTTGTATACTAGTACCACACAAGAGATTAAGAGAAAATCACATCATTAAGAATGAGGGATAGACATCTAAATCCCCACAAACACTGCCAGAAGTGTACTTGCTTAACCATCTGTCGTGTGCTTGAGAGATACATTGCATCAGTGATCAAAAGTACATGTCACAAAACCATCTGGAGGAACAACTTTTCTTCAGCCTAAGAATGCAAACTGTTTCCTTGTGCAATATTTCACCATTCATAGAAAGACAAATATTGTCACTGGCTGCCCTACGAGCAAACTATCTTCTGATTTTAGGCATCAGAGATTTTAAAGGCTCTGTGAAAACTTAAAATCCTTATGAAAGCTGATAGATTATTGCCAGATTCATCCAGGACAGTTTGTAATCTGCCTGAAAGATCTGAAGGAAAACAGCAGTGGGTTTCTGTATGTCACGAGTTCATGTTTCATAGCTTTCCAAGCTCTGCTATGTAAGATCCTCAGCTTACACAGTCTGATAGTATTTTAATTGGTCTGCTAAGCTACACACAAAAGAATTCAATGGAGAATGTGGTACATGGATACCTAATCACATGTGGACCACTTCAGAGTTGCACTGCACCAAACACAACTCTGTTCTTTGTCAGGTGTCTATGTATCAGATGAAAAGACAAATACTTGCTTTTCTGGGCTGAGTTGACCGAGTAACTCTGTTCTTGTAAAACAAATTTTTATTTATATGTTTTACTCTAGCAGATTACTATGTTTTTCTTGATCACAAGCAGAATGCAACAAATCACTGAACTCCATCCTAAGGAGTTTACCATCAATTTCCATGTATTTCAGCCAGTTCTTTAGCTCACCAATTAGCTAACCAAGTTAGGATTTGATTAGTCTTTAGCTTTAGGATTAGTTTTTATGCAGATTACTCTTACCTGATATATATGCTGTGAATTAATTTTGCATTTAAACTTGTTTCAATGTCCGTATATCTATCTATACGTCAGGTGTGTTCTAGGGTCTACAACCAGAGGTAAGACTAACCTGGGTTGAATCCAACTTCATTCTCTTCACTATTCTACTCTAGGGTCCTTTTCTGCTGTTGCAAAACTATACATTCTGACAAAGAAGCTATATGTGATACTGCACTTCTTTCCAAGAGTACAAGTTTCCTAAATAAGTTAGAGGATGGAAGCAGGAAGATCCTGAAGCATCTATTTCTGCCATCACGTTACATGGCCAGCTTTTGATAGCAGGAGGCACACAGCAGCAGCTCCCTGCAGCCCAGGAGAGGCCCAAGACATCTGCAGGCCATCCCCCTGTAGCCCACAGGCACCACGCAGAGCAGATCTCCATGAGCAGCCATGTTGGATCCTACACGCAGCAGCGCATGAGGCCCTGAAGGAAACGCTGCCCATGGATATCCCCCAGCAGGAGCAGCACAGGTGGAGCTTCAGCCTGTGGAGAGCAGCCTGTGGAGAGCAGCCTGTGGAGGGGCAGGACAGCTGGAGGAGCTGCCACCTGTGGGGACCTTTGTGGAGCAGTGCCTGAAGGGTGGGCACCATGATATGGAGCCGTGTGGGAAGCCCAAAGTGGATCAGGTCAGGAAGGACCCACAAGGAGCAAGGGCAGAGAGAGAGACCATGAAGGAGCAGCAGAGATGAAGTATTATAAACTGTTTGCAGCCCCCATTACCCTGCACCGCTAGAGGCAAAAGAAGGTGGATGCAAGGAAGGTGTTTGTAGTTTGCTTTTAGTTCTTACATAATTTGGCAAAAAATTGCCATAACTTCCCTTATACTAAGTTTGTTTTGTCCACGATGGTGACTGGTGAGAGACCTCCCTGTCCTTATTGCAGCCCTTGAGTTCTTTTTCCATCATATCTTCTCCTTGTCCTTTTGAGCAAAGAGAATGAGAAAGTAGTGTGGTGGTGCTGAGCTATTGACTGATGTTAAGCTCACTCTCCTCGACACCACATCAAACACAGAACGTTCTGCAACCCTGAAACTTCACCATAACCTTTGCCTTCTGGTCTTCAGAAAACACAAACCATTCCTAAAGGGTTAAATCACTATAACTACAAGAACCCTTAGAATAAGTTCTCTCCAAAAACCCACTGTACTCCACATACAGGGAAATGTAAGACATATTGTAGCCTTAAAGGTTTTCAGCATTTATTGCTCAGTTTCTGTCTCTTCTAACAGCAAGGAATCAGTAGCAAGTGTCCATCTAGTAACTCTGAGGTACTGTCCAGTTGGAAGGGACCTGAGAAGTTAATCAAGTCCAGACCTGGCCACTCTCCCTTTTTGATCTGTGATGAATGCATATAATCTGACTGAACAAAATGACTGAACAAAAGAGGGAGAAATTTAGATTAGTTTTTGCCTCTTACACCGGTCTGCCCACAAGCAGGCTGCGGCTTACTCACATGTATTGCCTGCTGTGTTCTGACAGAGCATCCGAATTTGTTGTAACTAGCTGGTATTTGTAATTCAAGCTACAGAGACAGGTCACCTGCAATATTATGCTTCTCTTCCCCGATGAACTAACTCCTAGAAGCTGGCTACTGGTGGGAATACTCATGGTTCCGCATACGTCATCTGTACTAAACACTCACAGCTTTCTTGAACTTTCCTGCCAGTAAACACTCACTTGAGAGCTGGAACACAAAGAAAGAATTTGCTAAAAATTTCTAATGAGCCTTTGAAAGTCATTTGTTTCATGTTTATGACTAGCACACTGAGTTCCTGACCTGGTCAGACCTTAAGGTGGTACCACAGAGTAAATGTTAATTTGCAACAAATAACATGTAAGAAAATTGGCCTCATTTGACTCACCCAAATGCCCCAAGAAAGGGCTGGTAACGAGGCTCTTCTCCAGGGTAGCAAGCCAAGAAACTCAGTGCTGTGTTACTATTATCTCAATATTTCCTTCTGCATCTTCAGTCCAGCTACAGCCTAAGTGAGAGCCTTCCCTATAAATCTATGTGAAATCTTAGTGCACAAATATTTACTGATCACAAGGTCTCACGTCCCTTAAACTACTTTGTACCTCACTCTCTAGTTCCCTGCTTCTCAGGAATTACCTGAAACAGACTACCTTCAAGAATACACTGTCCAGACTCCCTCTCTAGTCAATGTAAAGAGCTATCTCTAGTACCAGATTTAATCTTTGTATTTTAGAAACACAAGCATACTGCTTCCACCTATTTTCTTTAGCCCAGATCAAGCTTCTCAAACAAACTAGATCTTGGATGTAGAGGCAAAATGTTCTTGGTCACTCTACATAACAGCAAAAGTGGCCTAAAAAGATTCCCAATCCACTCAAGAGAACAAAAGCATGACTCTTCCAAGCTACAGATGGAAAAAGAGCAATCATCTTCTCAACAAATGCGAGTTTCTCCAGTTAAAAAGAAAAAAATCACAAAAAGTAGAACACATACAGTGGTGCTGGAGGGAGAACAGTCATGTTTAGTGGGGAAAAGGACAGCACCAATTTTTTATAAGATAATATTTTCAACATAAACTAACTCATCATAGTATTGCAAGCATAAGAATGTTCACTTATATCCAGCACTGCTATGGAGTGATAGCAATGCTTCTCCTTAGAGTCCCAGGAGGAAGAAAGTTATTTTTGCCAAGCCTCCTGTTGCTATTTTTTATCCTGACTGTTGGCTTTCATCATTGCAGAATGGGATTTCTGCCACTGATTTCAAAGACTCCGCGATCATAATTGGAACTTTATATTAATGTACATGTGTTTAATTTGTTTTGTTTAAAGATAAAAGGAAAACGGATTTCAAACCTCTCAACTGATTTCACTGCACATGTTCACAGCTCTGTAGTTAAAAGAATAAAATATGTATGCAGCTTTTTTCTCCCCCCACGGGGAAACAGCGCTATACGAACCACACCTATCTATGTAATGAAAGTAGCTATTAAATATTTACATCTTCTCCATTGTAATGGAAATTTCACACTGTTCTAGTGTGAAATTGATTTCTCAAGTTCTTACAATCTAATGTTTTAAGGGTAATTTTATGTAAATCTGTTAGAAGATTGGCTAGAGGCTTAACCACCCAAAGAAAAAAAGAAAAAAAAGAATGCTTTAAGGCCATAGCACTGCAGGTATAAATCAGTGCAGTTCCATTGCTGGAGTTAATTTACATTTGCATAACTTGTTTCAAAAGCCTAGTCATTCTGAGGCAACATGGGACAGTTGGTAATCGTTTTTATGGAGGAATGGAAGACGTTCATCTTCACATTTACATGGATTGAAGGACGAAGATCAGATCATATGTGCAAAGCAGCATTCACTTCTGAACTCAGGTCACACAAAGAGGATTTGCTTCAATGGTGCTTATCTTCAGTCTAGGAGAAGAGAGGTCTCACAGAAACACTTAGCACCACTTTTTAATGCAGCTTTGACTTGCTGTGCTGCTCAGCAGTAAGCAAGCTCCCCAATCTGGCTACTGGCCAGAGAGCAGGCAGAGATCTGGAGAAATCCACCCCCAGCTTCTCCGATGAGAAAAAAAAAAAAAAAAAAAAGTGGTGATTTTATTTCCTGTAGTCAGTAGGCATTTACAGTGAAACAGGGAAAAAAGCTTTTTAGTTTCCATTTTTCCCTAATCCTAACGCTGTGTTAAAAACATGAGAAAATTTTCAAAGAAACTATGTCAGTCTGAGTTTCAGAATCTAAAGTCCTGTTTCTGTGCAATAAGACCAAGATCTAAAGGATGTTTAATGAACGTTCTTCTTTTAGTCACAGCAATGCTTCCTCTTTTGTTTGTTTTGTTTTTAAATGTGAATGGATAGCTCTTGGTTTATTTATTGATTTCTAAATAAATCTGGCCTTCATTTCTATATTCAGCTAAAGTCAAAGATAAATTCATGATGGTTCCATTGTTCTTACCTCTAAGCATTCTCTTCAACTCATCTACTAGAAAGATATAAATGTGAGAAGATTTGCTCAATACTTTAATGGGAGCAGCCCTGAACATTAATCTGAGTGCAAGCATCCTTCAGATGGAGGAATTTTGACAAAGTTCACAACACCTACCTAAACACAAAGGGCTTCTGCACATGTGCTGCTACACACAGCCAGTTTCCTTCCACTCACAGATTGCATGGAGAAGGCATGTCACTAAATGCACTGCTGATGGAACAGATGGGGCTGAAAGTTCAGAAGAACCAAATAATTCTCATCACATAATTAACTGTACAACTATTGGTATTTAATTTATTACGTATTTACTATTTTTAAAGGGCTCCTCATTGCCAGAGTGAGTCAGAATACATATAGGCTGCAAATGAGGTCCAATATAGTTACATAAGAAACAGGATGAAGTGGCTGTGGGGAAGAAATCTGCCTGTTTTCTCTGCTGGTTCTCAATAGCCCAGGGGTTATTGCAAACCATGACAATGAACATCAAATCTCCTTTTTCGCACTGCTTTAAGCAAGTACCATGGTAGGGCAGGCTAAGCATCTCACCAACAACTGAAAGTCAAATTGTATATTACACTCTCACATAAAAACTACCTTAAATCAATGCTTCTGTAAATGGTAACCCACATGCTCAAGAATCATAGGCATCTCTGAGCTGAACTTGGACACATCACTTCACTTGGTGACTTTATCTACTGAAAACTACTTACCATATATAGCAGGGAGCTTGTTAGGTTCAGTTAGAACTACAGAATTCTTAGAGTTGGAAGGGACTTTTACAGGCCACGTAGTTCAATCCCCCTGCAATGAACAGGGACATGCACAGCTAGATCAGGTTGCTCAGAGCTCCATCCAGCTTGGCCTTGAAAGCCTCCAGTCACAGGGCATCTACCACATCTCTGGACAAGTAGTAAACACATGATGCTTTCTTCTCAGCCTCTGGTTTTCTAAGAAAATTTTGCCATATGCATGTAATAGGAATAAGATACCAAAGACTGAACCAGCAGTTATTCAAAAATTAATTTAAAGCTGAAATTTCCAAACATTAATAAAGAGAGTCATTCTTCTGTCAGCACAGAGCTTGCCAGTGTGTCACTACCTGGTGTGATACAAGACCTGGTTTGTATGGAAGCCAAAGGTTTCAGAGGGACAGAAGTGCTCCTGTTGTCACCCTCCTGGCTATAATGACCAAAGCTGGCAAGTGAAGCTACCTTTGAACTATGTTCTTCTCTGGCATTAAAAACTTGCAGGAAGACTTCTTTTTCCTTTAATTCAGAGGATGTCTTGGAGCAAGTCATACTGTTGGACAGCCACTTGCTTTGAAAAAAGGGGCATGTTACCATCATTTTCTAGGCCATTCAGCCTACCCATCTACACCGTGCATTTAAAAACCACAAAGCAATGTGTAATGCTACTGTCTTTAGTTTTCCACAACAAACTTTACCCAAACCTCTGACCCTTTATGAATGCCAGTCCAAGACTCTGTGTCAGCTGAGGGCAGTCTCATGCTGAGGCATATACAGGACTCCCTCCTGGACCCTTGTTCTCTGTGAAGAAGAGAACTCAGCGCTATACCAATGCTCAAGCAGAGGACCCTTCTCCAAGGCTCAGGACTGCAATAATCCTCTTGCTTCCTAATCTCACACCAGACACAGCCTAAAGGCAAAGAAATTGGGGAGTGTTGTGCTGTCAATACGTGTTCTGTGGGTGCTCTGGAGGCACTGCATGCCAAACTGGGTGCATCCTATGATTCTGGCTGAGATTTGGCAGGGAAGACAGTGAGGGAGAGTTACTGATACCATATAGCCTGAAGCCATTGCAACCTTCCTGAAAGCCATTGAAACCTTCCTCTTCACTGCAGGATCCTTTTCCCTTAAAGGAGAGAATGATTTTCAGGCTCCTGTAATCAGAAGCAACAAAAACAGAAAGCTCTGGGAGGTATTCTCATTTCATAGCAGATGCAAGATTACTTTTATGTTGTGGTGACTGCTAGTTGCATCTACTGCACTGATCACACATCACTTGCTATAACATCACAGAACACTTCTCTAAACTTACTTGGACTGAAAGCAAAATGGGAGTTAATGTAATCAGACTGACAGATGAAGAAATCAGAAGCTATCTAAAAGTTTGTCTAACCACATTCATTTATCCATCCTCTTCCTGAATCTTCCTCCTGAGTTTTCACAGAATAATTATTTTCTGTATCCAAATTCCTAACATCTACACATTTGTAATGAGATCATAACATACTTATAGAGCCCGACCCACAGATTTCTTAAAAATGTGAGTTTCAATTAATGCTTATTTCTTAAGGCCCATAAACCTTATTGCATGAGTAGTTATCATCAGTTAGCTAACAGAATTACTACAGGAATAAAAATTATCAGTATGAAGATCAGTCTAAAAATGGTGGACCTTGACAGATAGGATCATTCCTAGACCCAGCCCTGCTGTCAGATCTGTATTTAACCAGTGATCCCTTTCAATGCAGTCATACAACAGAAGATGCAAGGCCATATACTGCTCGCTCCCTGATTTTTAGCCACTGGGCCGCAGATGAAGTTTAAGCTCAGTGATGCAGTTCATTTCTCAGAACTTCCCCTCAGGTAGCTGGGCAAGTTAAAAGTCACCCCCTCTTCCTGCTAAACACCAGTGCATTCTTAAACAAGTTGTCATCCGGAAAACCAGCTGAAACAAATAAACAGTCTGACTGAGAAGCAGAAAATAGTAAACTGACTATGGGTCAAATTGCAATAGATGTTTCCGGCGCTCTGCATACCAAAAGTTGTGGAGTTTTCTGCTTTACTTGGTTTTGACAATTGCCCTAGAGTAGAAACTGAGCTCTGTCCTTCATATGCTTTCTGCTTTCATGCTATCCCTTTCAGCTCCACATGCCTGTGTTTCCATACCTGTAAATGGGTGGAAACACCTTACCCTTTTTCCTCATTAATTGTTAACATGTGTGACAATTGCCTACAACTAGTTTCCAGTCTGTCCCAGGAAAGCTTTAAGCACAAATAAATCTAAGATAAACTAGGAAGGGGACCTAAGATTCTCTCAAATATTTGTCTAAATGATGTGGCAAGAACCCTGGTACTGCATCAGGCCCTGCACTGTACCTTCACATCCACTCAATTCCTTATGTGTTGGCAGGGGAGGAAGACAGAGGCTTCCCTTGTCTGTCCCTGCCACCCCTTCCCATGTCAACAAACTACATGGAGATGGCATCCCATCTTCAACTGGATCCAGCTCAGGGCATGGGAAAGAGTAGAGTAATCCTGCACTGGTAATCATCTTTCTGTGTTTGGTATAATATATAGCTACCTATGTAACTCTTCAGGGAATACATACAGCTGTTTCTTATTCATGGAACAAGGCCAAAGTTTCTCAACCAGCCAGTGTATGTTGCCACCTTGTTGGCACCTATAAATTACGGGTTAGGTTTTTAACAGTATTTCGGAGGGCTGTGTCAACTCTGTGTATTTGTCTCATTCATCTTATGTTAACTCTTTCAGTTAACGCCCATGCCCTACATTCTTTATCTTTATTTCCTGTTTTCCAAAATATCTACGTCACATTCTGCCCTTTCTGTAAGGACTCACTGCATAGTGTTGATTCCAGATTGGAGATCTAGGCTGTCACACTAGGTACACATTTCCTCACATGGTTTGCCACCCCAATAAACATTAGCCTCTTCCCCTCATCTGTTTGGGTAGCTACATGGCATCAGCAAGCTTTGCAGAATCAACCTGCTGTAGAGAGAATCACTGTTGTTACACAGGCTATGTATTTAGGAAGAGAGAGAAGTTAACTGCTGAGACTGAAATCACCCATAGCATCTACTATTTGCTATTTTTTTTTACCATGACACCTAGAAACTGAGAAGAATTTGTTGATTTCTATTGTCCATTGGCAGACATCTCTCCAAAACCATATGATATGACAATGTGTTTCCCCAGTCAAGAGTGTGGGAACTAGCAGTACACTGATGGAAGAAAAGCTATAAAACCTTCAGCTGCTATGTATCTGATTGGGCAGGATATCAGAGAGCTGCATCTCACAGTCGGTGGCAGTTATTTGTGAAAGAACGTAAGGTCAAGGCAAATATAGAGCAACATATACTATATCTGCTATCCTGGCTTTTGAAATTTGCAGCTTAGAGACTTTGGGAAACCAGGAGTGGGAATAAGTAGTCCCTGACTTCTTTTTCAGAATCTGAGATATCTCAGTCATTTAAAACTGGAGACCAGAACTACATAAACACTAAAATGCTACTAAATCAAGCAAACAAAAAACTCTTCCCACTAGAATGGCTTTGGTATAACATATGTTTGCGGCAGAAGATTGTGTGAAATCATACCTAGGTGCTCTGTGTTTTAATTAAGATGAAAGTAGGGGGTAAGAGTGCATGAAGAAGAGGAAGGAGTGAGAGATTACAGGTAAATAAATCTAAAATAAGCCAAGCATACTCAGACTTCAATGGGAAAGACACAGAAAACAGGCAAACTAAGTAAAATCTTCCCGTATTACATAAAAGTCCTTAAGTCAAACTAATTAAACACCAGACAAACAGCAGTTCAAAAAGGGGGTACATGGTACACTCTTTCTTATTTTCATTTTCCAAGATTAAAACTTGGTTGCTGAGCTGTCAAAAAAGGCAATTCAGTGCCAGCATTGCTCTATGTGTCCAGCTTAACTTTCCAATACCCTTTTTCCCTTTATTCAGATTCCCATGCTGAAATTTTAGATCTTCGTTGTCTAATCCTACAGCATACCTCATTTTGTTTTGTCCCAAGTCAAATCTTCTCCTCTTTTAACTATTACTTCACCATTTGTGTGATCTTGTCCACCTTTGTTCCTGTCTCAGTCCTTGCTCCACACAAGTCAAAGCAGCTGCTGAAGTCACTTGCCCAGCTCTGCCCATGCCATCTTTCTGCTCAGATAACACCCTCAATCCAATGGACACAACCTTCTTCCTTTGGTTTTTCACATGAAAAATCACTGATAATTTTACTTAATTCTGTTGGCACAATGAGAATTTCTTACTGAACTTTTAAGCGCGTTTTGTCTCCTGCAGCCCCCTTAGAAGTCATTCTTCCAGGTACTGATATGCATGATGGCTATACACAATTCATTCTAGAAAATCCCTACATCTACAACTTCTTCTTCCTTCAGATATTCATACTAAATGGGTAGGGCAGATAGTAAACTGGAGTCTCAGCCAATACTTTTCTGAATTTTTTTAAAGTGTCCACATTTACATGACATTCACATCACTGGGTTAGAGGAATAGATTCTCATATCACCCTTAATGGATTAATTCCAAAAACACCAAAGACTTTCTGTATCAGCAAACAACTGAACTGCTCTGGGACAACCAAGAGCAAATAAGCCAAGCATAAGTTATCCAAGAGCTGTATATAAATTCTCAAGAAGAACACAGGGACAGTATTCTACAGGTGATTAGAGACACATAAAGCCATTGTTTTGAGAAACCCTTTTCATCAGACACAGTTTAAACAATCCTGTTCATACTCAGCCATGCTGGCCAAACAAGAGTTTAAAAGAACCTGTTACACTGATACCAGGTTTATACAAGGTATCCTGACATATCGTCTTCATGATTAGTAGAATAGATATCAAAGAAAAGCAATTATAGATGTCAGAAGCAACTTAGCCTCATTTTGCACCCCAATTATTCCTGCTTTTCCATGTTGACTACCTGTTACATCCCGTGACATGTTAAAAGTCAGAACTTCATGGAGAGGGCATGATTTTAACTACACAGAGTTGTAGTTCCACTGTCTCCCCTGGAATGGTTCAAAAAACAGAACTTTGACACATTCTGGAGGATCAGAGCAGAAGGTCACAAGCAATACAGTAACTGAGTTCTGCCTTGTGGTGCTGCCCTATAAGCTAACGTTGCTCAGCTGCAATAAACATTCCTGTAAGTAGCAAGGACTTGAAAGAAAATTGCTGTCTATAATTTGCAGGATCATCCATCCAAAGTTTTCCTAAATTCTGTGTAATGATGAATTCTTAATATATGTTTTTCAAGAAAGACACCGCTTAGAGAATCTCAGGTCTAAACATCTCCCAGGCTTTGGAGCAAATCCAAACATGCATGATCCAGAAATGAATGAGATCACTGGAAAACTATCAGTGTATTTTCTTTAAAGTAGTTTGAACAGGACAGATTTATGTGATGGATAAATGTGCTATTAGGCTAGCATGGGAGAAGAAACATAAGGCTGCCTTAGAAGAGGGGACATAGTATTGGCATTACCTTCCAGTTGTACCTGCTGGCAGGCATACAATAATATGAAAGGGAAGATGTTTCAGAACTAGAGCGAGGCACAGAGATCTAAGAGTGCTGAAAGGGAAATAAGTCTCGATGTAGACTTCACTATTTCTAATTTTGTCAACAAGAATCCTGCCTCAGGAAGCAGGCAAGTTTGATCTTGCTAGTTATACGGACAACAGCTATGTGCCCAAATAAAGGTCATCCGCACGCTGTTGAAATTGACTTGTTTGGCAAACATAAAAACTAACCATGGCTCATATATTTCATCTGAATGACTTTAAAAGCAAAAGAGCTGACTTGCATTTTTCTCCTTTTCCACACAATGAAAATAACTCCTTCCTGCTTCTGGGCAGGATAAAACAGAGACAGAATTTCTTACTTATTTTTAACACCTTCACATCTCCCACCCACCCTAAGAAGTCATTCTAGAGCTACGACTGGTCCTTTCAGAATCAGGAAATGTGCCAACACTTGGCAGAGAAAAGATATCATAAGATTGCAAGTCTTTTTCCAAAGGCTTGAGTACACTTCAGATAAGAATCTGAAGAGATGAGAGGGATCCAGACATTCTGAGCTTTACCTTTCACTCATTTCTGACTTGACTAGTTTAGGTGCTCTCTTCAAAAAGAGGAAGAGAATGCACCCGTGTGGACAATTCAATTCCATGGCATGCCATGTTTCAGCTTGAAAACATTTTTTTATGTTGCAAAACATTTCAGTTGGCATTTTCATGATTTGAAAGCATAATTAAAACAACCCTATAACAAACTACAGGTAAGACAAGTCAAACACTTGGGCTTGGTTTCTTAGTGTTACTATTTTTTCTCTAAATTGACATCTACTTTTATCATCATAGTTCCTCAATTCCATTCCATTCCATAGTTCCTGAATTCTCATCTGCCTCTTTTTAATGAATTAGATTCTTTTGCCCTTACTCAGACTAAAATTTCCTGCATTCACAGAGCCCTGACAGAATCTTGCTAAAAGCTTTTGAGACACCATTTGTTTGTATCTCTCTTCAAAACAGCTTGAGCCACACTACTTCGGTCACACTCCTGGACTGCTTGTGAATCTGAGAATTATTAGCACAGACTCCACACTGAAGATACTAACATGTGTGAATGCTCAGTTCTCCCATTGGCCTCCCACCTCGTAATCCAAATAACTCAATAATTAGTGTTCTGCTTGCAGCATCAGGGGGTAGAAATACTTACAGGCTATTACAGTTAAGCAAAACAGCAGATGCAAAGACAGAGAGAGATTTTCCACAAGAGAGCTTTTCTAGTAACAAACCAGCTTGAAAGGCAGCAAGCCATTTGGAGGTCACATGAGTTGCGTTATCCACCTTTCTGCTTCACATTTCATGCTTATACCACCTGAGAAAGATGCCTGTTAATCTAGGATCCTAAGTCTAGCGATTTGAGTTGATCAATGAATTGTCATAATGTCTCCCGTCAGTTGCTATTTGTAGTGATTGTGCTATGAGCTTGACATGCGTTCCATTGTTCAGGCTGGTTTTGTTCTTTTATTTTCCTTGGGCTGGCTGCCTCTTGGAAACTCTACTCTGCCTACTTCCTGAGGATTAAAGCATGTCTTCTGGGCAAGGAGACACAGGGACCACCTGCAGATTCTGTTTATACATCCAGCCTTACAGCGTGATTGATCTCACAATAGGACTGCATAATGTAAACACTTCATTATTCCACTAAAGGATATGCACTGCACCACCTAAGGTCCCCTCAACCAAGAGTCAGTTTTAGATGGTTAAAATCTGCTAAGTCACACGAAAATAAGCTAAACAAAGGAAAATCCATTCTAGTGCCATTAAATATCTCTAAGTTAAACTAATTAAATGCTGTTAAGTTGGAAACTTTACCCTACCCCTTTATTCCAGGATTTTGCTACCCAGCCCCGGCAATACGTGGGCGCATAGCTTCTAATGCATCGTTCCAGGGTGCCTGATAACCACAAAAGCCAGATTATCTACTGGGCTTCATTCCCATTCTGGGACTAAAACATCACAGCCTCGGGGAAGTCTTGAAGTTCTGGAGGGAGATGATGAATCAGTTTTAGCTCTGCCCAGGACCCACCTGGAGAGGAACGGAAGGTGAAGGATAATGCATCTCTTAATTAAACCACAGCCCAGCCAGTGAGAGGGAGAACGTTTACGTTCCTCTCAAATGACAGAAACAAGAGCACTGATACATTGAATTTTTTCCTACAAGAATTTATGTTTAAGTTTTCATATGCCACATGAGCAACTGAGATAAAGAGGCTAATGTCCACACCAGGAAGCGCATTCGTGATCTGCACCTCCACTAGCACTGAGCAGCTTATGTTACCACCTACACTGAGCCCTGTATCACCCCTCCCCACCTCTGCTCAGGAACAAACATCTCCTCTGGAGCGCAAGGACATGTCAAGGACAAAGTCATGACCATAACACTGCATTACATGGGACTCTCCTTCAGCTCTTACAAGTATTTCAACATTGTTCTTGTGGTTTATTTCTCTCTGGGATTTGTTTGTTAGTTGTTTTGTTTACTTAACAGTGTTAATTAAAAACTAAAGGCACACCCAGCTAAACCAAGGAGCAGTAATCTGAGGAACTGCCCAAGTTCCTCAAGAGGGAGGAGAAGTTTACCCTGAATTTATCTAAGTAACTATAAATAATGGGAGAACAAAAAAGAAAGAAAGGGGGGAAAAGAATAGTACAGTCCACACACGTTTCAGGCTGCTTCTGAAAACATAAGCCAAAAACGATAGAATTTAATTCAGGTTTAACAAAGCAGCCCATTTTGATTAGTAAACAAGGCATGAGCATGCACAGATTGCCATTGTATCTGTTCAATTGGGCATTCAGTTTCAGTACAAAAAGCAACCAGAATGTCTTGATTCAATAGAAGACATAAGCAAGGCATGTAAGCACTTACTAAGATCAATGAAACTTAAAAAAAAACATGCGTACTTACATGCTTTATAGAATCAGAGCTTAATTGTTCAGTAAATTGCAACAGTTTCATGTTTATGCTAAGCAAATTATCAACTGAAATACCACTGAAATGAATTTACTTTTCTGCTTTGGCTCATACTGCAGTCCTTCAACAGGATGGTCTGTGAATCCTTATAGGGCAAAAAATGGATGCCATTGCTCTCCATACTGGTATCTAGCCTCATTTTTGTGGTGGACACCTACACTGAAGTCCCTAAATACACATGTAGATCAGTAAACAGGAATAGTTTGAAATCTCAGAACTCTCAGAACCCCTGAAGTCATACTAAGTTCATTTTAATCCTAGAAGTAGATTCTGTTGCTTATGGTTTATACTCCCAAGAAGAATAAAAGTACATTTCCTGAACTGGAAAAAGAATAAATAAATCAGGACCCGTTTGAAATCAACATACATAGAAACATCTATATAGCAGAAGAAAAACTGTTAACATTTGAAAGAGGACGCATACAGTTATGTCATTAAACATGGCACCAGCATTAGTTTGGGAAGGATTTCTACCTGAAATAGGCCTTGATATATAAAGCAGTTTAAAAATGCTCTGGGATAGAATTTTCTCTGTATTTCTCCCAGTAAATCTCATTGTTGGAGTCCTCTTTTTATATACAGAAGACCAGCGTACACATTTTGTCCTATCTCTACCAGCAGCTTATTAGAAAAGCAGCTCATTGCTGGGTCATTTCTTCCACTGTTTTATTCTGAGGAAAGTTTCCATTGTGAGAAAGGAAATTAAACCTGACTCTAAACCCCTGTATGCGTGATGATAATTCTCCTTCTTTTAAATCAATGGGAGTTAAAAACTATCTAAACCAAGAGCAGGATTGATCAGCTGCTTTGCTGCTTGTGGTTGTTTGTTGTTTTTTTATTGCTTACAAATCCCATGAAAATATGAAATCCTGACTTTTTCACAGCAGACTTCCTCACTAAGTCAGACCTGCTCCTGTTATATTGCATGCAGCTATTAACTCACCCAGTTACTGCTTTATTCCTGCAGGAGCAAGGCGTTCTCTCCAGAGCTCTATTGGCACTGTTCACACCCAGAGCAAGAACATTAGCTCTCCTTAAAAACTTTGCTAGCATCATCCTTGCACAGGAGGACATGCTTTACAGCTAAGAAGGCATGCTTGGTGCCTGCAGAAAATATGAGGACAGCTGTCAGGCAGACAAGGCTCTGCCTTCTGCCCCAGCAGGTGTACCTTTTCAGGTCCTTCCACCTCTCTGGGCTTTGCCTGCATCATCTGCAAGTTGGTGGGTAAACACCTCGGTACCACACAGGAGCCTGACAAGATCGTGCTTCACGCTTATCCTAAATGCAATCAGAAATCTTTTGCACAATAGAAATCACTCACAGGGAATAGGTCTGTAAAGCCTAATAGAGATTTATTTATTTTTAAGAGTTGCATAGCTATAATTCAATTCATTCTGACTAATGTGTCCAGACTTGTTCTTCATGATCTGTTCTGATGCCCAGCTTTTATTTTAAACCACTTTCCCTTTAAAAACTTTCCCACCATTTTTGGGCTTGTTTTGCAATCCTAAAGCAGATAAATCCTGATTTATGCTCTCCCCTATATTTGCAGGAACAGAGAGGAAAAACAAAATTGTTGTCTATCAGACAAAAATGTTTGCTTATCACTTTTCCCTCTTTCTCCTGAGGGTGCAGCCCTGGCTGCCCTGGTTAGCAGAGCTGTTTCTCTCAGCCCTGTATCACACATGGCAGGAGTAGCTGAGCTGCCATGTTGGCAGCTTCCACCAGAGCAGCATCCTCTTTACAACTCACATCTGGAGCAGCAAATGGAAATCAGACCCTGTGGGACATCAGCATCATTAGAGATGAAGCTAAGCTACAGGTTTAGAATCCAAATCTGAGTTCATTTACAAACTGAAGAACCATGGACTCATTTCATTGTTTTATAGAAACAAAAAGCCATGAGGTTTTGATCTGCATCAGAAAACTCAGGCATGTTCAGAACCTGGCTTTGGTCTGGGCCCCGTGCCTGCCTGTAACAGCTGGTTATAAAGTGATTACTCAGCATCGCTTCTCCCGTTCATTCATTTTGCAGCCTCTGTACTATTTGTGTGCTGTCATGTATTCTTGGCTTCCTTTACCTGTTTTTGGTCCATAATTGAGTAAAGCAAAACACTTTTTTTGCTTTCAAACAGTGGAGACAAGATGCTGGATGGCAGGAGCACAGAGGGGAATCACCTCTGACATTTCAATTCCCCATTTCTGGCACCCAGGGAACCACAAAACATAGAGGTTTTGCACAGAAACAGCACTCTTCAGTTACTTGCAGTGAGCTGCTACTGGTATGTACAACACAGAGTTTTTCTTTGTTGGTGCTACTGCTTTATAGTGTTCAAAAATAACCCAAACAGGTTAGGTAGTAACCGAGATATTATCTGAGTAAATTTTACCTCAGGGGATTCCTTCAGAGTCAAAAATGTTTTAGTCTGTCTGCACGAATGTGGCCCCGAGGAAGATTTTACAAGAAAACAAGTTGAGCAGCATCAAAAAAGCAAGCAAATACCGAAAGGGGGGGGGGGGAAGTAACAGAAAGAGGGGGAAAAAAAATGACGCGTTTTAGTATTTATGGGTTTTAATACCTTGGTATTGATATTTGTCTTTGCAAAAAAAAAAAAAGTACATCTGGGCTTTTGCAAAATGACAGCTTGCTTGTTTTGGTTTGGTAAGAAGCAGAGGCAGGCCCAAACAAAAATCCTAGATCCAAACACCATTTGTGGTGGGAAGAGTCAAACTCCCAGAGTACAAGCACTCCTTTAATTCCAGTACTTTACAATCCAAATCCTCCCGTGTCTCTGGATTACACTGCTGGGCATTTTCTGACCATAAAGCCAATTTAATTTTCTAGGGCACGGATGATTTTACAGTGCTTTTGAGTTGATGTAGAGGATTTTACACTGCTTTCTTCTTCCACTGCCAATTTAATAAGAAAAATAACTTAAGCCAGAGGTGTATATGTCCCTTGGTAACCTTGATCTGCATATATAGCCTCTTGTGTTCACAGAAACCTACTTTAAGGTAGAAGAGAGCTCACTTTCTTCCTGTGCCTGACCCATCTCTTTTTCACAGCTGTAGATCCCTGCTTCTTCCTTTACAATAAGCAAGACCAAAGCTTTAGGACTCTCATATAAACACAAATTTATGGGCTCTCATACTTCAGTGCTTGAAATCCAGATTAGAATAGTACTGAATTACCCAACTCTACCTCTTTATAGAAGTAGAATCAAACATGGAGCCTGTCTGTGAACCCAGATGCAATATTACACCACCATGCGTGGATTACATTATACACAGCCTATGCAGTAAGAAAATTAACTTGGTGTATGGCAGCTGCTGTTCTCCTAACAGCACAAAATAAATGCAAACAAAGAAGGAACACATTTTGGTCAGGCCCCATTCATATCTTCTCTTCACATGCATGCTGATAATTACCATTATTTTTATCCTCTCCTGTGTATTTGCACAGATGCTTACAGGCAGGCAGATGATTTTGTCTGTCTGTTCAGATGCAATTTATATGATGCTATATTACACATATATTTCAAATGCCTTTAATACATATTACATACATGTAGCATGTTTATATGTGTTCGATTGTGCTGCATTTAAACATATCTATATGTGCCACACAAAAATAGTTTGCCAGATATCTTAGTGTCTCTCATAGGTTTCAGAAGACAGCAACTCAAAGGGGAGAAATGAAAGAAAACCTGTTTTAGTGTAAATCCTCCTACCTCTTAAAAAACAACCATGGCAGATGGAAAAAGTCATGGGATTCAGATTACAGGCAACACAATTCTGGCTGCATTAATTTCATTGTACAGCTCACATTCACTCTACCCATTTATTGTGCACATGGTACACCAGCTCTTGCAAGAAGCATCTGAACTAAATAAGCCAATGACACTAGAGAGACACCAAGAGAAATTCAACATATGACATTGTCAGAATTAGTTGTGACTAGCAATTCATGGACAGAAAGTACTGAAAATTTTTTGTTCTCACACTCACTGAGCAAACGGAAAGGTATATCAGTTAGAAATCTCATTCTTTACTGCATTTGTCCAAACCACCATTTTCAGTGGAACTTCACCAAAGCTTCAGGCTTCCTCCCTGACCCTATTTTGATCAGCAGCAGTCACAGCCTATGAACAGGACCATCGCCTCTGCAATCGGGATATTAGTACAACATAGAACATCAGTCCAAAACGTTGCAGGGAAGTGCTCTAAATATCCCCATTGTATAGGCAAGGAAATAAAGTCTACAACTACAAAATGCTTTGCCATGAGTCCAGGAGATGCAAAGATAAAAAGAAAAAAAGGTCACATCACTACCTTAAGTTGAGATTTTCTGATGCTAATAAGATCAGTGGATTACTCTGCTATTGAAGAGGAAATGCCTTCAAGGGACCCCCAGAATTTATATGTGCTATTCCAATGCCCCAAAGTGGGGTCATTTCCTGGATGTACTTTTTAAGTGTGTTCCTAAAGGCCTACAAATATCTTCTGTGAGCAAACTTGTATCAATACATCAGTAGAGTTTGTTCTTTATGGCAAGTACACTTACAAACGTTGCGTTCACTTTTGTTTCTAGCATTCATCCTAAAGATAGTTGTCCTTAAGAGGTCTGGCTTTGTGTCCCTTCCAAACATGACAAATAATATATTTATGAGAAGTGATCAAGACCAAAAGGAGCAAAACAACCCAGCTCTGTGAACTACAGGAATGAATTTCCTCATTGTCTAAAAATGTTCTTACCCTTTTACTCTTAAACTTCACCCATCAGTCATTCTTGTCTCTGAGGAATAATTTGTCTGAGACTTTTCATGTATCAAGGAGTGAATGTTCTTTTTATTTTTATTTTTTTTTACGGTACCTGTAGGATGATGAATTCTCAGTTGTTTACCTAGGTTTCACAGTAGTAAGAACAGAGCCTGTGTTGCCCAGATATGACACCCAGACTGCTTCTCCAGTGGTACTGGAGATACTTTAGAATTTCATTAGGGAAAATAATAGCAACTGGGTTTGAATTTCAAGTTAGCATCTACTCCTCTTCTGTGATGCTAACTGTAGGAGTAAGAGCACTAAAATACATCAGCACTTCCCATTTGTAGCAGGTTGGTTGGTGTGAATTACAGACACGCTCTCAGAGACACAGGCTAGCCTGAGGATTACAGCAACTTGTTGAAAGCTGCTGCAAAGCAGAACACTACTGCTTCTTCAGAGTGGGAAGCTGCAATGGCCACTCCATTCTACTAAGAGAGAAAACTTAGAGACATGGTCTCCAGGATGGGATTCAAACTTTGAGCTAAAGAGTCCAGAAAGAATATCTTTGTCCCTACTTTTTTGGCTCCAGACTTCATCTGTAACTGCAGGAATACTTAAAAGTGATAGAAAACCTCAAATGTTTGAGTGCTCCAAACAACTTTTGGGATCAGCTCCCACAAAGGCTACCTGCCAAAATCTTATCTCTGTTTACAGATCCAATGAGAGTGGGTCTGGTAGCAAGGGTCCTTCTGACACATAACTTTTTCAGGCTCCAGTAGCAGGGGATGCTAGTATCAGTGCTCAGGCCTCACAGCCAGGGCCCCATGAAGGCAGAGCTCCCTGAGCTGATTTGAAATAGCATACAGTTGTCATCAAGGTAAGCTGTCAGGCAGCAGAGTCAGCAGGCAAACAAGACCTTTTGTATTTGCAAAGCCTCATGTGTGAACTGTTTCATTCATCTGGGATGAAGTTAAATAGGTGATGGCTTATGTTTGAAATATGTCCAAGGTGGTTTACCTGAATAGTATTCATGTCAACAGAGTTTTATCACCTTTAAATTGTTTTTGTTTTATTTGCCTACTCATAAACTATTCCAAGGAATGTTTATGGTTTATTTAAAGCCTGGTGGTATTGGGACAAGTTGCATAGCTCTGCTATTTTTTGCATTTCTTCAATCATCTTAACCTACTGCACAGAATCAAGGTCTGCCAGTGTTTGACCAACAGCAACAGGAAGAACCTTTTCTCCAGTGGCTGACTTAGACAGCTCTAAGGCCTGTAAATGCCTTATCTTGAACTTGTTTGTGTTTGCAAAAGACACAGCCTGACAAAGCAAGTGTGAATAGTTTTACTAGCTCCCACTTGGGATCTGACATTTTTGAGCCAGAGTGTTTACTGCAGGTGACATTATTCAGAAAATATTTAGAATTTTTTTTCTGTTGCCACTGAATCTAGATCAAGAGGGGTGTTCAAATGCAATGTATCTCTTGGAAAATGGATGGTCTCACGGTCTTGATTTGGTCATTTCTGCACATGTAGAGTTCAGCACCATCTTGAAAAGTTGTGTTCATCACGTGTTCATCAGGTTCCTCAGCCTCAGAGGAACACAAAAACTCTGACACATATTTCCCACTTCCCCATGCCAATGGCATCTTTCAGTCTTTTCTGCCTCCTTCCTGTTTTTCAGCTTTATATTGGGTTGTATATTTCAGGAAAATACATCAAAGTCTATAAGATCAACACCAGTAAAGTGTTCTTTACCCAGATGAAAAAAGCTGTAGGCTCCCATTTATTGCTCCTTGCTTTTATTTATTTGTTTATTTAAAATTCAAAGGCTGCCTTAATCCTTTTGGCAATGATATGAGCCTCTGAAGGCTTCTGAAGCTACTTTCCTGCTGATCTGAAATCCTCTGCTGATTCACATTCTCCAGGACATATCCATTTTCAGGACACCAGGCCCCTTTTGTAAGCATGACCAAACACTTCTTGTTCCTACACGCTTCCATTTGCTTTTGCTTGCATTAGAGTGCATGTTATTAGAAAAGGGGTTCCAGAAGAGATCTTGGTTACTCCACACAGCATGTCCTCATTAATATGAAGCCACAGCTTCATGTTCTATGTTACGCACTCACAGATTGCACAACTTAGTTTGTTTCTCTATTAGACTGAATATCTAGGCCAGCATAGGCCTCTGTTACACTAGGCCACCAGCTCCAATGTCTCTACAAAATCAAGCTACACTCCACTGTCATTCTGACTCAAGGAGGAATGAATTCTGGGCTTAATGCCTGTGTGCAGGGGAACTTGTTTACTAGGAGTGGAGACTCTTTCACACGTCATGCATATTTTACAAATACATCACCGTGGAACAGAACAGTCTCATGCAATCACTCCCAACAAGCATCACTCTTCTCTCACTGGTGTGTTTGCATGAGCATCATTTTAGTTTCAATGGGTCATTATAAACACAGAAGGAAGTTTTGAAACACTCCTCGTCACTGAACTTCTGTGCCAAAGAGCGGGTACTCTCAGTGGCTTTGAAACAGAAGCACTGAAAACTGTAGAAGGTTGGGCCATACCCGTCCACAGCCACACAGCCACTACAGCCAGGCTGTGACTGCCACCTCACTTCTGGTTCCTGGGCTCTGCTACTGTGTCCTGCTGCTCTGCAGCAGAGAATACTCATGGAAACATGACAGCTAAGAAGAATTCAAATTGAAATTACCCAATCCTGAACTAAAATTTTCAAATTTTGGACAACAGTTTAAATACTGGTAATTTACCCCTCTTGGAAAACTCCTTGAGAACTGTCCCATTGTGTATGGGGAGAAATTAATAGCTTCTCACAGAAGTAGAAGCCATGCACTCCAGTTATGGTTACTGCTTCTCTGTGCCAATTGCTATACACATCTCAGACAGTCTCTCCTATCCTTAGAGTGCATCAATTCACATCATCCTTGGACACAAAAGTAAGTTTAAAGGTATTAGAAAGGAGAGAAGAGTTTTCAGGATCTCACAGTATTATTTTATTTTAAATAAGCCAACTCCATTATGAAAAAAATCCAGTGCTAAGTGTTTTTTGTCAATGGTGGGAGTTAGTAGGGAAGACGAGGAGCTCGGTTTTAGCCAGGTTAAACAATAACTTGCTACTATTTGTGGCTAGCTCCCAGAAGAAATTAACTCGTGGTTAGTTAAATAATAGTTTTATTAAAACAATAATCAGATCAAATAACTGAAATGTATGTGCGGGAAGTCTTTCAAAATACTCAGGTCCTGCAAAAAAGTTAGATCAAGAAAATGTCTTTTAAACGACTGATCCCTGAAGTAACTGAAGCTTATAGAAATTGGACGCCTTAAAAAAAAAGTTTTTAAACCTTAATCCCAACATTCTCTCATAAGAATAACAGAGTTCTCTACTTTCAGTCTTTTCTCTTTGTGCAGATGTTTTTGTTCCCTTTCTACAGCAGAAAAATAACTTTTTTTTTTCTGCTACCACAGCTCTTTTAATCTTTCATTTCTAAAAAGAGAAATAAATGAAAGATCTAAGCTGTGTGGTTTCACATCCCCCAGTTGAGTTGCTCAGTGAATGAAGCAAGTAACTTACAAGGGGAATGCTGACTGAAGGACAACCAGAACAACCCTTTAGGTGACCCACAAAGCACAGACAACCACAGAAATGCATCTCTGAGACCCACCACAGGTTCAGCTTGACACTTGCCCCACAGTGGGACTTCTCTGTCTCACCATGGAAAATCTAATCTCACCACAAAAAGGGTAGATCTGGCACTGAGGGACATGGTTGGTGGGCATGGTGGTGATGGATTGATGGTTTGACCAGATGATCTTAATGGTCTTTCCCAACCTTAATGATTCTATGATTCACTAACTACCTTTGCATATTCACATATCTGCAGGCCCCGAGAAGAGCATGTTCAATCTCAAGTGATTTTAATGCATCTGGATCATGAGACTGGTTGGAGAAAGCCACTGCATGTCATTTGGAGCACTGTCACTGACTTGGTGACTGCAGAGTCAGGTCTATGGTGAAATAGCTTCAACCAGAACTACCAGTGTTGCTATAAGATTGCAGCGTCTGGTTCAGACTGTGCCTGAAAAGGGCCACATCATTGCTTCACAGAGTTCAAGGAGAGTGCACAAAGGCAAGGTGCCCACAGGCGGTATTTGTCCCCTAATCTTTGCACTTCTGATCCATGGAAGTAATTGCTTGGTAGATGTTTTGTGACTACTGGAGTTTGAGAAGGCAGCTCCAGGTGCTGAGAGTTGTTTATATAATCTATAGCGCAAATGGATGCTGTCAGCAAAGCAACATGTATTCAAAGAAAGCAGTGACATAAAGAAAGTCTGTTTTCCTCAAAACTGGGAATGAGTTATCTCAAGTGTAAATACATGCACACACTTGTGGCTGATACCCATTTAAAAGTGCATTGCTGCCACTAACCTGTGCTTGAATCTATCAGTTTACATTACATTCAGGTAGTGGTGAACACTGCCTTTTGGGTGGGTGCAGAGCACTTTTGATGAAGGGCAGGTAAAAACTTGCTTTGTCTTGTAACCAAGATACGAGTATTTACCTGTTAGAGCCCTGCATATTAAGGCCCACGCATTTACCCTGCAACACAACGTGGAATTTTAATGAATTCATGGACTCTGAAGGCCCCCACCCAAATCTTCTCAAACAACTGAAATCCTTTGCATTCCTCTCAACTACATCTACTCTACATCCAATGTCAGCAGATCAGACTGGGAACAAACATACTAAACAGATAACATGGCAGACTTTTCCAGGTGCCTTCTAAACCGAAGCTGATAAAGTCGTTTCTCTCTTAAAGCACAAAAGGATCAGAAAATAGCAGTTCTGGCCCCGTATTGGGCATTTTAATAACTTGTAATGCATTGAGGTATTCAGCATCACAAGCCAGGCCTGATTACTTTAATTTTCCTATTTGAGAAATGACACTTGCTCAAAGCATCTGTGGTGAACAGAATCAGTTGCTTATCTAACGGAAAAATCACAAACAGCAGTGAAGTAGAGCTTTGCAGAACCTTGCACGTATTAACCATACTGCACATCATCCCCATTCAAGGGGGAAGAGGTGTACATGGACGCTAACTGCCAGCACATAGCAAAATCCATTTCTCCAATCAGTGCTGGAGAACCTCAGGTATAAAGCATTGTATCATCCCTAGGGGGAGGGACTATGCTGCCTGGAGAGAAAGATGGAGGCAAATAGTTTCTATTTCAGTTCTCAAAATGTGATAAAATACCCTAGATACAAAAATCTTCCGCATTATCTTGACAGCTGCTCCTGGAAAGGAAAACCAAACATCTATTCTCTGGAGAGAAAAGAGAACAGCAGAGAAGAGTAATAACATGGCAGCTAAGACAGAGAGAAGGACAGAGGATCCAAACTGAAAGCTGTTCAATCCTTATCTACCTCTAGCTGGAGCCCAAGGTACTTTTCTCCACAGGCAACAGCGGTTATTCTTCTTATTCCAAAATCATCCCAGGGAATTGGTTCAGACAGTCCCATAGCAGATAACAGTATTTCAATTAGGATGAGACTTGACATTTCAAAGCAGACTTCTTAGAAATACAACTTCTATTGTCAAAATGAGACTTAGGATTAAGAAGCACTGGATAGCTCTTACTGTACAACTAGCAAAAAGAGAGAGACTGCAGTTCCACAGCTAGAAATACTGTGCTTTTATCAGAAGTAGTGATTAGGTTTACCCAGATCATGCTGGATCTACCCTTTTTCCATTTTTTTCCTCACTTTTTCTTTTTGTTTTTGCTTTTATCTACACGGCTGGAGGATCTTTTGCTGTTTGTTTTAATTTCCTCTTCAGAGTAAAACTCTTGACTTGTGCAAATTCTCATTTTGTTCATACATTTCCTGACTTCTTACATGTGGCTTTCTATGCTGATCTGTTCCTTTTTCTATCCCTTATTCAGTCAAGTCTGGTAAATTTTCTTCCATGTATTTGTCTTTGCCACATGTATCTGCTCCAGACATTTTTTGCACCTTTATCCCAAAGAAGGGACAGCTTCCCTTTAAAATCCAATTCTTTTGAGCACTTCAGGCTCTGGTTAGTTTCCTAAACATGTCAAATGCCATCCATCTGGAACTGAGAAGCTTGGCTATAGATCTGCACTTGTTTATCGTTCATTTTAATTGAAACTGAAATCCCTCAAATCCAGGGATCTACTTTATTATACAACTTAACAGTGTCAGATCTAAAACAGTATTACCTCTTTCTTTTTCAGTGACTGAAAGGAACTCCAGTGGTTTCTGCATTCAGAAATATCTGAATTTATCTGTCTGTTCACCTGTGTAATCCATGAAGTCAAAACCTCCCGTAATGACAGACCTCTAACAACAATAGAGAGATCTGTATCTACCAAATCCAGTTCTCGAGGTCATTGGCAGAAACACCGCACTGCCTCAGCAATCATACTTCCCAGCATCTGTTTGGCTCTATTAGGTTGGTTATTTAACTCATATTATCTCTCCTTATTTATCTCATTAAAGGCTTATGTATGGTAACATTGCACTGTTTACCCTCTATCGTTCACAAGAGGTTTGCTTCTTCTGAACCATGCTCCTTGCCACGGCTTCTCTCCTTCCAGACCTCCCATTCAATAACTGTTTCCAGATCTACAGATCTTACTCAGCCCCATGCCCCCTATCTCCTTTGTCATTCTTAGACATTCACTCTAAAGTAGCCCCATCATTTCCAGGTGAAAACAAAGTGCTGTGTATTACTCTTCTGGGACCACCATTCAGTAATATGCCATGCCTGGCTAGCTTCTGTGAAGTACCCCTCAGTCATAATGTGCTTCCTGCAACCTTCTTATTTATGTCCACTGCTGTTTGGCTGTTTCTGATGTGCCTCAGGTCATCCTCTTCATCCCTTGTTAAAGTTTCCAGTTAAACATGAAGAAATTAGTAAAACAGTCTTCCTCCTCCCCCAGGTACCACATGTTTAATTCCATATCTGTAGACACACTTTCTGTCTCTCTGGATCCTGACTATTCAAACTTACTTCTTGCCTTGTAACAAGCTTAGCTCCTCCATACAGGTAACACAGATTTCAGCTATGGTCGAGGGAAGAAGTCAGCCTCATACTCCCAGCTGCAGAGCCAACTCTGAATATGGAGTCCATGAATTGATTCTGCCACTGCAAACAACTTAATTTGGCCACATTACATTTGTTTCATGCACTTACTTTACAAAAGTATCTTTACTAGTCTAACCTCTGCTCTCCACCTTACCCTCTTACTTAGTATTTCAAGGTATTAACATTCTGAAAGACAAATATTCAAGAAAGAGGAATTCCTTTGCATTGAGACATGACAGATGTAGTGCAGGTTGGAAATCTTCACAGCAGGATGATATTCCTTACACAACGCCCTTAAGCTATAATCTTCCTTATTCCTACTTTAAAACAAACATGAAAGTACTCAAGCTCTATTCACTTTCTCCCTTTAACACAAATAAAAATAACTGTGGTTAGCAAACAGGTTGTCTATTCTCATTCTCTCCTGCTTGCTGGAATTTCACCTTGCAGGAGCTCATGCAACCCATTTTTTATTGGCTTTGGTTAGCATAAGTTCAAATAAACTCAACACTCAAAGCCAAACTTTCAAAAGGTGTCATATATTTTGCCTCCTTTGAACTCAAGGATTTTGCAGGCTTTCCCTGTAGATCTGCCAAGGTTAGCAAAGTTCAGAGAACCTAGCCCAAATTGCAAGGTTTCAATAAAACCTGAAATGGAGATTCATTTAGTTTGAACATTTATGACAATTGTTTTACACAGCTACCCACTTGGTTCTTCTGACGCCTCAAAGAAAAGGGACAGGAGTGAATTTTCCTGTATTGTCACATGTCAAGGATTGCATGTTACACCACTGTTATTGTCCTATCTGTCACTTCTGCTTTATAAGAAGCTGATGCTGGCTTGCAATGAGCCACTACTCAAACCCTGAACTCCAGTTCTTTGAATTCCCCAGAGTGACTCAGTTTCATACCGGCTCTAACAACATTGTTTCCAACATGGGGCCAACCTCTCTCTCCAGTTCCAAAGCCATATTAAAACATGATACCTTGCTTGTGTGTCTGGCCTCACCGTCTACTGACATCATTCAAGAGATCAGTCACCTCATAAAACTGCATCACGATCAAATTCCTTTCCCATACCAAATCAATTGATTACATTGCCCCTGGACCACCAGATGGGAAGTCAGTGATGAGTGGGGTGCATATGTGTATCTATATAGAAAAAAAGAAAGAAAAAAAAAAAAAAAGAGGGACAAAAAACTAGTTTCCTTTCTAGATCATGTTCAATCTCTGGCTCTCAATAAAGCATTCATAACTATAAGCCTTGCTAAGGATGCATAAATAGTTCAGGCATTTCTTCCATGTTCTCTCCTTCCTGCATCCACTGGTCATCTTTACCCACAGCACATATACATAACCACATAGTGAAGGGAAAAATGGGAACATCTGGACTTGGCATGTAATGTACTTCCATTAATAAGCTGTCATAAATTAATTATATTTTTTAGTCTGCCCTTTTATCAGTTACTACAAAAATACCACTCCAGTAAATATATTTATTTAAAAAGGAAGGAAGGAAGGAAGGAAGGAAGGAAGGAAGGAAGGAAGGAAGGAAGGAAGGAAGGAAGGAAGGAAGGAAGGAAGGAAGGAAGGAAGGAAGGAAGGAAGGAAGGAAGGAAGGAAGGAAGGAAGGAAGGAAGGAAGGAAGGAAGGAAGGAAGGAAGGAAGGAAGGAAGGAAGGAAGGAAGGAAGGAAGGAAGGAAGGAAGGAAGGAAGGAAGGAAGCTGTGATACGTGAGTGCTTATGTGCTTCTTTGAGATACACATAGGCATTTCAGACATACTGTTACTGGTGATTAGACAATCACAAGGACTATGTGTTTTCTCTGTGTCTGTTTACACCAAGAACAGACACTACAGCTTAATTCTACGAAGGAAGAAAGGAACAAACTTCAGCTCTTCAATCTGTGTACTGTAGCCTTGGTAAAACTGAAGCTAGAAAGCCTAGAGAATCAGCATGCTGCTGCTGGTGTCTCAATTTCCAGGTGGCATCTCTGGCACACCGCAGGTTCACTTTGCCCTCTGTATGTTTAACAAGAGCAGACAAACACTTTAAAGGAGAACAAGAACCCATCAAGGTAGTGGCGAATGAAATCTCAGACCACTGCTACTGACGTACTCACTAATCTTCTACAAGTTGAGGTAGGTGAGGAGCAAAAACAGAGAAGGAACGAACACTCCCCCTTGCAAGATATTTTCAGATCTTAAGCCTCTTATGTTTACAAGAGTTGCAGCCCTTAGTTAGGTTCTTAAATATGGATCTACGTGGATTAATAATGTAGAAATCCTCTGTAAAAGGTGCACTGACTCTGCCAATCCAGTGACCTCCAAACCCCTTCTGTAAGACATTCTCTCTCTCTTCACAAATCAGCGCAATCTGCTCCTGGGCGTCTGCTCTCTCTCTCTCTCTAATGTGATTAAATAAGCTCCCTGTCTCTCCAGGCTTGTGCAACCACCTCTCGCTTAGTCACCTAAGCGCTGTACAACACCCCAGAGGAGTGGAGTCAGCTGAAACAGGAGCGTTCCCAGCTCTGACATGTAAAGTACTTGCACTCAGTACTAAATAAACTTGGAAAAATGTTCACAATGCAGCTGTGTGCACAAGATGCTGCAACCGCAGGGCAAGAATAATTATACACAAACAAGATACTTGGGATTTATGTTCCCCTCAAATAAAAATGTGCACTACTCATGCCAATCTCAGCACTTCATGGTATGCCTGCTATCTGAAGCTGAGGAACAGATCCTCTGCTAGGGTTAGCAGATCAGATACTATCACTGCTTTATTTTCCAATAAACTTTACAGGCTTTCTAAGCATTGTTGGTGCACACCAATACCCCTTTCCCCATAGGAGGCTGAAGACTCCTGGGAGGTCCTTTCAAATGCTCTCTTATGTTAATGGAATTTCTTCCTACAATTTTTCTATCAGCGTATGTTGGAGATTCCTCTTCAGAAGTTATGGGGTTAAGTCTGAATCCCACAGGAATGCCAGACCAAAAGAAAAATGAAACAGATTCGGGAAACAGGAACAAGCATCCCTCTGCCACTCTAAGCAAAGGTTTATCTATCTTACTGTTTAAATTCTCCTGTGAAGGAGAGAACCAAGTATTTGTGCAAGAAGCCTGTTACTATGCTCAAGCACCTCTCAGAAGACTATTTCTCCTAACAGCTAACATCAGTTTACTTTGTTGCTAACAAAGTCAGTTTCTCCTTACCTTTCCTCTATTAATACAGCTAAGGGTTGATCATCGTCCTCTCCATAACTTCTTAAATACAGTCATATTTTTTATCCTTTTCTGTGAATAATGTAAAGCCAGTTACCAGATCTGATGCATTTTCAAAACCTCTAAATGTTCTTGTTTTTCTCCTCTGGATCTGCAACTGTTTTCAAGTACAGCATCAACAGGCAATGCCCAAATCAAAGAAATACCGGAAGAAATCGTGACTGCAATATGCCTGATATTTCTCAGTAAAAATTCTCCTGAGGCAGACTCAGCAATCACTCTTGTAGTGAACATGTGTAGACTCCCATATTATAACTTCATTTCATAGAAAGAAAGAGAGAGAGAGAGAGAGAGGGAGAGAGAGAGAGAGAGAGAGAGAGAGAGAAAGAAAGAGAGAGAGGGAGAGAAAGAAAGAAAGAAAGAAAGAAAGAAAGAAAGAAAGAAAGAAAGAAAGAAAGAAAGAAAGAAAGAAAGAAAGAAAGAAAGAAAGAAAGAAAGAAAGAAAGAAAGAAAGAAAGAAAGAAAGAAAGAAAGAAAGAAAGAAAGAAAGAAAGAAAGAAAGAAAGAAAGAAAGAAAGAAAGAAAGAAGAAAATCAAGAAACTTCCTTCAAATTGCTTTCATATCTACTTAGCTCTGTGTTTTACAACCTGAAATGGCATGGCTTGCTCATAGAGTTGAAAGGAGGCATTATAAGTTATGTTGAAGTTGCTACAAACAAGGAAAACTCAACAAACCACTTTCAGGAGTACTTTAGTAAGTAATTGTTCACTGACTGGAATGCATGTTATACCATGCTAGACCCGCTTCACATTTTGCCCCAAGGAGTTAGCAAGCTGGGTGGGAGACTGATGGGCATTCCCACCAGCCCATCAGGCTGGACAAGCTGCAAGAGCAAGCAGTCAGTCTGATAATTTTGTCTTCCCTTTCTCAACCGCAACAAGGAGGAATAAGTTGATTCAGGTTTCAACCTTTATACTTAGGTCAAGTTCAGTTAAAACTGCAAGTGAAAAAGGTTCAAAAGTTCACCATTTTCTTAGCCAAATAATGAAAATGGAATTTGCATTCCTCTGCTTAAAGACTTGGACAGAGTGAAAAGCCAGTCTATGCAAGAGGTACATAAGCAGCAGCTGGCCCTTTGCAGGAGTCTGCTGGAACCAAAGGAGAGAAATAACCCATCACACTACAACACCAGATATCACAGAGCTCCCACTATCTTGATCTTTTCGAAGGTGGATGCTCTTTCTGTGAGACCCCCGTTCTACTCCTCAACATGCCCTTTGCTACATGAAATATATATATATGTGTGTGCACTAATCAGGCATGGAAAGGGATACTGGTTAGAAAACTTGTAGCATGGAGGAAAATGTTATTTTTCCTGCTGGCAGCTTTTCTAGGGGTTGGTAGAGCATGCCATTTCTACTGTGAAAAGGTGCACGTCTACTGAGCCCTCTGAGATCATCTTGGTATCCCTGCCAGTGCCAACTAGTAGCAATTCAGAGCTCAACTTGTTATTGAAGATGAATCCATTACAGCTAGAAGTTACCTGCCAATCTAAACCTTAGTAAAAACTGGCAGAAACTGAGTGACTTCAGAAACCAATATTCAAGAAAATACTCGGAAACCAAGGCTCAAATGGATATATGCAGAAGATATCTCCCAATGGCCCATTCTGAAACTGATTAGAAATTAAAACCTATGCACTTAAATCAGGGTGGGGGGAAATATTTTGAGAGTGCAGTTTGATCTAAACATTGCTCTTACTTGTGGTTTGGCAAAAGGCTCTGAAGTGCAGTTAAATCAAAAAGGCATAGAAAACCTGTAACTGCCATGTCTCTACTTATTAAAAAAAGAAAACAAAAAAACAAACAAAAAAACCCACATGCATCATTCAGTGCACAGTTGCCACATACTTTCCTACCCTTAATTAATAGCTAGCTGTCAATCTATGTTGAAGAGCAGTTACCTGACATTACCATAATAATGCTTCAAAGCTTCATATTAAATATGAATATCTTCCTAGGCAAGCCCATAGGGGGGGAAAAAAAAACACCCTTTTGCTCTAGAGATGCAAAAGTGAACTTCCCTGAGATGACAGAGTGAAACCATACAGGAGAGATGATCACAGATACCCTTGACTTCTCTTTACTGTAATTAAGAGAGAGGGATCAGCAAATCTCGGTCTGCACAAGAAAGGTTTCTCATCTGCATTTCGATTAGCTGTGGTAGAGAGGAACCTAAGTCTGAACTGAGACCTCTTGCCATTACCATAACCCAAACATTTCTGCCACATTCCAGGAGCAGCTTATGCTTCTTGAGACAGCTCACGTACAGCCACTTTGATGCTTAGTCATTTTCAGAATGCACTCCTTTCATGTGTCCCTGCTGTAAGCAAACACTGCAATGGAAAATGTGCCTATATCACAAGTTTTGAGAGACTGTACTACATGTACAAGCACAAAAGCCTCAGAAATCTTTCAAGTTGTGTCATTTTGATACTGAATATGGGATCTGGAGCCAGCATTAAAAGCACCATTTTGCAAGCAAGATTAGAAAGAGGTGGCTGAAGGAAGACAGAATGAACCTCTCAGAAATAGCTGTCTCCTGAAAGTGTGAGAAATTGTGAGAAATAAAAGCATTGAAACCCTTTGAAAAATAGTTCAGTTGCTTAGATGGAAGGGAAACATAATTTAGTGGTATCTTAAAAACATAGCATCTGCCAAGGCCTCTGCAAGATAATGGAGAAACTCAGGCCCACAGGGCAGTTAAAAACCAGAAGGGAACAGGTGTTTCACGGGAGAATGTCCAATAAAAAACAAAGAGTAAGTATCAGTCATGTCCTCTCTCCTCTCAGCATATCTGGGACTACATCAGAGGAATCCCAGAACTGAGACCTTGGGAAGAACTGTCACAAAAGCTACTGACACCAGCCCTCATGATCTAAAAACCCCTTATGCCAACTTCCCATTGACTAAGCCTTCCACATCTCAGTCAGCTTTTCACTGACCAGAAACTGAATGTTGCAGGAATGTAGCTGTACAAGTCCTTAGTATTATGAGACAAGATTACACAGATCTCTGACACGTGTGACTATACAGACAGGAGCCATTAGGAAATGAGGCTAAAAGCCAATATATATATATATATATATATATATATGGTAAAGATAAATATATATATATATATATATATATATATATATATATGGTAAAGATAAATATATTATTCCTGACTCCTTCCCTCACATGAGGAGACAAAAATCCTGAACTATTTAACACCTGAATATATTCCTGGAACCATCTTCCAGTTGCCCACCATGGAAAGGTTATCACTTTTGTGAATATCCGTCAACTTTTCTTTCTCTGAACACAAATATTACATGAACAAAGGATGCACAGGAGTAAGATCCATGAACAACTTCCCCCCTCTGACATACAGCTGGCAAGATTACCAACATGAGAGCAACAGCGCCTACTCATTACTCCCAGGCATTGCTGCAAGCACCTATTGAAGGCAGGGAAGCTTCTTATTCAAGGACTGGACTGTTGGTGGGCAGGGCAGAGTATATATCTGCATGCAATGTTGTTTACTCTGATACAATTGGATTGCTTCACATAAGCTTTTTGACTGAAACAAGATGAGATAATGGGAAATCTGTCTGCTGGAAGCCAGCTCTGTTTTAATTTGAATGCATGTGTGTATTTAAGCTTTCACAAGCTTTCCTATTGGCTCTGAACAAGAGAGGAGTTAAATCAATGAAGAAAGAAGCCTCCAAAGCTCAGAGGGGTATTTGTGAGCTTGCACAGGGAAGGGAAGAAAGCAAACAATGGGTTTGGATGTCATGAGCTTCTTTCATAGCAGTTAGTTTTACATTTGTGTTTCCATTATATTCTGAAAGAGGGTTTTTGTGATGCAGAAGAATGGGGAAGAGAAAGAAAAGAAGGAAAACAAAGTAAATCTTACTTGCTCACCTTGTTTCCTACTGGCATATCAAAAAAGTTTCTATACCAACTTATTAGAAAAGTATTTAGATGTTGCTGTGAATCTATCTAAAACACCACGTACAAGTGGTATGTGTTCATATGCATGAATGAACACATACACAAACACACTTGTGTCACATATGAGCAGGATTTTCTGTCTTCTTTGAGAACAGCACTTCTCAGTAAAAGCATTTACTTCTCAACTGATTTCCCAGCACTGTATCTAAACTAATAAAAAAAGCTTAAGTGGGAAACCAGAATCTAGGTTCAATTCTCTTCAGAACCTGAATAAATAATTTACTGACTTTGGGCCTTCCATTGGATGTGTCATAGGCACAAACATGTCAATTTTCAACTCTTCCAAAATGCAGGTGGACAGCTATGATGAATGAAGTTCTTCTGTTACTACAAAAATAAAACAAAAAGAACAAAATAAGTCAGTATTCTCAGTATTGCAACAGTGCTTTTCATTAAATGTTTGCACAAAGTATAGCAACCATGACAAAATAATTTGTGGTTTATGCATGTATATAGCTGCATTAGACAGTACACCCCACTTAAATAGTGCACTTGGTTGCAATCATTGTTAGTAACCCCATGTTAAGAAGTGTGGGCAGACACCTCATTAATGCATGCACAGATTGCCAGGATATTATGTTGTCTCCCTGCTGCAAAAATATAAAATACAGTAGCAAGATTGAGTGGGATGATGAAGTCATCTGGCAACTCTCCACTGGATGATACACCGAGGAGCAAATGACATAGCATATTCACACCACCCACTGGATGCACCACTAGACTGGAATTCAGGTGCAGACAGCTGTAACGCTCAGATATTCCAGTGATCTCCATTGCCCAAGTGTGAACAAGTCAGAAGCCAAACCTAAGCTGCTGTACCTTTGGAGGAGGGAATGCTATTGCTGTCTTTCTTAACTTGAATTCTAAGAGAAGAAGAGTACTTGCAGAGTTACCTAACTTTGGTGTTACACAACGTTTCCTACTGTAAATACTTCATTTCTGTTCAACAATAAATTGCCTAAACTTCAGCTAACAGAGCTGAAATTTCCACAGCAGGATGTGTTTCCCATTATCTTTTCCTTTGGAAATGAAGATACCAGTAAATCAGCTCCCAGTCTTGGGAAATGGCAATTCCCACTTCACTAAAAATCCTGTATAGTCTACTGAAGCACGCAGTTTTCTTTGCTTCTTAGGTCCCAATCTATAGATGTGGAAATGATAAATACCCTAATAATTGCAGCATTCACATATTACCAAGGTACTAAGCAGACAGATGCAAGAGCTCTCACTTTTAGAGTTAAGTAATCTAAACATTGATTAACAGCTATTACTGCTCAAGGCAAACAACAAAACACAAGTATAGAAAGAATCCTAAAAATCATTTATGTTTGCAGAGGAAGAGAGTCAACCTTAAGCAACAACAATAGAACACAAAAACAAACAAAAAACTCAAACAGAACCAGTTCCAATTGAGAAGAAAGAACAGGTTAATAGGACAAATTTGCAATATCCAGTCTCAAAGCCTTTTTATTAAGAGGTAGGTATAAATTAAAGTGAGCAGGAATTTCTCAGCTACGGTTTTCTTTTGTAGCTGATCTTTATAAATGCCTTTATCAGTTTGTGGAGGACATCTCAAAACCAAATATTTCTTTAGTAAAAAGATTAATTTAGATATCTGTAGTTTGGGAACAAGCTGTATTTATTTTAGAAGCTACTACATTTTTCCTCTCCCAGCACTATTTTGTCTTCTGCTTCCCCAGTTTCTAGGGGAAATATTGATTTTTGCACCTTTTCTGCAGCCACTTTTCAAACTAATTCTTTCCTGGATGATCCCCTCCCCATCATACACATTACACAAATGCATCTATTTTGCCAGTCCTTTCACAAGGAGATGCTGAGCCCTGCAGTTTTGGAGTGGAATGTTGACGCCCACATGGGTGGGTGCAGAATTAGCCAAAACAAGTCCCTGCATTCCTTTGGATGTCAGCCCCTTTCTGCTGTCTCTTTCCTAATATCTTAGTAGTAAGTAAAATCTCTACCAAATCAGCCTTTCCCAGTCTTTTGTAGCAGGGAAGGAAAAAAAAAAATAATAATTTAAAAAAATAAAGCACAAAACAAAAGTCTTCCCTAAACAGGTGCCCAGGCATATTTATAGCAAAGTATTATGCTAGTTAGACAATTACAGTTTTTCAGTTGCCCAATTTAAATTCCTATAGGTACCTAATAAACCATCAAATGAAGAAGAATTACCAGTAAATAGCAATTACCTTGAAAGTACAGTGCATTAAATATTAAAGTGGCACTTCATTAGTTATGCTGGCAAGGAGGTCAGTCTGAATCAAATGGCTATTTTAAATTAGTGGTCCTATTGCAGACATGGGGTGTAATTTTTATTACCAAATACCCAACCAAGCCAGTGACCTTAAAAGCATTACTCAAGAAATGGTTCAGAATTAATTAGAATACCATGCATAGAGAAAACAAAGAACAGTGTTGAGCATCTCTGAATTCTTTCCAGGAAGGTGTTTTAATAATGACAGTAGTTTACTCCATTTAAGGTCTATATCCTCAAGTCAAAACATAGGCATTTATGAAACCAATAAAATATGAGAGGGAATAAATAAGTCCATCATTTTTTCTCCTACTGCAGTGTAATATTTTCTTAAGAAAATCCAGAGCATCTACAGCTTTACAACTCTATCTGTAGTATAGGACACTGGCTAGAAACTCTGTGCTGGGAGGAGCTTACAGTGACATTTATTTTTGCTATGCAAGCTGAATCGAGGAGAAAATATAAGAAAAAAGCTACAGAGAAAAGTGATTTGACATTTATTGGTTTTCATTTTTACTATTTAGTGGTACTGAAACTCATTGGAAAAAAAAAAAACAAAAAAAAAAAACAGTTTAAGTGCATTTTCTTAATTACAACCTCCCTTCTATAACATATATCAGATTCAAGGTTTTTCACACAAGTGGTTCAAGCAACTGCTATCTGAAATACCACTGTAAGACTCCAACTACAGAGTTCCTGTATATCAGTCAATCCTAAAATCTGGCTGTAGGTCTTTGGGTTGGGGTTTTTTCTTTTTCTTTTTTAGCAAAAATGACAAATCATCCAGCACAACTCAAAAGGATTGAAACTCCTAGTAGGGACTGTTTCTTTTAGGATCCTATACAAATACATTCACTTTACATGTTCCTTTTCATCTCTTCCATTCTATTTTCGTCTCAGTTTCTATCTGACATTTCCTTAAAGTATTCCTTTTTAAACAGTCCAATGTATGCTGGGATGGCAGCAACCTCAGTCACTGACTTCTCTGATTCTTAAATTCTGCCCACTTTAAGTACAGATTTTATTTTATTTTATGCCATAACTGGGGAGAATTTTCCAGCTACTTACTATACACAAAAGAAAGAACAAGATACCACGAGTCACAACAAGGGAAACCAAGAAAATTATCATGACTACACTGAAGTTCAACATAACAGTTCATTCCCTCTGAGGTAGAATGACTGTACACAGAACTCAGAGAAAGATTCAGAATGAAAGCTGAATTTGGACAGAAAAAATACAAGTTCCAACTTTCTGTCCAAAGATGGAGCCCTTTAATTTCAAGGTAGTACACCTGGTATAGGTATAGAGAAGATCCACAGTCTTGTCAATAACTTTGAGTTCCAAAACTGTTGGGGATATGATGAAGGATATGATGAAGATACCAAAATTGGAGCCTGGAAAGAATGCATTTGCTTGAGATGCAGGAGCCCAAAATCTGTTCCTTTCTTCCTGAGTTTTACATCAAGCAATAATTTATGTGAACAAATCAAGAAATGGGGACTTAAATCCAGCTTCCCTCCCCCTTGTGTGAGTTTCTTAACCACAAGGTACGAATAAACTTCATTACATGCCCTCTGTTGCTCTTCTGAATTATTGCCTTACTAGATAAATAGTTTTTGCAGATGCAGGGGAGGATGTTCCCATACTTCCTTTTTTGATGGAAACAGCAGTAAGAACATGTCAAATAAGACTGGACACCGGATTTGGACCTGTCAGATGTTGGATGAGATACAGCCACCAAGGTGTTATATAACATGTGAGAATATAGATCCTTTGACCAAATATTCAAAGAGAGAAACAAATCCTGTTCATCACTTTGGGACCAAAGCTGTGGATATCCATCAGTGGGAGAGACTTCAGGTCTCTGGACCTACCAAGCTCTTCACAGTATCAGGTGAGTGCAGAGTGTCATGTCTGATTGGAAGAGTATGGAGTCTGATGTGGAGTCCAAGTGATAAGATTTCAGATGTATTTCTGTGGTCAGTATTTTGGTTTGGTTTGGCAGTTGAATCTGCTGGCTGTTTTGGATCCCATTTTGAACTTTCTAACTATCCTTATTTTTTATACATGGGGTCTAAAGCACTAGGCATGAATGACCTGGATTGCAGTCAAGGTGGTTAAATGCAGACAGTGGCATAACTTAGTTCTTCCCTGTAATCCCAACCTATGTATCTGATCCTGCACTCTTCTGAGATATTTGTCAGAGATCTGAATGGCTGTGGGATCAAACTCACTCCAGCCTCCATGGAACTCTGAATTTGCACACAAATTGACAAAGAGTTAAGTGAAGTCTTATGACTGAAAACTACCCAGTGAAAACAGATGCTATGCCTAAAACAGCAATTCATGGAATGAATATGAGCATCTCAGCCTTGTCATTGTCCCATCCAGGAATGATATCCATCACCCAGCACCAACTTGGTTCCTTCAAAGTAAAAGAAGTTTGACTCCAATGCTAGATAGTCAGAAGGTGGATCCCGATACCTTGTTCAAGTGCATTTATCACTCAGCTTTCTCTTATCCTGAAAACATCATAGCTCAAAGCCAACTAATGCTCATTTGAGAAGGATCCAACATGTTCACCCAGAGACTGTGATCACAAGTAAGGCCCTCATACTAAACAGCCTACAGTAAACAAGTAATACTGCTGAGTTGTATAAGTACTCTGATCACCTGGGAAAGAGGGAAAAAAGAAGCAATTATTTTGGATCAACTGTGGACTTAGCAATCTAATTTAATCAACCATGCATAAAAATCATCTGCAAAGAAGAGCTGTAGGAAACAAGACCCTTGCAATCGAATAAGTTCATTTGTTCATTTCAGCTGAGTAGTGATTGAAATGCATATCTCATACAAATATTTGTCTGATATATTGATATACAAATATAATTTCAGCTACAGCACTATTTAGGTTAATAGCAATATTTGCTTTGAAAAGGTCTCCCTTGCTGAAGTGATAATTGATAATTAAAAGTGTATGATGAATTTTCATTAAGCTGTACAATATGTTTTCCATCAAATGCAAAGTTACTATCTTCCAACTATTATAACAGGACAAGACACAACAGGATTCCCAGTAAATCCAGAAATCCTTGTGCCATCACTGTTTTGTACTTCTTTAAGTATGGATTTTCTCCCTGTCTCCTGAAGGAATATGTTTTCATGTAAACATCACTGGACTCAAGAATGAAGGATTAAATTTACAGATAGATGGATATACCTGTGGTAATCTCAACTTTGCACTGCCCAGGAGCACTCTCTTGTACAAAGCAGCTGATGTCTTATTCCATGAGTCTAGGGGAATAATCCCCACTTCTACCAGCCTGCAACATATTGGATGACAACCACCAACACTTTTGCATCTAGCAATGAATATGCTACAAACTGTGAAACAAAACCAGGACAATTAAAAACACTCAATTATTAGACAGTCCTCAAGAAGAGCTACCACAGGACAAGAAAGAGCAGAAGCAATGGACAGAGGACTGGGATAACCTAAAGAGCTCAGAAGCCACAAATATATATACATATATATATGCACATATAGATATATTTGTGTGTGTGTGTGTATACAACTCCTTTTCCAGAACATAGCTGGGCAGTGAGTGAAGGCAAATAGAGGCATAGAGAAGAACTGGAAATGCCATTTCCAGAAGCAAGATTGGTACCAACAACCACACCCAGGGAGACAATGTTCTGTGACTATTCCTCATCCCACTGTCCTCTCTGTCCTCTCTGTTCTTACTTCCTGAAGCACCCTCAAAAACCCAACTGATTTGTCACAGACACATCAGTTTGTTGCCTACAAACTTCCTGTATCTTGTCACTGTTTCTTCAGACTGCCAACACACAGATATTGCAGCGATGAGAACAGGAAAAAAAAAAAAAATAAAGCCTTTCATAAGCAAGACCATCCTCACTGAACAGCGATGGGTTTTGTGCTAGTGTTGTACTGCTGAGACGACAAAGAACTGATGCCAGGTAGTCTGCACTTCCATAATAAATTTCCCACTATTACTCCAATGCCTAAGACTGAGGAGAAAAAACAGAGTGGGAAGAGAAAGAAAAAAAGGAGTGCCAGCAGAGATCAGTCCCGAAGATACTGAAAGAGCATAGTTGTCTGTGCTATGTATTTATGCTCTGAGCACATGGGATTAGAAAGCGCCTCATAAAAGTATGATCCTCATAAACATAAAGGGACCAAAATGAGGTAAGATAGCTGAGTAATTATGGAGTCAATAGGCCTGTCTCATTCTACTGAAATACAAGGCGTTGCTCTACATGGCAAAAGCAGGTGCTTAAACTCTTTCTCTCATACTCTGCAGTTATTAGCTTGTAAGAAGAATAGTATCCCTTTCTACACTGAGAGACCCCCAAAAGAAGTGAAGACGTGCATATTATAATGAAGGCACAAAAATGCATTTACCATTTTCTAATAAAAACAAGAATTGGCACATTTATAAAACCAGACAAATCTGTATTTTCTTCAGGATTTATCTTTAGAACCCAAAGAGAAATTTGTCACCACTTGAGAAGATTTCTATTTCATCAATGGCACTACCGCCCACCTAAGTCTGTCCATGAGTTGGTGTGAAAGAGTGCCATGCCTCCCTGCAACATGCACGACAAAATTAAATACTTTGCATTGCAGACGCATTAGGAGTGCTTTATCATGCTCAGCTGATGTATACAGTAGCTCATTATGATTGGGTAACTCAGCCATTAAGCTCTACAATAAGCCCACGCTGTATACTAAAAAGGGAGCCATGCATAGGCTATGGAGGTGTTGAGTAAAAGAGGTTATACTGTGCTCTACATAATTAAACTTGCTTTCTATCTTTCTAGTATTTTTAGTGAAGCTGCAAGCTGAGTGGGCCAAGTAATTACATGGCCAGTGTAATTTTGTCAAGCTTCTTCCAACTAAAGAGTCCTAGTGTGCTCAGAATGTTTGTGCCCCTTTTCCAAAAGGACAATTGAATATGCTTTAGTCTAAGCACAGAGGGAAAATACAGATCCTTCTCACAGCTAAGGCTTCTGCTTATTCTGGACCAGCATTAGGCACTGCAACAGAATCAGCAGCCTCTATCCCTGACATTAGCAGCTGACTGTTTTCTACTCTGAGTCAGTATGGAAGAAGCAGGTTTTGGACAAGAACACAGGAAAAATAAAAGCCTAACCTTGTAAAGAGAAAGGATTGGAAAGGTCAAAGTAGATAGGAGAGGGAGAAAGAGCAAATGGGTGAAACAAAAGGATACTGGTACTATCTGGGGAGAAAAAAAATAATAATAGTAAGTTGTAAACCAGGAAAGAAAATGGCCTGATTGCAATCAAGACAGCTGAGACAGGGAATAAGCTCTGTCCAAACACAAGGGAAGTGGAGAATTCACAGCCAGCTGGTCAGAGGCCAGAATGAGAAATCAGGCAGTGGAGAAGAAAGGGAGGAGATCTGGGATACAAGTCCAACACAAAGGAAGAAAAGAATTAAAGTGGGTCCCAGGGATGAAGACCAGGATATGGGATTGCCCTGGCTTCATCTCCTGGGAGTATCATTCTAACATCACATAGCATTTCATATTCTTGATTTTACTTCAAGATACAAGCAAAACTTTTGCCATAATTTTGTGAAGTCAGGAATTATGATTTTAAAGAATATCAGGGCAATATTAAATAGCATCCTGATACTGTCTGTATTTAGATGCGATTACACACTACTCTTTTTTGGCTACTTGTGTGCACTCATGCCTTTTCTTTTCATCGCTGCAGTATAAGCAGTATAAGTCTTCCCAGCATGTGTCTTTAATTCATAAATGTTAGGTAGAGTTGTTTCTTTCCCCACTGATTACAAGTGCAATTAAATGTATTTATTCAAATGAAGTTCTTAATATTCACTACCAGTGTCATTCAGAGCTCTAGGCTGCAGCTCAGACTCATGTGTACATCTGCTACCTAAAATTTATCCAGCATTTTTTAATGCAATCCCACCCTGTTTAAAGATTGACCATACATCCCAAGAAGCAAATCTAGTATAACCTTGTCATATTGAGTGATACATTTAAGGACTCAAGCAGAGATCTTGGAACACTTCAAAGATGTGCAAGAAAGAAAAGCATACACATGCAAAAGCATCCCAACCATACACATTAGCAAGTGGGTAATTCAGGCAAACAGGACCAACTTTTAGACTGTGACATTCAACTGGCTTCAGCCAACACTGAAAGGAAATCCTGGTCACAATCACAAATCCTATGGATACTGACTAAGTGAGACAGCTCTGGTTGAATTTAGCATCAAATTATATCTTTTATAGGGATTGAGCAAGTAAACTGAAAGTCTGCTTGTCAACCATTTGTATGGCGTTTCTCTCACTCAAAGTACTGTAGCAAATTAAGAAGGTTGTACTTGTTCTACGCTCATGAGAAAACATTTTTTCCTGGGGCGCAAAGCACCTCTGACTGTATGTCACTCCAAACTCCTCCCCATCAGCCTCTGTATAGGTTTTGTTCAGGTATCTAATTCCAAAAGGATAAAAGTGGGATTTGCCTTGAGGAGGAACCAAGAAGACAAAAATTCCCTTTACAAAATTATTTAGGATGTAGACATGCATTTAAAATACACAGGGAGAGAAAAGAATGGAAAAGAAATTCCCCTGGGGATGATTACCCAGGGCATAGACTGGGTGCAGTGAAAAAACTGCTACACATCAGTGACAGCATTCCAACTATGGATGAATAGTCTGTTAAAAAATAGTAGTTCTCCACTTCTTGGGAGGTTGAAGAACCTACATCCTTGTTTATGTTGGGGATCAGCCCTGATTTCAGCAACTGATAATCATCAATTTGTTTGCTCCCGTGTGACCTCTACTATAAACAGGTAAAATCCCTGGGGAGCTTCCAAGCTGAGTTTCTTTGAATATACCCCAAGGAGGCAAAGGGATGAGTCCTTCCATTTCTGCAGAAACATCTTTAGCATCCCACACAGTAAGGACAAATACAGGAGACACAGCATTGCTTCAGCAACTCAGTCCAACCCAGGACTAATAACAGACAGTAAAAGGATTCTTGGTGACATAGATAGGGTAGAAACTGCTTATGTTCATTTAATCTAATGGGTGAAGCAAATGTCAGCCACTGTGATAACTCTCAAAGAATGCTAATTGTCATCTCAATCTACTGGAAGAAGCAGAACTTCAGGAATTTTCTTCACAATCCTTTCAGACAGCTTCAAATCAATTTTCCCAGTACCTCAGCAAATGCTCTGTTTACAAGGAGAATAGGGCCTTAAATGATGTAAGAATAGTTAAGAAGAGGTACTTCTAGACCAGTAACCTCTCTTGGATGATGTTCAACAGTACACGGTGAAGGCAAACTCATGGTGATACAGTTAGAGGTCTTTCATTGCTGCTCTAATCCAGGTAATGTGACCGAGCAAGCACAGCTCTGTCTCATCGGGTGAAATGCCTGAAGCACAACAGGCAAATGTGTTTCACCCTCAAATTCCAGGAAAGCGTTGTGCAAATACTTTGCGTGGGAAGGCTTTCGTTACAGGACCCATGTGACTGAGTACAGTAAGAATGTCCCAAGTCTCTCTCTGGTGCAACTGCATCATGCACAGTTGGGTATGTAATGGCCTTCAAACCTAAAGATTTTTCACTAAGAGATCATCAATGCAGCAGTAATGAGATAGAGATGGAGAGAGGATCATTTTTAAAACTGAAATGGTGTTCTTTGTTACTAAATCTGTGCTCTGGACACTTCAGATCTGAATCAGCTATTGCGTCTGTACACCTCCCATCACTGTAACCTCACTGAGATTAGTAAACGACTCCTGAGCAAGGTTAGCAAAGTAATCTATTACAAATGTGACTGACAACTTATTTCATGTAAATCAACACGAAGAAACTGTTCTAAAGTACAAATGGTACAACTGCCAACAACTTTTAGAAAATGACATTTCAAAGCAGCATATAGGTTTTACACCCTCATCCTTCCCATCATATTAATGGATTCTCTACTTCTAGATGTTGTTGCTTCTGAATACTACAATTAGCTTTGCTACTGACAGAGCCAACTTTTCTTAGGGAGGAGGGAGGTGCCCATATATTTCTATATATTTCTATATTTCATAATACTCTTGTGAACAAATACTCACAGATGATCAGTTAGGGTAGGTGTTCTGCATCTATTTGTTCTGTGTCAAAGAACAAAAATTAATATGTTTCAACTACCAACAATCAACATTACTCATATAAATCTCCTCATTTGACTTTTCCAATTAAAAACACCACTGAAGAAATTGTTAAACACCACTAATAGTTCCAAGATGTCCTTGGCTTCAGCCCATCTTGGAGCTCTTGCCACAGGACAGTCAGAATTCATTTATCAGGCTCTTGTTGAATCTGGATGAGACGCTGGCACCAGACGAACAACAGGGAAATAATACAAACATTGAAACAAAATAGAAATCACTCTTCCCAAAAGCCTTTCAAATATAATCTAGAGAAAAAGAAATGAGTACAAAGTTAACAGTAACTCATTCATACATTCCCCTAAAGAAACACAGAGCACAGATTATTTTATTTTTTTACGGGGATAGCGAGGATGCACTTTTCTAAGCATGTCATGTGACCACACAAATGTACTAATTGGAGCCATTCTGTCCAATTTGGAACTTGACTGAATTTCCTTACTCTATAGATTCTAAATAAAATTTAAAAAAAAAAAAAAAAAAAAAAAGTCGAAAGAAGTATTTCTCTGACTCCTGCAACATTTGCTCTAACAAGAAGCAGGAAGTTTATTCCAGAGAACTGAAGGTTTTATGGCTCTTCTAGACTTAACTGGCAGTAAAGTCTCAGCTCACCTATCTTCAACTGGAGAGCTACTTAGCAATGCTGCATCACCTGACACAGGATTCTGTCTTATACGTCAGTGAGAGATGAAGTTTCACTGTACTCAAGAGAACACCTGAGCCTTAATGGCACCTCAGAGCTCCTAGTCTATAGCTAAACTGAGGCATGAATTATAGTTCTCTCTCTTTGGTACGTTAGCCCAACCACATTCAGTAAACAAAGAGCAGTACATCTTGAAATCTCTAGCCCTGTGCCAAATGCAGTCCCAAAGGCCTATTAGACTTGGGTTAATAAATTGGTCAAGTGCAAGATGATGTGTAACTATAATTTCACATTAAGCTAACATCTGCACATCTACCAGCCATGTTGATGGTAAACACAAACTTCTTAACAGAGATACTAACGATTTATTCTTTATTCCCACTAAATTAACAAAGATCCCTGACATGGTTGAATAGTACATGCATTAGGCTGGTACACCAGATTTGCTGCAGGGGTAAGATGAAGGACTCTAATTATCCTAATTTAGTCAAGATTGTTTGAATATCTTGGCTTTACAGAGTAAAGAAGCCCAAGGGAGTTCAGTCCTAAATCCCACATCTAAATTCTTTGGACTTATTTTTAAATATTTAGTTCATGAACCTTGGAGCAAATGTCCTACAAGTCTTTTGAGACATCTGTCTGAGTGTCTTAGAGCTTAGTACCTAGCTGTTTTGTGGATTCTCAGCATACCTAAACAAAAATACCTGTCCTAATAAGGAAAATGTGTACAGCATAGTCAACAATGATTCAGTAGGTTGACATTCACCCTATTGTTTTTGCAGTCCTCACAGAATTGGGTGAAGAGTTAGGGAACTAATAGGCATAAGGTCAATTACCTGTTTTACAAGCGACACAAGTGATTGAGCTGAGTTTCCTGCATTTATGTGTCTTACATCCTCCAGTTACAACCACTTTCCTTTGTAATCACAGTACTCCTCCATTCTCTTCCGTACACTCATGAGATGGCCTGCACAAGCAATAGTGCATGCTGCAGCTCATTTGGAGCTACATGTGTTGACTGGTTAGATGGCTGTTAGGTAAGGGATTGATCATTAATGCGTGCTTTTCACCTCAATAGGAAGGAGTAGGGCATTCTAATAGGAGCACATTAGTAAGGTCCCTCTTCTCCAGCCAGCTATTGACAAACATTAAAAATGCAGGCATTTAATATCTTTGGTTTTTATACCATGACTCTATTTTTTATCTAATTTGATAGTGATATTCAAAAGTTATACAGAAAGGAATAAAGACTTGTCTTTGGTTGTAAAGCTTTGATTCCTAAGATCTAGGCACTGTGTAAGATGAAGAAATATTGTGGCATGGACAGACAGATGTCTTCACAAAGCAAAGTCAAACAGCCATTCAAAAAAAGCCCATTTTCTTGTTCTTAAAGTTAATTTGGTAAGATGCCCTAGAGTTGTTAATTACCATCAGTGAAAATGATCAAATACTTCTCACTTTTAAGTCTCCAAGTTAATTCAGTGCCATTTGAATCACTACCACAGAGCACACAGAAAAATAAATAGATAAATAAATTAAAGGAAATAAAAAGGCTTTTTGTTGCCAAGCCCTTGCCAAGTGTTACATCGCCTGAGGGGAAAAAAAAATGTATTTTTACTGACTGAGCATCATGCACATCAGAGTCTACATGACCCAGAAAGTAAAAAAGAATACCTCGTCTGCAAGGATTTAGTTGGGGAAGGATTTTTTCCCCTAAAATTCTGAAAGGATCCTATAAAAGATCTCCTTCTGATCAGAAACTCCACAGATAAAGTTTCTTTAAAAGAAAGCTCTAAATACCTGGTTATAGTGTTCCCTATTGAAAGTATCAAAAGAAAAGATGACCAACTAGAATTCTAGCAATCCATCAGGCACCAGAATAAAGATGCTTTGAGATTTCAAGTTACCCAAATATTGTTTTGGTTTTTTGTCTGTTTTTTTTTTTGTTTTGTTTTGATACAATATCTAGCACATGATCGAGAGCCCTATTTGGCATTCCTAGGTACTTTTGTACTACATACATAGCATCAGCTTCATAAGAGAAAGTCACAGAGTGGCTTCACACTAAAACAGCAAAGCATACAACCGTCTCCATCAGAATAAGAGGTTCTCCTTTGGCTTTCCAAATTAAGGGTATTTGTATGCATAACAAGTATCCATGACAATAAATGCTTCCTGCACCTGCCCCTAAAGCCAGTAACCTTACATTAGACCATAACCTTAGCTCTAGAGGCTGAAATAAACCTAGCATATTTTCAAGCTTCTTGTTCACTGCAGCTTGGAGATTTTATCCACCCGTATTACCCCCTAATACATAGTAAAGCAGTGTTATCTAAATGTTCTCCATTGGTCTGAAAGGATTTAATTACATGTGACAGCAACCAAATGCAGGTACCACTTTAAGAAAAGGCAGTACAAGGATGGCTTTCACTCTCTGCTGTACAATACGGATAAGAGAAGGGAAAGACTTTTATTTTTGTTGATGTTAATTGCTCTGTGGCTCACTATGGACTGGATTGACTCCCAGTACAGCGTTAAGTCACATAAATAGCTGATAAAGTCACCACTACTCCAGCAAGTGAGTATGAGAGGAGTGATTCTCTTTTTTCTCTGTATCTCCCAAGTTCCATCACACAAATGCAATATACAGCTACACAGGAATCATTTCTTCAACATCCAATTCTACATTCTTTTTCACAGGGCCACAAGGTGACAAAGCCAGAAAAGAAAGCACTGCCTAATTCATTTAATCCCCAGTAAAGTCACCAAGCAGAAAAATTTTATTGACCCCTTGTAATAAACAACTCAAGGATAAGATTCATTCAGAGTCATAGCTAAAATGCTCAAAATATTAACTTCTGGAGTCTTATTTACACCATTCTTTCAGGGTGCTCATTACAGCCATTATGAAGGTATATGCTATTGATAGATTTAGGAAAGGGAAGAATCATTAGGCAGATTGGACTCACAAGGAGAATTTAAGCTGCTTCTCTAAGGGTAGAAAACAATCCCTAAATAAGACTGGGAATGGCTATTCTTCATTCCTGCCACCACAAATATGACAACTACGACATCTATTCTCCCCTTTATACACGGCAGGGCTTGAATCAGTATTCTCTACACATTCAGTGACCAGTCAACAGAGAAGAACACTGGACAATGCACTGGCAAAGTTAACTGTAGCAGGAGAAGTGTGGAGAATTGAATCAGTAGGACTTCATCTGTCTATGAACTACAGTGCCTTAAATTTAGCTAGAGGCAGGATACCAGCCTTGAAATCTTAATCATCTGTGTTGACGTGGCAGATCTCGCATTGCTAGAGAAAACAAAAAGCAGGGCAGAGCCCCTTGAGGCATAATGGGAACTTTCAGTAACAGCAAATCCACTCTCATCCAAAGGAGAGTTTCTGTGCTGCACAAAGCTCACACCTTCCCCAGCAGTAGCTGTGGCCATTCAGCTGTGGACCTTAGAAGACAAGAACATTGTGTGTTGTGTAACTGTTGAAATGTCATTATACCATACAGCTGATGACAGAATTCATGTTTTGTTATAGGGCTAGAAAACCAATACAAACTTTCTGTTATGAGCAAAGCAAAAATCAGACTGGAAGTTTTCCCAGAGTACGGGATGAACAAGAGGAGACTGAAGCATAGTTGTCACCACCTTCAAATACAGATGATTTAATTAAAATAAAAAAAGAACATATCTGATTTGACTGTTTTTTCTTCCTTACCCTAAAGTCAGCATATTGAAAAGCGAGTACAATTCATATTACTGAAGAAGCACATAAATCTAGGTGAATCCAGGGGAGGGGCTGGAGAGGTTTGGTAATGAACTTTTCTTGCACAAGTTGGAGCCTAGTTCCTCCTTACATTCTCACTGCTTTTTATTGCGTTAGGACTGAATTGAATCTTCAACTAGGTATAAATATAATGTATTTCCTCACTGAGGCTCCTCCATACTGCCACAGCAATGCAAAGTGAATTTACTGTTGGTCTCCACCAGGAAAACAAGAGCAGTAAGGCTGGGATCAGTTGCACCAGCATTGGGGCATCCCATGCCTGCAGAATTTATTCCACTCTCAAATAGTGAAAGATATCCCAGGAGAAGCACTTTCATCTCTGGACAGATCTGTCCACCCTGTGTACACCATGCATCCCGCAGAGGGCAACCTCAAAGCCATCTTCAAAACTATCTTCATGACCATACAAACAGCAAAGCAGTACACAGAGGTGCTGACACAGCTGAAACATGTAGGTCTGAGCATGCCTGGACGCATAAGGGAGGTTAGCGGACTGTTGAGCATGTCAGACAGGCTGTCCACAAACCAGTCCTGTGGACAGGAGATGAGTTGGAGTAGATACGTGCTGCAACAGTTAAGTTGGTGCACAGGCAAACAGAGGCAAAACTGTGCAAATCCATTAGGGCTAGACAACACACACAATACAAATTTTAACTGCAAATAAGTCTGCAAATGACCTTGAATCATACTTTATGGAAAATACAATGAGCCTCTGCAGAGCACCTGTTTATTAACCTTATTTTTAGAGTCTCTGAAATCGCCAAGTCCCTCTTTGAACCCTCAGAGTCATGCCACACGGCACAAGATGACTCACACTGGCCCTAAGGAGCACAAAAGAGATTAGCACTATTACAATAGATCTTTTGCATTTTCTCCTTAACATCCTTTTGGATCTGGCATAAGTCAGTTTTGTAACAGACAAGTTAATGGGCCCGTGTAATGTGCACTGAGTCTTCTTGTTTAAAACAAAACAAAACAAAACTTTATTTACACAGCACCCAGTTGCTATATGAACTGACAGTTAAGACAAAAGAACTCAAAAAGTTAATGATTTTCTTCCCCCTTTTTTGTGAAACATCTAAAAGAAAATCCCATCTGAATCTCAATTTCACAGCCTTGCCTTATTTAAACAATTCAACTCCTTTTGTCTCTCATTTGTACTATACTATGTGCGTCATTCTGGGTTGTTTCATTACCTATTGCACAATTACAAGTGTTCAAACATATAGAAGGCAAGAATGGCTTAGCTTGTTTCGGTTGCTTTACAATCAATACCTCTGCCTCAGGCGCCAAAGAGCATATGAGAAAATGAGTTTTCTGTTTTTATAAACTCTATCTTCAAGCTCACTTTGATCCATTCTTCTACACAAATGAATAGGGTGGGGCCATTACTGAACAAGTAGAGACAACAACAGTGTTCTGTTAGACTGAATCTCAACAGAGGTGACCACACCAAAGGCCACCTTCTTAATGATCGTGCTTTTATTCCCCAATTCATTTGGAATCTTTATTCTCCCTTCCTGCATTGAACAAATGAAAGCTCTGTGATATCTGTTCCTTTTCATTTCATGGCACCAATGTTGTCTTGCTCTGATCTGCTCTGGTTTGCAATGTTGTGAAGGTACTATCTGCTAAAATAGGAAAAACTATGCAGTTTACCATTGCAGCAAGTGAAAGTTATTTTGAGGAGAGAGCAGGGGATGTTTTTTAGATAAAATGGTAATTCAGGCCATATCCTTACCCAAAACGGGAGAGAAGCAGCATAATACAAGCTGAAAAATTCTGCTAAAGAAGTTTCACCACACAAGGCTGTGGTTTACATATGTGAGGATTTAGAAGCCTGAGGAAGAATTGCAGACATTTTAAAAGTGGTACAACATTTTTTTGTTGGTGGTATAACTCCATTTTAATCCAATGAATAGTTGTTACATCTCCAATGTGCCAACCATTTTGGAAAACCAACCTTTTTAATCCGCCTTAGAGATTTGAAAAATCTCCCCTAAAATCAAAGATTATTTTGATCATAGTTTAGCTGAGATAAGAGATTACTAGCTTATGTACAAAGAGTAAAACATCAAGGAAAACCATAAGGAGGTGGTTCAGAATTCCTTCACACCACAAGAGATCTCAAATACTGATCTCAGCCTTAAAACTAGCTCCCAGTCTCAGCATACACAGCTCCCATATCCTCATCCTCCAGCAAAAGAAAGTTTAAATTCTAAAGGGCGGCAATAACACTAGCCCAGCTACAGCTAGCTGATAGAAATGCAGCTTTCTGTTCAACCTGTGCAAGTACAGCTGAGTGCATTTCTGTCCATATTCTCCCACAGAGACACCTCCCACTGAACTTTAAGTTTGATCTTTTTCCCACTGATATCATGAAAAAATCTCCCTCTGATGTCAGTATGGCCAGGAGGGGTTGGCATGTGTAGGAATCCAGTGAATTGTGGGTGGTTTCTCTATCTTTTGTGTTTTGTGAGGTGTTTAGTAGGTATTTTTTGCTCTCTTGCCAGTTTCCAATTTCATTGGGGGTATGTTACGCTTTTTAAATGGAAAATAACTGTTGTGTTTGGTTGTATTTTGTGAAACGCCCAAAGGCTTTCACATACAAAAGCATCCCATAAAATGCATTTGTGTTTATTATTATTAATAATAATGCCACTGGATTAAGAGCAGTCTAGACTCTACAGATGGCCTCAGCTAACTTGAGCCACCCAGACTGGACAGTTTTTTGCCTGTATGTCTAAAATACCAGGAGGTGGTAGTCTCTCCACTGTTAAAACTGAGCTTTCTAGCTGACTATTCCTGGCAACTCTGGACAATTGCCATCCTGGACAGTTGTCTGTATATTATCAGTATGCAGGTCATTTAAAGACTTATTTCTAATCCAAGATCACGATTAAATGAGCAGAAAGCTACCATTCAAATGATGTAAAGCAGATTCACTAGCTTGTTACTGTCTGGTACGCATTCACTAACTTATATCTACTACTACTTACATCCCCACACACAATATAATACTTTAGTCTTCAAAAGCACCTCGTGGATTAAAAGGAGCTAACAGAATTGGCAGGTTCATTGTTGATGAAGTTATGCTACACTTCAAATGCATTTGTTGGTTATAGTCATCACATACTCATGCAAATACGCACACATGCTCCTGACAGCGGAGCTTGGAAAAAGGGAGTTTGGGCTTTCACTACAGGTACATACGAGGTAGTGTGGGTCCCATTTTTTTTCTCCCTTTTATGAGTATTTGGACAACTGCAAAATATTTGTAAAAAGTTTTCATGAATTTTATCATGAATGACAGTTGCTCAGAAAATTCCTGCCACAGCTGTCTCATTTGCTATTCATTATGATTCTGGAGAAAAGAAATAAAACAGATTCAGGCACCATGAGTACAGTAAAGATGATGTAATGGAGCAGGTAATGCACAGAGCAATAGTTTGGGCAGGACCCTCATTAAAGGCCTGTAGTCCAGCAACTAGTATGGTTAGCTGATAGCTGGAGGTCTGCAACAGGGTGGCTTTTGAGTGTTTTGGTAAGGGAAGATGACTTTATTCTTTACTGTCTCATCTGAAATTGCATCTGATTTGGAATTTTAGCCAGAGAACACTTTAGATGGGGAACCATAGTCCTTCCCTCCAGCTGAACTCTTGGAGTCACAACTACACCAGTACCACAGGAGAGGTACTTATTGCTGGCTACAGGACAACAGTGAATCTATGAACAGCAGGATTCCTCTCAGACAGCTTCAGACAACTGCACTTCCAGAGCATGATTCATCTGACCTATTTAAAAGTTTGCTTTAGCATGAAATAAATCCCACTGTAGATATGGTTCTGTCTCTCCAGTGACTAAAAGGAGAGGCTAGATAAATTTATTTAGGTGGGGAAGTCTATGCTAAAATTTGACATGTGGTCAGCTGGATCCCAGACAGAGCTTCTGAGCTACAACTTCCTTGTGTCATTTCAGAACCTGAGAAATGGGTACTTGTATACAATTAAAATGTCTTTTCCCCAATTATTTTTTTGCTATTCCTAAGGAACAGCCTCCTCACGAGAGGAGTGGAAGGGCAGCACTGAGCTCTGCTCTCTGTGACAGCAACATGGCCCAAGGGAAAGGCATGAGGCTGCGTCAGGGGAGGGTCAGGGAGAGGTTAGGGAAAAGGTCTGCACCAGAGAGTGGTGGGCATGGAATGGGCTGCCCAGGGCAGTGGCCATGGCCCCAAACGACAGAGTTCAAGGAGTGTTTGGACAACGCTCTCAGACATAGGGTTTAGATTTTGGGTGGCCCTGTGTGGAGCCAGGTGTTGGACTCCATGCTTCTGGAAGGTCCCTTCCAACTTGGGATACACCAAATGTGTGGATTTAGACTTTGTTATTTTGTTCTACTATAACACATAAACATAATAGCTAGGCAATCCCCTTTTCAAGTGTCACTGTCTTCACTTTGGCTGCTTGATTTCAGATGTTTGAAAGAAGTAACATCTTAACACAGCCAAGTGGCTAGAGCAGCACCTGAATTCATAGTCACAGGTCAGTAAAAGTCTGAATGGACTCTGAGTTGAAAACTACTATACCTACTGAAATGGTAGATTTACCCCGCTGAAGTTGTCCATCTAGTACCTCACCCAGTATCCACATTTGCTTCTGTCAACACTTGCTGCTGTGAGAAATATTGTCTAGAAATTTACAAAGAGCAAAGCTTTACACTGCTTCACGTGGCCCAAATATTATGGTACAAGTACATTTATGGCATAATTGTTCTAATGATCAGATACAGAACAAGAATATAGATCTAAGAAAGACCACAATACCTAAATTTGAACAAACTCTAAGACTGTGGGTCTGTAAGCCCTGCTCCAGCTGCTACTTAATGCCTGTATTCTACGGGTGCCTCTGCCTGTGAACTTAAAGCTGTCAGGAGATCTAAAGCTCTGCCTTTCCGTGGTTACACCTCAGCCTCAATAGGGCTGAGTATCTCCTACTTGAACCCAATAAAATCCAGGAAATTGTCATTATTCTGCTCCCCTCTCCTCACAGCCTTGATTCATCAGGTGTTCACAGTACACCTAGTGTACCACACATCATAGGCGGCAGTAGATATTGTTGTTTTTCTAGACACTGAAGCTTTACCATTCATGGCTGAGCTGTCAGACTACTCTGCTATCAAGAAAGGAATTTGGGCCACCACAAGGCCACAGCCAGCCCAAGACTGTTCAAATACATATTCTTCATCTGCCACACAACCCCTCAACTATATATACTTGTTTCCTCCTTCTCTCACTGGACCGTTTCTCTTGTCAGAAGCGAATTCAAGCTGATTAGGGTCTGAAAGAGAGCAAGAAAGATTACAGCTCTGTAGCATCAAAGGTGAAACCCATGTTTTTCTCTCAGATCTTGGAGGCTCCCACTCTATTCATTGCAAAGGCACTTTGAACAAAGCAGCCCTTGGAGACTGAAGCTGAGCACGGGGCCCTGGGCTCTTTGGGAGCACAGTCTTGATTTCTAGCCTAGTTCGCCCTCAGCTCTCTAATTCCACAGCAGACCCGCACTGCAGAGAGCAGATAGGCACATATTTCGGGAACTCTCTGGGGGGTGAATTTGAGTTCCCTCTGGCAAAGGCAATAACTAAGCTAGATTTCCCACAGCCTGAGGGAGCACTTTAATCATCAGGCTCCTGTTCAAAAGGCCACCTCCACCTATTCTTCTGCCATGTTTTAGAAGAGAGAGACAAGTTCTATTTTGGAAAAAAAAAAGGGGGGGTGGGGGGTGGGAGGGTGTAACAGGTGGCTACGTGCTGGTGGAGATCCCACAGTGTCCTCAGCATTTCCTAATAGAAAGCTAATTACCTGATCCTGGTGTACCCAGCTCTAGCTCTTCCCACATACCTATATGGGGCCAAGGCACTTAGCAGAGGTGCCTGCTTACCTTAGGCCAGCCACATTAAAGCTCCACAATATAACACTCAGTGTTGCAGCATCAAAGTCCCACTTTGGATCAAGCCTGAGGGCATTACTTGAGGGAATTTACAATGTCAAGACTTAAAACTGTGTATGATATTCATTACTGCAACTACTGACTCTAGTCTAACAAAGGCAGTAATGCCACAATAGTTATTGTTAAGCAATTTAATTGATCCAGACATCTATGCAGGGACATTTTCCAGCTGGGGCTCAAGGCACAGAATAAGCCACCCATCTTTTCATTCCTACATCTGATGACTTATAATTTCTTAACTCAGGCTAGTAGAATGTCCTCAGGCTTTGGGGCTTTAAGCAGCTATTCTGGTTGCTCACCACCAAAACTGACTCTGCATGTATATTGGTATATTGTGCCAGTCACCACAGACGACACCCTTTATTTTTAGATGCAAACACTTTACCTTAATTGTGTATGCAAGTCGTTGGTCTCTGAGGTCCACCTTACTTCACCTTCCAAGATTTAGTGAGGTAATAGAGCTTAGTGAACTCAAAAGTCTTTAAGAAGTATAAGAAATAACTTGGTCTTTATCTCTCTCCTTGCAACCAATCTCCTACCCTTCCTGCTGCTGCCAGGGCCTATAAACAAACACAGTCAGTTCACAAGTCCAAGAGTTTGGAATCTGTGGAAAGGAAATAATTCCAACTGGGATTACTGGTGTAATGATTTAACTTGCATTTTTCTTGGGAGAAATAGATGGCCAACAGTAGGCTGGCCTATGAGCCAGACAGAAAAACCTGTTGACTTTCCTCAATAAGTCCAAATAAATATCTTTACATATCACTCCAAACTTCTATTATTGTTTCATAATACTAATCCCTCAACCAACTCACTTGTAACCTACATCACACTCAATGGGGAGAGTAGGCATCCAGCATAAAGATCTGACAGAGCTTAAGAGGTCTTTCTCTATACTGCTTTTGCAAACAGTTACACACCGCTATATATGAAAGTAGCCACTCAGTGGTTCTTTGAGCCGTAAACTGACCAAGCTCTGGAAGACTCTATAGCAAAAACAAACAAGTGACACCTCTGTACACCCTGAACATTCATAGAGCTCATGGACCAGTTTGATTTTATTTATTTTCCTCATCTGGATATCACGAGACTCTACACATGGAAATAGTATAGGGAGAATATATAGTTGTAAAAGTAATCTAGTAATCTTTGACACTAACTAGCCTATATAAAATATTCTAAGGCAAATTGTCATCAAAGCTGTGAATTTCATAAAATCCAATGGACTGAATCATTGTCAATTCCAGGAGTTTCTTAAAAGTATGGATGCTGATTATGGGGATATCATTTACTTTTCTGATGGAAGGTAGCTAAGTCAGGGGTAAAATGCTAAAAAGATTTTATGATTTGCTAAATGAAATCACTTCCTTTATGGAATCAAAAGGAAAATTTGTGACAGAACTTGAAGATTAAAACTGGCTCAGAGATTTTGCATTTTTGGTGGAATTGACTGCTCATTTAAATGAGTTAAACATGTGTCTGTGTTATGTTTCAAACCACAATGGCATTATGAAATGAACCTTAAATTATAGCAAGCTTAAGTTATGGCAAATAATTCCATACATTTTGATGTGTTGGCTAAACACAGTCCCATGAACAGTAAAAAATAATATGCAGCCATGCTTTAGTTTTGATAAAGGAATTTGAGTAGAGTTTTTGAGGTCTCAAAAAAAATAATCAATTTTTTTTGTATGTTTGCAACTCCATTTTCAGTCAACGTAAATACACTACCTTGAATTTTCAAATGGAGCGTATTAAGTTCAAACAACATATGACTCAAAATAATAGGCTTTTATAAACCGTACCTTATCAGACAGTAGTATCCCTCACTTCACAATCACTCCTTATTCATGTCATCACCTTTTCGCAGTACATGCATTTATTTTCAAGGATGAAGCACAGGAAAATTAATATTTCAACACAAATTTCTGATGAACACCTTGAGAACTCACTGAGAATTGCAACCACTTCCACTGAACAAGACAAATGCATTAGTATCACAAAAACAAGGTCAAATATCTTATTAGCTCTATGTTTTGTTTTGTTTGTTGTTTTTCGGGTTTTTTGTTTTGTGGTTTTTTTTGTTTTGTTTTGTTTTTGTTTTGTTTTGTTTTGTTTTGTTTTGCTCTGCTTGTTATGTTTTATTTAAAAATACATAAAAAAAATAAGTTCTGTGACTTATACACGTTAAGGATATTATATATTTCATATGCAACCTGGCAAGACAAAAGACTGGACATCCATGCCTTACAGTTTCCCCTCCCTGTTTTACAATCAAATAGGCCTTCCAGATAGTTTTGAGGTTTAAGGGAAACACAACTCTTTTACTGATCTAGATTAACTGGATAAGTATCTTCCTATAGTTTTACATTATTTTTTGCTTTTAATAGCTGTATATACAGGTATACAAATCAAAAATACATGTATGTGTATATACAAAAATATACATAAAATACATCAAAAAATACAAGTAGAAGTCCTTCCTGCCCCTTGTCTGTTGTAGTGGCAGAAGAACAGATGGCTGAAATTAAAGAACCACTTGGAGATGTAGCAGTGTGCACTGCAGAAAGAAAACAAGCAGTATTTCCTTTTGGAAGGAAAAGAAAGCTCTCCTCTGAACAAACCAATGAATAAATCTAGGTTACAAAAAAAATTTTCTTCAAAGAAATTGAATCCCAGGTAATACCAACTAAAAGTAAACCATTCATTCTACTTACATGGCTATGGAATCATGTTTTGTTTCCCCCTTAAAAAACAAGAACAACCAACCCACACCACCAAAATACCACAGGGCCAGGCTGTTGCATTTGCATAGCATTTTGAAATAAAAGTCTAAAATAAACAAATAATTTCCTTCCAGTAGCTATACTGAATCAAATATATCCCTGCTGTAAGTCACTTAATGTCAACCACATTTATAGTTGGGATGAATTAGATCCAGAATGTTTTGTTCCGCATGTTCCTACCAAACAAGCCATATGTAATGATGTATATTTGCTTTTGTGCAAAGCACAGCAACTAGAAACAAAAAAAACTTTTCTAACCCTACTGATGAATACCACACTCATCCTATTATTAGTGGTGTTGTATCTTAGGAACAAAACAAAGTCACATTACACATATTAATAGAGAAAGTGAAAGATCATCACCATGGATAGATAAAGTGGTAAACATGTCTTTTGTAGTTTCCCATGAGGTTCCTCCTTCCACTCTTCTGTTTAGCTGTGCTCCCAGCTCCTGAGCTTTCTTCTTACCTGTGACTACTCTAGTGAATACTTATTCAGTATAAACATCCTGACATTATCATGACATTTCATGTCATCTACTTTAATATAACTGAAAAACACAACAATCCATAGTGAATATTGTACACTTTGAACTTCCTGCACCTACTCAAAAATACAAGTTCAACAAAAAACTGTGCTCTCCATTTGCCATTCACTTACATTATGCTTAATTAAACTGTATTTAAATGGGAACTGCTGCCCCTCTTTTACCCTCTTCAATTTTAGCCTCAATCAAGAGCACAAACATATTGCTTCAGCTTTAGCATTTTTGCAGTGTTCTAGAAGATAATATTCTGTGTAGAGCTGAAAGAGATGAAAGTGTGTTACAAAGGGACAAATGAGTACTCGCACAAATGACTACAGGTTAGTAGTTCCAGTACTTCCAGTGCTCTGTCATCTTCAAAGGAAGGAAGTACTTCCTCATGTTTGTTTGAAACTTCCTATGTTCCTGTTTTGCCCATTTTCCCTTGTTCTGTCACTGGGCACCACAGGGCACCTATCTCAGCCACTTAACAGCCACTGCCTAGATATTTTATAAATATTGATATTTATCATTGATAAGATCCCCCTTCAGTCTTCTCCAGGCTGAACAGCCCCTGGTCTCTCAGCCGTTATTAATAAGGGAGATGCTCCAGGTACCCCATCATCTTCGTGATCCTTCAGTACACTCTCTCCAGTAGCTCCCTGCCTTTCTTGAACTGAAGAGTCCAGAATGGGACACAATACTCAGATACAGCCTCACTGGGACAGAGTAGAGGGGCAGAGTCACTTCCCTTGACCTGTTGACAACATTCTTCTTAATACACCCCAGGATACCATTGGCCTTCTGGGTCACAAGGGCACACCGCTGGCTCTTGGCCATCCCGTTAACCAGGACACCCAGATATTCAAGACCTTCCTGGACACCTGTGTGACCTGGTGTAGGGAACCTGCTTTGGGAGGGGGTTGGATTTGATGATCTCAGGAGGTCCCTTCCAAACCGTATGATTCTGTGATTCTGTGATCCTTCTCTGAAGAGCTCCTCTCCAGCAGGCCAGCTCTAAATCTGTACCAATGCACACGGTTATTATTCTCCAAGTATAGGACTCTGCAGCTTGTAATTGTTGAACCAGCAGAAAAGTGAAAAAGAAGTAAATCAAACAAAATTTTTCATATGAGCATATGAAAGCATGGTGGGGATTAACCACTGATTCCTGTGGAATAGGAGCAGGGACAGATAAATTTAATATATTTAAAAATCACAAGCTATCTGTCAGTCCTCCCAGTTGCAGAAAGAGTTGCTGGCCTCAAACCTTCAGAAGTCACCTCAATATTGATGCATGTTGAATGCCTGAGAAGCAACATGGGCCTGATTCACCAACACCACAGGAACACTAAAAATAGTATAGTAATTGGTGCTGCTGAAGAATGTGATACCCAGTAATCTATGCGATATATGGCTGACTATTGAAGATAATGCTCTTTAAAACTATTTGCAATTATTTCAGAGCAGACAGTGCAGATGATTGCTCAAAAATAAGTTTGTCATCACTTGAGACAGTGGCCAAAGAAACATTTCTGTCTCCAGGTTAATCACTTCAGAACTATGCAGACGTCGTGAAGCTTTATTCAGAAGGCAAAAGAAATACTGCAAAAGTAGTGATTTGGAACATATGAATCTTTCACAGTTCTAAGTTTTGCAAGCTTCTGAGTAATGTTTGTCTGCAAAACTTGTTTGACTACAATGGACCTTATTTGTGTAACTTAATTTGGTAACTTAATTCTGTATATTTTTTCCCCCAGAGGTGGCTCAATTAAAGGATAAAGAGGAAAATCAACATTTTTCTACATGAATGGGAAACCTCAAAGTAAATAAAATTGGGTGATCTACTTCTATTACCTTCAGAAACCATAATACATGGTAGTCTTTGAAGAGCTGGCTGACAGGCTCCTTCCCTCCCCAGATTTTGCTTCTACATTTTCCTTTTTACCCCTTAAAAATATCTGATCCATTTTTCGTGCTATTTATGCTTACTTGTTTTTCTGCTTGCTAGTTTTCCACATGCAATTCCCTCTTTCTCCATGAAACAACCATGGCAAATTGCCTCAAAACCAAGTGTTCAGTTTCTGTCACATCATTGCTCCATTGTAGCATTGCCATCTCTGCGTGTAATGGAAGGAGAAGGGTTCAGCCTGCTGCAATCAGAATCTATAAACTCAGAAATGAAATTTAAAAAACTAACTAACTGCCCTCTCTTTTTCATGGAGAGAGCTACAGGTATCTGTGATGAAGCTTTTGCAGCCATTCTCAACACTCGAAGGGACTCTGCCAGTCACTAGCCCAGAGGACCAGACTGCATCACTGGTCTTGTTAAGTCTTCAAAACAGGACTTTCGAGTTTTCTCACTCTCCCTCATTTTTATAGGATGATCTCTCTAAAATTTGCAATTGTTGCTTCATTATCATCCTCCAAAACTGTTCCCTGGTCTTCCTTAACATTGCAAAATCTATCAAAAATGTAAAAAGTGAAGCTAACTACCACATTAGCCCTTTTGCACTTGCATTTTCCCTCTGTTGTAACATCTTTGCTTTTTTCTGCAGCCCATAGAAGAAGCCAACAGAGAAAACAGCAGCATAAAAGTGACCAGTAAAAGGATATAGCCTTTAAATAGCTTTCATAACCCTTCTGAGATTCCATTCTGATCTCACACTGATGAGAATACACCAGTGGATCCATTGTAACAACATATACATCTAATATATTGTAGGATGTAACAAAATCAAAATATGAAATATGTGGAATCAGTAGAGCTATTCCAAATCTTCCCTATACAATCAAGTGCAATTGAAACACAAGTATAGCCATAACTGGATCACTTGCAGGCCGAAAAGTGATATTTAGTAACATTCTACTAATTCCAAACTCAAAGAGGATATTTCAGCATTTTATTTTCTATTGTACAGTTTTATGTGGAAAACTGCACATAAACCCCCGTACCATGAAATGCCTTAAAGCTGAAGGTGCAAAAATGAAAGGGACTGAGAACAAACTAGCAGAATCCTTCCTTGCATGTATTCATTCTTCAATAACATGATGACAGGCGATCTTTCCCAGAACCTCTGCCTCACTCAGCACTCAAAGATGCCAACCTTGTAAAATGAAACAAACTGGTGTTCATTAGTGGGAATGCCTAAGTCTCTTTATCATTTTTGTCATTAAAGTCTGCAAGTATTTTTATGGAAAAAAAAAAAAAAAGCTGACATATCAGTAATCATAAAACATACTTAAGAAAGGAATGGTTGTGTTATCCCCATTGTATGTACCATAGCTGTGACCCTGTGCATCTCAAAAGCTACCGCTGCATCCTCTAGCTCCTACTGACACACACACCATTTCAGGGCAGCATTCAGTTGCATGGAACTCTCGGCATCTTGTCTTACGGTTCTTCTCTGGTTTTAATGTGATGGATACCCAAAAGAAGAAAGCAGCATGCAACTGTGATTAAAGATGATTTTTTAATTCGTCTATGCAATGATACTGCTACAATATTGCACTGACGGCCCTTGCTCAAGCATGTCCTGACATCTCAGCCACCAACTTTACAACTCTTTTAATACAGATTATTTTTAATTTTTGGTAAATTGTTCTACATGTACAGGCTGATCCTCTGTATATATAAATATGAATTTATAAACTTATGCCACACAGAAACAACCTGTTTCTAAAATCTGCAGCCAAAAAACCTTAATTTAACATGGAGATATAGCTGACTGATAGCCAATTTCTGTCCTTGGTATGGGTCAGTCAAGGCATCCTTTCACTGGTGCATTATATAGCTTTGGAGCAATAACAGTGGACTATGCCAAGTTTTATGCCAAGTTCAGGAGCTTTGGAGTCTAGTTTTGAGGAACTTTTCTATTTCGTTGGCTTCTGCCTCTCTCTAACTTTAGAGAGGAACAGGTTGTCTTTGATTCCATTCTACTACTCCATTCTTCCAGCTCTGCCGTCAGAGATATCACCTGTGTCTCACTTTCCACAGCACCACAGGCCAGTGCCAAGTATGTAACATCCTGTCCTTTTCTCCTCCCGGAGCATCACTTGACTCCCATAATTTCAGCCTCCTGTTCCCATGCATAAGGCAACAAAGAGAAATTGCAAGAAAAGCTTTACACAACTTGCTTATGAAATCTGGGAAAGAATTCCCAGCGGAAATGAAATCCCTGAGAAACACAGTTGCCAAATTTCAACAGCTTACAGGATGGGGAAAGCACAGTCTGAGGGGTGTGTGTGTGTGTTTTTTAAGGGGATTGTAGGTTGGAGGACTTGGAGCTAATTTTCATGAGGTCAGGAAAAACATGCATCTCAGATCAAGGGAGAGTTAAGATTCAGTCCTGCCTCAGAAGCACCTTAATGAAAGATTTTCTCATGGCAAAAGTCATGTATTTTCCTTCTCCCTTCACACTCAGAAACAACTGAACTACTTCCTTAAATGTTTCTTAGAGAATAACCACAGAAATCTAATTTAGCCAAATATCTGGGATGGAAAACCCTAACCCAAGTGGCTGAAAGTTTGGTAATGTTATCAGCAACTGCAACAAAAGTCTTATACCAAATAAATAAATAAATAAAACTAAAAAACAACAAACATTAGTCTTAATTGTGTCATTACCAGGTCTACCTGTGATAACATGGCACCTCTGTCTCCTGGTCTCCTCTAGATGACACCTGACTTCCAGACCTGTGGGAATTTCTCCACGTGTTACTGAGTTTAAGTATATCTGTCACCATTTCATTATGAGATTAAAATTATATTCTCATTTATACTCACATCAGAAATAATGGCCTGAGAATACCCATTGTTATTGCTGCAAATTGTAAGTCATGCAATAAAAAGAAGGCCTGGTTATCAAATTGAGGAGCCTGTTTTTTTTCTCACAGGTGAGTAACATCTTTACATCTTTTCACTGTTTACGTACCTGTGTGCAAAGCAGCAGCTTCAGAGGGGCAAGTAGGATTAACTAGCCAACACCCCATGAAACCATACACGTAATGGCTGAGGCAAAGGAGAGCTGTTGTCCCAGCTCTACTAACAGAGCGCTGAAAACTGTGGCGGAGCAGGGGGCTGAAAACATGCTCTGAGATCCACATGAGTTCTTCACACATCAGCCAACCTTTTTGCCACCCCTCTACAAATAGATCTCAGATCCTAAAGAAAGATGTCCTACTTTGTACTCAGTGCAAAATCTTAATTACATGCCGTACCTTTGTGGAATGACTGAGAGAGAAATAGTAAGAAAACAGCACTTGAAATTCTCAGGCATTTTCCCTACTCCTGACTCTTGAGAGAAAGACAGTTGTTTCTACCGACTCTTTGCCACAGTTTAGTAAATTGGTTAATCTCACCCCATCTTTTAATTAGAGAGGATAATGTTATGACACTACTGGAGTTCAAGGCTGAGTGCATCTCAGTTCTGTTGGAGGTGTGGAAACAGAAATGCATTACCTTTCCTGGAATGCTTGTTCTGCCTTTTGGGTAGCTGTCTTTCATCATGTTCAGAGATGTTCAGATGTCAAACAATCTGAAAAGCCAGCAGTGTTGCTAGAGAAACTGAGGTTAAAACTAATCTTCTTTTAAATGTTGAACTAATTCATCGATTTCTCAAATAATATTAAAGCACTTTTAAAATCAGTGTCATAATCTCTGAAGAAGTTAAAAACATTTCAGTATCTATAATTTCCCAATTGTTTACATAAAGGGCATGTCCTGCAGCAGGTATTTTGTCTCTGTTGTTTCATCACATTTACAGCTTCCTGCATTTGCTCAGGCAGCTCTTAGATCATATTCTTAGCATACATTCAAGGCCTTTCCACCTACATCTCAAATAAATAAATAAATAAATAAAATAAAAAATAAAAAATAAAAAAAATTAAAAAGATAGAACTAAAGGGTAGAAGTATGGTATCAAGAAACTGGAATGCCGACTCAAACACTACGAGGAACTATGTAGCTACAGCTCTAGTATTCTTGTTGGGACCCATACTGGGTCAGGCTGGGACAGCATTAACTTCCTTTATAGCAGCCTGTATGGTACTGTGCTTTACATTTGTGGCTTAAACTGTGTTGATAACACAGCAGTGTTTTGGCTGCTGCGGAGCAGTACTTACACAAAGTCAAGGTTTTCTCTTTTTCTGCCCACACTTCTCCCAGCAAAACCAGTCTGGGAATATGCAAGGGATTGAAGAAGCCAGGACAGCAGACCCAAACTGAAGGAATCTCATACAGTGTTGTTCTCAGCAATAAAATCCCAAGCAAAAGGACAAGAGGGGACATTCATGGTAGTAGCATTTGTTTAGAGCAACCTCTACATATGCTGAGTCCCAGCTTCCCAGGAAGAGGCTGGACATCTTCCTCCCTATAGGAAGTAGTGATTTAATTCCTCTTCTGCTTTACTTTGCAGGCCCAGCTTTAATTCCCTTATTAATTTGTCATTACTTCAATCAGCAAGACTTTTCAGGTTCTTTCTATTTTCTCCCCCATTGCACAGGGAACAAGGAGAAGCAAGAAGCAAGGTGGATGAGGGTGGCTGTTTGGCTGCTTGCTGGGATCAGCCAATCAAAGGGTTGCACACAGTAGTTGTGATGCACTGGCCATTTTCTGCTGCACTAGGCAAATCCATCTCTTCAGCACAGTGAAGTAGAGATCTGAAGATCATACCCTGACATTTTTCACAGGCAGTAGTACATGAAGAGTGATCTAAAAGACAGCTCACTCTTCTCTAGAATTGTTCAGAGATGTAGGAGCAGCCTTTTGCCCTACAAACCAGCCACATCAGACTCATCCACTCTTTCTCTTTACCATACATTTTCCTTTATCAAAGAGTCTAGCAGGCCACGCTCCTTCTCTCATAACACCCAGCATTCTTACCTCCTGCCAAAACACAGTTCATCACAGGAGATTAACAGAAACCTTGACTTGCAGGTAGAATAGGGCACATGAGGTACCTGCCCTCACATACCCCAAGAATTTACAACACTGTGCTGAAATAACATCTCACATCTCCAGTATTCAATCAACTTACTGTTATTGTTTGAAACCCCAAACTCTCACAAATTACTGGTATTTTATTTTTAGGTAAACATGAATGTTTCCAAGGAAAGTCAACTCTACATCTATCTCATTCTAATCAAAACCTAACTTTTGCCAGTCTCTTCCTTCTCTTCTTCCCCTACACCCTGAAAAAAGAAAATAATAAAAAACAAACAAACAAAAACAGTGAGCAATTTTCCAAAAAGACAGCTAAAGGCCAATTGCCAAGAAGGTTGCTTTTGCTTTCAGGTTCTGCTCTTCCCTTATCTGCTGAACTTAAATGTTAGATTGATGGTTTCTATGCTCTTAATATGCATTCCTGGTAGCATTTCTGAACAGAATCACATGCACGAGGTATAACCTTGTCATCTTCTCCTCCACCAGTTCCAATTGCATTCTTATCTATTTTCTCACAGCGAAAAAGAAAATCCTGTGAATTAGATCACATGTGGAGATACTCTGGATCAAACTGTTCAAGATGTAACATACTGGGACTAAACCACACCACTGCTTCTAAGATGCGTGGGTACTACCCTAATGGTGATGCTCTTCTTTCATCAGCACATGCAGGTTGTGAGGTATACCAGGGAGTTCAGCCTATGTGGGCTGCCATCTTGTTACACAACTAACAGAGTACATGCCGCTGTGTCACATCTTAAAATTTGCACAAGATGTTCATGAGTCTTTGGCAGTCTTGTTATTTTCTCTGCTGTTACTGTTGCCCCATTAAATAATAGTATATATATTTTTAGTGTTATTTTTCTGTCTTTCACTTTGGTGCTCCGAGACAGAAACACCTCCTCCTACTTGATACATCAAATACATTACTCACCTTTTCTAACAGACTGCCAGTCACAGGTACTTTACTACTTTAGGAAAACACCGTCTTTATCATTCAAAGATATTCCTTAATATATAATTTGTTTTCTTACATTTATCCATCAGAGTACTAGTTAACATAACAACAGAGTACTAGTTAACATAACAAAGAATAACAGTATAGGATTATACTATCCACAATTACTCTATTATTATTTTCCTCTTTGACAGAGCTTTTTTATATACTTAAAGATTCTGTCTTCCTGAAACTTATTATTCAGAAAGAAAAAAGAAAAAAAGAAAATTCATAAACCACACATTCAGTCACTTTACCACAAGATTTTCCAGAGTTTTGATCATTCCCTTGTTCACTTTGGATTCTCTCCAATGAGCTCACATCCTCTTAGGAGGGCACAGCCCAAAATCAGATCCAGTGCTCCAGCTGATGCCTTATCGGCACTGAGTGAAGCAGGATTACTTCATGCATCTTTTCAACTATATTCCTGCTTGTATATCCCAGGTTGGCATTTTTTTAGATTATTATTATTAAATACAGCATTCCTGGCTCATGTTCACACTTGTGATTTACTATAACCTGCAAGGCTTCTTTCTGAATAACTACTTTCTAACCACTTACTCATGTGAATTGATGACTTGATGATGTTCTTCACTAACAGACACTGCTAAAGTAACTCAACTAAAGGACATAAAATCTTAGTCAAAGCCTTTATCCGGGGGTACTGGAGAAGTCTAACATGTTAGTTTCATGCAGCACTAAAGCACAATTGCCCTAGGAGATTTTTTGATTGTCAAATGGATAGGGAGAGGATACACACAAAAGATAAATCATCCTTTTCCATGTGTTTTTTCTAACAAAAGCACATTCACATGGCTGCTGTGTGGTCACTCAGCCACTAGAACTGCCATGAGGCCATAGGGACCATCTCTCAGCTCATCACTGATAGCTTTGTTACCTCTGCTTTGACAGAGCTACTGTTCCTCTGACTAATGTCCAAATTGCATCTCCTTTGTATAATCCAGTTTCTTGCACTGTACATGAACATACAACCCAACAGAGTTAGTATAAATAGTTTTAAAATTATATTCCAGTGGATACAAGCCTCCTAGATCTAAAGAGATGGTGCTTTTCATGTAGGCTGACCAATTTCGGCTGACCATCCTGATCGGAAGTGATATTCTTCTCCTTTATAGTGACCAACACAGATACTGTACATTCATACTACCACAAACGAGCTCTTATCCTTTCTGAACCATTTGGGTTGATGACCTGGAGATCTAAGATAAAATTTGGTTACTATGGTCATTCCTGGATTTTACTGTACAAGGCTAGTGCACTGAAGAGTCAGAAGTCTAAAGAGAGAGCTCTCACATCTACAGTTGCAAAGGCAGTAATGCTTTCTTTACAGACCCAGTCCTCTCTTATGAGCAAAGCTCCTAGATTCACTGAAGTTAACACAAGGTCACTCCACTTGACTCAACAGGTTTCAGGCTGAGCCTGTGCTTAGTAATACACCTCTGGGGCTCCAGTTCTGCCTGTGGCTTTGCTACCTCTATAACATTTGCACCTCTATTCTGGGACACTTTAAGTATCTGGGCCTCGGGTGGAGTCTTTGCAGTGTTTTTCAGCTAGAGGAGAAGGATAAGGTCTCAAGGAATTATCAGGCCAGCCTTTGCAAGGTGAGGCCTTTGGCCATCATTAAAGAAGTTCTGGAGGCAGCAGATGCCTTCAGGAGATTTTCAAAATAGCCCTGCTCCATAGATCTGAGTTGCAGAGCAACAAGACTTAGTTAACAAGTTTGAATATGGCAAAAAATAAAAATAAATAAAATTAAAATTTAAAAAAAAAAAAAGCGAACCTTTTTCATAATAGTAAAGCCTGCATTGCTCTCTTCAAGGGAACTGTACCATTAAACCAAAAGAATGCTCCCTGTTTATCAAGCAGCAAAAAAATAACCAATGACTTCAAATACTTCTTTAATCTTTACCATCCCTACAGAATGCTTTTCTTTTTACATATTTCAGCTGGTTTATTGCATAAATATTATGTTAGCAGTCGTTCATCAGTGTGTAGGTGGGATCGCCAGTAGGCAGAGACAGTGATAAATGAGTCTCCAGGTGTTGCTGCTCTTTTTAGAAAATCCTTTAACAAGCAGTTATGAAGATTGAGGCAATTTTGCAAACTTACAGGAGCTACAGTAAGTTGCTTCACAGATACTATTTTTAAGAGGCACTGTCAACATTGGTGATCCCAAGGAGCATTGTAGATGAACACTTAGCTCTGTTTACAAAACCCAGATAATTATTTATATGTGTTTACTTTTAAGAATGAATTGAAGAGGTCAGGCCCAGGGACTATTGGAACAATGTTTTCATTAATTTCATCTCTGCTTGCAAGAAAGCGAATCTTGCAGTTTTAAACTCTCCTGTCCTTTCTTACACTTGATGACAGCAAACAAATGATGACCTGTTTCATTAAGGTAATTATTCTAAACACCAAGGAGCCAGGAGAGAGACTGCTCAACTCAAGAGATAAGAGTCTGAGGCCTTTCACCTTCAGACTGGAGATCCTACCAACAACCAGACTGAACAGGTTCATTCAACCATCCTATGGGAAAGCATCCTCACCACCATCAACATCTACTTAACCTAGTCATACCTGGCTCTCTGGTTAACAGGCTCCACAGCAAAAGAGAGGGCCTCAGCCCAATAGCCATGCATGAAGGAGTACCGGGACTGGATGCAAACTATTCCATGAAGCACACCACAGGAAAATTAAGAAAAATATTACTTCAAAGCTTGCTACTGTGCCACTGTCCTTATCAACACCATCCTTTGGCGCAGAGAAGGGTGCTGAGAATGGGTGATTCCAGGCAATCACCACCCAAAATACCATTCCAAACACTCCCATGCCAGCACTTGTGATAGGGTAGCAAAGAGGAGAGATGTTTCTAGGTCAGAATCTACAGTAAAGCCTCCAATTAGCTCTTAGAATGGAAATAAACACCATATTGAGGTAGCAGAGTTGTGGAAAACCGTTTGGCATTTCATAACCAAGTCCCCCACCTTCACACTTAAGTAATATTTTATCGTCTAGCATCATGTCTTGGCACAGAATTCCCCAGGTTGAGACTTTTGTAATTCTTGCACTCTACAATGTTTCCCCCCACTCCCCCAAAAAGAAAAAGGTACCTCTGTCCAAAGGCGGAACACAAACAAGCTCCATTGTGAGTCACGAAAACATAACACATGAGTAAGTGCACGCAATAATCTTGGTATAATTTGGCCCTTAGTCATTGTCTAGTTCTATTATGTAAATCTGAAACATGCATTTTTGAAAATAAAGGGCTTCAGTAAAATAATTACTGTTGTAATCCTGGAACCACACCCAATAAACAGTTTAGCAATCAACTGGCTCCATATATTTGAAAGCTATAAACAGATTAGTTCAAAATTAAAATAGTAGGGGACAAAATCTCAGTTGCTGGTGTAAATTAGTACACCTTGACTAAATCAAATTAGCAGTTTGATTTACTTCAATTAAGCTACACTAATTTACAGTGGACTGTCACCTTTTCCTATTTATGTGTAAACGCATCTCAGAGTGTGTATGTGTATATGTTATTTTGTCCTGTATTCTTGGAAGATAGTGATCTTCAGGGCAACAGTAATCTCATTTTTTCTCTCTGTGTATGTATACTTATGAAAACTACGTATGACCTCAGGCACTGTGAGGAGAGGAACTGAAGAAAAACCAGAAAAGAAATAACGAATTATTCCACTAATTCCAGTAAACTCCTATTCATTTTCATAATAATGACATTTACTTGACTACAGAAGACAGTCTGAGACTTCCCTAAGCAAGATTCATTTCAGGCAAACCTAGAAATTATTGTCCATTTACAGTTTTTGCATAATCTGGGATGATGGCCTTTTTTTTTTTTTTTTTTTTTTTTAATTGCTGACTTTACAATTTTCCAGGACAGGAGCACAAACTGACTTTTTACGCATCTATAATGCTATACATTCTAAAACTTATGACCTGACTATGGTCTCATAATACAAATGAGACTTCTTTCAACAGTTTTCATTGCAAAAAACTACCCCTTAGAAAGATCGGATGATTCCTCTGCGTGTGGAAAAGAAACCTTCTACTTGAGTTTTATTCTAGAGTTTCCTACTCCCTCCATGCATCACAGAATTATAGGGGCTGGAAGGGACCTCTAGAGATCAAGTCCAACTTTCAGCAAACCAGGCTCCCTACAGCAGGCTGCATAGGTAGGCATCTAGGAGGGTCTTGAACATCTTCAGAGGAGGAAAATCCACACCCTCCCTGGGCAGCCTGTTCCTGTGCTCCATTACCCCCACTGTGAAGAAGTTCCTTTGCATATCAGTGTGGAACTTCCTATGCTCAAGTTTACTGCTGCTTCCACTTGTCCTGTCCCCACAGACCACTGAAAAGAGGCTGGTCATATCCATTTGACTCCCACACTTAAGATATTTACAAACATTAATAAGATCACTTATTAAAAGTCTTCTTTTCTCAAGGCTGAACAGACCCAGTTCTCTCAAGCTTTCTTCATAGGGAAGATGCTCCAGACCCTTCATCATCTTTGTGGCCTGTTTATTATCCACAGGCTTTGGATTGGTTATCACAGACATAGAGTTAAATGATGGGCTTAGATCAAGGAATGGGAGAAGAAAATTCAGATTAAGAAACAAAAGGCCTTGTACCCTCATGTCATGTACTGAAGTGACACTTTTCCCTTAGATCACTCAGTCTGTCACACTGCCAAATTTTAAATAGTCGTGTCCCTTACAATTGCTTTCTGGAGATCTGTCTGGATTGATCTTTTATCACGGAAGCAGGAACATAAGATGGAAAGGAGAACAAAAGTTCACAGACTGAAATACATTTTGTCAGTGTGGGAGGACAGAATGCTTTTTCTAAATGCTCTTTAAATCATAAAAAAAAGCAATGGTACTACCAATGGGGAAGCACATAAGGAAGAAAAAACAAATCCTACATAATTAAGAAAGCCAAAATGAAAGAATGAGGAAATTTTACACTGATCTAATTTATTTTCAAGCATTCACACAAAAATACTTTCATGGATATAAGTTATCTTTTTGGAAGGTATAGTTTACCAGGACTATAGTTCTTAAGAAGATTTGAGTGGACAGAAAGAAGCAACTCCTTGTGTTCAACTGCAACTGAAAACAGAATGAATGCAACAGCTGCATTCGTTATTACATTAGTATCTATCATACACTGCCCACAGTAATGCTTTCCAACATGCACCACTAACACACTGGCAAGCAGCATGAACTTGATTCAGCATTCTTCATCTCTCTGTCTCATTTCACCCCCTTGTTCTGCTGTAAACACATGGGTTTGACTGCAGTGTCCAGTAAAAACTTGTAGCCCATGGGGGAACCCTTCTCTGCATTTTCTTCTCATTTGTTCTTTACAGGCGTAAGCCTAGGGAATGGTCTACTTTACAATGTCTGTCATCTCATGACTGATGTTGAATAACAAGGAACAAATGTGAAAAACTTTATGAGAATAGCACAGGGCTTTGACCCAGGGAGAAGACTGTTCTGTATGTTCTCATTAACACAACACTGTGCCAAGAAGTGCAGCACATGCTTCTGGCTGTCCTGGCTGGAAAAGCAGGCAAAAGTAGAGTGTACTTAGCAGCATGTGGTAGGACAGAGACTAAAATGCTTTTTGTATTGCTTTCCCACATCTACATTCATCTTCCAAAGCTTAGAGAGTGCTGTACTGACTAATAGGTTCGAGCAAACATTAACAGAAGAAGAAAAATGAAACTAAATCCTGACTGTATGTTTTGATAAAAGCCTGTTTTCCATATGCTCTTCCACTTGTTTCGTGCTATCTGTCACACACTCCAACAAGTTTAAGGGCAGGAACATTTGCAGAAGCAGATAGTTCTTATGCAAAGCATAGTAAATGTGCAAATAATAAATACTCTGAATTTACACATGACAAAATGTGCATGAATCAACGATTCATTTCCCCCTCCAAAGGAACACAGCTAAATCCTAAGACTGTACTAACAGGTCAAATTTAGACAAGACGTCACATTGAGTTGAAACTACAAAGCTGCCTGCCACTTCATGGGTAAGGATTTCTAGGAACTTTCAGTATCACACTTGAGGCTGAGGTTTTTGTTTGTTTGTTATTAAATTCTCCACTGCACTTCAGGTTTCAAAAAGCAGTTTTACAAATGCACTGCTGAATCTCAGAGTCTTATGGAAAGCTCAATAGTGGCTTGTCTGATTTGAATTTTAACCCCTGCGCAGCATGTAATTATGTAGCTAACTTTTAACAAGTTGCATTGATACCTGAACAGAGAGGGAAATTTGAACCAACAAGTGGTGTTTACCTAGAAACTTCTAAAACTCTCACTGTCAGTTTATCAACGTTTCCAAGCTCCTAAACACCTTTCTAGAACACAGCATTCAAATCAGCTTCAAGAAACCTGGAGTCTCACCATGTAGACTCATTGATTTCTAATTGCTTCTCCTTGCCCCCTACTGCGGCACTAAGAGCAGTGTCCCCCAGGACAGATGTACTTTTCATCAGCGGATCTCAAAGTGTTCCAAAGAGGATCTCTGCGCTACATAGGTAATATTGGGAAGCTGGCCTTCGCAAACTAATGCAATTAGACATCAAGGGGATCCTTTGAAGTTGCTGGAATTATTTCCATTGGGCTCTGTGAACACTGAATCAGGTCTAACAAGCTGATAGACTTGTTAAACTGTGAGATGACAGGTGCCTTTGACATACCTACATACAATGATACGCAGAGACGTAGCTTGACCATCTGCGTCTCAATTTCCTCATGTCTGAAAAATGGATAACAACAGCTATTTACTCATCTCTATAGAAGGCCTGATAATATTAAAGCAATTGGTGAAAACTAATTAGCTAACATTTGAACAGGGTTTGAAAATTTAAAGTACAACATTACTGCTAAGTACTATTACTAAATTAAGCCAACTGTCACTAATAGAAGATAGTCTGATCCTTGCTGCTTGTTGACACAAGGCCAATTATAAATAATGAGTTCCATAAAGTCTAGAATCATAAAGTCTAGAATCTGTCATACATTCTGAAATTAATGAAAATTAAGAGGAATAAAGTGATATAACATCATCGTTCAATATTAAATTTATTGGATTTCCAAATTTTAATCATAAATGCCCACAACAATTTCCCTTTCTGTATGTACTGAATAACCAAATGAACCACCCACACTTCCTTCATTGTCAATAAGGTCTGGATTAGCCTTGTGTCATTAGACTACCTTCTGATACTGTTAACTTCTGTGTCATGAGTACTGTTCAAAGGTTCATCAAGCTCCAGTTAGGTTTTCCATCCTTCCTACTCCATCTGGGAGGTTACTACAGAATCACATTTTTAGTAACCTCTTAATTATAAACCTAATACATTAATGACCAGCCTATTACTATTTAGCTTTTCTCAAATTACACTATAAACTCACTGTTATTCTGAAGTCAATTAACAAATCCAAATCTTTCTCCACCTAGCTCTTTCCCACCTCATGATATATATTGGCTTACAGGGATCAAAAAATTCTGCTAAGGGCAAAAGTCCTCAACTTTTATTCTATTGGTATGATGCCTGTCTTCGTGTTCTCCTCATACTAAAAGGGGATATTTAGATTACATGGTAGGAAGAAGTTCTTTACTGTAAAAGTGCTGAGGCTCCTACAGAAGCTGCCCAGAGAACCCGTGGATGCCCCATCCCTGGAGGTGTTCAAGGCCAGGCTGGATTGTGTTTTGAGCAATTTGATCTTGTGAAAGGCATCCCTTTCCTAGGATGGTGGAATTGGAATATCTTCAGACTTCCTCCCAACATAAGCCATTCTTTAATTCCATGAAATATATATATATATAAATTGAAAAAATAAAAAATCAAGATTTTCAAACTCCAGGTTCAAACAAGTACCATATTCTATGTTAAGCTTTAGAAGCGTAGAGGTAAGTATAGGTCTTCATACATCTTCTAATTATTACCTACAGTATTTTCAAAAATTGTGGGGAATTACTTCTTTTCAACTGTCGAAAAAATTACTGGTATTTGTTACCTCTATTTTGACAGAACTGGTTTAACACATTCTCAAAAAAAATACACAGCTTATTCTTCTTTATCATCACAAGGATGTCATCAGCCTACCACAGATACTGTCATAAATAACTCCGCACCACAAAGAAACATGATCCTCTAAGTGTTGAATTAACATGTGTGCTAAGGAGGTGCGTATCAAGTCAAGTGATCTCAAAATATAACTGATCCCCAAGTGGGGATCAAACAAACAAACAAGAAAACAGAATCTTACCTTCAAAATACCAGGAAATACAGCTACATAGGCCACGTTTTCCGGCAGCATACACTTCTTACAAGGCAGCTGCTGGAGTTACAGAGCTTAATCTAATACACGGCTTAGTCTACAGCTTTCAGAAAGAATGCTTGCTGGTCAAGCAGGTGATCAGGGACCCTACATCTTTTCTTGTCAAGCCAGTAACACCTGGGTACTTCCTCCTCTCCATTTCCATCTTGTTTCCAAGGCCACATGCAAGCTCTTTCTCTCCCTGTGGGCAGTTGGATTATGCTCTGATGGATACTGATCATTCAGCCACACATTCTCTATAACACCCACTGCACACAGGCTCACAACTTCATTGTCTCAGGGGAGCTTAAGTAAAATTGTCCTGTTAGGGGAAACTCCCTCCCTGCCAGTTAAGACCTCCTCCCTCAAGAAAAAGAATGTCCCCCCTACACATTTTGCCTGGAGGAAGAAAAAAGCATCCTATTTTTCTAAGTCTTATCCCTTTCTTTCTAGGAAAACATTAAATCAGCCAAACAGTCTCCAACAGAAAAAAGGGAAAGCAACAACTAGAGGATAAAATATGGAAAGAAGTGGTAGTGCTGACCTCCTGGCTTGAGGGCAATGTGGAAAGGAAGGCAACACTGAGTGGGAGGAAGGGGCAGAGGAAAACAGTATGCATTTGTGCGCACACAGGCAGAATCACATTTACCAGGGACAAGTACAGAGATGTTAGCTTCCCTATGGGCAGCAGTCTGTGTAGCATGCATTCCCATATCTTGTGGTACAGTCATGACAGCACAGCTCAGCTGCCCCCACCCCGTTCAGGAAAGGCCATTGCTTGTCGTGAACAAATGTGTTGGTATCTACAGGTACATATGTGAAAGGGCTGGTTTTATGAGAAAACATCATATTACAAGGGCTATGTTCAGTTAGCATGAAACACAATTTATAAGATGACATAAGGAACATGATCTGATCTTGCATTTGTTCCACGTTTGCAAGTCCTAGAGGCCAGTGTGTGCAGAGACTTCAAAGCTGAAAACCTAATTCCTCTGTGAAAAGTAATTAGGAAAAAAAAAAAACAAAAAAAAAAAAACCTTGTATTCTTTGCACTTACAAGGGCAGCTCCCCTTACACCAGATACTGCTCTTTCAGCAGATCTTTGTGGGTGGAGATTTCATATCAGCGTGTCTGCCAGTTCCTGCCAGAGTTTCATCCAAGCCACAACATACGGAGTCAACATTAATTAGCATTAATTATTATTTATAAGAAGCAATATTATCTCCATTACTATCATTCACACTTATGGTTTTTTGTGTGTCTTACACAGGGCTCATGCACAGTGCATCACTGCCACATTAGACAGAACTAGTACCCAATAGAGTCTGCAGAATAATAGAGAGTGTAACCATTCTTAAACCATTTTGAATATATCACTGTAAAATGTCTGAGAATTCCCTTTTCTACACTTCCATAAACGTGCTTTCTACACTTTGCATATAATCAGGTCAATATTACTCTTCTTTTTCCATAGTCAGGAAGGACAAAAAGTGGCAAAATGACCAGTAGATCATGAAATTGTTTCTTTTCCATCAGAAAAAAACAGAAGAGAACTAATACAAGAATGCCCTCACATCATTTGGAATCACCATAATAGAGCAATTCCAGCACTGAGCTCTCAAGTGAGCCTTCCATGCTTTACCTAAAGCTACTAATTTCATATGACTGGGAATAGCATGCTGAATGCATTTGTGTAGACTTTATTCCTTTGTCATTTTTGTTGGTATAAGCAGAACCTCTCAGTCACCTTTTTATTCTGGTCTAAATCTTCTGTCCCAAACCAGAATCTCATTCTATAAAACAGAGTTGTGTGTCAGCCAGTGGGGTTGATTTTGCTTAGTGACCACAAAACTAAGAAAATTTGAAAGGTTACAAAACTCAACTCAAAACAACCAATTAGTACTGATCTCTGCTATTAATAGTACTGAAGTTATTAGCATCGTTGATAATAGCTGTTCATAATTAATGATTTGCATAAATCAAATTGAGCTGGAAGAAGTTGCAAGCATTAGCAAATCCTATAATGAAGAAGGTGTATATTCTCTTTTTAATGAAATGTGCCTCACTTCTAGTTTAAATGACATTTTTCACCACTTTGCTTCTTGCTTATTTTGTTGCTTGATGCAACACACAATGGAACAGGCACCACGATTAGTGCAGTGAATTCAATTTAGAAAGACAGTTTTGCATAGGCCAAGGTTAATGAAACCACTTGAATATGTTAAGGTATATTCCCTTGGTCAATCCAGGCTTGTTGGAGAAACTAATAATAATCAGTTGGAACTGCTGAGTCAAAATTATGAATGAGATGGAAACACTGAGCACATTTTACATGCTCCCATCACTTATATCCTAACTGTGACTGTTGCAATCCCAAATTATGCATAACTCTGAAATACTACATACTTTGACCAGTAGGTATTGTGACACTTTGCTGTGGAGTCACAACATGTTGTGTCACACAGCACTCACCTTTCAATAAGCAGTACGAACTGCACAGAACAGGAAAACGCTGAGCTGCTATTTGCTATTAAAAGCCAGCTTCCATCTGAAAACGTCTATGAACAGACTAACTTCTATCAATCCATACATTTTATTTTCTTTGCTAAGAGATCAGTCATGGTTTGCTTCAACCATCAGAAACCTAAGGAAGAACGATTAGAAAACTAGATATTGTTGGCATATTTATCAACTTACCTATTATTAATAATTCCTGTTAAGTTCAATAAAAGGAGGCCTGAGAACACTGTTCATAACTAGTTAGTAACAAATGCACACAATAATGAATGCATTTATCTGCAGACATAAAGCACTATTTTTTAATTTTATTTTTACTCAAGTTTCCAGTTCTGAAGCGTCGTACTCTTGGTTAGCATTCTTCAAATGACAAGACAAAAGACATGCTTCCAGCATAATAAAAGCATTCTGTGTGGAAAACAATTTGATCCTTATTGTATCTGTAATCAGTAATTACCATGCCATTATATTTATACCATCAGTCAGTCACCTCTCTGGCATAAACAGACGCACCTCTTTTGGCAACAGGGTTTCAATCAAACATGCTAGCAGTTATCTTCATCCAAAACAGAGACAGCTAAACACAAAAAACGTGCAACCTATTGTCCAGGTCATCACACAACACTTCACTGAAGTTAATAAGGCCATAGCATCTGATAACACATCCTATTAGTCACAGCATAATTAAGTTATATATGGAAAGTTAACAGAAAAAGATAACCAATCAATGCAACGCAAGCAATGAAAGATTCAGTATGGCAAGCTTAAGCTAGTTCTGTTAAGCAATATATCAATAACAATGGAAATAACAGTTTGGGAAGGCTCACGGTATCAGTAAAGATATCCTTGTTACTATTGGTTAAGCAGAGGCAAGCATCAGGGAATATGCATACACATATTAACTCACCTTTTCCAGGAGCAAGCACTGATGTTCTAGCTTTTCATGGAAAGATGTTACAAAACAGACCTTCTGCATCAGAAAGAATAACGAGTGAATTCTGTCCAGGCTAAGAAAGAGAACAACAAGCCTAGAGGTGGAACACAATGTGCAGCTTTTAAGCAAGAAATAAATTTTGAGGAGCAATCACTCTCACTTTACACAATTAGTTGGTTTAGCCCACTATGTTCAGGTGTGTTTTAACTTTGGGATGAATTTTGATTAACAGGGAAAGTATTCTCTAATAATAAACAACTCCAATTAATCAGGGCAGCCTGAATACTTAAAAACTGGGAGATATGCATTTTAGGCACTTCCTAAAGAGAACACAAGCAGGTTGGATCTCACCTCAAATACACGTAGAGCTCTCTAGCATATTCCGGGTGATTACTTCATGTGTTGCAAACACCTGGTTTGGGCTGAGATTATGAAAAGCCCTTGATGTGACAACATCTGTAGACACCTACAATTTCAGGCAGCGGTTCTGAGAACTCGCTCTCTGGAAAGCATAATTCGCATACATAGGTTGCACTGAAAGTAATGCCTCCTATTTATTTCCATGGAAACTACAACAGATACAAAGAGCACAGTAACAGTATTAGACAAAGCAAATTATCAGCTACAAGGCTCTATTTTTGAACACAGTCAGCACCATTAACTATGCATTTTCACATGCAATGAACAAGAGCCTGAATGCTGCACTTGAAACAGTCTGCGTGGCTATTTGGAAAGTGGTTTGTCTTCCTCATCACTACCACCACTGCTGAAAAACACCACCTGCTGCCTCAGTTGCTCACATTCTCTGTTTGGTCTCTATAAATTCTCAGCAAGCACCAAAGAATGTTGATGGATGCCATTTTTTCCATGGCAGAATTCAGTGACACACTGTTGCTTCAGATGCACATAATAACAGATGGCATTCTGTCAGACTGTCCCTCTGCTGCCCTCTGTCACACAGCAACAAGATGGAATGGAATGCTGGTGGGAAGGTTCAGCCTCTACTGACATGCCACCAACACCCACTTCTGATGTCAGAGTCAAACGTAATCAAATAGGAGGCATTACTTTTGGAGAAGCCCTCCTATTTAGAAATTTTCATTTCAAACTCACTATCATATTTTCAGCTCAAAGATTTTATTGTATTGTTGCATATGAATTTCTCTATATTTTCCTCTGTTCAAAGTGAAGCCATTCTCCTCAGAGAAGTTTTGTACCCTATCCAGTAGTTTTCTTGTGATAGACTGAAATACAGAATCATAGAATGGCTTGGGTTGGAAGTGACCTCAGAGACTGTTAAGCTCCAACCTCACTGCCACAGGCAGGGTTGCCAACCACTAGATCAGACTGCCCAGAAACCCATCAAGTCTGGCCTTGAGCACCTCCAGGGATGGGGCACCCACAGCATCTCCGTGCAGCCTGTGCCACTGCCTCACTACCCTCTGAGTAAAGCATTTCTTTCTAACATCTCACCTAAACTTCCACTCTTTCAGGTTAAACCCAAACCCCTTAAATGGTATTTTTAAAATGAAATTTCTTGGGCCATCATACATCTTATCTCTGGAATGGCAGACTCACAACAGACTGAGAAAGGCAGATTTCCTGCAATGGTCTTAGGCAAAAACCTTTGGCATCACTAGAATGAAAACTCAACTGGAATATCCCCAAAAGTATACTGCTGAAGCTAAAAAGAGTGCAAGTCTTTTCTGTGCAGAACAGGTAAAAACAACAGCATTTTATCAAAGCTTCAAGATGTGAAATGAATACAAATGTCTGTGTAAGTTACAGCTTGTACTTGCAAATTAAAAGGAGCCAGGGCACAGGCTCAAGAGCTGGCATGCAATTATCCACACTGTTTAACTAGTAACAAACTTTCTGACATTGCCTATCCCCCGTTGACTGGTGCTTTCTCATACGACTCACAGGTATGGCTCAGGAGATAGTATGGAAAAAGGACCATTCCCTCTGGGCAAAACAAATGAGGCTACACATTTGGAAGGAAGTGAATTTAGCCACACGGACACAACCCCTCAGGGGCAAATGTATTAGTCTATTTTACTTGCTAGTACTAAGGTAGCCATAAAGACCGGATGGGACATTGTGGGCATCTTTAGAGATCAAGATTGTATCTGCAAGACTCACCATACTAAGACCATGATGTTTCAAATAGTAATGGATATACTCATGCAACAGGGTAATTTTCCCAAATTAATTAGGATTACTCCTCTGCATAAAAGTATGCCAGCGTAGGTGTTTGCAGAAGAGGTTTTGGAACGTCAGTCATCATATACCCATCAGTTAAAGTACACTCATAAATGCTATTGCTTGGAAGATTGTATTAGCCTTAATATAAAATACATGTTTTCTGGGTCTGATGACTCAGGAAGAGCTTGCAAGTCTATACCTCAACCCATTAATCTTATATAAATAAACTTTCCCCTTGTGAAAAGGAGTACCATAGCATTAATAATACGAATCTTTCTCAACAGATTCTGTAAGAATCATTTAGAAACATTTAGATTAATTATTTGTTGTGAATTATTCACTTAGCTCTGTCACTTCAATCATGCAGCAAGGCTCTATTTCTTTCGGCAACATGAGGTAGTATAATAGAATACGGAGTTTCCACACTGAACTCTCATAACCAACACCATTTAATTAAAATCTCAACTGTGAATAGTCATCAGCCCGGCCAAAGTTTTGAAGGTTTGAATTCAGGCCCACTGGAGTGAAAGCCCCACCTATTGAGTTTGCTTCTGCGCTTGACTCCACCTAACTTAACCTAGGGGCCAATCTTTAACAGCAACACGTGCAAAGGCTGAAGTTGGGGTAGAGGGTACAGAATGTGCTACTTCACGTCCTGCCTTCAAAATAAACTCTGCTCAAGTCACCAAGATTTACTTACAGAGAACTGATGGGTGTTAAAGTAGCATGCTAGGAGGGCGTTTTTCCTACACTTTGATAGCACTTCAAGGTCTTAATGTATATGGGGCTTTGCTAAGCCTCTTGGCATTGACTCCATCTCAGCTGGAGAAAGTTAAAATGGACTGTCTTCCAAACAGCCCAAGTAAATCAAGCTACAAATGTGAACTTTCTTAAGAGATGAGGAAATGTCTCCATAGTCAATGACAAGTGCTGGAGCTTTATGCTTTTCTGAAATCAACAGAGAAGTCTGAAAAAATTTGGAAAATTACTTCATCTTCCTGAAATCCCCCTTTGTACCTCAGTCATGTCCAGCTTCTGGTTCAGAGTCTCCTGTTCTTCACAGCTTGTGGAGATTTGCATTAGGGAAAGAAAAAATACACATAATTTGCAGAGAAACTGCAGTTGGAAAGATAAACCAAACTGATGCATATCAGTCCCTTTCAAGAATTACATGTTCAGCCTTCATTTCTGCATTTTCTTTTTCTTCAGTTAAAAAAACTCTTCAATCACTCCTAGCAATGAAAGACAAGAAAAGCATACCCTGACCAAGAAAATGCAGATGAAAGACTATAGCTTCTAAACGCACCATGGGAAATGAAAACTCAGAGAACTCCCTGCCCTGAGGAAAGCTATAGAGGTGAACAGTCCAAAAATAAATAAATAAATAACTCCACCAGAAGAAGCCGAGAAATCGGAGATCTTTGGGCATCCTGAGAATTTGCTACAGGCTGGGTGGAATTGCTCTAAAATGCACTCTTGGTTAGAGCTCTCTGCTCTGACTCTCTTCACATCTCCTTCTCTTCATTTCCATTTTAGGACAGTCCCCTTTTCCTTTTTCTCTCCTCTCTATGTCTCATTTGCTTCCCTTCCCCATGTACTTCCCTTTCATGTTTCTTACAGTAAAAACTAAAGTGTTCTCAAATATCATTTTCCTTATGAAAAATACACCCCCACAAAAAAAAAAAAAAAGCAAACCCTATATTTTTAAAGCAAAATTATCTATGTAAACAGAACGCAAACAAGCAGCTGTGTCACAACAGCAATTACAAGCCCAAAGAAGTCTAGATATTGTTTATACTAGACTCCCTATGTGCGTGTACACATGTATGTACCATCACCTTCTCTCAATCCTAACTGACTTACAGACCTTGCATCAAAGCAGCTTCAGAGGCATTTAGCAAGACCTGGTCTTAACCAAACAAATCAGGATTAGTGACAGATTTACAGGGAGAAGATACTGGGTGTGACAGGCCTGAAAATCACTAACAAACATAAACTGACTCTAGTCCGTGGACTATGTTTTACTTACCAGTTTTGGGCTAACACCCAGGACTTCTCTTTTCTTTCCAAAGGTATGATGTCAGGCACATGGCAGTTCTTGAGTTTCTGTGTAAGCCAGCATTGCCAGAGGCTCTGTGCAGGTGTGGTTAACAGTTATTTAATGATTCTTCACAATTGCATGTATCTGTCTGAACATAAATACAGTCTGATCGTAATCTTTCTTTTCACACCATGAATTTGCCCTAGTATTTCCACCCTTGCAGGTTCTCGAATGCCTGATCCTAGTTATTACAGAACTTGGATTCACTGGATTGTTTCAGACCATCCTGAGCACTGTGTTGTACTGGTGGCTCGGTGAGGTAAGGGGACTGGCAGCAGTGTGCTTGATGCTCTACACATAAATTCTCGGAGTTTGGCTCCCTGGTCACTCTCTTTTCCACATGTTTACACACTAGCAACATGTATGGTTAAGTATCTAAAAGTAAAATTACAAGAAACAGCCCTGGCAGTTCCTGGTAAAAGATTCCAGACTTCCTCCTCTCCCCAGCAGCTCCACGAGCCTTTATTCAATGTAAATTCTAGTAATTTTCAATTAGTTAAAATAATTTTGAGTGATAGTTTGACTGTTTCTTTTCCAAAAGGTAATAGTTTTCCTAATTAGTCACCTGCTTTGATAAGGCTCTGACTTTTACTCTAATCTAAATTAACAAGACTTTATCTACCTGCATCGTTTAAACACACCCTACTTGCAAATCTGGTATGACTAAAAACCAAGACAAGTGTTTGGTTTCATTTTACATTTGCTTCAAAGTGCCCCACTTGGAGGTTAATTATTAATCTACTCGACTGTATGTAAAGGTTCAGGGAAACAACAGGGTTAGTAGGTAGAGCAGTAGTTTGGGAATTTGGAAACCTGTGTCCTATTTCCAACTTAGATCTCATAAGTTTGGCCAATACATCCACATCCTTGATGCTTTACTTCCAAAACAGAAATAGAAACACCCTCTGCACAAAGCCCTTTGACATCTTTAGGGAAGAAACTTTACATGTGTGAGGCAACGGTATGTTTGTTCGCACCTTCAAGAGACTGAAACTCAGCTAATCCCTTAAGAACCCAACTAGGAACTTGAGATCAGATACTCAACCCATGCAACTCAGCAAAACTAATGACTTTGTCAGAGCTGTAGAGATCTGCAGTGGCTGAAGAACCAGCTCCTCAAGCTTTCACTGTATTTGTCTGTCATCTGCAAAATGAGGAAAACACACCTAATCTCTCGAGCACAGTCTGGAGTTCATAAACCCCCTCCCTCTGCCATCCTGTGGTATTAAAATAGATGTACCCTCAGTGTAACTGTGTTGCCTATCTCAAGGCCCAGCATGCAGCAGCACAGACCAGATTTTCTAAGAGAGCACAGATTGTCTGGGTGGTGAGAGGATTTGATTCTGACCATTCAGATCTTGAAGCAGGGAAGTGAAAAATGGCACATGGGAAACAAAACACACACAGGACAGACAGGGGAGGAACTTTTTATAGGGGCAGATAGCAACAGGATGAGAGGAAATGGCTTTAAACTGGAATAGGGTAGATTTAAACTAGGTATCAGGAAGAAATTCTTTACTGTGAGGGTGGTGAGACTGGAACAGATTGCCCAGAGAGGTTATGAATGCCCCCTCCCTGGAAGCACTCAGGGACAAGTTGGATGGGCTTTGAGCAACTTGATCTAGAGGAAGGTGTCCCTGAATATAGCAGGGACTGCTGGACAATCTTAAAGGTCCCTTCCAACCCAAACCATTCAATTCTATGATTCTATAATCTAGAGACATTGCTACCAAATTCCGCCTACCTTAGGAAGGCCACTGCAGCCTGCTCCTGAGTAACACAGTTCACTTGATCATGACAAACGAAACCAGAGAAAACAAAACAAACACAACAAAAAAATTCAAAGTTTTTTACACCATTAATTATTCACGTAGTTGGTTAATGCTTATATAAACAAAGGGGTTCCAACCAGAAAAAGCTTTTTGAAAACAAGAAAATATTTTATTCATTTTAAAAAAACAAAAACAAACAAACAAAAAAACACATAAGAATGTGGAAGGAATACTTATTGTTATTCAGATGGAATATTATTGGCAGGATGACTCATTTGTTAATCCACAGTGCTATAAATAGTACCGTAACTCAGTTGAATGGAAACATATCCTTCACTATCTCTAGTCACTTGTTTACCCATGTAAAATACATATGTTTTTGAGCTGGCCTAGGTGTATTCCAGAAAGGGCTAGCAAAGTTCAGGGACTCCATTATACATTCAAAGCCCTTCAGCTTTCGATTAATTTTCTTGCACTCCTACCATGTTGCTCACTCTGCTCAATGCATGGACGTAGAGGCAATAAAAGGCTACTGTAACAACTCAGCCAGTGTTTCCTCATATCATGGGCCAGTGATAGCAAGCCTTTGGCACCAATACCAAGTTTGGCGCCAACAGGTATTTGGTCTGGCACCAGCAATAAGAAGCTATGATGGTTTCTTTTTTAGTTTGTTTGGCACCAGTCACAAGAAACATTCACCATCCCTGGCAGAGAGCCATAGAATTTCACCAAACGGCTTCTGAATCATAACTTCATAACAAACATAACACAACATAACTTGTAATTGTGGAGTCTGTCTCTTAGCAAGCAATTCTGTCCTTACAATTACATCCAGATGTATCAATATCCTTGCTTCCTTCTAGTATCAGTTTCTTTCTAGCAGTAATAATCTTCTCAAAGAGATCCACAAACCTGTAAGTTCTTCAGCATTTGGATTTTCTTTCTCTTCCTGCAGTTAGATGAAACCAGGTAATCATCTACAAGGAAAGCCTATGGGGACAGCTACTAAATTAAGTCATCACAAAATATGTTGTAAATACTATGTTGACTTAACCTCCCTCCTCACCCTGTACCATGTCATGTAACTTCTCAGACGGCAGATGTGCAATATAGGTTCACCTTATGCGGTGTGAAGCCCCATTCAAGCCTATAAGGCTTAATGCATCTAGGATGAAAAAAGAATTACCTGTAAGTTATCTGAGACTCGTGACAGTACAGTTCCAGTTCCAGCAGCGGTTGCCCAATGGCACAACACTTCTGATTAGGCCTCGTGGGGGATACCTCAGTGGATGAAGCACAGGATGAAGATTCTGAAGAGCTCAGTTCTACAGAAGGCATTGCCAAAGAGATTTCAGCAGGACATCTCCCCTTCACTCCTCTTGGCTGTAAACTGGATGAGCTCTGAGATTTGTGTGGGAAGGACAGTGTGAGAACAAGGAATTACTTCTGTAGTACGAAGCATTAGTAACAACAGCAATAATGTCATCCTCTTCACAGGGGAAAAATCTGTCCCTGCCCATTCTGTCACAATCCAGTACAAAGGAAAAATTTGCTGAGATGTGGACTTTTGTATGGCACATGAAGTGGGCACAGGGAGGAAGTGATTCCTTTGGGCATGGGAAAATTTCTTCTCAAGCAACAACTACCAAGAAACTAAACATTGTGTTATAAAAAAACAAAGTCAAAATGGAAGTCCCCACTGTAAATTCAGCTCTTGGTATTTGCCAAAGACACTTGGGAATCCCTACCCTGAGGGAATGCTTGTTCCTGTGGAAAATCTGTAGAGTTCACAATGAGGGGATTCACTCAGACGTGCATTCTACCTCAGTGATCAAACTCTTCCTCTCAAGGTCTAAATGAATTTCCACTGACCTCCCTTCTTACAGCTTAGTCTCCAGCTGGATTTCCTTCAACTATAAAAATGTATATAGTGTAATTAGCCAACCTCCACAGACTCTGTAGTTCATTTATGCATGCTAGGCAAGTCTCCTGCTGTGAGCAGCCCATCCAAAGAGAACTCTTTGAACTGGTCTATTGTTGTTCATGTAGTGTATTGCATTGTCCAATTTCATCATTCCTGGCAAGGCACCGCACTCCTGCAGCTTGCTACAGGAGGAGGAAAAGAGATGATGAAGCACTTTGTCCAGCTGCTGTGCCGGACATCTCAGATGTACAAATAAGCTTGCCTACCACTAGCTACAGGACTCACCCAGTCAACACAGAGGCATTTGTTGACCAATTGTGCTTATAAGATCTTATCTGGAAGTACTCTCTAATCTAGTTAGCCATCTGGAGGGACAAAGGACAGAAAAGAGAGTAAGAAAGGATCAGGTGAAAAAGAAAGATAAAATAATAATAATAAAACTGAGTCGATAGAATAACACACCTTTACGTAATATTCACTGGAGCGTACAGTCAAATCTTTGGCTTAGAGTACCGTGTAAGTAACACAACTGGGTTGACCAAAAACATACCCAAAACCACACAACGGTGTAGCATTTTGCTACATTTAGTGGGGGATAATTCTGGAACTTAAAGGTTGAGCAAATTTCCTTACCTTCAAACTCTCATTGGCAAACTCTGAAATAAAGGAGTCAAATACTACAGAAAATGGGAAGCAAAGTTGTGTGCGTGATTTGCGACCCACCATTCACGTTTCTCTTCTTTGTTTTTGATTAGGTACTGTTTTGGGTAGGAAAAGAGGGGGTCATACATCAAAAAAAAATGTGCTGCTCTGCTGCACTCAAGAGGAAGAGACATTCCATTTTAGAACAAAGAATCTGGATTTTTTTTCACATTGCTTCACTAAAAGGTTTTTGGAGGTTTTTCTTGGGGTGATGGGGGTGGAGTGTTTGGCTTTGCTATAATACAGCACATCAAAGTGCTTTTGATGTGAAGTTTACTTAACAGAATCAGTTTTTCCGATGATTGTGTTAATCTTTATAAACCTGAAGGCGATACTGTGCCTTTTTAAAAAACTATAGCAGGAAAAGACTTGAGGTTACATACACTCTCAGTGGTGAGAGACAGGGGCAGTTGTATTACTTTGCCTCTTCTTAAAACTACACCCATTCCCTCATGGGCAGCAATGGCAGTGGTCTTGACTTCACTCCTACTTGAGTTGGGAAGGTTCTGTTTAAACCACGCTCATCCCTCACATAAGCACCTTCAGGTGCTTTCCCAGGTAAGAGCCACATTAGATTTCCGGGTCAATTTACACAGGGATTGGCTGAGAGGCAGCAGGGAGGCCTTGAGCCCACACAAGAATCAGCGCTGATCTTAGGAAGGTACCCCCACTCCACTAATAGCCACTAATAGCTATCTTTAATTGTGTTATTTTGAGCACAAGCTCCTGTCCTCTCTTTAATCCTGCAGAACCAGCTTTGCCATCCACTCCTTGTCTTGAAGTATGGCTGTGAAAAGCTTCTGTTATGTCTGACGTGTTTACCTACAGCATTTGAATGACTTTTTAAGTTCTTTGAATAAAGATAAGAGACAATGTGTACATTTTCCACACAAACAGTGGAACGGCAATAAAATAAACATCAAAGGTAAGCTAGAAAATCATCACTACTTTGCTGCCATTTATAACAAAAGCAGGAAGAGGAAAAAACTACCCTCACCACTGGCATCATCTTAGAAAATACGAGTTTTGGAAGGAACGATGGCTTTTTCCCATACACTTAAACACAAACATTGGCACCTACAGCTAACGCAGTGCTTCACTGAAAGATCTCAGTTTACATTGCGTGCAGAGAACAAGAAGCCAAGAGATGTCTCCCTCCTCTTATCTTTGTTGCTCCATTTTTCTCAGCTGGTACAGCTTTAGTGGGAACAGGAAGCCATCAAACCCATTATTAAAGTTAGAAAGAGTACAGCCAGAGGACAGGAGGACCTCTTATTGTTTAGTATTTAAGACCCATATGAGGCTGAAAAAAGAATGGCAAAGCTTTGAAATGTTGTGCAGGTGTGTGTGGGAATGTTTCTTCTATTCAAAAGAGATGGAGAACGAAAGTAGTGCTGTTTGTTTCTTCTGAGGGTCTTTTAAATCGGCCTTCTTTTAAGTTCCTCCCCAGCATGCATCGGCAGCTGGAGCACAGCATAGTCCTAGCCAGAGTGATGCTGCATTTTGGAGCATTTATCCTAAAACAAGGGCTAATTCAGAAAGACTGCTTTTGGAAAACATGGGACAATCCTCCAGAACACAACATTCAAAGTGTCCATAAGAGAGACAGAATAGAAGCACCACACTGGATTTCTGCTGATGTCTTTGTTTTGGTATTGTTTTGCAGACGCCAGCTCTACTGATGTATGGAGTCAAACGGGGTTTTGCAATAGACTCTGAATAGACAGCAGGGTAGGACTGAAGTTTTCAGTGGAGTTACTGCTGTCTCGCTCTCATCGTTCAGGTGTTCCACCCAGCGCTGCTGGAGGGGACTGAACATCTGCCCTTAGAAAAGGCCATAAGACCACGACGAGTGCAAAGCTGGAAGCAAACAGAACAATCGTGATTATTTTGTCTCGAAAGAAAAGCACCTGGGTAAAGTTACAGAGTGCTTTGTGCTGGGTTTGATGGAAAATTTATAGTCACGGTGTTATGAAAACGTTAAAGCAAAGTTGCTTTAAAAAAAAACAACAACGCAATAAAATATTTTATTGGAGAGCGACAGCTCCAACATTGCAGACATGCCATCGGAAGACATCAAGCGATGGTGCTGCGCACACAGCAGCACGCTCAAAGCCAAGGGTAAAGCTGTAGCAGCCTCTCCCGTCACGCAGCGCTGCCTACCTGCTCCCACCTTACTCTGCACCCTTGTTATGACGGCAGGGGAGAGGGGCTGAGACTGTCAGCCCACATAAACCACGAGGGATCCCCAGCTGCGGAGCGGCGCGGGGTTCCAACAGGTTGTTGCGCTGTCACATTGCAACTGCTTTGCGCAGCGCTGCGAACACAGATCGCGGCGCGGCAGGTTCTGCTCTGCCACCTATGAGCCGTTCCTCATGCTGCACCTGGAGCGGGGCTGGAGTTCCAGATCTCATTGAGCTCTGCTCTGCTCGGAGTGCCCGGCATGGAGGAGGCGCCTGGCAGGAGAAAATGCACACGCGTTTCGTAAAAAGAAAAAAATAAAGAAGAAATTAAAAAAATAAAATAAAATAAAAATAAAAAAAATAAATAAATAATAAATAAATAAAAAAAAACCCCACTTTCCAACCAGACCTCGCTGTCATCTGGGCTAATTGCGGCTCTGATACGGCTATTAGGGCATACCCACCTTTGCTACCTTGCTTCCCCACCCACCACCCTTTCAGATCTCCGTCCTGGCTCCGCCTCTCGCCGGCGTTATAATGGGCTGGTCTGAAAGTGGTGGAGAGAGGCAGAACCACAGGGGAAGAGGGAGATAATGACAATAACCCCAGTAACCCCCGTCACCCGGCTGTTGCCCGCACCGCTGCGAGGAGCCGAGCTCTGACGGGGATAACCCGGACGACGAGAGAAGACCCCGGCGTCTCCCGGAGCATCGCCGGACGGGAGCAGCGGGAGCGGCCCGAGGAGCGTCGGTCACCACCGGGGGCGGCGGAGAGGAGAGGCTCCGGTCCGACCCGATGGAGCCGGCGGCGTGACGAGGCTGGGGAGTCCCTCGCTGCGGGAGGAGGACGCGGAGGTGGCAGCCGAAGCAGCCGCCGCCGCCGCCGCCGCCGCCGCGGAGCTGTCCAAGCGGGTGAGGGGGCAGAGCCGCCCCTCCCGCCCCCCTCGGGGCCGCGCCGAGGGGCGGGGGTCGCCGAGCCAAGCAACGGGGCGCGTGGGGGCCGCTCCGCCGCCATGAAGCTGGAGGTGTTCTCGCAGCACTACGAGGACAAGCTGAGCGCCGGCAGCGATCAGGAAGGCAGCGGATCGCTCTCCCCGGCGCCGGCCGACAGCGAGCTGGGATCGGACGGGGACTGCGCCGCCAACAGCCCGGGCGGCAGCGCCGGCAGCTCCGGGCGGCCCCCGTTGCCGACCCCGGCCCCTCAGCCGCCGCCGCCGCCGCCGACTCCGGCCGAGGGGGGCAAGGGGAAGCCGTACACGCGGCGGCCCAAGCCGCCCTACTCGTACATCGCGCTGATCGCCATGGCCATCCGCGACTCGGCCGGGGGCCGCCTGACCTTGGCCGAGATCAACGACTACCTGATGAGCCGCTTCCCCTTCTTCCGCGGCGCCTACACGGGCTGGCGCAACTCGGTGCGCCACAACCTCTCCCTCAACGATTGCTTCGTCAAGGTGCTGCGCGATCCGGCGCGGCCCTGGGGCAAGGACAACTACTGGATGCTCAACCCCAGCAGCGAGTACACCTTCGCCGACGGCGTCTTCCGCCGCCGCCGCAAGCGGCTGAGCCGCGCCGCCCCGCCGCCGCCGTCCGCCCGCCCCGCCGCCGCCCCGCAGCCGCCGCCGCAGCCGCCGCAGGAGGCGGCCGGAGCGGGCGCCGCGTCCCCCGCCGCCACCGAGGAGGAGGAGGAGGCGGCGACGGGCGGCGGAGGAGCGGCGGGCGGCGGCGCCAAGTTCTCCAGCTCCTTCGCCATCGAGAGCCTCCTCCGGCGGCCGGCCGGGCCCCGCGCAGCCCCGCAGCCCCCGCCGCCCGCCCGCCTCGTGTGGCCGCCTCCCGCCGCCCCGCACCTGCTGCCCGCTCATCACTACCCGCTGCTCCCCTACGCTCAGCCCTCGGCGCCCGCGGCCGCTCTCTACGGCGGGGGCCTGGTGCAACTGTGCGCCTACGGGCTGGGCGACCCGCCGCTGCTGCTGGGCGGCCCCCACGGGCATCCCCAGGGGCAGCCGCCGGCGGAGCGACCGCGGGCGCCGCTCTTCGGCGGGGCCGCGCTCCCCGGGGGATCCCCGCCCTACGTCCCGCTCCGAGCACCGCGGCCGGCGGCGGGGAGCTCGGCCCCGTTCCGCCCGTACGCTGTGGAAACCCCCCTAGCGTAACCCAGGAGAGGGCAGGGAGCTCTGGATCCCGCACTTGAACTCCCAAAGCCTCCCGGCGGACGCCTCGATGACTGTGCCTTAAAGAAGTGATGGCGGGCATCACTTCGAACCAAGCCAAAAAAACTGCCCTCCGGGACATAGCCATGAGCCTCAAGTGCTTCTTACTGTGCGCTGGGACCGCTCCGCTTCTGCCTTCCCCTCTCCGCCCCCCGAGGCTGCGCTGCGCACCGGCAGCGGGCGCAGGGGGGGAGGAGGGGCGGGGGCTGCTGCGGGGCCGTAAGTCCGGGCCGCAACGCCGCGCATCACTGTGCCAAACCCACCCCAACCTCCCCCTTTTTTGTTTTGTTTTGTTTTGTTTTTCTCCTGCCCGGCACCCGACACCTCGTGGGAAAAGAGGACCTTAAGTTATTTATAAAAGCAGTGTTTTTCACACGAGGAGAGTGCCGCTTTTTTAATTAATTATTGTTGGGGAGAGGGGTGTAGAAGAGCGCCGTCACCTGTGCTGTACACCCAACGCCGAGCCCTCTACTGCTTGGAAACCGTGATTACTTTCCTATTTTATTTTGGTGTTTGTATATAGTAGATGTGCGTGTGCCCGGCGCCTCCGCTGCCTTTTTATTATTATTATTATTATTATTATTATGGAGAAGGACAACGGACGTAACCCGCTCGTCATCTCCGAGAGCAAGGCAAAGGAGCGGGCTCCGGTTGCCGGCTGGGCGAAATCTCAGCGCCGGGACTCTGTGGGAGTGTTAGAGGTGACAGAACACATTCAGCCCTCGGCTGTTCCCGAAGCGCGATGTGTTCGGGTCGCTCAGCACCACCACGAGAGATCGGGGCAGCCTCAGAAAGACGGAGGTGGGAAAAGGAGAGGGAGGGTTTCAGTGCCCGGGGAACCGGGTAAGAAGTGAGTGCTTTCCCCAACTCAGAGCGCTTTTCTTTTTATAATTATCATTTTCATTTTTCTTATATTTTTTAACTTTTTTTTTTTTTTTTTTTTTTTTTTGAAGCTCTGAAATGGTCATTTGGGGTAGGTCTGCTTGTTCTCGTAATAGTAATAATAAAAAGGATGAAAAACGACCAGCTTTCTTTCCCTTGACTCTTCTGTAACTATCACCCAAACGAACGCTGAAGGAAAATTTAGAGTGAGCGCTGATTTCTAATCACTCTTGTTTGGGACCTCTGTCTTCCTCCCCACCTGCTCTGCCTCAGCCCTTGCCCTTTCCTTTCCCACCCGCAAACACTGCGCAGAGAGCGGAGGTGCGCTCGGAGCGCAGCGCTTCCAGCAGAGCATACAGCGGGCGGAACCGCAGAGCTGTTTCCATCCAGCTCCAGCCGATTTCACGGCGCGTTTAGCACAGACCGTAACATCCATCAGAACATTGCGAGAGATTAGTGACTAATGGATTAAGTAATCCAACCCTTGAAGGAATTGGTTTTTATGTACGCGCGCACACACACACACACACACGTTTGGTATTTCGACATCATCGTGCCTTCAAGGCTCTGTGCAAATATCCATCAGCCCTCCTATAAACGATCCTTTCCCCTTTCTTTATAAGGGTGCTCAGAGGGAAACTGCAGGTCTCGTTTGGTTCTGTCCATCTATAGTGCTCATTATTTGTGGTACTGATGGAATAGGGAGTTTGTTACCTCAGCCATAAGTGTGTATTTAATTGGATATATGGAAGCGTGCCTACAGATGCAGATTAGTTATATATTTAAGAGGATGACATTTGGGTGTGCCTTCGAGAAAAGCTCCTGTTTGTCAAAAGAACTAACCCAGCCTTAAAAGGAAAAGCAGCCCATAGGTCATCAGCCCACAAATCTCACGGTTAGGATCCATGGAGATTCCATGGGGAGCATCACCTCCCACTCCAAGGAGGAACCCCAAGGAGGAGAAAGGGGGCTGAGACAGTTTGCTCTCAAGCACATGGATTTATGGGGAAAGGGAAAAAGAAATCAGTAGAGTCCCAGCCCATCTGCCCTGAGCACAACCAGCACTGCCCACAGCCCTCCAGGTGCCCACAGCCAGGGCAACCCCAGTACAGGGCATTGCCATCAGTGTGGGCTGGTAGATGTGATGGACAGGCACTGAAACACAGCACCTGTCCAAACACTTCCAGCAGCAGGTAACCAGAGAACCCACACTTTACATTTTTGTGCGGAACAAGCAAATTAACCGTTTCGCACACCTTCCCCAAACAGTCAGGTTTGTATGGCCAGGCACTTTGTCTTCCTTAACATCTAATAAATCAAGATGACAGAACAGAGAAAAAGCCTTTCTCCTTTTGATATTTGACACATCTGCAGTAAGCCAATGCTTTTGTGCCCTGTTTTTCCACCCCCACAAGGGGCTGCATTGCCCACCCAACGTATCCAGGGGCTCATCAGATGGGTACAGGTCAGGATACGGGGGTGAAACTCACACACTGTATAGGTGGACCTGGTTTTAGGGCCACAGAAAGCCTGATAGAAGAGGGAGCATCACATTTTCATCTGCATTTTCATCTCTTTGTGTGCAAATACTGCCACATGGGGAGCAGTCAGCATGACATGATTGTGAAGGCCCCCATGTGAGCAGAAATGCCCCTGAATTCTAAACCAGAGCAACTTTGGGTTTTAACTGCATTGTTTTAAAAGAGACACTGCTTTCCAAACAAATATATTGTTTCTGACTGTTCAAGCTCTTTCACGGTATGGTTTCTCTATTACAGTCTTACCATGCTTTAAAAGGGGAAAAGAAGTCACGCTCAACATCCTGAGTATTCCCAGCAGACATTTTTGGTGGCTTCTCCCCCCATTGGCACCCTGTAGTAGGTAGTTGCTAAAAACAATTATTTGAATCACACTGGTTCTAACCACTTTCCTAAACCTCTTCAGATTTTAACTTACTGAGCAGCATAAACTCCTCTTTCGTGAATTAAACCCAAATGTAAAGGAAATGTTTAAGAAGAATTGCACACTTTGAGATTTAATGGATGCTAAATACAAATTCATTGAAAACAAACAAACAAAAAAGCTTGCTTAGAACACACACAGCAGGAGGATACAACAATACTCCTTTTATATTCCCCCTTACAGTGGATGCTAGGAGGTTTATTCCTTTAGCTCACTGGTGAGATGTCAGTAGGGCAGCCCTTTAATTGCATTATTTTCCTATTAGATTAATTCACCCTATTCACCAACTGCATCTAATAAAGCCTGAAACTTGTTTTCAGCTTCTATGCCCAATGACCTGTAAAATAGAATGAATAGCCCTCTGATATCCCTAACTCTCTTAGGAAGTAGCCCTCTGAAGTTAGGCATTTCATTCACAAGCCATCTCTGCACAGTAATGCTGTCTTACAGGATTCAGTTCAACCCAGATCTCCAGACAAAGCCCCCATCTGAAAGCACAGTCCTTGGTACCAGCCTATTTTCACACCAAGAGGACTGAAAAACAGTGAGTATGACATTCTTTCAGGACCTTCTCCAGTTTTTCAGAAGGGTGGTTCTTAGTGGCAGAATGTATCCAAGCATAGAACCCTAAACAAAGAGAAGTTTCATCCTAGTAAGAAGGCACACATAGTATTTGGGTTCACTCATCCCTCATCATTCACACCATGGCTCAAGAAGTCATAGAAACATAGAATTACCAAGGTTGGAAAGACTTCTAAGATCACCTAGTCCAACTGTCCATCTACCACCAATATTTCCCCACTAAACCAAAACCAAGGTGAAGCTTCCTACACAAGAACAAGGAGATGATCATAGTCCCATTCGGAAGGGTAAAGCTTCCCAACCAAAGCCCAGATTTTGCACAATTCTTCATTGAGCTAGGGGAAGCTTTTCACATAATAACAGACAAGAGACTTCATTTATTGTGCCAAGCTTTTTTGCCTTTTAAGTCTGAAGTAGACATAAGACCAAAGGTGAAATCCACCTCCAGCCAAATTCAATATGCTAAAGCTGTGATTTGGGCAAGGCTGATTGTTCCCTGTTGCAACTTTGCTAGGTACTGCAATAGCTCTTTAATAATGGTTCCATCTTTCATTTATGTTCTGAAAAGGAAAGGTTTTCTCCTTGAATAAACCATCTTGACTTCTTTGATACTCTCAGGAGTCTTGAAACCAGCTTCAGAACAGATATTGATGAAGCCCAACTGACATAAAATCAGATGGCAAGAGAGAGCCTAGCCTTCCCTGGACATTCAAACCAATATTAATGTATCATTATTTAAGACATTTAGATTGCCACCTTCAAAAAGCTAGTAATTTATGTAGTCTACAGACTTGCATAGGAGCTAAACATTGTTATTGCTTTCAGGAAGTTTAACCTCAATACAAGTGGGTAGACCAGGCCTTTGTCCTCTTTTCCAGAGCCGGAGGGGTTTTGCATAAGGAAGGATTGTGAGTACACACTGTCATAGCATTTATGCTCTTGCACCATGGTATTGTTTTCTTTGTTATGACATGTTTCAAAATTTCTGAGCTCTTTCAAGCAGGATGGCATACTAATAGCCTCCTTTGCTATGGGGAAAAGCAATGCTTCTGTGGGTTCTTTCCTGAGTAGCAGAGCAGAGACTATTCAGACAGTACAAATCTCTTCTTCTGTATGATGTATGAGTAGAGTATGTGGCACTATTAGACTGAAATGGTTCGAGGACCATCAGGTAGAAAAGCATGCAAGGGAGAAGACAGGTTGACACCTCATTTTCCAGATTCCACTGTTATTATTTTCTATCATAGCTATTCACTGAGTACATGTTTACGAGCAGTATGTAGGGGTTCACTCATGTTTTGTAAGCATAATTTAGCTGTTTTAGGGTCCAGTAGGTTTATTTTAGCTGTGTTTGGACTACAGTTGTTATTTAAGTATTACTCCATTACAATATTACCTTAAAATAACATCTGACAACCAACTGGTAGCACTTCCTAAGTAGTATTTCTTGGTATCCTCAATATTACTAAAGAATTTTCAGTCTGGTGTGGAAAAGCAATGCTAATGAAGATCATGCTGGAGACAAACTGCTTAAGTACGAGTATTCTGTTATTCCATGAGGTATCTGAGGCTGCCTCGTTGAATAGAATACTCTTAAGCCAAGACTTCTGTAAAATTAATTTTCCCTTGACAGAACTTTCCTTGACTTAGAGATCATAAAGTCTGAGAAGAAACCCAAGAGTCTGATTTCCTAACCTTGTATTTTTATCATTAGCTGTTACAACTGCTCAGATAAACCTCAGCATTCCACACGGAAGTTGTTACAGCCTTCAAGGTTTTGCAAAGATAATTTTCTGCAAGTCCTCAGAGGTTACCTTTCAAAACAGACATATGACACCAACCTATTTATTTCAACTCCTTCCACAACGTTTGCTGTTGAACACTGCAGCATTTCAATAAAGAAATTCCACATTATTCCACATTTTAAATAGGAATCTATGATAATATAGACAGAGGAAACATCTGGAACTACCCAATTTATTTTCATTCTGTTTGTTTCTAATAGCTCACGAGCAAGGCAGTATCTAGCAGATTTGTTTAAAGTATCCAAGCTATGAGGAAATAAATAACAGAAAATGTTCTGGTGAGAAATGTTAATTTACATCATTTCATAATTAAGGATTTGTAATGGTACTTAAGATTCCTAAGCCAAGTATTAAACCTAATGCAAATCCCTTTCACCACCGAGCAACCGATGTTGCTCAGGATACTTCATACAACCATCTTCAGCACTGCAACATGTGTTCGTTACTCATCCTCATCACACAACACTGAACTAATTCCTTTCTTTGGCATATACAAGCCTCAATTAGTTGCATGTTATCATCACATTCCCCATTAATCACTTAGCAAAACTGTACAGTTGCATGGCAACTTTCTCACTTTTTCTTCATAAGTCAGTCCAGGAAGCCCCCCAGTCATTTCTGCTTTTCTCTGAACTTCTCTGGTGTATCATGTCTTCCTGACTAATCATATACCATAACAAAGGCATAGCTTCGTGTCATAATACCTGGAGTCATGTCAGGTTCTTCCCACACCCCTTAGCTCCAGAAGAAGCAGGTTAAGGAAGGACAGGAGTTATCTCCCCAAGCAGCCAGACGAACGTGTGACAACAGAACACTCAGACTCTAGCTACCCATTCATATCAGTAGCAACACTACCACAAATGTTGTTTGATGTAACATTTCATTGAAGTCTTGTTCAAGCAGAGGAGCATCGTTCTCCTTCTCGCCTCCCTCTGCTCCCTTATCTTGTCCTTTTCCAAGATCTCACTTGAAGAAGAAGGTCTGAATTTTCCCATTCCCCAGGAACTAGGTGCTGCTCCCCATTCCTTTTATGCCATGTGAAGGAGATTTGCTACAAATAGAAGTTACACCACTTCATCCAGTTCCCAGTGTCAGCAAGGGGGAGTTTCCTCCACATTATCATTTCTGTCACCACAGATGACAGGCCCAAATCTAACCAGACGATTTGACAAGCTCAGCACATGCCATAATTGTGTTGTTATAATTTCTTCCTCTCCAGCACAAACAACCAGAGCAAGGAGCAGTAAGGCTACCCAAATTACATTTAATTAGTGTTTGCACAAGTAACATCTATTGACACTTTTCTTGTTCCTCATACAGCTGAAATCTGAAGACCAGAAGGATCTTTAACTAGCTTAAGAAGTGAAAGGCAGCTATTTGCATACTTTGATTTAAATGTGGGGGAATTATGCTGGGTTTTCCTACAGGGTGGAGATGACACCTCAAACTGGGAAACCTTCTGAGGCATTCAGAAATCAATCAGCTGGCTTTCTGTTCTGGTGCCAGAAGCCTGTTAGCTGGAAGAGCTAGTTGGCCTAGCAGAGAGTGAGCATGGAATTAATTGTTCTAGAGGATGTGTTTGCACCAATTAACAGCAGTTGCAGCTTGTTGTCTCATTCCATGGCACCACATATGCCTGCCTGTTTTCAGCCCACAGCATGGTATCAGCTACTGGTAACTACTTGTGTTTCAGATGTAGTGTTATGTTAAAAAGTAACACTAGAGTTTGAAATGGGAGGCAGCTCAGCACCACACAGTTACTTGCTCCCACCAGCAGACTAGGCGAGAGAATTGAAGAGAGGGAAGTTGTGGGTTGCAATAAAAACAGTTCAGTAAGTTAAAAGGGGAAAAAATGATACACAGAGCACTTGCTCACCACAGTAGTCCTGTCAATTTGTCCCAGTTTTACTACTGAGCATGACTTTTTATGGCATGGGGCACCTTTCTTGCCAGTTTAGGTCAGCTGTCCTGGCTGTGTCCCCTTTGCGTACCTGCAGCCTGCTCACTGACAGGCCTTGTGAGAAGCTCAAGTGTCCTTGACTCCATGCAAGCACTGCATAGCAACAACTAAAAACATCAGTGTGTATTATCAATACTATTCTCATCCTAAATCCAAAACATAGCATCATACCAGCTACTGGGAAGAAAATTTCCCAGCCAAATCCAAGACAAACAGCTTAATTCTAATTATTATTACTATAAAAAAGAGCCATAGCACTTATACAATTTATTTTAGCTCCTTTTGATTCTGTGCATGTATGCCTCCAAAATGTGCTGATTACAGGATCACACTATTTTTTCTTCCTATAGAGTTTCCTTCATCATCCAATAACAAGTTGTGGGGAGGAATCAGGATTGTGTAATTAAAAATAGTATTGTTTTCCATGGTCCAGGCTCAGTGGAAGTCAGAAGACAATGGATCTCTAAAAAAATTAGAAAGAATGTTTCACTATTCGGGTTGTGGGATTCTAGACATGCAGATACGTAGGAAAAATAGTTAAGTCAAAATCTGTTCAGCCTACTTAGTATCAGGATACATAGAAACCTGTTCTAAACTAACATGTGTAATAGATAGACAGATAGACAGACAGATAGATAGATATTGAGTTCTTATGGTAGCTGGCTTTATTAGGAATACAAGCAATCATTACTTTAACGAAACTTATTCTAATACATGGGACACTGAAACCAAAAAAGCAGATTCCTTATGGCATCTGCCTGTCACAGCATATGTTTAGAAATTAGGTTTTGCAGTTTCTGAATGTTCACATGGACCTGACCATGTTGAGTCTGGCTCAGATTGTTATCTGAGCCACGGGACACTTCCCCTTCCTCACCAGGAAAAGAAGCCTGACTTAATGCGCTGGTGCCTAAAGGTCTCCCAGACATGGTGAGGTCTGACATATTTATACCCTCCTCTCCCTTTTCACTCTTATTTAGTTGCTTGCCAAACAGCAGTGGACACTGCTCAAGCTCAATTTGTTTTGGTTGGGTGCTCTTGTAAGCACTATCCATTCATCTCCTTGGATGCAAGGCCCGTGAGCGGCGTCCTACAATTGGAGACTGTTTCCATAGACCAGATCAATCATCCAGTGCTAAATAAAGATCAGCACAGAAGCACCGCTGGGGTTTATGACACCAAAAGAAGGAGTTTGTATCCATAAACATGTTACTAGAGTCCATTCCACAAAACTGCATATACTGCCCTCAGACCATGCCTGCCACATGCACACAGTTTCTACTGATAGCAATTATACCCCATACAACCCATGAAATCTGGCAAGCAGTCAAGAACAACAGAAACCAATCATTGTACTTCATCATTAGTAAGTGGTATAAGACACTCAAATCTTACAGATAACACATGCCCCCAAAACAACTGGCAGGAATGAATGTAGTGAGGAATTCCCTTATATTTATTTGATACATTTTCTATTCATTAGCAAGAGGAGATTGAGAAACACTGAAAATATTTCCATATCTTAACTGAGAAGTGCTCCCTATTTATCTTCAGTCTTACGATTTCATTCCACAGCACAAAAAGTGAACGATACCAACAAAACAAGACTCAGTTTTTTCAAGGTAGATCCATCTACATGACAGATAATTCCTGTTGATATCAGCAGTAGTTCTCATAGATACTAAATATCTCAGTCATTCAGGTCCGGTTGGGAGTGGCTCAGAACCCAGCAGAACCAGGAACTAAATGTAAGCAGCTATACATTAATCTTAATTGCTATTCTATAAATAGTCTGGGAAAGAAGCTAATGGGAAACCCCAGTCAAATTGAGCAACCAGAGTCATGATGGGGGTATTTTTTCATCCCCTGCATTATTAAAAGGCCAAATGAGTGTTCAAATTAGAAGGCTCAAACACTGACATGAAATTTTGTTATGAATAAGAGGTTCACATTGGCATAAAGCCAAAAATAAGTCATTTTTGTCTGATAATCTGCTATATGTTTTCACTTTCTGCTGCCCCATGTATTTAAACTCTCTTAAGTAAGAGCAAAATCTTAAGACGGTGAATATGTTGATTACTTAGAACAACAACAAAAATAAGTTAAAGAAACAAGTGGGCCTGCTTTTGTGCATTAACAGCCCAAAAACACCACAGATTTTTGCCCCAGACGGGCTAAGTCTCCATCATTTCAAGGACATCATGAATGCTATGCATTCCCTACCATTAAGGAACGAAGCCTTCTGACTCCAGTGGGAGGTGGAATTGAAGAACAACACTTGGAAGGTCTGCCAGCCCAGGTCTCCCAGCAAACAAATAAAATAAAATAAATCATTGATTGACATTTAAAAATAATAATAATAATAGAAAGCTAATCCTTCAAAATATATACTCCCATCTAGCCAGGATCAGCAACTCCTCATTTCATAGCAAAACAGGGGAATGCTTCTCTCTCGCATATGAGGTCCTGAACTCAGGGGACAGACTTGAAGCCCAGAGTGTTGATTCATACTCCTCTTAATACAACTGATCAACAAGCTGCCAAAAGGAAGAGCAGCTTTGCCCAAGCCCTACCAACAACTGCTGCCTCTCGGTATGGTCAGCCATCATCCACAGTCACAACTGGAAGGACCTTAAAAAAGGAAATAGCCTGTAGTCTCATGAAGGTGTTGCAGCAGCTCTGACATCAGTCTCAAGTCAAAAGGTTTATAAAAGTTTCCAGCTTAAACACTCTTATCACCCTGGGCAGCTCTCAGCACACCACCCTGAGGGTTCCCTTCTGCCCTGTCAATACAGATATATTATCATCATTTTTTATCATGTAAATTCAACTACTGTTCAAGTTGCAGATGTGATAACTGTATGGTGATCATCCATATCAGCTTGAAAAACAGACTCAACCTCTGAGATGTTTGCATGTACAGAGAAGTTTGGTAGCTGTATCTCTTCCAGCTGTAAAGATTGAATGTACATAAAAATTTGTTAACTTTAAAATAGAATTTACATATTTTCATTTATATAGGATCATAGTGAGGACAAAGCCAAAGATAATTTCCTCTTGGGAGAAAGATTCCTGTTTGAAAGCATTCGTGCCTCGAAGTGTCATTTATATTACTGTTATTCGGGGAGAGCCGATAGATGTTCATATGCTTGCCTCAGTTTTTCATTAGTTTAATTCCTTCCATTAACTCCCTATTTAATACCCTCCTTCAAAATAAGGGGGGGGGGGGGGGGGGGGGGGGAAGAATGAAAAATAATTTTGCAGGATGATTACATTATGTAATTTCAATAAAGTAGTTAATATTTAATCACTCAGTACACATGACCTAAACAATACATTCACATTATTTACAAATGCAAGTCTAGCTTATTCAGCAACTTGTCATTTATACTAACAAATGTGACAAAGATGACTGAATGTTGTGTTTTTTCTGACTGCACAAAAGCTGAGTATTTCTATTCACTTAAATAATAAGATTCTCTTGGTAAAACAAACAAACAAACAAACAAAAAAGCTCTATTCTATATATACACTCTATACAAGCATAGGTTAAACTTGTTCCCATCTGTACAATGAATATATTGGCAGTAGATACAAAAGAGTAAAAGCTTACATTTGCAAGCACTGTTTCATGGATGCAAGTTGCACTATGAAGAAGAAATATTTTGTCTGCAGAAGGATTCAGAGAGCCAATTCTTTGCTCCGCAATTAGTGGAAGATGCACAGGTTACAAAGAAGAGGCAATTCAGCCTTCTGACATGACAATACAGGAAGTGAATCTTCTTTCTGGATGGCAGTGCATGTCTGCACTGAGGATGGCAGAGCTGACTACACTGTTCATAACCCAAGGTCTCATTACATGCGTGTCAGTCAAACCCAAGAGACTGCTTTGGCCCCAGTCCTGTACCCACAAAGGATGCTGAAAGGCCCTGCATGAAGCTTTGGATATTCCTAAGTCATTATAGGACCCTTTGTTTAATAGCCCTCAAGAGCATTTCCCTCACAAACTTGACCCATTACTTTTTGAGTCCATACCAACTCATTCTGCTAAATTCCACAGTTCAATTCCACACTTGTGTCAAGTATCCCTTGCTCTTCTGCTGAATGCACCACATGGTAACTGAGCTCAAGATCAACAGATGTCAGCTGACAGAAATTAGCTACCATTCTTCTAAGTACCTTTCTCTTACAAGAGACTTCTATTATATTCTCTCCTGAAGAAGGAATGTACTATATCTCTTCATCTGGACCGTATTTGTGAACTTCTCATTTTATGCAATGCCTTGAGATGTAGAGTTGGTGACGAGTACACAAGGATGGGAGGCCAAAACCACAAAGAGCATTTGAAGGCAGAGCATACCATGGATCTATACGACCCAAACAAAAGTTGAATTGATAGTCATGAACAAATAATCTTTACTCAAAGCTATTGGGTTTTTTTCAACTGCTACTAGCTATGGTCCTTTTACTCTTATTAGGAAAAAAAGAAAAACACAATACCTCTCTCCTGTGAGAATCACTGTTTCAGAGCCCCACCTGCTGCTTTTCTTTTTTTAATATGGAATTTGAATTCCTACAGATCAGAAAGTCAGAAATCCCTCAGATGCGGTAGATCAGCTTGATCTGTATCGTCAGTATTAGATGTGTGGTTCTGTTCCTTTGGCTGTATGGAGGGAGCTGTAGATAACAGTTGGACTGGTTGATCTTTGTGGTTTTTTCCAGCCTCAATGATTATGACCTGAGGTCCCTCAGAAGACTATGAAAGCTAGTGGAAGCAGGGTAAGGCTGCCCGAGTAATGTTTGAAACTCCTACAGATGATTCCTGCATTCCTTCATCTACTGTGCACTTTACAAGACTGAAGAAGTACAAACGAGAGCTATCTTGTCCATCATTTATATAAGAAGTGACAGAATTCTTTGAGACATTTCTGTGCATCTTTCTGTAGACAGAAATCTTTCTATTTTAATTTTGGTAAAAATTTTTGTTTTAGTTACAAAAAAAAATCTTTAAGCGTCATCTACATTTTAAACGGGTTTAGTTTTGGGGGCATGTCCACCATTACCCAATCAGCTGCAAAGAGCAGAACTCTGTCTTCCTGATTATCCAGAAATGCATTGGAGGAAGGCTTTGGAAGAGATTCCTATTTCATATTTGTAAATCAGCCAAAAGCTATTAAAGCAAGGAAAAGCACCTTCAGGAGAACATAACATCCATCACACCTTTTTCCCCTTTCCCCCAACAGCTTCTTTTGTTTAATATTAGCTCAGTAACAAAAAAGTCATTACAACTTACCCAAGCTACAAGATAGCTTAAATATTAACAAGCATGTAAAGTCAGTGGAGGTAAGAGCCTGAAGCTGTATAATAATAAAGCAAAGCTCAGTGAGATTCCATAATTATTTGTTACACAACCCAAGAAACTAGCTAGAGCATTTCTAAGATTATGCACCTCTCATATATGATGTCTAACCATGCCAGAAATTACATAAGGCTTTTTATAACAATCATTAGTGATTAAAAAGGCAGAACAAAGGGCCATTATGACCAGAGGTGGCAACCCAAGAATGGGTTTACTTAGGATTTGACCCAAAGCCCATCATACTGGCTTCCATACATTTCAATGTGCTTCAAACTGAACATTCATTATTTTCCATGTTGGACAGTTTCCTTTCAAGGTTTTGTGGGGCTAGAAAATGAACTGTGGAGAATTGCAGGGGAATCAGAGTAGATATTTGTCCCTGTTAGAGCTGAGAACTCAAACTTGGCACTTGTTTCAGTGGCAGTAGCATTGGCTTTACATCCTCCCAAAAAGGAAGTTCATCATCAATTCCCAAGTACAGGTTCAGATGCTTTCCAGGTATTTAAGCTCTGGGCTTTCTAGATACATCGATTTTGTGAACCCTGCCCTGTGCAACCAGTCCTAGCACAAATTGCAGGCAGTACCTGGAACTGTTTAGGTGAAGGTGAATGCATGCATACTTACACACTTGTTACATCACAAAAAATGCAAAACACATGACCAGCTGTGCAGATTTAATGGGAAGATAACATCTGAAGAACAGAAATACAAATCCAACTCTTAAAGGGGAGCCTCAGCATAGACATCAAGAAAGCCTTTGGAGAAGAGCACATTGCCAAGCTAGACAAATCTTCTGTAAGCTTGCAGGTGTTTTTTCTTCTTTCAGACAAGTTATAGGCTGTGGATAAGACAAGTACTACAGGCAGAATACAGATCAATACACTGATCTGGAAAACATGAGATCAAAAGGAAAATAAAACAGACTTTGAATTAATTTGTCCAGGAAAAAAACTGCAGGATCTGGTTCAAAAATTTCACAACAGAAGACCTACTCTGTAGCACCTATAATATGTCCAATAGCAACATCTTTTATGGGGGTAATGAGAAAATTCATCTTAGAATATAAACCTTAAGAAGCTTAGCTGTCACAGTAAGGTAGACAGGGTCCAGCTGTTATTCTTCTTCCTGGACACCTAAGGGCCATTTAATGAATTGGTAGGATCCAGGTGGTTTGTATTGTCCCAGAAAAATTTCAACAGTTCCCTTTGTGCTTTCTGGATCTCTGACTTTTCTGCTACATTTTCAAGACCGAGTCTGACAGTCGTTCTACTGTGGTACTCAGGACAGATGAAGTAGGTCTCTTGGTCTCCCTGGCTTCATAATTTCTTCAGCCCACGATCCCATGAATTTAAGACCTAAGTGTGGTTTCCTCCAAGAGCACAGTACCTCGACATACACTTCCACAATCTTTCCAAACATGAACTCATCATGGCAACAGTAACAGGGCATCTAAACTCTACCTAATTCCATTTGCAACTCCTTTTGCTGCACTTCCTGCTGTTGGGGGGCAGTAGAGCAAGGACCATTGAGGTTCTGGTCTGCATGCCTGGGTCAGACTTATTAATGACTTGCAAGAGGTCTCACCTCCATGGGGAGACATGGAGGTCCACACCCACCAATCTCCCTTCCCAAATAACTAACACATCAATTTGCTTTTGTTGGGATTCTCAATCTTGCTTTCTCTTCAAAAACCACCTCTGGACATGCTAATTGTTTTCTACACAGACAGGAAGGCTCACTCTTTTCTACCATTTACCCCTGCAAAAGGAGGACCTAGTTATTGTAACAGACATATGGCACTCCTTCTTTTCTTTATATACTACACATCCTGTCAAATGAAAAGACAAGAAAGGATTTGACATTACTTTTCCTGTGTGCTTAAAGATCAATATATTTTGGATTGAAGGAAATTTTTGATACTTATTGGAGAAGAATATAATCTTATAGAGAGATCACCACATCTTACACACCTTGTGACTCTTCAATCCATATCATAATTGCACACGCACTGCAATTATAAATGGAAAAGCTCACATTGCTCTTCCTCCCCTATTGGCTTGAATATTGACTGAGCTGTGTAACTAGTTTGAATGTTGAACTGCTTGCTTAATTGGCATACCCATCACGAAAAGAAAAATAACAAGCAAAGCAATTGTAGAGGTGTGCAGATAGTCTAGGCAACACTGCAGCCTGCAGGTGCCTCTTAAGATAACACCAGAACACACCTGGATACTTCCATACTCCACTCCCAAAGAGTACAGTAGCAATATTAGAAAGATCTGAAATCACTGCAAGAGGGCTGACAGTGTGAAGCAGACCAAAATAAGTGATTTAAACTTGTTTTATAAGCATTATGAAAACTGACTTACCTTTTTTCCCCTTCTAAGGAACCAAATAATTTCCACAGATATATTCATGTAATTCTTTGTATCTTCATCATACGGGAGGAGTTAAAACCTCAGGATGAAAAATAATGCAGTTGTGCGCAGAACTGGGCTACAAGATACCACCTCCGAAAGGTAAAATGGCCCTTCTACTCTGTAGAGAGCTTCTTTAATCATTGGCTTCTTCTGCTGCTTCCGTGTGGAGCACTCTTCAGAGGTCAGGTTTTCTACCAGTATCATTTTCAAGTTACTCCACATAAGCCACTTCACATAAATTATCTCAACTTCAGATCTTTGTCAGTTTCTCCAATCAACAAGAGTCAGAAATAGTCTCCTTTTACAGCTTTCTCCACATTCCTACGTAGTTAACTATTTTCAACACACTCAAAGAATTTGAGTATTTTGTCCTATTACATTTTAATAAAATTTCTCTATAACCCACCTTTTCAATCCTTCTTGTAGTTACTCAGAACAAGATTCTGCTCTATCTCTCCCACTCATTTATGTAACCTCCAGGAGACTTCTGTGTCTTTTCTTCTATGTAGAAGCATGAAATGAATTTGACCACCCTGTTTGCTCTGCAGCAAGTATGCATGTTCTTGGCATCCAGACCAATCCTTCTCTTTCCCTCTCCCTTCCAGGAGAAGGGATTCTAACACAGTAGTCATTCAATCCATCTTCCAATTCTTTGCAGTACCTCTTATAACTGTCTGTGGTCTGAGATTTTGAGTTCTTTTTCGTCACCATCCCCTTGGCACTATCAGAGGTATCCCAAGTGCTCAGCTCACCACAATATTATTGTCAGTCTTCTTTCTCTAATAACTTTCTCATAGCTTCCCTTTCTTTCCTCTTCTTTACTCACTTACCTGTGAATTCTCATCACTTACTCCTTCAAACCCAGTTCTATTTTCTTCTGTCTAGAAACATTGCTTCCCTACTTAGATAATTTGTCATCTACTTCTTATTTTTCTAAGTGCTGGTTCACTGCCAACAAATGCAGAACCCTGTGAGGCCTCTTTATTCGGCTATGCATTCCCCCCTAGCACATACCTAGCGTTCTACTTTGGCTTAAGTAACAACTACTATCCAAGACAATGGGGAAAGCAGTCTGAGGGGGTATTTCTGTGCCCTTCAGAAAGCTGTCACTGATCACCAACAGCCTTTTGGACAGCACGGTCATGATGCTTCCTTCTCTGCTGGGTCAGGTCCCTCAGAGGCTCACACCAGCCATCCACCATCCATTTTAGTGTTCAAAACACCTTACACTGCTTACCAAACAGAGAGAGAGAGACTGTGGCCCCAGCAACCCTCACTCTTACAGCTGCCTTACTCAACAGTGCGTTGGAAAGAGCTGTGCCACTCAGGACACTTGTATCCACTGCTTTTAGCAAACTCTCCAACCAGTTTCTTCAGTACAGCACTTAGGCAATGATTGTTTAGGTGGTTTCTCATGTTTATACAAGTTTGGAAGCAGTGGTAGATCCTTTGTCCCACATATTGTACATATGATGTTCCTGTTAATAATACTCTTTCCAATATTCAAGTGACAAGTTTTTGATATTCTCTACCCTCGAGGCAGGCACAAGTTATTTTTCAACTTATCCAAAACAAAGTCTCACTGGCTTTTCTGCCCCCAGATTTCCCCGGGTACCTACAGATCATTCTTACATGCAATGTCCTAATTGCAATCTATAAGGAAATGTGTAAGATTTAACTTCTAATGTTATATTTACAGCACAAGTGGACAATGAAACATGCTAGGATTATTATGTGTTCAAGCTATTCTGCATTTTGAAGATGAAACAGGAGCCAAAGTTAAGACCAAGTTTAAATATTACACTTAAGAAGAGCACAAAGCCATAAAAAGTCACTCCCTGCAACTACAACTTTTCTATGGTTATTCCTACTTTAGAAGTCAAAAATTACTTTAGGGAGTAGGTTCTTTCTTGTTCCTAGCACTCAGTCCAAAGCCACTGACATCAGTGGAAAGTTTCCACTTTGGAATATGAACTGGGCCAAACTTTCAATGGCACGTTTCTGTTGTGAAAGCATGGAAGGAAAAAAAACACAACTGTGGAATCAGTGAATTTTATTTCAATGGAGGTAGAGAGTGGTTAAGGAGATTGGAGGATTAACAGAGCCAGGTGAGAGAACTCTAATGCAGGAATCTTGTGCAGGTGAGGCTGCCCAGGCCCCCATCCAGCCTGTCCTTGAACACCTCCAGGGATGGGGAACCCACAGCTTCTCTGGGCAGTTTGTGCCAGTGCTTCACCTCCCTCTGAGTAAAGAGTTTTTTTCTAACATCTAATCTAAATTTATCTTATTTTAGTTTAAAACCATCCCCCCTTGTCCCTTCACTATCAGACCATGTAAAATGTCAGTCCCCATCCTGTTTATAAGCTCTCGTCAAGTACTGGAAGGCCTTCTCTTGTCCAAGAGAAACAAGCCCAACTCTCTCAACCTTTCTTCACAAGAGATGCATTCCAGCCATCAAAAGGATAAAGATATTTCTTGGTTCCTAGTCTAGTGGCACCTTAAACAACCAACAAAATGAGTAGTGCCAGCTGGTTAGAGACAGGCTCTGTGCAAAAGGACTCACAATCCAAATAGGTGAGAAAGACAATAAATGACAACAATCTTATTATCCCTATTTTATAGTTAGGAAATGGAGCCCTGAAGATATTAAGAACCTTGCTCAAAGCCATTCAGGAAATCAGTGTCAGAGAAAACAAGTGCAAACTTGAGCGTCTCTGCAGTTCCTTCCTCTTGATGCCTTTTTGACTATCGGGGCTGCTTTTAATTAAGTCTTTTATGGAGGACATCTCTTTCTAACTCTGCATTTTTATTGCATGTCCCACACGGTGGACACAGGGAACCTGTCAAATTACAAGTGTCTCCAGCCAGCTTCTTTAGTGTGTTTTATGAACCTTAATGAGCCCCCACAGAAAGCTGGAGTACCAGCATCAAGGGGGCAGGGAGGGAAGAAGCAGAAATAGCTGCATTGTGTGCAGCTATTAGCAAGCGGTCCAGGTTCATGGAGCAGTGTGTAAACAATTCCATTTGCTAAAGTTAAGGACAGGCACAATTTTAGGAAATTCGAGCAACCTGTTAGCCTACTGACCTCTAGATAACCTATTTTACAACAATGAAACTTACAGTGTGCTGGGGAGGAGGAGGGGCAACTCTGGGAAGATGCTTTGCTGCCATAGGAAATGGGCCAAGCAAAACTCTCTTGTCATTTTTGATGTTCACTTGATGAGACAGTGGAAGGAGAAGAGTATCAGCTTGCTAGAAAAAACATTTCCTGACAGATTTTCAGTGAATTCTGCTGCCCCATAGGAGCCCAAGCATAGTACTGAGACATGGGGCTGCCTACGCTTGTCTCAGTCCTCTCATCCAGGAGTTCTCCTTTTCCACAGTCTTGGATGAAATGGAGTTCAGGAAGAAAGTGGCTCCACATGGTTCACATGGTTCACAGCTTTTCATCCCAAAGGCACAAAGGGAGAGAGCAAATCCAGCCCTCTTTTCCTTAGATACACACACTCGGCATGAGATATGGAAATTCAGACTAGGGGAGACCCAGAAACGTAGAAACGTATGCAGAATTGAAGGTGGAGGGAGAACAGCGTTGATGGGTCCTTTTTGCATGGTTACTTGACAACCTCATACATTTAGTACACAGCTGTCTTTGTAAATACCCTAACAGGAACAGAGCAGCAGGAAAAAAACTGTTCACCCTGCCTAGATTTCTTATTCCGGTACACAGCAAGGTGTTGCTCACACTATCACTAAATCCCTTCTGAGCAGAAAGATCAGTGAAGAGAACTCACAACAGCATGTGCTGCCATTTTTCACCCGGGCATGCAATCCACTTTAGAAAGCATTTAAAGCCCGGGGTTAGAAGTTAGCATACACTGAAATGCATTGTTTTTGAATATCAAGATGCTCATCATCCTAGACCATCTATAGTCTAGAAGTCAGTATTGAAGTGACTTGCCCAGAGGCAATGCAGGGGATAGGATGATGCTGCATTATTTTTTCCTTTTGGAATCATATCTACCTGCAAGGAACCACACTAGTTTGCAGAAGCAAATCATGTAAAACCCTGGTTTACATCTGGCTCTATACATTCATACTGTCAAACCCTGGATTTTCTCTGTACCACATTGCAGGAAAACAGAGAAGAGAGACAACTATAGTTGCATCCATTTTTATATGGATTTTTATATGAGAATCTAAAACAACACTTAGATAGGCTGGTAGTAACATCAGGCAAAGAGAAACGTGAATAGGAACTGTTTCATTGCAACCCTATCTTTGCCTGTATCTCCTCCACCTTCTGACTCTTTCTCCTCCCAGAGCCTTGATGGTAACATACCAGAGCTTCATTATATCTAGCACTTGGATGAAGAAAATGGCACTCGCATGCCATGCAGGAGTAGCAACAGTCACCGGCACAGTGCTGTGAAAGCAAGAAATCTTGTTCCCAATCACCTTGCTACACTAGTCCTGCAAGCCTTGCCATAAAAAACACCTTGTAACAATAGCTAATATCCAATATGTCTGCAGCAAAACACATTTTCCATGTAATCTGACTGTATCAAATTCACATAGTCTACAGAAAGAATAACTTGGAACGGGAAGAAAGGAGGAACACTGAGAGCTAGGAAAACTCAAAGGGACTTTTTATTGTAACATTTATAATAGAAAGATGGGGGGTTTACTTTCGCCTTAAGGTGTAACTTGCTAATAAATGTTCTGGAAAACCTGCTGTGTATAAGAGCCCTGGCCTATGATGTCAGCATTCATTATGCACACAGGGGCCATTTACAGCCTTGTAAAGTTGTAGACAAGGAAATTGTTGCTGAAATATTGTTTCAAAAGTTTAAAGATAGTCATTCGACTGGTGTATACACCTCAGCGATTGAACAGGTCTTCTAAATGATTCCATGTAAACCAAAAAGTCATATGGCTTGGATAGTAAACATCCACCCATATTCCTTCATACATGTTGAGTATAGAATTATATATACGTACAGGACAAGTGCGCGGTCTTTAGTTTTATTTGAGAGATATCTGGATAAACCTAGAAATAAAGCACATGCGTAAGGTGTTCAGAAATAAGAAACTGGAAATGATTCTCACTGCTCTCCTATCATTCCCCATTTACCCTCTAGAAAAAGAATATATATATTTCAAGAGAGAAGGGAGGAAGTGAAGAACTAAAAACAGCAACAAACAGATCTGGTTTTAGTTTTCAAAAACTAAACACGTTTTATCAAAAATATTGGATCATGCATTGAAATGCAAATTTTTCTACTGCAGTTTATTCATCTGAGGAACTGTGTTTACACGAAGCTTCATGGGGCTTTCAGCAACCCGATATAGAGGGAAGTGTCCCTGCCTATAGCAGGGGCTTGGAATTAGATGATCTTAAAGATCCCTTCCAACACAAACCGTTCTGTGATTCTATGATTCATTCAGATTCAACCAAAAACTGAGACAAAAGTGCTGCTAACTTTCCTGGGTTGGGAGATATCTATGGGAGCTTGAGAGAACTGCTGTTCTAGTTCACAAAACTGTATTTAAAAATAGGGGGGAAATCCGTTCAATGTAATGTGCTCTATTTCCCTCCATTGCTGCACGCTGTTTTACTCTTTCTACTACAAGTGTTTTATTTGCTGCTATAGTGATTTTTCCATCACTCTGAAAAGGCTTTGTGGCCAGGTGTTGTTTGTCGTTTGTCCCACAGTAGCTGGAAATAGTGTAATTACACAAATACATAGAAAAACACACTTTCATCAGGGATCACTAGCCAACCCAAGCGCTTTCCTACCATATCACTTTCTCAAATATTCCTTCTCACAGCAGTCCAAACGATTTTCCAGCTCCAACTGAGCTAACTTCCCAAGCATTCCACATCTATTTATTTTCTCTAATACACTTGTCAGCTACTTCAAACTCCACCCCAGCTCCTGACAGCAAAGCCAATCGAACACCCTCTCATTGTGGTTTCATGGGGAACCAACTCATGGCCGCAGAAATGGACTGCACCCAATGGCACAGGACCAAAAATAACTGCTCCACTTCCACTTTTTTCATTGCTCCTGCATTGTTCCAATAGCACTGAGATATTACTACTGATTAATGCTGCTACATAAAAAACACGCAAAATGGGGAAAAGCTTTAAGCCTCTTTCCTGCTTTTACTCATGTTCATGGCAAAAGTTCCATCGGCTTCAACAAGTTCTGTATATCAGACTTACACTAGCAGAATTTCATTAACTTGGTAGAATCACTCCTAGATTATGGCATTGGAAGTGAGTGAAAAATCTAGACTGCCAGGATGAGAAATAATCCTATTAACCTGCTCAGCAAGTTTTCTCCAGATGTAGAGCTGAGTTTTAGGATTAGAAGATCTCTTCATCTCTTCCACCTTTCTTTACCCTCAATGGTGTCTCTTGGCTCAGCCTTTCAGACTCTTCTTCCTTCTCCACCAGATCTAACCAGGGCAGCAGATAACTCACCAACAGTTGAGGGTGCTCAGAAATCCACCAGAGCAAACAATAAAGGTTAAGTTAGCAGAAATCCTTCAAAACTGGGAATTTTCTTGCAGCTCTCATGACCTGTATTAGAAGTTCCCACTGGCAGCAGAACACGCAAGTAAGGCAAGCTCCATCAGGTTTCTCTCCCATCCCTGCAACTCTCTAATCTGCAGACTTCACCTGTTTCTTTGTATGAATATGTAACAGTGCAATATGATGGAAAGTACATCAATAACAGCAGAGTGGTACATTCCTGCACCACAGTAAATGAGAACAAGCCCCAGAGCAGTAGCTGCAAACACATAAACAAAGAAAGAAAGCCTGCTTAATTTCACAAGGACTCCAGTATCTCCAGCAAGATACCCTCATCTCTACTGCCAATCCTTAAATGAGGTCCAGGAAGGGATGGATCCTGGCTCCACCCCTTCTGATCACTCAGGTACTGTCACAGAGTTATCTACATCAAACTATGTCCGTGACAGGGGGGCAGCAGGCCCGTGGCCCCCCTGACCCCAAAAATAGGAAGGGAAAAGGGAAAGCGGTAGGGAGATGGGAGCTGGGCTCAAGGAAGCAAACAGAGCAGCAGCAAAGATCTAAGGAGGAAAACTTATTTTACTAACTATGACATCAGAATGCAAGAAAACACCATATAATACAATCTAATTAAAACTGAGACTAATAAATCAAGGAAAATAAGAGAGAGAGAGGTTTCTGAAGACCAAGAAGCCTACTTTGAAGTTGAAGGTGCACAGCTTGGAAGCACATCCACACCTACTGCCAGCTTCAGGTGAGGAAAAGAGCAGGCAAGAAAAACCCTTGCATATGGTACTGGTTCTATTAACACATAGCTGAGAAATCTGGACTGCTCTTTTTAGTGGGTTTACGTAAAGATAGAAGAGTAAAGGATGTATGTGTGTAAACACATGTCTGTACCTATATTATTTTTTTCCTATAATTTCCCATTTAGTATCTAAGACACCGGAGATGAGACTGCTGTTCTTAACTTTTAGCTAAGAACACATGACTTCACTGGGCTAGGTCCAATTTCTGCAAAGAAATAACTTTGGGATAAAACTGGAGACAAGTTGAAAAGAAAGACAGTAACTGGGACACAGTCCAGAGATACAAATAATCTGGATATGCAGATGTCCCGGAGAGATGGATGGGCTGAAGCACTACAATGGCTTCAACTTCCAAAGATGATGTCTCCACCCTCAGCATCAGATTCATGTTTTATATGTGGAGTTCAGAGGCTGATCACACTGTCTCCTCTGAGCCAAACCACCCCTTGGATCCATGCTGCAGATTTCAGGAGCTGGAATAAGTTATCCATTGGAGAATAAATCAGTTACTGGCAGGACAAATTTGGCAGCAGCTTAATCTTCCAATCAGTTGCTCCACCAGCATTCTTCTATCCTGGGGAAAAGGATGCATCCTCCTAGGTCCAGTGCTTCCAGTGCTTCCCAGGGTAAGTCTGTAGCTAGACACAATCTGGAGGGGAAAGATGGAATATTTTCTGTTAAAAATGATAAATTCAGTCTTATTTTTGTGTGAGAACAGGAAGACAAGAAAAAAGCTGAACTCAGTTAACAGCAGAATGTGTATAAGTGCATAAAAGACACAGCGTTGATCTTATTTCTCTACAGACTTCATTGACAACCCTCAAGCAGTAAATAAGAAGTCACCTGCAGGAAGGAATCTACATCTGTCCCAACCTCACACACCAGGATCACATCTTCTCACCCACACGGCAACACTCCCCGCTCCAGGAGCTGTGCCATACCCTCACAGGTCCATGCTTCTTCTTTATGGAGCCTTTCTTTCCTGACAGACCAAAATCCTACCAGATGAGCAGAGCTGCCATGGATCTTTCTTACTCAGATCTGTTCTACCTGCATTGCTGCAAGTGAGGGTGAGTCCCCCAAGAGCATTCAAGTGTCATGGCCCACCTACTAAGAAGAGTCACAGAATGATTTAGGTATGAAAATACCTCTAAGATCATGAAGTTCAACCATAAACCCATCACCACCATCTCCACTAACTGTGTCCCTTGGTGCCATGCCTTAATAACAAGCTATAGAGGGGTGAGGTGTACTTCTACTGTGTGCTTTGGTTGAAGGGAAGGCAAACACCTTCACGTGTAATAGCATAGGTGGGATGGTGCTGTGTGAGTGAGGAGAGGGTGGTGGTCTCTGCATGCAGAAAGAGAAGAAGAGGCACGAGGGCTGACTTAAGAGGGGAAAGAGAAAATGGGAAAGAGAAAATGGAAAAGGAGAAAAAGTGCCGACCAGATGCCTTCCTGACTACATCTGCTGCTGCTCATCACTGTCCCTGTTCACACTCCCCGGCCCTGGGGCTGCTCCCAAGGGGGCTCCGTGGGTCGGGTCTCTGCATCTCCTACGGGAAGTTTATACATGTTGTCTGTCCAGCAGCAGCCGAACTGCCGGAGGAAGGTGCACATCAGGACGAAGCCTCCCGACTGTTGTCCGAGAGCTCACTGGGGGTGCCCAGAGGTGAGGGGGCAGTGAGCTCCCGCAGGTGGGGCCGGGCCGGGGCCCCTATTTCCAGGGGTTCAGCGCCACCCAGCGGAGCCGGCGGGCCGAGGCAAGGGGGGGGGGTCCTGTCTGCAGGGAGGGGGTCCACCCTGCCCTGGGACACTGCGGCTGAGAGGGACGCATCCGTTTTCGGAGGGCAGAAGGCAGCGGGGAGCATCGTTTTGACACCTCGCTCCTTTGATACATAGTTTTATGTATATATGTATGTATATGCATATATGTACTTATATGTATGTATGTAAACGTGCATGTATGGGTAAATACATATATACATATGCATATACACATGTATACATACGTGTATATATATGTATACATATATATATATATTTGCTGTTGCTCTTTGTTATCGTCGTTTTCCACTGCTGTGGAAGAAGAGGTGGATCTGCAAAGTCGCAGTACATGTGAGAAACCAAGCAGTAATCTTAGCAGGGAAAATTACATAATAATAACCGGGAGGGGGAGGGGATAGGGGGGAGAAAGGGGAGGGAGAAGTAAATCATTTGGGGGGTTTAAGGCCTGGACTCCGTGTTTCCCGAAGGTCGATGTTGTGGTTCTGACTTCGGTTATGGAGCTGCTCTGCTCTCAAGCACTCTCCCCCCTCCCGGCGTGGTGTGCGGGGATCGTGCTTGGAAGGGAGGAAGCGGATACCGAAAGCGACGGCTGATGGGCTGTCCAAACCCTTCGAAGACACTGCCTTTGGGGCTCCGAGGCGGCTCATCCGTAAACACTCCCGGGTGAAGGAGGCACAGAGAGAAGGGGCGATGGGAGGGACCCGGAGGCACCGCCGCCCCCGTTCCCCTTTGATCCGAGGGGCTGCGGCGATGTGCCGCGGTGTGTATGGGGAAGGGGTGGCGGGCAGCCCCGCTGCCGAGGTGCGAGCTCGGCTTATTACTTTTTTTCCAACCTCGGTTCGTAAACCGCGCGTTGAGGCGGCGCTCGGTAATGCGGCCCTACCTTTGAGCGGCTCGTTCTGTTTTATGGGCTTCACTTAAAAATTAATGAAAACCTCGCGCGGAAGGGGAGGGGGGCATCAGTGGGGGAACTGGGGCGGAGGAAGGGCGGGGATGGGGGGGGGGGGGAAGGAATGAGAGGAGAAACCTGCTCCTGATTACCGCCTTCCCGGCTGCGGACAGAGCCCTGCTCCGCGCCCCGACGGAGCCGCCTCCGACTCGGGACGGGCTCTCCCGCAGCCCCGTGCCTTCTTTGGGGTAACTTTAGCCTCCGGGTCCGGAGGGGCTGTGCAGCGCTCTCGCAACCCCAGGAGCGGGTGCCGAGCTCTGTACCTGCGCTCACCCTGTAACTTTCCGCTCGTTTCACCCCGCGCCCGTCCCGTTTTATTTACAGACGCAGAGGATGCTCGTAGACAAAAGAGCTTTTTTTTTTCCCTCTCTCTCTCTCTTTCTCTCTCTTTTTTCTTCTTTCCTACGTCAAAGATGTTTTATATTTTTGGAAGGGCCGCGTTTCCTTTAAAAGAGGTGACCTATATCCTGACCTCTGCGGGGGGCTTATTTTGATGCTCCGGGAAGTGCAGAACCGGGAGGACACAACATCTTTAACACTTGCATCTGGTATAGGAAAAGCAAAGTCCCCCCCGCACGAACACTTGGTGAAAGCACTTGAGGGGTTGAGGGGGGCACAAAACCCTAGACTGACGTTATTACGGTCCGGTCAGCGCTATCGGCGGAGCTCCGGCGCTCCGCTGCCCGCAACTCTCACTGTTAACCCCGAGGGCTGTTGCCCGGGGGCCGTCGGGTGTTCCTCGGCCACCGCTCCGCACCAAGAAGGGATGCGCTGATGGGGGCGGTGGAGACAGAACCGGTCCCTTGGGGAGGATGTCTTCGTACTGCCGGGGCATCGGGTGGCACTTTTTATGTCACCAGCTGAAAAACACTGCCCCAGGGGCGGTGGGTGCTGCCCTTGTGCCTGGCTCCGAGCCCTACCGCTGTTAACTCTCTTCAGGCTCTGAACAAAGCTGCCCCGGGCCGGAGAGCTGTGCAGCAGGGAAGAGAGAGAATGGTGCCATCCCGCTAATCCACAACTTCTGCCTTCACGACAACTTCTGAGCTTCCCCCATCTCTAAGCCAAGCACTGCTAAAACCTATCTCAAGCTACCCCCATGGGCAGGCAGCCCAACCTGTGTGGCCATCCCCCGGGTGGCAGCCTTTGGGGACCCAGCCGTGGGAAGCGTCACTCCCAAGGAGTCAGGAGGTCCAGGAGCAGCACAGGGACAACGTACTGTTGCTCCGAGCCCCTTTCCCATCCAGGCTTCTGTTCCACCCTCCCCCCTTGGTGGGCGATGGGCTGCGGGCTCTGGGCCCCCCGGGTGGGGAAATGCCCCTGTACCGGAGGGCCCACGGGCAGCCACTGTGCGGGATAGAACTGCAGCACCCCGACACGGACAGCGGGAGGGAAATCCGCCTGTGTTTAAGGTTAAGCATTTGTACAGCGCTGAGAGGAGATGGGGGTGGGGGATTTGTTGGAGTTTCGAGTTTGGATTTAATTGAAAAAACGCCTCCGAACCTGATGTTAAAAAAGGGGAAGGGGAGGAGAAAAAAGTATATATTTTTTAATGAAAAATAAAAGCGAAGGCTCCCAGATAGCCGTAGAAGTTTATCTTTCTTATTTCTCTCTCATTTTCTCAACGAGTTTGGTCTCTCCGTTGTTTCATTCAGCCCCGAAGCAGAGAGAACCGTGGTATGAACGCAAAACTGAAACCGCAATAATGAAGAGATTTCCTAGAATAAAAACGATGATTACAGAACAACGTCTGAGTAACCAAATCTGCCAAAAAGTTTAATTTCCGTACGCTCCGGCAAAACAAAGCCGTCGTTCTCCAAAGGCGGGATCAGCCCAGAGATGGATACACCAAGCAAAATAAACACCTCCAGCACCAAACAGCGAAAGCTCAACCACGGGGCTCCAAAGCCCCTCCGAAGCCCCGTGTCCCCTCTGCTCTGCACCCAAGAGAAAACGAGGGCACGTCCCTTCGCTGTGACATCTGCCCCAGAAGTATCGCCCCGCTCCGATCCGACGAGGCGGCCCAAACGGTGGCAGCTGAGGCCCTTTTAGGCTACGTCTCCCCCCGGGGGTGGCACTAGAGGGGACAGCCGGGACCGGGGGACAGGAGAGGGGAGGGTGAGAACGCACCGAAGCACGGGTTGTCTCAAAGCACTGCGGATCGCTCCTTGCAGAGGGTTCGTGGGCTGCGAGTCGGCCTCCCCACCCCTCCAGGAAAAAAATGTATCTGTTCTGTTCGTTCGTTCGTTTTTAATTGGAGATGGGAAAAGTTTAAACCGATGCTTCGGGAAAGGTGCGCACGATCTACCGACAGATCCGTCTTTTTTATCGCTATTTTCTATGAACAATGTGCGCTAAACATCGCGGACCCGTCGCGTTCCCTTATCTGACACTCAGGTACCGCCGAGCCATTTTCGGACACATTCCCATGTACGGAGCAGCGGTGATCTGGAGGAAGCTGTCGACGCCTGTTCAGTTAATTTAGGTTTTCTTTGTCTAATTACTGCGGAGCTTAGGGAAAAGGAGCCGGGCTCAGGGCAGTAAACTGACACTTGGGCTCTGTGTGTGGTATTCAGGCAGAGTTTGATGGAAAAAGCCTGCTTCCACTCAGCTGCAGGTCACTGTCTGGGACCGGCCCCCCCGCCCCTACCCACCAGCGAGCTCTCAGCACGGGGCTGCGCTCAGACGGACGGACACACGGACACCCGCACACACAGCAGTGCGTCCTTCCCACCCCAGCATCCCCGCCTGCTTTGCCCCTCCCGTCCTCGGTTTGTTGCTCCTCCGTTAGACGAGAGCAGACCTGTACCCCCCCGGCACCTATCCTCGCTGCCCCCTCGGCGACCCGTTCCCTCCGGCAAATGCCGTTTGCCATCACGGCACTCCCTGCTGCACCGCTGTGCCTCCGGGGAGAGGATCCACGGAGCAGCGCCCCGACCCCCTGTTTTTCCCCGTTTAACCCTAGCCGAAGGGCGGGGGGGGCTTTCCCTTCGCACAGCGTTCTCGGTGGCCCCGCAGCCCGGGGGCGGCGGTCACGGGTCGGGGCAGCAGCAGTGGCAGCTTCATCTCGTGTCCCGATGGGGAGAGGACGCAGGGCAGCCCTGAGGAGGGCGGTAGTCTCTCTCTCCTCGCCACCCCCCCTCTCCCCTCCATCCCCGCTGTTCTCCCGACCGGCTGCTGGGGGGTATGAGGGGAAAGTAGGAAAAAAAAAGAACGAGAGATTGAAGAAAGAGATAGGCGGCCGCACTGCCTTTGACTGCCGAGGGTCTTGCGGCAGAAACAGCCTCCATATGAAAGACCGAGAGTGCGGAAGAGGCTGGGGGTGGGAGGGTGTGGGGGGGTCCGCGCTTCCTCCCAGCGCCGGACCCGGCAGCCGCCGGTCCCCAGGTGGGGGGCAGCGGAGGAAGCGGAGCGACGCTGAGCTGAGGGCGGGGGCCGGGCCGGGACCGGGCGGGGGCCGCCCCATCGCAGCTCCCGGCTCCGGCGGAAAGCGGACGGGACGGCGGGGAGGGAGAGATGCGCCGGGCTCTGCCGCCGCCACCCCGCCGAGCCGAGGAGGTGCCCGCAGGACAGCGGCCCCCCCGCTCTCCCCCCTCCCCGGTACCCACCCCGCGCCGCCCCCCCCCTTCCCTCCCCGCCTCACCCCAGCCGGCCCCAGTCCCCTCCCTCCGCCAGATGACCACCGAGAGCGGCCGGCAGCGGCTGGAGCCCCCCATCCCTCTCCGCTCCCGCAGCCCGGCGCCCGGAGCTCTCCAGATGAGCCGGCCGCCCTCCTCCACCCTGGAGACCTCCACCTCCTCTTCCTCCACCTCCACCTCCTCCTCCTCTTCGGCGGCGGCGGCGACCTCCAAGAGCAAGAAGGCCAGCTCGGGGCTGCGGCGGCCCGAGAAGCCCCCCTACTCCTACATCGCACTCATCGTCATGGCCATCCAGAGCTCGCCCTCCAAGCGGCTGACCCTCAGCGAGATTTACCAGTTCCTCCAGGCCCGCTTCCCCTTCTTCCGCGGCTCCTACCAGGGCTGGAAGAACTCGGTGCGCCACAACCTCTCGCTCAACGAGTGCTTCATCAAACTGCCCAAGGGGCTGGGCCGCCCGGGTAAGGGACACTACTGGACCATCGACCCGGCGTCCGAGTTCATGTTCGAGGAGGGCTCCTTCCGACGGCGGCCCCGCGGCTTCAGGAGGAAGTGCCAGGCGCTGAAGCCCATGTACCGCATGATGAACGGGCTGGGCTTCGGCGCCTCCATTCTGCCGCAGGGCTTCGATTTCCAGGCGCCCGCCGCCTCGCTCGCCTGCCACTCCAACGGCTACAACCTCGACGTGATGCCCAACGCCGTGGCCGGAGGCTACGAGGGGCTGGGCGGCGGCCACCACGTCCCGCACATGTCGCCCAACCCCGGCTCGACCTACATGGCCAGCTGCCCGGTGACTGCCAACGGGGACTATGGCCCCGACAGCAGCAGCAGCCCCGTGCCCTCCTCGCCGGCCATGGCAAGCGCCATCGAGTGCCATTCGCCCTACGCCAGCCCTTCGGCCCACTGGACAGCCTCGGGGGCCTCGCCCTACATCAAGCAGCAAGGCCTGCCCGCAGCCAACGCCGCCCCCTCGGCCATCCACCCCAGCGTGCCCTCCTACTCCCTGGAGCAGGGCTACCTGCACCAGAGCCCCCGCGACGACCTCTCAGGTAGGGAGGGGGACGGGGGCGATCCTCACCACAGCTTCGGGGCTCCTTCGGCCTCGATGGGACGAGGAGAAAAGAGAGAGGAGTGGGGGCTGCGTTGTTTGGGGTCGGGGAGGGAGGCGGGATGGGGGGGTCAGGCAGTGTGGCTGAGGGCGTCGCTCCATCTTGTCCTGCTGGGGCTGCTCCGTAGAAGCAGAGCTCTGCTATCACGGCTCCATCCCGGGCCCTTTACCATCCCGGCCCGCACTTCCCCCCCCCCCCCATCCCCCCGAAATACACCGCTCTCCGCGCAGTAATCGAAAACTGCGTTAAATATTCTCCGTAAAGAGCATGTGGGGAGGGGGAAGAAAAAGAAACCAACACAAACCGAACCCCACGAACCCGTTAATATGGAGAAACACAACGAGATGAAAGTAGATCCAAAAGATCTACTGCTACCGGAGGGAAAAAGGGGTTCTGAGTTCCACATCCCCACCCTTCGCCCCCCCCCCCAACCTCCCCCAACCCGAGGCCGCTTTTTTGAGGACAATGTCTCCTAAGAAAAAATCCCAGCTCAAAAATGGGTAAAAGATGTTGGGCTCTTACGGGGAAATTTTCCAAATAGCCCTTTTAAACGCGGGTCCCGGAGGTTAAGCAAACAAAGACAGTCTGGGCTGGACCACACCGAAGAGGATTTTAGCCTGACTTAACCCCTAGGAGAGCGGGGTCTTGTTCAATTTTATGGGAATTTCAACAAGTAACAAATACAGGCGACCCCCGGCCCCTTTCCCCTCCCGCCCCCCCCCTGCCAATCACCTCCCGGCCCCTCCGAGCACCCGGCCCGCTGAGGGAGCCGCTGCGCTTTTGGCTCCGATAATAAGAAATGCAAAACAAGAAACTAAAATGAACGAAATACCCCATCGTTCTGGAGAGGTTCTCTCGGAGAAGCGGCCGCGGGGAGGGTCGTTGCCTGGCTATGCCACTCCGAAGGGCCGCTCCGTGCCCGCGGGGCTGTGCCGCTGAGACGGGAAAGCGATTTGGGGCGGTTCGCTACGTCCCCGCAAGTGGGAAAGCCCGGCGGGGCCTCGGGGCGTCCCCGTCTCTCCGCCGTCTCACCTCTCCTCTTTGGTGCCGCCGCTGTTGTTGTTTGGATTGCTTTTATTTGTTTGTTTGGCTTTGTTTGCCTCGCTTGTTTCACTTCTCGGGGGGCCACGCGTGGAGCGGGGCTACGTCTCAGCGGCCCGAAAGCAGCTCCTGGAAACGCAAAGCAGAAGGGAAAGGGAAGCTTACTGGGTGCCCCTTTGCCTCCCAGCATTTCCCGAGGCCGGGGCCGTTGCAGCCTGACCCGCTGCTGCTCAGGGACGGATGTAGACACACAGAGCGACGGACGCCTTTTTAGTGCCGCCGACTCAATGTCACCGCTTTCCAGAGCTTCTCTGTGGAGTCGAGATTTGAGCCCTGGGCTTTGTGAGAAAAGGTTCCCGTTCCTTAATGAGATTTAAAAATAAAAAAATCTCTCTTTTTTTTCCTCTTTTTTCTTTTTTTTCTTCTCGCACATGTGGTCGCACTCATTCGTGCTCAATCCACGCAGAAGCTTTATCAAAGTGAAAAGAGACGGGGAAAAGGAACCCGAGCTCTTTCACCTCTAGCGACGGCCAGCGATCATCCTTCTCCTCCTGTCCCCGTTGCGAGTGATCGTCGCCTTTCCCTTCCTTATAATTAAACGCAAAGCAAATTCGGTGACGATGGTTGCCGAGCGCTCAATGTCCCCCGGCTTTATGACAGAGATCGGTCGGGCTTAAAGCCTTACAGTTGCCTCAGACCCAAGAATAAGAGGGGAAAAAATTGGAACCAGGAGGCTCGGTTCTGCTGTAGGATTCTGAGCCGGGGCCGGGGGGGCGGCACGGATTTTTTTCGCACGCCATTAAATCCCGCTAAATGATTGAATCAGGATTGTAATAAAGTGGCCCGGTTTATGGCGAGCATACCAGCAGGGTTATTAGAAAGCCGAGGAAATCCAGCGAAATAATCACTTTTATAAAGTGAGCTCTGCGGGGTGAAGGAGGGGACAGTGTTGGAGGAGCTCCGTGCCGGGGTCTGAGGCAGAAACGGCGACAGGGGCTGTGATGCTGGGAAACCGTAGATATCCCTGGATATTTTCCTCTTGTCTTTTTTCTTTTTCTTTTTAAAGTATTTTTGTCCCCTCCCTTCTCTCTCTTTGTATTTATTTTATCTTATTTTATTTTACTTTGTGCGTGTATGTGACCCTTCGGTCAAGTTTGACGTGACCCCTCCAGCCGAGTTAGACACTCACACTCCTAAGCGATCCCCCTCTGGCTCCATCCCGCAAAGCCGTTCTTCACTCACCGCCGCGTCCCCTCCGGACTTCTGGGCCCGGCCCGGCGCGGGGATGTCCCTCGGGGCCCTCGGGGATGCCTCGGGCTGTGGGAAACGAGAGCGGGGCCATATAGGTCTCTCGTTTCTCGGTGCCGCTGGTGTGCTTGGCTCTGCTGTGGTGACAGAGCGTGGGGCATTCCGTGTCAGGAATACACATGCGGGCACGGGTGTGCACGCACACGGAAATAAATGCTCCCTCAGCACACCAACGGATCGAGGTCGCAGTTCAACCTGAGGCCTTTCAGGTCAAAAGGAAAATGCCCCAGTAGTTGGAAGTTTCATCCCTGCATTGTGCCCGGAGTCCCACGTCGGTCGCACCCCGCTCTCCGGGCAGGTGCTCGGCCCCACGCGTGTCCGTCCCGACCCGCGTGTAACGGAGTGCCGGGTGGGGTCCCCGGTGCCGCCCCGCGAGTCTCCTCTGGGTGAAGTCCTCCTTCTGAGCCCCCCTCGTTGTTTCCTTCTCTTGCAGTTGGACTGCCCCGCTACCAGCATCACCCCTCCCCGGTGTGCGACAGGAAAGATTTTGTCCTCAACTTCAACGGCATTTCCTCCTTCCACCCCTCGGCCAGCGGCTCCTACTACCACCACCACCACCACCAGGACATCAAGCCCTGCGTCATGTGAGCGTCCCGCAGAGACACTCGGGGGACAGAGCCGGCCCCACGCGGATCGATGTAATGTGCACTCTGATAGCATTGTTAGTACACGAGTCACTTAGCGAAGCACCCACTCGAGCGGTGTTCTCGGGCCCCCGCTCCTCGCAGGGCGCTCGCAGCTCTCTCAGAACGAACCCCGCGTGGGGCGTGGGACCCCCGTGCCGGGACCGATAGCGAAAGCCGCCGCGATCCCCTCCGGACCGAGAGCCGCGGTCCCATATAACTCCGTAACCCGGAATGGGAGCGACGCATCCATGCGCCCAGCACCTGCCGGGACGGTCCTCTACTGCGGGAGCGTTCCTCTTTGCCTTCCTCCTCCCGATCCCACCTAGGACACTCGTGACGGACTCCAGCACCGACCGATCGATATTATTAAAGCAGTATTGTTTAGCCCTTTCCCGTAGAGACTCCCTCTCCCCCCCAGTATTGCAGCAAAACAACGTTTTGTTTTGTTTTTTACAAAAGTTCTTTTCTACCACAGTATTTTTTAAAGAAATATTTTAAAGAAATCCCGTGTATACTCACACACTATTGCTTTAAGAGGAGAATATATTTGCACTTATGTATACTTTTTACAGTTTGCCAAAATATTTTGATGTACAAATTGTTTTGTTTTGTTTTGTTTTTCCAATAAAATGTATATAAACGACTGCGGGCACTCATTTCCCCTTGGCCCCTTGAGAGAAACGTCTTCTCCCTTCAAATCATTCTCTGTTGATGGAGCTGCAGCCCCGAGTCATAGAATGATAGAATCGCTCAGGTTGGAAAACGTCTTAAAGATCATCGAGTCCAACCGCAACCTAATCGTACTACCCTAACTAACAACCCTCCGCTAAATCATGGCCCTGAGCAACATATCCCGCAGGAGGAGAGCGAAGGGTGACTGGGAGACAGTGGGGGCAGCGGGCTTAAAAGCAGAGGAGTCCATCCCGAGGGCCACAGCCTTCGCGGGGTGCCCTGCCAGCTGCTTGGAGCTGCTCCCGGTTGTCCCCGCGTCCCCGTCGGAACCTCTGTGCATTCCATAGGGGCACTGAAAGTACGTCGGGTGTGGGGAGGTGGGGTGGCAAGAGGGGTCCTTAGTAAAAAAAGTGGCTGAGAGGTTGGGAGAATTGAGGAAGGAGTGGAAACGGAACTGGGGAGGAAGAAAAAAAATAAAGGCAGAAAAAAGAAAGAAGAGAGAGAGAAATGAAAAAGAAAAACAAACAAAAAACTCCAAAAAATGCTCCCGAAGCACCCCAAAGCCAAACAACTCCCGTCCCCAACCACCGCAGGGGGAGCTGAACTAGATGACCTTTAAAGGTCCCTCCCGACTCGAACAATTCCATGATTGCACGGTTCCGTCCCGCCGTGCCCTGCCAGGCCCGCAGCCGGGCTCAGGGGGTCGCTCGCCCTCTCCATCCCCGAGGCTGTGCGGTACCCCCTGCTCGGTCCCTCCCGGAGCTCAGCCCTCCGCCGGCCCCGGCTCCACCGGGACAGAGGCGGCCCCGCTCCCCGCGGCACCCCGGTACGGAGCCCCGTGGGTTCCAAGGAGAGAGAGTTTGAGCAAGATGCTCCGTATATACGTATATTCACTTTCAGCATAGACACACACACATGTAACATTTTGTATATGTAATGATACGCATGTAATGATACGTGTGTAATGATATACGCTCACACACATCTATAATCCCTCATCTTTTAAAATACATATTTACGCTCAACCATGCTCTTTTCTTCCTCGAGCTTCTCAGGGCCTGTGATAAATTATAAAGTCAGCTTCAGAGTTTGCTCCGACCACAGTGCTGTGTTTACATTCTTTCCGAGGCAAGCCTGCATGGTCGTAATTTATATCCTAAACACTCGAACGTAACTTGTTTATACAGGAATGACAGGACCTCAACGGGGAAAAAACTGCCTCTGCGAACGGCGGCCGAGCGCGGGGTGTCACTGCCCTCCAGCGGCACCTCGACGGCATCGGCCAACGCGCACCCGTTCAACCAGGACACCATCGTCATTCTTATCATTATCATTAAATATTATTTCATTATTATTATTATTATTTTCCGCTTCCTAATGCAGGTACATCCCAGGGAACGCGGCTGATGCTCGCACTGCCTGTTCTGATGAAGGAGAAGGGTCTGCTCGGTCATCCTCCTGCTCTGCTCTCTGCTCTCTGCTCTCTGCTCTCTGCTCTCTGCTCTCTGCTCTCTGCTCTCTGCTCTCTGCTCTCTGCTCTCTGCACCAGGACTGAGCACTCTGCACTCAGCAGGCTGAGTGAGATTCCCTTTCCGCAGCTCCCAAACAAAGGGCATCTCAAAACACCGCTGTGACTCTTTCAGCCATAAAATGAACCCAACTTTATTGGAATTTAAGGGGGACCAACAAACGACAGGGGCAAAAAAAAAAAAAAAAAAACCACAAACCAAAACAAAACAAAATCCAAAGGCCAGATATTTAAGTTAATTTGAACTGATTTTGTTTTGATATTTGATTTTATTACAGCGCTCGCTAGCCTAGAAACCCGGGTTTTGTTTAGTCTAAAGAGCTCCCATAGTTGCAGAGCCACAGGGGCCAAGGCCAAGAGCTGTGCCACGGACAGGACGAGGTATTTGTGTTTGAGCCATACCCTTATGATTCCCTTTTTTTTTTGCATTTTGCTGTGTTTGTTAAGAATCACCATGCATGCAGAAGTACTTCATATCTTGAAAAAGAGGAAGCTTCAGTTGGAAATCCAGAGCCCTGAGCCTTCTCATGGTGGTATCACAGATGCTGTACTCATCCCTGAGATTCCTGGAGGTACTAAGATCTCTGATGAGATCACAAGTCCAGCGACCCAGTTGTGTAGATTTAGTGTGAGCACTGCAAGAGAGCCCAGGAGGGCATATCTACATCTGAGTGTGTGTCTGCTCATCACAGTGTGAGGAAACCAGTAGGTGCAATGCTATAGTGAGCAACAGCTGGCGAAATGCATGCGAACTCCATCTCTTCACATCTGTCTTAGTCATCCTTCTGTCCTGAGACCACAGACAATCCTCATCCTCTTCATCACTTGTTATCTTCTCATTCTCTGCCTGCTGACATGTCCCCAACTGCTTTGTTCTGTGTGTGTGCATTGCAAAACACCTCAAAGCAAGCTTTTCTTTCTTCAGCCCCAGGAGCACCAACTCCAGTGACAGTCTGACAGCATTGTCACCACAGACATACAGCCTACAGCTCAAAGCTGCATTGTTTTTTTTCCAGTGAGCTCAGTGGGTTTGATGGTTGAGCAACGCATATCCTCAGACCTTGCCTGGCTCCTGACCTCAGAACATCCTTGCTTGCAGAAAGCTAAATCACAACCAGTTACTCATCATGACTGAGGGAGCAGCTCACGTTTGGTGAGGCACTGCAGCAAATGGATGGAGCGCAGACTAACCCAAACATTTCCATTATTAGAACACACCAGCCAGGGTTCCACAGAACGGGAATGAAACCACGCCGGAGAGCCTCAAACAGATTGCATGTGATCTCCTATCATCTTATAGATGTATTTTCTCCATTCTCTGGTTTCATCGCGGTCCCGCTGCCCCAGCGGAGGGATTTTGCTGGTGAGGGTGTTTATGTTACTCAGAGCAAACCACTCAGCCACTCCAAAGCTGGGAGCGTTTGCACAATCAATTTAACATTGACAAAATTAGCCAAACGCAGAGATATCGTATGGGGGATGTTGAGTTTCTCGCTGACATTTGACCAAAGTGTTTTTTAAAGCAGTCAGTTTATTAATCCCATTAAATCCCTTTGCCTATTATTCTATTAAGACCATCACGAGATTAATATCTCACTGCGCTTTGTCCCAGCTGGCAAAGGAGTACGAGCCAACGCAATATGTGCAGTTCAGGGTGAGAGCTTTAGCTGACTTTGGAGGCAGAGAAAAGAAAAAAAAAACCCTTTTTATTTTTAACTCAATATGTGTGATTTTACAGAACTAGAAAGATTTGCTGCTAACATGTGCACGAGGCAACATTTAAATGAGGCTGTCTGACAAAGCGCTGGGTACGTCGGTTGGCCCATGAGAAAGCCAAGACTGCTTTCAATTATAATTTTAATATACCTGAACATTTGAGCAGCCCCATTAAATTCAGTGGGACTGAGCAGCTGCTTAGGGTTAGAAGTGCTCTGCTGAACAACGATGATGGGGCCTGAATCAAACACTGCTGGTCCCTCCTGCACGCTGAGGCTGAGCGCTGCACAAGAGCTATACCTGGTTCATATATAGAACGAAAATTAATTCAAAACACACTCTGGCTCTGAATAGAGATGTATTTTACAAAACCTGCTGGCATTAATTTTCCTGAAATACTGCCTTAGCTAATAAGAACACCCGGGCTTTATTTATATATTGAGCCATTTGATAGATACAAATGAAGAAAGAGGTAAATAGAAGCCAACGTACTTTTGAATAAAAGCCCAGAGGTTCTCTCAGGGTTCAATGATCTTTGTGTCTAGATTATAAAGAATTCAGAGCAGCTCCGGCTGACTTGCCAACTACTGAATAGAGCTCCAAAACATCTGTAATATTAAACAACCCCAAGCCTCCTTTTTATGCTTGTTTTCATCCAGCGGTGATTTATAGAAAGCCATTGGCTTCTCCATTGGTCATTCCCAAAGAGAAGCATGCCGGGAGGTGGAGGAGGTTCTGAAAGTTGTTGGGACGCCACTACCAAGCTGCAGCTGGAATTAGAGGTATTTTGACAGTGGATTTAGATTTATTTAGGAGATTAGGGAGAAATGTTAACTGCATTACATGGGTTATTTTAACCGTTGCAAAATGAATGTGCAGCGCTGTGCAAGGAACCATTGGGCTCTGCAGTAATTTGGTGTTTTCAGGGTAAATGTAAAAGTGAGCTGCTTTGGAGGAGCAGACAAAGGACAGATTTCTTGGAGTAGATCTCTGCTGCTAACATCTCCTTGCAGCAGAGCTGGGGCGCACTAATTCTTACTGTCCAAATGTAGGTAGCATTAGTTTAAATTAGAAGTTTGATTTAGCTGAGCTACCGAAATCCTTTATGTACACAATCTTATCTCATTCTCAGCAATCTCCTTTGGATCGGTTTATACCCGTCCCAATTAACACACACCAAACACATTTTACTTTATGAGAACTCTCTCCATTATTATTTTTGCAATCAGCTCAAACGAGTTTAACATTACTCTCTGAGCCTGAGTCTCGGGCATGGCAGCTCTCTGATATGATGAAAGGTGTGATTTAGTTTAAGCCGCATAGCTGGTGTTTATGGGCACTCCATCACTGTAATCCCTTGTTTATACACGTACAGCTGCAAACTATGCCAATACAACCAAATTTAAAGTGGAATCAACTCCCCAAGGCTTAGTGAAATTGAACAGTGTGCTATCTGTGACTGGGCAATCCTTGCATGAAAGGGCTGCAGCTTGTCCCTGTGAGGAAGATGAATGTTAGAAATTGGATCTAAAGCATGATCCTATTGGGAACTCCTGGATAGTTTTATGCGTGGAATCAGGGCTTTGAACTCAGCCCCTGAACCTCTACTTCATTTTTAATTTTTTATTTTTTTTTAATTATTCTTTTTAATTTTTCTTCTTAAACTGGAGATTTCTTCCTCAGAGATTTGCTGGCCATTGGTGGCTTGCAGAGCCTTTGCTGATGGCTCAGAGTCAGTTCACGGGTCACAGGACAGTGTTTCTCATCATTTGTGCTGGAGTGGATAAGAACCAGTAGAAGGGGGAAGATGCTCTGAAGAAGGGAGTCATCAGTATGATTCACCTTTTTAAATGAGGGACAAAATGCTTTTGCTATTAGAACTGCTGAAGAATAGGAATGTTTTCAGCCTTAGCCATGTCTTCTCTGGGACATAGTGCTGGTAAGGCTGGATGGATGCCCGGCCATTAGCTGCATTTTTCATTGGGGAGGAGAGGGAGCAGCAGAAGAGCACTGGACAAAGTGCTCTTTGATCTCAGGAGATTTAACAGCACAGTTGTAGCAGAAAGGGTCTGCAGTGTGAATGATGTTAGGCCAGAGTAACAACTGATGTAGATACACAAGAATATGTAACTTGTGCCGATGTCCCAAGAAGCTCCACTGCATATCTGTGAAAGTCCATGCAATGTTCCTTAAAATAGGCATCATGTTCCGCACTTCACATCAGAAAACAAACCCTGCTTCACACTGAGAAGTCCCCCCTTCTGCAGCACACCCCTTTTCCCTTCTGAGGTGGAACATAGTTGCGTGGCAGTGACTCTCAGATACTGGTCTTGATCTGGGAACTGGGGTACTTGAACATTTTACTACACTGATTTTTCTTAGAGTGAGGAGGTGAGGAGAACTGAACCAAAAGAAAGGCAATAGCTCCAGATAAATGACCTCCAGTAAACAAACAGAGGCTTGCCCAGGACAGCAGAAGAGCAGGGGGTCAGGGAATCTGGCTCCACTTCCCACTGAAAGTGTCCAAAGTAGACTGATGGAGCAGAACCAGGGCCTGGAACTCAGCCATGTTACTCAGCAGGCTCCAAGGCTTTGTCAGAAGAGCAGTAGGGGCCGTTTGAGGAAACTTTCCTGAGAAACAGGTATATCTGAAGCAGCTCAGGCATACTTGAGCTCCTGGCTGTAGACAGTATGGACATATGTACAGAGCTGATAGTTTTTCAAGTTATCTTTGCTTTCTAAAAGCATTATTTCTTCTACAGAAATCAAGCAACAGCCTGGATTTCAGAAGGCTTTCTCCCTGGATATCTCCAGTCACAGGCTCCTCAATAGATAACAAATACCTAGCCCCATCTTCAAACATTTGCTGGTGAAGCTCAATCTTCCACTGAGCAGAAGTAAGGCTACAGCCCTCTACTCATGCTTGACAAGAGTCCGAGGAGGACAAAAGTGCAGATAAGATGAGTCAGTGATGCAATCGTGGTTCAGGTAACAGTGGTGAATGTCCAGGAAGGCAATGACAGCAGTAATATCCTCATCTAGACAACAGAACCCAAACACGCCTTAGCCTCACACCTCTGATATCTTCAACCTTCTTTTGCTGATTCCCTCCCATCTTTCCATGTCTGCTGATTGCTCCAAAAGATTTCTCTCTCTGACAAGTGAATTTTCTTCCAGCTTCAGGATATAAGCTCCTGTACTGCTTCAGCCAATGGCCTTTGTTGACAAAACCATGAGGGCAAGGAGAAGCCATGAATGATCCATATATCACTGTTTCTGTTCCAATAGAATCAAAGCAGATACATGCATCTCTGCAAACACTTGCCATTTTCTCCACATATTCCCTCATATTTTCCCCTTAATATTACAAATTACTCACATCTCAGCCCTACTATATGAGTAGTGTTTAAAGACATTCCTTAGTAAAAGTCATTCACATGTGCTTGTTTACCAGATCTGAAGGGAAATAGGAATCCTGAAAATTCCTCTTTTACTGCAGCATGTTGATACTTTCCTCTGTAGTTGTCACTGCAAAAAGGAAATACAGAGGTCTTTTCAACTCAGTTCCTGGAGAAAAAGGACCAAAATACATACATGTATATATATGAAGGCAGAACACACTAACTTGGCAGCTCAGGCCCAGAGGGGTCACTGGGAAGAGTAATAGAAGTGCAAACAAGGTACACAGCCTAGCAAAAATGAGCCAGAATTGTATTTGTAGATTACCTTCTTGGTTTCTTTCTTGGATTCATCTTTTGGCAACAGAGGAAAATGTAATCAAAAGGCAGTGTTCTCACTGAGTGGACAACCACTGGCAGTAAGTGGCTGACTTTTTTTCTGTCCCAGAAGGGCCCTGTCTTCTTCTCCAGAGACCTCTGTCCCTTATCTGGTGGTTGGCTGCCTCCCCAGCATGTCTCTATGAGCCATGTAGAAGGGCATTAGACCTCCAAGCAGTTTCCACCTGCCTATGGTCAGTTCTGGATATGAATACCCCCAGGGTCCCACGGGCAGGAACCACATTTCAAGGGGGGAAAAACAGAAAACAGATGCTCATATGAAACAGACCATCCCATCCCGGGGCATCTCAGGACATATTTATTAGTCAGAGGCACAGACCACAGCAAATCATGGCTTTTGTTCTGTATGGAAAACTTTTGATGGTTGGCTACTAATGTCTAACCATAAGGAAAATCTATAGTCCAGAGAAAATTTAGGTATGCCAGAACGGTCCGTGTGCTGGCAAACACAACATTCAGCTTGCTCATTTCCTGCATGCTGTTTGAAACAGCCAGAATTCTTTCTAACTATTTAAATCTTTGAAGAAAAAAAAAAAAAAAAAGAGAGAGAAATAAAAAGAGAAGAAACATTTAGCTAATGAAATTCCCAAGCTCAGCACTTCAGGAGGGACCTGTGCTCAGGGAGAGCAGAACCCCCCAAACTGAGAAAGCTCCATTTACAGCACATGTTCAATATAGCCTGCTCTGTGAAGACTGTAAGGAATTCCTCTCTTACCAGTGTGGCCAGCATTAACAAAGTCAATTCCTTCCTCCAGAAAGAATATCCAATGCAGATCTTTCACCCCTTTACAGATACAGGAAGAGGTCTAGAAAAACACCACCTGCATGTACTTTCATGTTCTCTCAGGAGAATTTGTGTCACTAAGAAGAGGTAGCAAGCTCCTCATCACCCTTTTCTCAAAGTCCACATCTTCCAGGTTCCTGTACTGGAGGGGAAGAGAGACAGGAAAGTGTTAGACTTATGGAGTGAAGTAAATAGTTTAATTCACTCCTTCCTGATCAGAGGAGTGGAATGTCATGTGTGTGATCTACACCCTGAATATCAGCCACTGTTTTAAGATCAGTTGCTGCACCCAGTTTTCCAAGGCATTCATTTCCCAGGATTCCCACTTAGCAGTCTAAACTCTGCTTGGATTTCTTTTCCAAGCCTATAGGTGTGCACAGGTAAGATATTCTCTTAACCTGTACAGCCCATTTCACCAGCAATGGATGCTTCAAAAGATGTAAGAAATTTTGCTGCAGGCAAAGTATGAGGCAACCTGCATTCACAGCAGCAACTCTAACAGTGAAGATTGAGCTCAGCTTTGAACTTAGCTCGTGGTCTCTGTGGCATCCTATGTCAAGGGGCACAAGGGGGGTGCTTAGGCAGTACAAAACAGACTGGTAATGCCAAGATAAAGAAGAACAGAATCTCCCCTTTTACTTCAACTTTTATTTGTTTCTAAGTGGGTTTACTGCACTTGCTCCCATCTCCTTCCTTCAAACTTAAACAGGATCTTGACAGATTCTTCTAATGAAAGGATGGTGGATGATGGAGTTCAAATAATTATTTTGCTTTTTCAATACAGAAATTAGGTTGGAAATGTCTACATGCAATTGGAAGCTTGGTGCCCAGAGTGGATGGAATGCACTTCAAGCACATGAATAAACATCTTAGACACACTGCTGCAAACAGGGAACAGCTTCATAATTTTGGTTGATTACTTGGGGAGAGTTGGCATAATGGCAAGAAAAACCTAATACAGAGTTTAGAGAAGTTTATAGTCTGATCTGATTTGATACTGTATTGTAAATACAATAATATTATATCATCAACTATCTTATTTTTAATATCACCTCATCCAGTGCACTGGGAAGATAGTATACTTACAGAAAACAGTATTTTCTTACTAAATACACCTTTTAATAATAAGAGCTAACTAAAGAGGGCAGATCTATGTTGGATATAAGGAAGAAGTTATCTATAGTAAGGGCGGTGAGGCATAGTAACAGTTGCCCAGAAAGGTGGTGGATGCTCCATCCCTGGAGATAAGCTAAGATCAGGCTAGATGGTACTCTGAGCAACCTAATCTTGCTGTAGGTGTCCCTGTTCATTGCAGGGCAGTTGGACTAGTTGGCTTTTAAGGGTCCCTTCCAATGATTCAATAATTCTAATGGTATTCTAAAGAACCTGACAAGAAGAGATGAGTATAAGGAAGAAAAATAACAAATATGGAGACATAATAGAAAATTACACAAAATGCACCTCAACTTATGCTGTGGCTGCACAGAGCAAAACAAAAGAAGCAATCCGGAGAAAAAATGCAGGACATCATAGAATCATAAAGTTTGAAAAAGATCTCTAAGCTCATCAAGTTCAGCTGTCAACCCACCTCCAGCATGTCCACTAACCCATGTCCCTCAGTGACACAGCTACATGTTTCTTAAACATCTCCAGGGATGTGACTCCACATGAAACAGGGATAGCTGTGAGATGTCTCTAGAAATGGTGAACAGTGCCTGGCGGAGTAGGAAGCAACCAGTTCTCCAGATACTGCCTCCATTGGCAACCAAACTGGTCTGTCACCAATGCTATTCAGACCTGAGTTGACACACAGCAGTGCCTAAAGTCCTTTCCAGCAGAAAGGCAGTGAACCTTTCTCCTAGCCCAAGAGCAGGATTGCTAAGATGACGTAGAACTTGCACAGAGTTTGAGAGGAAGGAATGAAGTTTAAGTCATATTCTTGTGGCAGGCCCTCTTTTGTTATTTTAACCCAGTTATCAGAGCACCATGTTCCTGTTGATTCTAAAGTGCTGCTTTGTTTTGAAAAGGCCAAACGTCGTCGCTAGATGCATTGTCTGGTTACACAACTCCCAGGCGGGGGACGTCCATAGAGATCCAAAACAGGGCAACCAGGAGAAATGAACCATGGGGAGATACTCACACCTTTCAGACTGCATCCCAGCCTGAGAGGATGTAGAGCACTGGGATTACCTGTTGCCAGGGCAGAAGCACCCATGGAGATGCTCTGGAGGCAGGCAGAGGGTAGTGGGGCATGGACACCTCAACATATTATATATTCTCTCAAAAGCATTTTTAGCTGCCACCTGAAAGCAAATTCTGCTCACACATCATGGGCAACATTTGCAGATTCCTGCAAAGATGAGCTTTTGTTGTTCTAGCAGCCTTGATTTTTCTGTTTCCCTTGTACCTGTGGTCTGCCTACAGAGATAAAATCACCAGGAAAGAATATAGGCTTGTTCCCTCAGAAAAGCCTTATTTTAGTCTTATCAGTGAAGTAAGTACATCCTGTGCACAGAGACTAAAAAGAAAAATAAAAATCAAAGCTCTCTGGGAGCTCACCATTGGGCTGGGCTGCCTGAGCATTATAAAATGGTTTAAGTAAATAAATGATATTGCATTATCCAAAAACTCCTCTCTTGGAAAGCTTTGAGTCCTAACTTTTCATGCAGTAAAGGTAGCAGCAACTTCTTCCTGGTCCTTTAAAATGTAGTCTATTACAGTGCCATAAAAAATGCAGGGAAAAGATACTCCAGAATTATTCCAAATAAGGTAAATCTGAAGTATAATTTATTACAGTCATAAATCCCCATGTAAATGTCAGCAGCCAGTAGATCCTGGACTTCAGTAATGGAAGTTCTCCTAGTAGGAAAGAGACTGTGTTTAGTTTGAGGCTGTAAAAATCCTCATCTGTGGCCTCTGGACAGCTAAAATGCAGAGATGGCCTCCCACATGTAGAAACGCTCAGATCTGTAAGATCCCTATCAGGATTTAGCACCACGGTAACAACCATCAACAGTGCAAGCCATGGCACTTACATCCAGGAAACCAAAGGCAAGTTTGCTACGGGAATTTTGAGCCACGTCATCAAGATAAACTAATTCTGGGCTGAGAAGCTAGCTGCCCTAACTGTGGAGGATTCTTGTCACCCCATCATTCACATGGCCTTTGGGTTGCAGAAGACCTGGAGGTAACCAGCCTCTGAGTTTGGAGGAGACTGTTGGCTTGCAGTTGGTTTTAAAGCCAGAAGGCATTTTCTGTCTTCAAGCCAATTCCTCATGAGTTTCCACTTTGCCAGGCCAACATTTTCCAGCCATGCTCCCTCCAGCCCAGGTGAGCCGAGTCCTTGCACCCAGAGCCACTTAAATACCTTTCTTATTAGCTCCGCTCTTCCGTTCCCTGTTGTGCCTAAGCCGCCTTCGTCTCTGCTGCAGTGCAATTCAGACGTGGGGTGGGAGGTGATTTATGATATAAAGCAATGCCAGAGCTGGTCCTCAGTGCTTGTACTGTGTTCAGTTTTAACACAAGCTGCCAAAAAACCTACCTTGACTGACTCACACACAAACATCTATGAAGGAAGGCCATGACATTATGGCATTAAGATCTGCTTAAGGTTTTGCTAAGCCAGAAACCTACAGACATTTCACAGTCAGGGATGCTGTTTATGTTTAAAAATAAGAATAGTTTGCTTACAGGATGACCACATTCTCAAGGTGAAAAACCATTGTTTACCCAGTAACTGCCAAATGCAGCTGGAATGAGGATCAAGGATGCTATTCTTACCCTCTCTTTCTCCTCTCTTTTGCTTCAGGCTTCTTCTCTGTCTTTCTAGTCCTCACTCTCAGCCATATCTGAAACCTTTCCCTCCATGCCTACCCCCTCTTCCCTCTCTCTGCAAGGTATTGTGAGGACATGTTAATCAGGGAACATCCTTCAGAAGGTTCTCCTCAGGTTTTGATAGGGCTTGGATGATGTTTGGCATTCAGTGAAAATGGTCTTGTCTGAACCAGCCCGTTACTCATGTCAGCAGCTTGCTCATCATGTCAGCTGGGCACCCAGTGCAGAAGAGTTGAGCCCCAGGACTTTCCTTTTGAAAAGCAAATACAAAGGTGCAACTTCAGGGAAGAATTGTTCGCTAAACTCTAGAGAGAAGATCAAGTCTTCAGAAACAGTTCTTACCACCCTGTTTCAGTATTGGCCTTCCTTATATGTTTAAAAGATGTACACTTAAGCATAATACCTTAAAAAAGAAAGATGCTTTGTCTTAGTGTCCATCCTTATTTTTCACTTTTTTAGCCCCATTCACCTCAGAAAGTGAGGGCAGACAGTTACGTTATTAACCTTTTTCTCCATTCTTATCCATTTCCCCTCTCTGCTCTCATCCAGTGTGGCTCTGCCTGTTCCAGCCTTTCTTTCAGTTTTTAAAAACACAGATGTAAGCAGATAATGAGGCCACAGGAGGAGAATCCTTCAGGATGTCTTGTTTGGTTTGGAAATATTTAAATGTCTGCTGCATTTCCTTTGAGCACAACGCAGGAGTCTGCAAAAGTGCACTGCTCCTTCTGCAACCCACACTCCTACCAGGGACAGGAGAGCGTGCGTGCATGTAAGCATGTGTGTGCATGGGATGTTTTCTAATCTTTTCAGCATGGCTCTTTTTCTTGGGATAATTTGAAACATTTCTCTAGGTCACATTTCCATGGAAGAAAAGATTTTAACTACAGTAATTCAGGTGAAACTTGTTCTTTATAAACAGTCCGCCAACTCCATGTGCTTGCAGCACAATTGTAGCTCTCTAAGTAACAAACTGTTTGAAGAGTGATTTTTTCTGGTTTGGATAGATTTAAACGTTAGTGGCCATTATGAATGACGGCTGGTTGTTTGAGATTAAGGGATCACAATCAAGAAGAAAGTTCTATTGTTTTGTTGTATACAAAGCGGTGAATGGCTGTTAGATGAACTATACAATGAATCTGAGAATCAAAGTCAATCAGTGTTATTTCAAGGGCGGTACCAAGCAGTTGCCCAAGGGACTGTAGCATGGAAAGAGAAATCTTTCTCATTTAGTTTTGTGAATTTGAAGCAGCGTGCCGCAACCATGCACTCTTGGACTGGTTGCTATTGACAGGGCTTGGGGGGAGCTGAGTGACAGCCCTGAATGGAAGGCAAAGACTAAGAAATGACACTTACTACAGACAAACATGCACAGAAAACAGTAGTTTATACCACAGGTTACTTAATTAAGAATCATATTTTAGGCCCCCACACTTGGCTTCTCATGAGATATGAGAAGTCAGCCATATAGGAGCCATGCTTTTTCTGGCTTAACCTGAAAATCGTTAAAATCTATAGAAAGTATTGAGCTGCATAAGAAAGTGTTTAAAGGAAGCAACAGCACTCATACTGGAAAGAGCTGTGTCCTTGCACAACATGCAAGATCACTTGCTGACTTCAGTACTCACATTTGAACACTTCAGTTCAAATTTAGAACAAACCAACCAATACAAAAAGCAACTGATAATATTTCGTAATAAATACAAGTCTGACCCAGGAAATACAACGAACATGAAGATACTGTAAGCATGACAGACAAATATAAGATTTTGAATTGATTTGTCTCGATTTTCAGATGCAAGATTACCTTGAAGATGTGTAAATTAAAACGTTAATGTACACTGGCATTGTCACTAGCGCACAGTGTCTACATACACATTTAAGCCTTATCTTAACTACAATACTTTAATGTGTGGTTGAAAATAGCTGTCTTTAACTGCCTATAGCTTTGTGTATCATTTTGATTATTGGATACTGATATACCCACAGGTTTTGTACCTGCCATAACATTTTATCAGCTTCTTTTTGTGGCTTACATAACAAAAGCTTCTCAAGACACAGGATGAAAATGTTTCAGAGGTTTTAATTTATAAGATGCAATAAATGTGAGGGAATATTATTAATACAGCTTACTGTATTAGTAGAAACTGTGGTGTAAAGAACATTTTTCCTCTATTTCAGATAATTATACCCAAAGTTGAGCAATGCAGTTACCCTGCTGTTAAAAATAGAGATAATAATGCAAGCTTAGAGCAGGATAGCATAAAATGCATGCTACAACCACAAACACATTCCAGAGTGTTGTTTCTGGTAAATTTGAGTCCTCAACTTGTCCTGTGGGTAAGATGCTTTCCAAAGTGTGGGATATAACCATCCACTAAGGATGGGCACTAGATAAGCGCAGTTAACATGCACACACACAGGCATACACGCATACACACACACACACACACACACACACACAAATGTTTATTAAATGGATGTCTTGGTGTCAACCCCGCACTGTATGTTGACATGGTCCACATCCTAGAAGCCACAGTCAAAACAAAACAACTTATGAATACTTGACCTGGAAACAGAGAGAAATTCTTTCACAGTTCACTGGTCTTCTGATGTTTAACTTTTACCAGTTTCACTGCTGGCTTCTCAGTGAATAGCTAATACAGAGACTTACAAGCACAGGAAGTGAGATACACAGTTATATTATATCTCCAATAGATCAATGACTTCTGGGGAGTGGGTCTAGGTGAAGTAGGGTGTGTTCTGAACAAACAGAGAAACAACTCATATAGCACATACTGCCCCCAGAAAGGAAAAAGAAAGAAAATCTTTGAAGTGACAGAGATTCTTACATTCAAATTACTTCTTTCCAAGCCTGTAATTTCTCAGCTAGCTCAAAACAGAAAATGAGTGATTACTGTTACAACTGGCATACACTCTGCACTTTGGCTGCATTTAAGATACACAACATTTTCCAGAGAATCATGTTGGATAATTTATCTTGTGTATTTTAAGCCTTTTTCACATGTCCTGAAAGACATAAGCAATAAAATACCTTAAGGAGTGTGGTGGCTGAAAAGGGGAGGCAGCATGGGCCCACTGTCAGGGCGCCCGGCTGCTTTTCCTGGCTATGCTGCCCATCTATCATGTAACTCCAAATGGGTTGCTTACACCACTACTCCCCAGCTTGGCTTCATAAAACTCAAAATCTCCTTGGCAAGAGTAATTTCCAGTGCCAATATCTTCACACACACACACAAAAATGAAGACTGCAGCTTGACACCTACATCCAGGTAGACAGGTAGAAGTTGCCCTGTGATTTAGGGAACGAAGCTGCCACAGGACCACTACATGGCACTGTATCTGTTTGTGTGTTTGTGCTGCCTAACATGCACAGCTTTGGAGAGAAGAGATGTTGCTTAGGGAATACTGCAGCAGGAACTACAGCAGTACCCCACGTGTCCAGGCTGTCTGTCTGCTGAAACTACTGCTGTTGCTCCTCCCTACCCAGGTTTATTTGTTACAGAAATCAGACCACAAGAAGGAAGGGTTGAGGATAAAGGTTGATCTTAACCTTCAGCCTTTGTACTGAATCTCGGTGATCACACACATACAGTATATTTATTGATCCATAATATATGGATATTTGCTTGACATTACTTGGAGGCATTCTCCCTGTGAGTTTTCTCCACTTATCCTTAGATGGTAGTTGCCTATTGCCAATATAGTAAATTTATATCTACTCTGAAAATCAAGTTTCCTTACTCATGAAAAGTCACAAATTTTTAAGGAGGGTCTCTTAATACAGGCAGTCAACGAACCAAATAAGAGGAATATTTTGCTTGACCTATTACTTGCAAACAAGGAAGAACTAACTGGTGATGTAAAGATCAGGGGCAGCCTTGGCTACAGAGACTGCAAAATAATGGAGTTCAGGGTCCTGAGAGAAGTGTACAAGATAAAAATGCAGTGGTGAATTCAGGAGAGCAAACTTTGACATGTTGAAGGCTTTATTTGTTAGTAGTCCATGGGAGAAGGCCTCGGAGAGAGGTGAGGTCCAGAAGAGCTGTCCATCCTAACAAAGTGGTAATTAAGCAAAGGCAACAGGAGGCCTGCATGGATGAACAGGGAGATCCTAACTAAATGAAAATATCAAAAGGTGTAAAAGAGGTAGAAGCTGAGGCAGGTGACCCAGGAAGTATACAGTGACACTGTTATAATGTGCTGGGACAGGGTTAGGAAAGCCAAAGCCCACCCAGATTTGAATCTAGTGAGGGACATGAAGGGCAACAGCAAGGATTTCCACAAATACACAAGCAGTAAGATGAAGGCTAAGGAAAACATGGGCCCACTACTGAGCACACCAGGGGACCTGGAGACAAATGTAAGCCACCAAGGTACTGAATACCACATGTCTCATTTTTTACCAGAATGACTGGCCTTCTGTTTTCTTGGATTCCAGAAACCAATGAGGAAATCTGAAGCAAGGAAGACTTACCCTTGCTGGAGGAGAACCTGGATAGGGAATATTTAAGTAAATCCGATCTACATAAAGCTGTGGACCTGGATGGCCGGCACACACATATGCTGAAGGAGTTAATGATGATGTTCTGAATTCACTCTTGGCAATCTTTGGAAAATCACAGAGGATCCTGAGGACTGTAAAAATTAAAAATAAAATAAAATAAAATAAAATAAAATAAAATAAAATAAAATAAAATAAAATAAAATAAAATAAAATAAAATAAAATAAAATAAAATAAAAAATGAGGTTATTACTACAAAAAAGGACGATGCAGGGAATTAATTGTCAGCTCAATCCCTGGGAAAGTGATCAAGAAAATTATTTGGGAAATCATTTCTAAGCACATTAAGGACAAAAAGGTGATTGAGAGCAGTCAGAATGGATTTAAAGAGCGGAAAGCACATTCATCCAGACTGGTGGTGATCTACAACAAACTAGCTATCTCAGTGGATGAAGAGAAAATGCCAAATTTTGTTTATCTGGTATTTATTAAGGCTTTCATCAGTGTCTCCTATTATATCCTCATTGACAAGCTGATGAGGTATAAGCTAGATAAGTGGACAGTGAGATAGAGTAAAAACTAACTCAAACACCAGGCTCAAAGGGTTGTAATCAGCAACAAAAAGTCCAGCTGGAGGCCAGTCACTAATGCTGTGCCCCAGAGGTCAATACTGAGACCAATACTGTTACACATCTTCATTAATAACCTTGATGATGGGACAGAGTGCATACTCAGTACATTCACAGATGATACAAAACTGAGAGAGTAGCTGATACGCCTCATTGGTGTGTTGCCATTCAGAGGGACTTTGGCAGGCTGGAAGAGGAGCCAACTAGACCCTCATGATTCCCTCATGAAAGGCAAATGCATATGAAGATGAATAATCCCACACCCCAATAGAGACTGTGTGCTGACCAGCTGCTGACCTTGAACATGAAAGTGCCCACAAAACCATAAATAACCATAACAGCAAAGGCCAACATAACTGTGGGCTGCATTAGGAAGGGTGTTACCATCAGGTCCTTACCCTTTACTCAGGGCTGGTGAGACACATAGGAAAAGGTGTTTCCAGATCTGGGTTCTCCAATACCAGAGATACATGGACATGCTGGAGGGTGCTGAAGGGACTGAAGCACCCCTTGCAAGAGAAGAGGCTGAGAGAGCTGGGATTGTTCAGCCTTGAGGAAAGAAAGCTCAGAGGAAGTCTTATCAATGTGCATAAATACCTGAAGGGAGGGAGTAAGAAGGATGGAGCCAGACCATTCTCAGTGATGGCCAGTGCCAGGGCAAGAGGAAGTGGGCATAGACTGGAATACAGTAAACTGCATTTAAGTATGAAAAGGAAAAAATATCAACTTTATATATATATATATATATAATGAAGGGAGACAGACACTGGCAAATGTTTCCTTTCCAGTGTTACAAATCTAACATTGCCATGGCCCATCTGCTGTAGCTAACTGTGCTTTAGGATTTGGACCTTGTCACAAGAGCTGCCCTTCAGCCTCACCTGCTCACTGATTCTGTAACCCCTGAAATTATTTTATCTGATCATTACATTGAAGATGGAATTACATTGAAGCATTACATTGAAGATGGAATTTCATTCACACCCAGCTCAGAGATGCTAACTGAAGAAGCATCTCTTTTAGACAGGTGTCGCTGTTGGGGTATAAATCTTCAGCTGATGGGAAATCCACTACAATTTCATTTAAATTATCTCTCCAGCATTTACATTCATTATTAATAAACCACTCTTCTGTTTATCTAATCATCATCTTGCATTAATAATTAGCAGCTAATAACTGTGCACTTCCACAACCTATAATTAAGCCCTTATTTCTTGTGCACTAATACTGCTTTCATTAACTTCAGCCCAAATATAACTGGCTTAAGTTAATTAAATGCATCTAAGGGGAATACATGACCAAGAAATGGGTGCAGCTTGCTCCCTTAGCTTCATTACTGAGGCCAACTTGAGAAGGGAGCTATGCGGACATAAAGCCCTGTAACACAATGGAAAGCACAACAAGTAAACACAAGACAGCATAGCAGTAGGATTCCAGGCCAACAGCAAGTGAGGATCCTCTCAGACTCAACAGCAGCAAACACAAAAAATAAAAGCTGATTACCTTCAGAAGGCCTGTAAAGTCCCCCAGAAAGCAAAGATCTCCAGAAAGATTCCTTTCCCTCCTCTGCCAGTCCTTCATTGAGGTCTGGGAAGGGATGCATCCCACCCCCTCTAGTCACTCAGCTGCACTGCATGATCCTAAGCTCCCCCAGGTTGGCTCTGCCTCCCCACCAGGTACTCAATTGCTGGTTCAAGCTGTGACTTAGTATTTTCTCTACAAACCCACAGAGAGCAGTGGATCAGATGAGTTAAGAAGGAACTATTTTAATGTTTCTCAAGGTGAAGTTGTATTCTCCCCTTTAGTGCCCCGGGAAATGATCCTGCTCAGGTACTGCAGACAAGGAGCCTCTTGCAGAGAGCTAGATGATGACTGGACCACAGGCTTTGATAATATACTTAAAAATTAGAATACAACAATACTATATAGTTAGTACATACAAACTGTGTCATCCACAAGCCACTTTTCTTGCCACTTTTCTTGCCTTTGAATATTGCATATAATCTTCTATTCAATAGAAAGGGGTATACCTTTGCTACTTGGAAGTGTGATGTTCTGACATTTCTGGGGAGAAGCAAATGCACAACCTAATCCTCTGCTGAAAATACTATATTAACACATTTAACAATTCACGTTAAAACTAGGATTTCATATTTCTAGCACTTCACTATCCTGGTTTGGCTGTTCTCTAATTCTGACCACAAAACTAGTTTTAGCTAAGAATAATCATCATTGCTTTTCTTGAAACAAGCCCACACTAACCAAGTGGTGAGGCAATGAAGCACGTAATTTCTTTTGCAGCCCAATATCTCCATCTTATGGTCAAAACTTGTATAAGTGCTGGGCTTTTCAGTACTCACTTTACTATGGCTTTCAGTGTGTAGCAGGTAAAACACAGTTTAATGTGGTGTCTGAAACAAGCAGGATGTTGCCTTGTTTTTTTCCAAAACTTTAGTACTTTGAATAGGATGTACCTACTGAATATTTTTATGATGGTTGAAGTGAAGTGGATTACTGGTGACCAACATACACTCAGCCTACACTCTTCAGCACCAGTACTGGACATCATCAGGAGGCAGAAGTGATATAGGCATTAGCTACCCATCTATATTCTTCTCCCCAAAGAAAAAATAAGTCATATAGTATTGCTTGTGCATATCTGTGAATGTTTTCATTACCTTTACAAGGTTGGAATCCAGGTGAGAGGGGGCCACACAAAGTCAGGAGCAGACACACTGCTCAGCTCTGTGTAGTGAACTGTTCCTTCGTGTGCTGCACATCTGTCCCAGGCTGGCTGCTTGTGGCCTGAGAGGTCTGGGAGAACCCAACTGAGCAGACAGCAGCAGTGGGTTGGAAGGAAGGAGCTTGGCAGGAAACAGCTGCTGGTAAAGCAATAGACAACAGCACTGATTGCTCTCTCCAAAATGCGCTCCAGATGGTGATATGGCATGCTATGGTTCACTGAGAGCAACTTGGTTTGTATGGGGCTAGAATAACCACTCCTGCCTCCTTTGTTAAAAAGGGCACGGATATGTTGAGCCCTCAAAATTGAGCAGGAATAACGAATTCAGACTGACATACCAACCATCCTCTGTTCTGTGGGTTATGCACTATGCATCAGATATACCTCTAGCAATAATGCACTTAAATATGGACCTAGTCACATGATATCCCTTGTCTAGTGCTGAATGGTGGCACCATTTGATTTAATGAAAACAAAAAAGAAAAAAAGAGGTGGTACCTAATGTAGCTAGCCTCAAAGCATCAAAAGTTTTATTTACCCATCTATACCAGTCTTTTGGCACAGAGTAGGCCACAGAGTATGCAAATAAATTAGTTCTTCTGGAATGTCAAATAAAACCAGTTTCTGCCTCAAGGGTTTCCTCTAATCAGAAAACCAAGAGAGCAGCAAACTCTGTTTAATCCACTTTGGACTGCTGCCTTTTCACATAATTCTGAGCAGCAAAACCTGGTAACCACGCAATATCTCTTACCAAAACCAAACATTTGCTCACACACCAGTGAAATTAATTGAAAAGACCATATTTGTTAATATCACCCTGCAACACTTGCAACAACAGCACATTTTGGTATGGGAAAAGTAGTGTTTTTACCAGACATGTTAAGCATTTTATCAGTTTAATTGCAGCCTAATGATAAAACAAATACCCAGTATCCCATTCAGTCTGTCCATCTACTACAGCTATTCAGTTTGGTCAAGTGAGTGTCACCAAGTATATTGCTTCTAGTAGTTTAGGATAGATGTGATGCTAAGCTGTTGGATTTTGAAAGAAGACATTCTAAGTTTGTTTGTTTGTTTGTTTGTTTGTTTTCTCTGATTGTCCGTCTAAGTTTAATCCAAGTACATCACAGAAGGAGTACTGAGGGAAATTAGAGTCACAAAATCATCAAGGTTGGGGAAAAAACTCTAAGATCGTCTAATACAGCCATCCGCCTACTGCCTGCTAGCTATGTTCCTTATTACTACACCACATGCTTCTAGAACACATCCTAGGTAGTGACTCCACCACCTCCCTGGGCAGCCCATTCCAGCACCTTACCACTCTTTTGTAAGAGTTTTTCCTAATATCCAACCTGAACCTGCCCTTGTTCAACTTAAGGTCACTGCCTCTTGTCCTGTCACTGTTACCTGGGAGAAGAGGCCAACCCCCACCTCATCAAAACAAGGAAGCACAGACATGCCTGCTCTCATACTGTGAGTGTGTGGGCTTGGGAACAGGGAAGGCTCTGTAGATGATACAAAAGACACACATTTGTTTATTTAAAATAGCAGTGACCTACAGCGAATCTCAGCAGTATTGATCACACTTAACAGAAATATGCCCATCTGCACATAAGCAGACTTCACAGAACACAGATCCAATTACACACAACACAGACTGAGAGAGCACAGCCAAAAGACGCGAGCAGCACTTACTTGTTACTAGTAATGCAATCTTTTAACTCTAAAATATTCTGTGATTCTGTGGGTCTAAAATGAGACATCACTGTCCACGCTATACAAACAGCATAATGTTGAAGTGAAGGAATGAGAAGCCATTATTTCATGCTTTGCTCTGTCTTCTATTTTTCAAATAAAATTAAATCCCAGAAGACTTTAATTAGTCCAGTGTTTATCAAGACACCCACTTTGGATTCATCAGTTGAAGTAAATTCATTGTAAATGCTGTTTCCCACTGCTTTGAACGCAGAAGCAGGTTCATGCAGCCAGGGCAGCACAGCAGCCCAGATGAGTCCTTCTCACTCAGCTCACTCTTCATCACATGCCTGTGGTCAATGAACAGTTTAAATGCTTCATGAGTTATTCCACATCATGGGACCTGGAGTGTTGCATACTGCCGAAAACCTCACTTGGCAATAGTCAGGAATAGTGATGAACAGTTGCAACCCTCAAGTCATAAAAAGAAAATTGAACAGGAGACTCAAATAACTCAAAATATTAGAAATTTTTAAAAAAATGGAAGGAAGGAAGGAAGGAAGGAAGGAAGGAAGGAAGGAAGGAAGGAAGGAAGGAAGGAAGGAAGGAAGGAAGGAAGGAAGGAAGGAAGGAAGGAAGGAAGGAAGGAAGGAAGGAAGGAAGGAAGGAAGGAAGGAAGGAAGGAAGGAAGGAAGGAAGGAAGGAAGGAAGGAAGGAAGGAAGGAAGGAAGGAAGGAAGGAAGGAAGGAAGGAAGGAAGGAGAGAAAAACTATTACAAGTGCTGGTGTTCCTAAATCATAACATTAGTAAGTCATAATGTGGTGGTGAGTTCCAAAATCAGCTCTGCTCCTTGAATAGTCCACACGTGCACAGCAATCACAAGATAAATCACAGCCACATAATTAAGCAAAATGTTTCTGCTTATTTTCCAGTATATCAGTTACTGAAAGTAGGCAGTGGCTAACTTCAGGCCATTTGTCAATGAAGTAAAATCTGAAGCATTAATTCCCTTTTGCCAAGGCACTGCTTTGAAACAGGACAGCAATCACCTTTGTTAGAGTGCTGCAATAAAAACATTTAGCTCAACTTCCTAATTGATGGTGATGATCACCATCACTTCCCAAAATGAAATCTGACTTTCTTAATTCACTGCCAGAATTCTCAGCTGGATCCCATAGCACACAGTCCGCTGCATTTTCCCTGCAAGGTCAGGAGAGTTAGTGCATACTGCACTGCAAGACAAAGCCTGGAATATGAGTTTTAAGTTTGCATCAGGATAGTGCCTCCATTTAATCAGTGCACTTCCACTTCTGAGACTAGAAATGTTGTCCTAGAATTTCTGACCTGAACTGAAGAGCCCATCAATGATTATTTCCTCCACTACTTTACCATCATTTGCTCTTGGTCAGCCTATGTAAATATCAAAAATCCCCATTAATTCTGCTATAATTTGAAGGGGATTAATCATCCTGCTTCCCAAGAATAGTGGAATATAAAATATCACCGAAGAGACAACAGAAATGTGGAGCTGTCATATCTACTGATAGCGTCATTGCTAAGTCCTTCCTCAGCTCAGCAATAGATAAATTACAGCCTATTGAACAAACTGTGCATATCTGCTCACATCATCAGGGTGATACTGGCATGGTGGGTAGATCCTTCACAGTAAAAATGAGTGAGTAATCAAATGCTTATCGCTGAGATACTTCACTGAATTTAACTCAGAATCCTAGATAACAAGAAAAACACAGGAGATATTTTCACACAGAATAAACATCCCCACACCTGTTCCACTGTTGGTGGCCACAGGATGCAGACAGGCACTGCTTTGCTCAGAGGAATCAACATGTATCTGAGAGCTGCTTGTGATTTCCAACACTTCTGATCTCACATACCATTGAAATTTCTGGGCATTTCTCTAACGATAGAGAGGTGGTGGATGCCCCTGAAGACACTCGAGGTCAGGCTGGAGGGGTCTCTGCGCAACCTGATCTCACTGTAGGTGTCTAACTTGTTCATTGCGGAGGAGTTGGACTAGATGGCCTTTAAGGGTCCCTTCCAACTCAAACAATTATGTGATTCTATGAAAACAGGACAAATGTAAAACTCAAGTAAATTGAAGGAGCACACCTAAGTTCATCACCATACCCTTAAATGTGAGAAGGCGCTGCTTTAAGAAACCCTGGAACCTTTTCCTCAAGGAAGAACAATATGACCAGGTAACCATGAAGGGCAGAGGTCATGGTCATATGCAGGATAATCAGAAGCATCACAGGATTCTCAGCACTGTCATAGACAATGTTGAGAATCAGGAAGATTTGCCTTCCCAAGGGAAGGTTTGCTGAGCACTGGTGTTTATCTGAAGCTGAATCTTGTCATCTTTTCCCATGACAATTGTTTCTGTAGCCTGACATCACTGTACTAGACCTGAGGAAGATATGCCTGCAGGTTGCCCACAATCAAAACCAAGGCCAGCCTCTCACCAACATGATGGAGCTGCCTGTGCAGTCTCCGATCTTCAGCAAACCACAGGAACCATTAAGGAGCAGATTTTTGGAAGGCATCTTGGGAGCTGCAGGAAGAAGAGCCTGAAGAATTAGGACCTGTACATCCTTCTTGCCTTTGACCACAGCTAAGTGTCAGGGAAATAGCTAACTTTTTCCATCCACTTCTGTGACTCCCCTTGCATCCCCTTGGCTGATTCAGGCAGCTGTGAGCTACAGGCAAAGCACGGTCCTTTCTTTTCACTCACATTCTCCCTCCCCATGTTCACTGTTCCAAGGGTGACTGACTCAAAGCCTGGGGACTGGGAGAAAAGACACACGGCTTGACATGGAGAGACTTACGGCCTTGAGGAAGCACAGATGTCAGGAGGTATACAGAAGATATTTCAAGAATATCATTAAACATAGGTTTTAAAGTCCTTTAATGGAACCTAAAGCAACTGGCATTCAATTTCCATGCATTTAGTGTATGATTTACATTAAACATTAATCATAATCCTTGAATATTTAGGCACAAAGAATCCATGTGTTTTCTGACACACGTGTTGATGTTGGATTTATAGTTAAGATATTCTAAAGATTAAGTGCTCCCCTTAGTGTTAGCAATTTAGAAGGCACACAGCTATTTCCTCTCGTCTAAATATGTAATGATGCAACAGCCAAAATAAATACTCCTGAGCACAGTCACGTTGAAGCTCCCCTGATATCAATGGGACATGGTTTAAATGTAAGTAAAATACTTCTTATAAGAGTTTGGCTGGATGAGAGAGAAATAAAAAATGTAAGACCAGATCCAATATACACTCATAATCCATTGCATAGGAAAAGGGATAATTGCAACTTAATTTGAGGAATTTTGCAAAGAGATGCCTTTAAATTAAATTTATTAAATACATGCAACATAATTGCACTCATAAAAATGAAGCCATTAAAAAAAAAAAAAAAAAGCATTATTATTATTGAGTTATTAGAGCTAATAGTATTTATAAAGCACTGAAACTGCCTGCTGCACTTAGAGAAATACACAACACTGACTGAAAATCGAAAGCCCACAGACCCTGTCCCCAGCTTGTTCTACCTGGGAATTACTCCACAGCAGAGAAATACTGCTTTGCACATGATCTCCATGGTAGGAACACTTTGTGCTCTTTAAACTTGTCTGCCACAAAGCTCAACCAGCACATACAGAAGAGAAGTAGAGGATAAGAAGAGATGATGGGAAGGGATGATGGCCCATGATGCACAGAGTGGGCACAGTGACCCAGCTGCAAGTCATTTTACCACCCAAACCCAAGAAATTAGAGAAATGGAGACACCAACACCCATTCTTCCTGCTTTGATGCTTAATGGCTTAAGGGTGCCTATGACACAAGTGAAAAGGATCACCAGAGAAGCTTGGTGTTACTGCAGAAGAGGGATCAGTAATCAAACCACACATGAAAGCAATGGTTGTACTGGTTTTGTACTGGCTTTACGCCATCAAATAAGGTGAAATTGCTCCTAGCCAGACCAAAAGAGGTAGTTTTCAAATGGTTACATTTCATGGAATAGGTGGGCTTTCAAGAAGTGATTTGGAGAAGGAAATGGAGGGCATTGACACACATTAATCAGAAGGGAGCATGGGAAGAGGCCCACAGATGGGAGTGAGGTAAGTAGACAAAAGGAGCAGTCACAGCAGATCACCAAGGGCAGGAAAGAACGGAGAAGAAATAAAAGTGCTATTTTAGGTAAGGTATGAAATGCAAAGGGCTTGTAGAGTTCAAATACTTCTGGGGGCAAAAGAAGAGATGAATACAACACAGAGCCAGGAAGGCAGGAAATAAACTGTGTGAGGTGGTGGGCTTGCCTGAGGTATTTGGAGCATACTGAGGGACTGGGAGAAAAATGGGCCCAGTTCAAAGACTGGGGTATGATAACTGGAGCAAGAAATGACTGAAGAAAGGCTTCAGGTTTTGGCAGAGGAGACAGTAAGGAGACTATACCTGTTGAAGTACCAGGAAGGGAATTTCAATCAGCTCAGGAGGAAATGAAAAGACAGAAGTTCCACTGAAGAGCATCTCCTAGCCATTTAAAAATGTTCCTGTTTCCTTTAAAGAGAAAGCATAATGAGGAAACAGGAAAATAGAAAATAGTAAAAAGAGAGACAAGGAAATCATTCAGGACTAGAATACTTTTTAATGCTAAGGTCTGTGAGGAGCTAGAATAGGTTGCCCAGAGAGGTGGTAGATGCCCCATCCCTGGAGACATCAAAGGTCAAGCTGAATGGGGCTCTGAGCAACCTGATGTAGCTGTAGGCGTCCCTGTTCATTACAAGGGAGTTGGACTAGATGGCCTTCAAAAGTCCATTCCAACCCAAACTTGTATGTGATTCTGTGAAGAGCACAAATCAAGGGAGAAAAAGGACTAAGGGAAGGAAAGACACACATACGTGTGAAATGGCAGGTTGTGTGGCTGCACATATACACATCACCTTCCCATTCCTCCTTCTGTACAGCAGAGGCACCCAGCCCTGCTTCAGAGCTGAGCTATGGCAGAGGCTGTGTCCTAACTGTTCATCAGTGATGCCCAAGCACAGCAATAGACACCAGAAAAAATACAGAAATGCAGGAAGAGCAAACCATAATGGATTGCAGTGTAACCATCCAGTTGTCTGGAAACTCTAGGCCATGTCTTCATCTCATACAAGCGTCACTGCACAGATGTCTCTGGATATGGTTTGATTTGCAGCAGTGCAGAGGAATTGCCCCTGTGTTCCCATCACTCACAGGAAAGAGTAATTGTATTTTTTTCTGTGAGAAGACTTTGAGCCCAGACCCTCACTGAGAAGCAAACTGAGCACTGTATTAATAAAAGAAACCTCCTACTAGCATTTCAATAGTATAAAATTCCATGTATTTTCTTTTCAAGTCTTTTTAATATAACTTCTGGATGCAAGACAATCTTGAAATCCTATCGTATCTCCCTTCATCCCCACTTTGCACTTTCCCTTCCAGCCAGGATGAAGTCCTAACAGTTAGAGTGCTTCATTTTCTGTTTTCTAATTTCAGGCATATGTTTTCCAAAGTAACCTTTATGGTGTCCTCCTTCATTGAGGCTTAATGGCATGTTTACATTCTCATTTAAAGTGTTCCTTTATCTTAAGTGAGCAAGATAAATAGCTGCATTGTACAGTGGCTTTCATTTTACAGTGACTGAGTATGACTTCTTATCAGTGGAAATGCAAACATGGTCTTTCTTCAAGAATTTGAAACTAAATAGCTGATGCACATCTGTTTAAATTTAATTTGAATCTAAGGGTCCCAAACTGAAAATAAATTGGAAAAAAAGAATAATAATAACTTTTTTGTGTTTGTTAAAGCAAGTAGAATAGCAATAAAATAAAATAAAATAAAATAAAATAAAATAAAATAAAATAAAATAAAATAAAATAAAATAAAATAAAATAAAATCTTTTATTTCTTGCTCTCCTACAAGAGTATTATAAACTCCAACTTTTATGAAAGTCCTTCTAAAATCAGTCGCTTTCACACTGGTATTACAATTTCTCTTATATTTCACACCATGTCATCCTAGAGCTCTGTTACATCACGTACTCATCACGTGGCCTTTGTCTGGCCTGGCACCTTCTGGATGGGTTTCAGAGGTGCTGGTTTCCCAGCATATCCCAGTCAGGTTAAGGCTGCTCTGCTTCATGTTAATATGAACCACCAGGTCTCCGATAGCTTCAGTATCTTCCTAAACAAATGTACAGGCTATAGGACAGGCTGAACAAAGCTTTCATGACCTATTGCTAACAAAACCCGCCTCTGACTCAGTTTTTGGCATGAGAGAAAGAAAGGAGGGATCCTTCTGAGACACGCTCAGTGGGAGGCCTTCAGCAAGGAAACATCAGAAGGACCTACCAGATGGACGCTTGGACGACATCTAAAGCTTTCTCACATTTATTTTCCTTCCTCCCCACCCCCTTTCCCACTCCCAGGCACTTGGTTTACCTCTTCCCTACTCGCTTACAAAGTGGCTGTTCAAAGTGCTGGGGCCGCAATGGAAACCCACACGTGCAGATGGGAGCGCAGGGGCTGACACTCTGCACGTGCCGGCTGCTGCAGGAAAGGTCCTTTGAGCCTGAGACCTGACTGCAAAGCACACAGCATGGAAGTCTTGCTCCTGCAGCCCATGTCCATGCTCTACATTAAAGGCAGCCCTCTGGACCAGGCTCACCTACATGAGCTGAGTGGAAAGGGACGCTGCACCATGTGCTGACACCAACAAGCTGCCAGCTAGACGTGCCATGGGTAAGGTTTGGAATAAGCCATTTATCCAGACCTCTCAAGGCCCTTGTTTTAATACAATGAAGGCAGCAGAAGGGAAGGAGGAAGGAGTAGAAGGAAGGCTCTGTATTGGATTCAGTAAAATTTGGAGCTGATTTAATCAGGAAAATTATTCCAACCGCTTAAATTGTTATGGTTTCCTCTTTAATTGAATGGTGGTATTCATTTAAGCTTTCAAAAGAACAGATATAATTGCAATATACATTTGATAGTGACTATTCCTAGTTCTTTTCCATTTAATTTACCTTGTGCGTCTTTATTCTCCCTTTTCAGAGATAATGATTCCTCTCTTCCTCATACTAAGTGCATTAGTTTGCTAATGGGACAAGAGGCATCAGTTTATCATCTTAAGCTGATCTATTTTCTTCAGGCCCTTGGTGGGAAAAAAAAAATCTCATGCTTTAAAAGACAGTAAGTGTCCTGTCTTGTCTTGTTATTCCACTGGGAATGAATTATTCTTTTATGTATGCTTTGATGTTGAAATAAAAGGAGCTTTAAATACTATTTCACTGTACTGGTTATAAAAACGCTGTAATTTCCTTGTTATTTGTCTTATTGGAAGTAAGTCAGCGACAAAAGCACAAATATCATATACACAGAAACTTCCTAAATAACCCTTTTATCCACAGAGCTCTGTTTCATCGAAGGACTCCAAACCCATTGTCTGTGAATGAAACTCTTGTTACTGTCTGCATGTTGTTTTTCTCACTCCAGGTCTGAGTACAGATATACACTCGTTTCTGCAGTTATAGTCACTCCAGTACATCACATCCTCGCTTAGCTGTGGATTTAACAGGAGAGGCTGAACATGGTGTGGAGGGTATGTTTCCAGTTATATATTGCACAAGTGGCTGTACAAGGCTTCTATATTTCACCTTCCCAACACTATTTAGACAGTAGCCCGATTGAGAGAAATTCCTATCTGTGACTCTGGTGGCAGTTACACAGAGTTGCACATTTACAAGTTTTGCATTAAATCCCACTAGAATGAAACCAGCACACAGCATAAATTCAGCTCACTGCATGTCTTGAGTCACGAAAACAGCTCACTCCAAGGAAACTGCAGCCTACGCAAAACTCAAAGCCCTGAGTCTTACAATTCACTTGCACTCATACAGACACACCGACTCTGAATGTTCTTTCCATTTGCTCCCCGAGAAGCCCAAGAAGGATCCAGCCTTGGCTTTTCATCCTGGTTACCTTGTTGTACAGCGATGTGCTCAGACCTGACTTTAAAATAAGAAAATCAGTGCAACTGAAAGCAACTTGTCCAATTTCCTCTCTGATGCCTCTCCCAGAATGGGTTAGCGCTTCCACTCTTGAAAGACAGCATGCCTCACCACTGAGCCGTAACATACCTCATGTTATACAGAGAAAGGCAATCAGACTGCTAATTCCTAAACAGATCCTAAGAAAAACAGGAAAAAGGGTCGGTGCCATGAAGAATGATGAGTATTAAAAGAAGAGGAAGATACACCTTTTATTAACTTTCGTTCACAACCACAAAGAGCTCCTCTGCTATAGCCTGCTGCTCCTTAGACAATAATCGAACATCACAATACATTTGTACTGTTGACGGTTTAATTCAGCAAATGTTGGACAGGAGTGATGGTGAAATCTCTTATAAATTATTGTTGAAAGGGTATATTGATCATGGACATAAAACAGCCATTGAAAAGCAATGACTGCCTTAAAATAGGGAGACAGGCCTGCACATGTTATTTGAGTCAATGCAAAGATGTAAGAGCAAACTGTGAGAAATTCTGTTACTTTGTTTTATCACGGAATATCATGGAATCATATGGTTAAGCCTGTTTCAGAATCATCTTAGAATTAACTGACATCATCAGATAAGATTATCTCACAATCAGCCCTGCACAGGGGCAGAAAGGTATGGCTGTGAGAATTCACAGAGGAGTAATAAAGGAGTCAGGCTGACAGATTAGAAATATCTCAGCAAGCTCTGCTTTGTCTTATTCTAGGAATAATAAGAGGAACCAAATAGCCAAACACCTACACCACAAACAAAAATCTTACAGGCAATTAAGTAGTACAGGCTGTATGGGGCCGTCAGAAACACCCAGCATGGGCTTAGGGTGGAGAGTTGTACTTGACATTTGTGATCAGTGGACACGAGATCAGTGTATCAAGGAGGAAAGCCATTTTATTCCTGGCTTTTCAAAATACTTCTGGATGAAAGACCAAATAATAAAAGCTTAGCTGTATAACAAATAACTCTGTATTTTACAGGTCTTTAAAAAACTCTTCATAATGTTTAGCTAGTAATTTAAGCCTGGTTGGGGTGTTTCGAGTACAGGGCAGTTCCACAGCCAGTTCTGAATGCAGGAACCTGAAATACAAAAGATCTCGAACAAATTTTAAATTGGAAACAATGCTGTATTGTCAGGGTCTGGATTTAGTAGGTGTCTTCGGTGTTCAGTATCCCAGTATCTACATGTCTTGGCTTCCTGAGAGGTTGGACTGCAGCTGTAGTGTATAGATAGACTGGAAAGTTTGTGGTAGAGCAGAAAAATTCTGTTTCTATGTGCCTTAGCTTGCTGAACAATACTGCCTCTTCTCACTCACCCAATTAGTCTTTCCCCTGTGGGAGGGAACTTCACGTCTGAGAGCAGAAACAGATTACATGGTCTCTGCTCTCTCAAAGGGATTTTGTGTTGAGTTTGCCTCTGCTCTCTTCGTTTCTCACCTAAAAAGGAGTAGCTACTCCTGCAGGTAGCTACTGTCACACTGCCCAAAAGGTACAGATTTGTACTTGGTTATGTTTGGTATCTGCTAAGTTGCATTATGGGATGGAGCTGGAGCTAGGGCAGCTTGTCTTCAGTGTGATCCTTTCTCTTTTGCTGATTTTCATCTCAGTTGACTGATTTTTCTACACACTATATATGCCTTAGATGTACCACACATAGTGTTAATACAGAAATTAATATTCCGGTGGAGTGCTTGAGGCATCTCTTGGTAGTGCTTCTGTCGCAGTAAACTTCTTCCAGGACCTGTGCAGGTTCCCAGACCTGGAAGAGTAGAACAGTGTGAACTGAAGTAGTTTCCAGTAACACGAGGATCAGGCCCAGGAAAGCAGTCCATTTCCTCTGGAAAGGAAAGCCCCCCACCTCTTTTGCTATAAATATATCAGATTTCTGAGCTTTGTTTTGAGACCAGTTTCCTAAGGAAACAAGGTCTATGCAGTCATGCTGTGTCTGTCTGTTTCTGTTCCCCACTGGTAACTATCGCTAGTGCTCTCAACCAGATTTGACAGAGAGGATTGCGGTTTCCAATACATCAAGATTTTTTGCACCTCTGTGACCAGGAAGACAAATCGTTTGTTGTTCTTTATGTCTCCCCTAATATACAACCTTTACCATGTGCCTTTCCTGTCTGAGACAGAGAATCCAGAGGAAGAAAAGATCTTATGAAAAAGATTGGTAGGAAACCGGGTGGTGTTAGTTCCTCTGTTCCGGGAAACTACTTGTTTAGTTTAACCTCTGCAGGAAGTGTCCAGCATGACAGGTTTCAAGCCATCAGTGCCCCCAGAATACCTTTTTTGATCCTGGACATTTAAGTTTTCCAAAGTTACGGATGTTTTCAGAGATCTAAGAGAGTACCATGTTGGTCTTTGAAGGCTGGAAGAGATTCTGATGCTTTTCTGCCACCCATCTTCCTGCCTTCCTGATGTCTTCATCTTCTTGAAGCAAGCAGGTTTTGGGGTGCACAGGGAGAACTCTCTTTCTGAGCTCCTACTCATCAGCATGTCCAAGGCTTGACTTTTCGGGCCTTGCAGATCATGCAGACATCTGCACCTTTGCAGAGTAGGTGGACAACGGGAGTCCAGTCATGGTAGTAATTTGTATTCACCTGCTCAAGTGCATTCATCTCAGAACACAAAATAGAGCAAAATCAAACCTTAAGGATCCTGTAAGAGAGTATTTTATAATCAGGTTGCGCAGCAATGAAAAATGCACATAGCATGAGGCAAAAGTCTGCTCTCCAGAGAGTCTTATTTGTGTTATAACCCTCCATTAATCACACCTGTGACATTCTCCTGAGATATATAAGCATAAAATCATCACTTTTTTTTTTTTCTTTTTAAATGATGCTGCTTTATCTACTGCGTTTTCATTTTCATATAACAAGAACAAAATTGGTGCTTAAAGAGCGGAACATATATCAAGAAAAGATACTGTAATTCAGAACTGCATTTAAGTTCCACACAGGAACTTATTTCCTCTTCTTTGTTTAACAAGCTTATCATGTAGACATATCTATCTTAAGGCAGACACAATTATTCGTTGCAAAAAATGACAGCTATTTTTCTGTAAAGCATAAACTAATGAAGTAAGAAAAAGTATTGAGAGATTTTTGGCTATGTGAGTTTGGATCCTGAGTACGGTATTCATGTGGCAGCTGCTTTGCTGGATCCTGCCTCACTGATGGCTTGTGGCATTGATTTATTGACATGCCCAAACTAGAAATTAAGGCAGCCTCAGGGGAGGATATCAACTGACCTGCAAATTGGAACATGTGTTTTGGGGTTTTTTTTTTGTTATGTTTTCTCTCTCTCTTTTTTTTTTTTTTTTTTTTTTTTTTTAAACAAGACTTCTGCCACTGACTTTAACATTTTCCATTTACCAACAAAAACATTCTTGTTTCATATCTCAGATGTATCAGACCATAACAATAATTTAGGACAATGGACACAAGCTGACTTCTGCCAGAGGAGGATCTGTTTTTTCCTCTAGAGCACTAAGAAGAAGAGCTACCTTCTTTTTCACAAACTTTTTTTTTTCAGAATCAAGACTAACCTCAAGTAACAAACAATGAGGTCAGTGAATACTGAATTCCAGCCAGGACATTATCAAGCTGGTGAAAGAACATTCTCACAAAGCTGTTTACCACATCTGCCCACAGGAGACACCGCTCAGTCCCTGCCTTAAATCACCCCCATGCCAGGTTTCTCCCAGTCAGTCAAATTCTGTCTGAGTCATTTTTCCACCCACTCAGGCGAACACGTGGGAGCAGCAGCCAAGGGCAGGCATCCTGGAGCTTGGCCAGAGTGAGGGCTGACGGGGCACTCTGGGCCCAGATCACTCAATGCCATGCTTTTGTAAGCAAGTTGCAAGGCAAGGATGCGGCCTATATCTGTGCTGGCAGAGTTCCTTGCATGAAAGAGCCCAATACTGAAGGGAAAGAAAATGATGTTAATAATTCTGTCATCTGAGCTACTCATGGAGCATCTGCAAGGCATTTTTGAGGCAGAAACGGTGTTTCTGGAAGCAGCAGAAATCTTAAGCCCGGTGAAGGTTCAGGGGACATTTCTGTGATGCCACTGAGACTTAGCCAGACTTCACCTGCAGCCAATGGGATGTAACATGGGAGTTTTCTGTGTCACTGTCCAAAGAGCAAAGCACCAGCTGGAAAAGCATCTCTGTTCCTTCCTGCATGAACAGCCCTGAGTGGTTGGCAGCTGATGGGATGCCCTTGTCCATCCCAGGAACCACTGCACCCACATCTGCACTGCAGCTCCCAGCTTGTGCAGGGTGCTACCACAATCTCATCAGCATCTTGGTAACTGGCATGAGGTGTCTGGGATCCAGCCGAGAAGGCCACGTGTTTGATGGCAAAACAAAGAATCACTACAGTCATAATTCCAGGAAAGTGCTTTGCAGTATCTGCATGCCAGTTTCCATGCTTGCCATTTGGCCTAATCAGCTGCGTCATTTCCTGTATACATAAACACACAGGAGTGCATAGGATAAAACCACCTTCTAGTTTCATTTCATAATGGAAAGGCAGACCAATTCCTAACAACCATATTGTACTTACAACTCTTTTACTAGACCGTTTGCGCACACTATTACTCTGCCTATTTTCAATTATCTTAATCTGATTTTCAAACTCTGTAACACGTGAAAATATAAGCAAGAATTATTTCTCCAGAAGATCAAGTTCTGATGTCAGTTTATCTTTTTTGTGCTGGCAGATGGGCTACTTGTTCCTCTCTATTCTTCTAAATCTAAAGGAAAGGTGCTTTTGCTGGCTTTGCATCTGTTCCAGTGTAATACAATGGGAATGAGAATGGCTCTGAGCAACTGATTTAAACTGCTGTGCACTCATCTGATGGTGGATATCTCACCAGCCTTGAGTTTCTCTTCTCACTGCAGACTTAGTGTGCATAAGTAACAGGAAAGATGAAAGGTATTTCAAGCAATGTGCAAGTCTATTTTCTTTGAATTAGAGAGTTTCTTCTTTTTCCTTTGGTCTTATAGATGTACCCATACCAAGTATTCTTTGTTTTTGCTGGTCTGGATTGTTCTGAATAACATTCAGTTGAACAAGCACTGAAGACTAATACTTCTTGTTTATTCAGTAGACTCTGGGTGCATTTGCATTGAAGCTAGAGTGAAAGGAAAATAACGCCCTTGATCTTTCCCTCAGCCACCAAGACCAGAAGACGGAGGAAATCCACCACCTGTCCCTAGATCTCCATCTTCAACATCAGACAGAAGAAAACAATTGCCTTCCTTGGAGACCTCACAAAGCATAAAGCTGTTACTAAATAAAATTCCCATGACAGCAACTTTGGGAATAACTCTGCTGTTATTGTTACAGCAAAATCCCCACTGACTCTGAAGGACTTTCATGTGAACGGAAAAGGGTCTGGAAGAGAAGCTGAAATGACTTCTGGACACAAGTACAGCATCGCTTCCGCTGCTGTAGATCCAGGGCCTGGTGGTTCAACCAATACATTCACCAGCCTGAAAACACTTGGATTTCATCATTGTTTGCTCTTGAATTTCACAGGCTACCACAGCTCAGAGCCTATGAGGGTGGGCATGGGGTGAGCAGCATTCATGACTAAGGTGATGCGGGACTTCAGGTATGAAAAATGGTGCATGTGGTGAGCATCATATGTCAGTAGTTATTCAGTCATCACACATCACTAACAAGGAAAGAATAAGTCACTGTTACAACCATTCATTATTATTTTAATTGTAGCCATGTTTTAACTGAAACAATGATTGTACTCAGACAAAAGCAGCAGTCCCATTTTTGGTCTCCAAACATGAGGCTCCTAAATATCTGGATGAAGTCCATACCTACACTTCCCAGATCACAAAATCAGTCATCAGGGCCACTCGCAAAAAAAACCCATGTCATATCTGTCTCTGCTTCAAGCCATGTAGGTGTTTCCAGTTTCAACCCTATCTACTCCTAAGGATGCTGCCTGCCTGTGTAGATGGTGTGTGTGTGGATCCAGGATGACCTGTGGTAGGGGCATGGAAGAAAAATGTGCAGCAAAAGAGAATGCAGAGATTTCTTATAAGCGAATGCAAGAGAGCCTTGGCATTATGGTGAAGGCCATGTTGCTGAGGTGGAAAGCTGAAACAAGGCGAGGGATAATGCTCTAATTAAAGTTCTTACAAATTATGGGTCAGAAATAAAGGCATTCTACTTGTTTAGAGCATCAATAGGAATCAAGTGACTGACAATCTATCTACTCATGACTTAATACACAATCCAGAAACATTTAATTTTTCCAACACTCACATTGCACACTTTCAAAGAAAGTAAAAAGAACAAGAGTAATAGGAGAAACAGTGCACTAATGCCTGTAAAGTCCCTTCAGATATTGGCTTTACGGTAAATTAAAATAGAATTTTTAATAATCTCTTACTTATCCTGAGTGAGATAGATGGAAGCAAGGCCTCTGGGTCAGTAACGTACTGCTTTCATTGCATACTAACAATTTATTAATGTTCTTTCATTTTAATTTCCCAAAACCATCGTAATTAATTCTCAAACTTTTCTGACTGTATGTAGTCTTCTATTCGAAGGAAGGTGTCTCCTCCCCCACAGGCTTAGAAACCCCGGCCTGTGATTAGGGGGGCAGGCCTTTCACAGTTTATAAGCCGTTTTCTACACTTTTAAAGAGATTTCCCCATCACCACTATTTAGAAACGTCTCCCTGCTCTAGCAGCGGCAGGTCTCTCACCTCACCTCTAGGCACAAGCTCAACAGGCATGCATGTGTGTGCCTAGCCCTGAGCCTTCGCAGCTGAGCAGAGATTGCCAATTGTACTGCGCCATACTTAATTAAGTAGCAGTTTTATGAGGTGGACTGCAGCACACAGGGGACAGGTACAAGACCACCAGATTTATGGCGTTTCAGTGCCAAGCTGACAGGGCGGCAGTATTCACACAACAAGAAACGCATTGCAAGAAAGTTAATGTAGTGAGAGAACTCTCCACCAAAAAAAATAAAAAGGAAAAAAAAAGAAAAAAAAGAAAAAAGACAAGGTAGGAAATTCACAGTTAGGCATTAAAACCCCAATGCCCAGCATGGTAACATTAAGATGGCGTCCCGCCACTGCCTGGCTGCTGGGGTCTGTAATCCTTGGCTGTGGGTTAAAGAGCCCAGATTTTATGGCTGTGGAGGTGTCAGGCTCACCACTGGCGTGTGGATGGCAGGTTCCCACAGTGGCCAAGAGGGTTGTGATGCATTTAGTGGCCAGATGGACATCTGTTCAATAGGAATGGGAATAGGGGCTGGGGGGGATGGCTTTAAGTATGCTTTTAAAAGAATACTTGTCTCTCTTCCCACTGTCTCACTCTAATGAATGGCCTCTTGTTTGTCTCAGTGGGAATGACCGTTTTCCAGAAAAACCCAGAATGATTATGGAAAGTAGGAATTAAATGACTGCAGTAGACGTGTACAGATAATTGAGTTGTTGTGCAGAGTCAAACTTTAATAGGCCTAGATCACAGATAAACTCAGTCATCACTTCCCAGTACCATTTTAGACCAGTAACAGGGAGTGTTCTTGTACTTTGCCCCAACATATGACTAGCACAGGCAACTACAAGCTGGTGGAGTCAGCTCCATCTATCTTCAACTGATTCTTAGTCCCATGGAGGACTGAAGAGCAGGAACTGATGTCTCCAAGGTACTTCTCCACAGTTTTACTTGAAAGCAACTGATCAGCAACCCACTTTGAAAGCAGATTACTCTAACCAGAACAAGGAACCTCTTCCCAGAATCAAAGCTGCCACATATACTGTTAACATATGATGTGCTTCAGCCTGAATTTTTTACTTTAACCCATAACATAGATGAACTCCAAATCCGGATGCATACTAAGTGTTGGATTTCTCAGTCCAGACATACGCGTGTGTACATTTATCATGGTGCTAGGGCCATATTCTGACAGAAAACAGAGCAGTTTATTGCTCAGACCACACCAGCACAGAAGCTTCTCGGGGGCAGCAGGTCCTTTGTTTCCTGGGGCATCCTCTGCTATATGCTCTTTTCCATGGCAAGTTCCTCTGCTGCACGGCAAAAAACTTCAAAGCCATCACCTCTGCAGGGAAAAAAAATCTTTTCACTTCTTTGTTATGTACTAAAGTTAATCTTTGCACCTAGGGGGCCTGAGGTCACCAAAAAGAGCCTTAGCTCCAGCATCAACTTGCAACAATGCTGTGGTTTCAGATTGCAGATAGTTTTGATAATCTAACCCATGAACTGCATAAGAATCATCTGACGAACACTTCTACACTCATACTTGAACATGATTTTTACTTGTAATGAGGCTTCATTCTGTCCCAGGACAATCTGGAAAATGTCAGAATTCCCTACCAGCACTTCCTTTCAGTAGACCAAAACCCGGATTCTGGCTGTAAGTATTTCCATTCTGGCACCTCCTGCTAGGCAAAATCACTCCCACTGTCAGTCTTGCAAGATACTGTCACTTTATATCTACTACTTAGAATAGAGTCATAGAATCATTAAGGTTGGAAAAGACCTCTAAAATCATCTAGTCAAATCACCTTCCTACCACCAGTATTGCCCACAAAACCACATTCCTAAATGCTACATCTGCCTCCAGGGGCAGTGATTCCATCATCTACCTGGGCAGCCTATTCCAATATCTCTCCACTCTTCCTGAGAAGAAATTCTTCCTAATACCCAGGCCAACCTCCCCTGGAACAACCTGAGGTCATCCCCTCTTGTATTATTGCTGTTACCTGAGAGAAGAGGCTAATCCATGCCTCCTTTCAGGTTGTTATAGTGATAAGGTCTCCCATGAGCCTTCTCCTCTTCACAGTAAACAATTCCAGTTCCCTCAGCTGCTTCTCCGGTACTCCAGATCCCTCACCAGCTTCAGTGCCTTTCTTTGGACATGCTCCAGAGCTTCAATGTCTTTCTTGTGCTGAGGGGCACAAAACTCAACACAATATGAGAGGGAGCACCCGGTGATCTTCTCCTAGCCTGGGAACTTTATGGGGCATGATGAGGACCTCATGCCCATCACAGATGTTCACAGAACACTCATCTCCCTCACCAGCTGTGCACTCACAGCTCTACCAACACTTCATCCCCATGAGGTACCACACAAAGTGTTCACTCAGCCCATCACAGAGGAATAAGAAGCTGCAGCAAATCATAGTCCTAATGAGGCCTGTCCTACCAATGCTGTCTGATAAATCTCTGCGCACCCAATTGTCTAAATCTACCCAAAGCCAATGCAAGTACTTCCAACAAGTCTTTCCATCCAGATTCAGCTCCAGTGCTCATCCTAATAGGCAGCTGAAAATTTCAGCCTGCCTTGGGTGCCAGAAAAGCTTCAAAGCTTGAGACAGTCATGGTGCTGCTGCCTACATTACCAATGCCAAAATGCAGCATTTCTAGCTAGGGAAGAGGTTGGGGTGATGCCAGAAAGTACCAGAAAGGATCATGGGTTGCCAACCCATCGTCCAGCTGTGTATGCTCCCACCACTCACTCAAAGTAGAGCTTGAAGCTATTATACTCCAGCTTACAAAAAGGCTTACAAGAGGAGACAAGGGCCACCCAGTGACAACTCAGTACAGTAATGATAACAGAGATGAGTGTTATGAATAAACAGTCCAGCTGCAAAGTCTGTCCAGTGTACCACCAGAGCAGTTTGTCCTCCAGGAGACAAACTGGCCGAAGAGGATTTTAGTGAGCTTTACAGAGGAAATCTACCATTAGGTTGTTTAAAATATTCTTCCCCAAATACCAAATGTGACTTTGACCAGAAAGTTTGCTTTCTGAAAAAACAGTCCCTTAATTTGGTTTGCACCTTAAAAACGAAGGCTAAAAACTGTTGAAAGAAATGAAAGACCCAAGACTTGCCCTCTGTCTGCTGTTTTGGCATACCTTTTGGGTCTGGCTCTCAGTGCAGATTTTGCACCTCTCAGCATTTGCACTTTTTATACTTGGAGTGTCAGTTCCACCTACAGTGAAACACAGTTCACTCATGAATTCTGTATGCAGATCTGGAATCACACGTAGACCACATCAATCTAGCATAACATCAAGTTTTTAGAGTTAAATTTTCTTTTTGGTCATTTGATCATTCATTTTGCATCATGGGGATGAGAATTTATAGACGAACTCTCTGAAGTGTTTTAGGTACTTATATCCATGAGTCTAGTTATGTTTCAATTAGTTTCATAGGGTGTTTGGAGACATCTACAAATGAAAGAGGCTTAACAAAATGACACAAACAAATCCTAACTCATTTGCCAATTTCATGAACAAGATTCTTTAAACAAAATTCTGTGCCATAAATAGTCAGGAATATTTCTGCATTCTTTTCAAAGAATGCAGATTTTTTTCTTCAATCCTTTATTTTTCACCCCCAAAATAGGCAGTCAGTACCATTTCTCTTCATACCTTTGCCCATGAACTCTCTTCTACCAGCACCTGGATGAGGCACATTATTTTCCACTAGGATAACAAGCTCCTGAATAAGAAACAAGAACTTTCAAGAAGGAGGAAACTTCTAAATAGATTGTAAAGTTTCCAGGTATCATTATTATATAGGTACATTCTTGGATTTACGTAAACAAATCCTCCTTTTTCATCCAGGAATTTTGTCCAGGTGGACTTTATGCTCATTTGATACAATTACAGGATCATAGCATATCCTATGTTGGAAGGGACCCAATTCCTGGCTCCATACAGGACCAGCCAAAATTCAAACCCTATTTCTGAGAGCAGTGTCCAAACACTCCTTGAACTTCAGCATTTGGGTTATGACCACAGTCCTGAGCAGCCTGTTCCATGCCCATCACTCGGCATACACCTTGCCCTCCGGATCCTTCTCCATCTTCACAGCCATCTGCCTGTCTGTAACCTGGCCTCTCTGACTGCTGGGTATCCTGTACATTCCTCCTGCCATCATGCCATTTAGTTCAGTGACAAACACCTTGAACCTTCTTTTTAAAAGGAGGCAGAGAGAACTGAGAGCTTATCTTACAGCTTGGAAAATACAGCTCACCTGCGGCCTGTCACATAGTGCAAGTACTCAAAAGAAAAGCCATCCTTCCCCAGAACAGCAGACTCACTGCACACAAACACAGGCAAAGTGCACATCTGCATGCAGCAGGCTGTGAAAGGCCAGAGAGAAAACAACTGCAGCACCACAAATACAAACAAAACCTGAAGATTACTTGTACTTGGGATTTCCTCCCTAGCTCAAAAATCATCACTGCAGCTGGGTAGCAAAGCACTAGAGGGCACCAGCAGGATAGGGCCAGACCTGCTGCTGCAGCTAGCTGGTGGTTAAACGCTTCCCTTTCTTCCCCCATCTTTTTATTTCTTTTTTCCATTTTTTTTTCTTTTCTAAAGGAGGTTTAACTCACTCCCATAAGCACTGTTCTCTTCTGCCCTGCACAGTCACACAGGTCCTTCTGCTAAAGAGAAAAGTTGGGTGCCGAGCCCATAAATGGGGAGACTTCACAACACCCTGCCTTTCTGCTAATGATCCAGATGCAGAGCATGTGGGACATTTTCCTGCCTAGGAAGGAGGCCTCAGCTTCTGCAGAAGGCAATGCCCTTCTCCCTGGTACCACCTTCACATGCTGCTCCTACTCCCCCCAGCATCACCCGTGCTGCCCACTCCCCTCTTTTCCCTGTTTAAATACACACAGCATGGGGCTGTACTGGCAGAAGGAAGGCTGAGCTGCCCCCTCCTCACAGGAAAGCTGCACTGGCAGCCAGCACCTGCCCCCACTCCCCAGCACCTCGAGCATCCACCTTCAGGGACCGGCAGTGAGTTTATGCACTCACTGCTGGGCCTTCACTGAGCAGAGACTGCCAATTGTGCTGCACTGTACTTAATTATGTAGTAGTTTTATGAGGTGGACTGCAGCACACGGGGGACCAACGTGAGACTACCAGATTTATTGCACTTTAACTCTGAGCTGACAGTATAACAGGCTCTAAGAGGTAAGTACTCAGTGCTTTTATTCACTGATCTTTTGCCCTCTCCCTGCATTTTCATACTAGGCTTTGGAGCCTGTCTGGGACTACAGGGAGAATCTGGAACAGCGAATAGGAGTATTAAAAGGAGAGAGAGGAAGGCAAACAGACAGAAGGAGAGACCCAAGAAGAGGCAGCTTAGAATCATAGAATTGCTCAGGTTGGAAAAGATCTTCAAGATCATCAAGTCCAACTGCAATCTAACCATTCTACCCTAACTCTAACAACCCTCCTAAATCATGTCCCTGAGCACCACAATCATCAGACCCCATGGCTCTTTTGTCATGAAATGGGTGTCACAAATCGGAGCCTGGCCACTAGAAGTAACAACACTTGTGATGCCAGTGGTGGCACTGCTGCTGGATTGCTAGTTGAACATCGGTGTTACAATAACAGCAACTCTCCTGTTTCTATTCCTATTTCCTATTTAGCAAACTAGCAGTAGTAACTTCTTGTGGGCTTTTGGTTGGAAACAACCAGCCATCATCCCCATCCCACTGAAAAGTGACCAAAGGGGGTCAATCCAACAAGAGCTCTTCACCCTCATTCTTTGACAACATGGGCAGGTATTAGATATGCACTCAGGCTTTTAGTGGGAAGAAATACTGCCTGGTTTTGGGACGTGGTTGGCTATGTGCACCAGGAGGATGGAAAAACCATCACGCTTTTTTTTTTATTATTATTATTTTTTATCTACACTCGTGCGGTATTTAAAATATTGCTTTGAATCTATACAGATTTTCAGTTATTGGACCTCTTGGATTTTTAAACCTCACTGACTCTCAGCCAGACTGCCTCCGTCTGCATTGAAAGGAGCCATTCTTCTTCTTCTTCTTTTTTTTTTTTTCTTTTCTTTTTTTTTTCCCCTTCAGTGAAACTGGAGCCTTTCCCTTCCCGTAACTTTCAGCTGGCTGAGCCATTCCTAGATCTCTGCATATTTCACTTTGCAGGCTGACCCCCAGGACTTCAGGAGACTCGTAAGAGAAGTTATGTGACACACTGGCTGCTAGGAAAAGCTGTGCAGATGAAGGCTAAATGTTACAGATGGCAAAATGGCGAAATAAAATAAAACACAATCTACATCCACAAGGAAGAAGTTGGTCGCAAATGTTCAGTTAGGAATATTGTGAGCTACAAAGCAGTGGAAAAGCAGCAAATACATAGCAAGGCTGTACAGCGTAAAACAGCGTAAAACAGCAAAGCACGTGTACCATTTTTTCACTATGCTTTCTTTTTCCAGAAGGCTGACAGGAACAACATTTAACTGTTTCAAACTGCCTTTCAGATATAATTATTAAGAAGTAATCACATTATTAGAAAATCATTTGATCAGCGTGAAACTGTAACTTTAAACTAGTTCAAACTGACAGATGTAAATTGGGATATACGCTTTATAGGGCACAGCACATTTCACTTGGAAAAGTAAATACATAGCATTATTGAAACAGAGTTAAAATGAATAGACTGCTGTAAAGAGCTTAAGAAAGTCCCAGGACATGCTATCAAATACAAGATTGCTTAATTTGTCAAATTTTTCATAAGTCTTAATGTTTGAGTAATTTCAGTTAAAACTGCCAGGATTCCCCGTGATTTTCAGTACTGATTCATTGCAAAAATACTGTCAAAAATGAGCTCTCAGTTTATAAGTTACCATACATAAAGGATTCACAGAATTAATTTTTCAGCCTGACACAGAGAATAGGCTTGACAACTGCAGAGCCCAAATGCAGAAACTTCTGTTTTCCTCTGTGATTTTCAAAGAGCCCTTAGACACTATTGCATCCAGAGGAAGGATAAATCTCTATGCTGTCCTGATGTAGTAAAGGACGGAAATGCTACTGGGGTGCTCCAACTCACAACTTCAAACCACCTACCCAGTTAAACATCAGTATGCCATACAACGAACTTTGCTTCTAGAATTACCTGGGGAAGGATCCTCCTGAACTGACCATAGGAGCAAAAAATGAGGAGCTTTTAAGACTACAGAGAATGGGTGCTAAATTACTACTCTCATAAATACACCGTGATGGGTTTGCGCTTAGATCTGCCTCTCACTGCATGTTTGTATTGTAGTTGTTAGCACAAAGAAAGCCTCACTCCTGTGGGACACCTGTCTGGTACAGAGACATAGATGCTAAATAGTAAATATTAAGTAAATGCCTTGACAATTATTCTATTTCCCAGCTCAATTTTATGCAAAAAAAAAAAAAAAAAAAAAAAAAAATCCTTTTTTTTTTTCTTTTCCTACAGATGTGCTAATATACATATTTTTTAAGAACTGTAAATACATACTTTACAAGGTTTATAAGAAGCTGGTAAACAAAATAACCTGAAGTCTTTAGAGGACTGGGATTCTTAATTCATATAATTTTGCACAGATCACGGTCATAGACACAGGTATAAAGGCCAAAAAGAGACAGAGAGGAGAGGAGAGGAGAGGAGAGGAGAGGAGAGGAGAGGAGAGGAGAGGAGAGGAGAGGAGAGGAGAGGAGAGGAGAGGAGAGGAGAGGAGAGGAGAGGAGAGGAGAGGAGAGGAGAGGAGAGGAGAGGAGAGGAGAGGAGAGGAGAGGAGAGGAGAGGAGAGGAGAGGAGAGGAGAGGAGAGGAGAGGAGACTGTAATAAAAACATTTTAACCAAAGATCATTAATGGGGCCTTATTTAACTGACAGTATGTAAAGAGATGAGAAAGAAGATCTTCTAAATGGCAGGGAATTCTTAAAACTTCCATTCAGTGTCTTGATGTGTGAAAAAGTTTGTGCTGCACCTTGTGTTGGAGCTTTCTGTCATTAAGACACATTAATATCGCCCCAGCAAGGCAAACTCATGTTGTGTCAGCTCTGCATACCAGCCTGCATACGTAGGGTTTCACACCATCATGACAGGAAGATTTTACTTGTCCATCAATGGCTAGGAAATACAAGATAAGCAGGCAAAGGAAAATGCCATAGCAAGATTAGGCAACTTCTTTACGAAATGGGTTTCTCATACTATGAAGATGAATGGGACTCCAAAGAGCACGCACCCTCTCCCATCACAGCCAAGCATCTTTCCCTGACAGCAGGAATCCCACACAGAATGGGTGAGAAGGTTTCACTTGTACCCATCCACTCGTCCAGGTCCCCTCCAGCAGCAGGTCCCAGAGGTCCCAGTGGCCACCTGGCAGCTCTGTGGCATCATCCTCTGTGCCTGCCTGACTCATGTTGCATTGCATCTTCCACTTGTCCTGCTGTGCTCACTGGAACATTTGGGAGCTCTCTGGGTCTGCACCTCAGTGAGATCTTTCAGCACCAAAAATGTAATGGGATGAATCATGCATGCATTGGATGTTTAAGGTATGCGTGTCTGTGTCTCCCTACTAATTTTTCAATCTGATTTCCCATTTCAACCAAGTCTGACAGGGGAAAATGATGTGGGGCACGAAGTCCCCACAGGCTCTACAAAAACAGGCAAATAGAGGAAACTGGCAAGACAATGGGGCAAACAGGTCTGCCACTCATAGACCTGCTTGATTCAATGATAACTCATGTCTGTGCATGACTGGTGGGCAATATGCGCCCTCCTACAGTCTCAAAAACAAAATAGAGCCTGACAGCTCCTTTCCACCATTAGCACCAGCAGAGCAACACACAGAGAAATTCAGCCTCAATGTATATTTCTCTGATCTACAAAGAGGGAGCTGTGCTTTCAAGGAGAGCTGGAAGTGCATTAGAGCTGGAGCAGTGACACAGGAAAAGCAGGGTCAGGCTGACATTTTTCATTCTCAGAGGCACCCTATGTTGTTCAGTGCTGCAAAACATGAGAACATCAAGTCCTGAAAAAGGGAAGGGGAATCAAGTGTGCCTGCTGTTGGCATTTGGAAGAGACCCAAGACAAAACTGCCATGTACCCTTGCCTTCTGCTGCCCATATGTGGCCTGATTTGCAGTGCTGTGAGATTTGCCCAACAAGAGCCCAAGTTTTGACTGCTCCTCTCTAAATCCTGCTCTCTCTGCTCTACGACCAGGCTCCAGAGTTTTCCTGAAGTATCAGGAAAATCAGGTTTAATGGGCCTGGAAATGCAAACTGTTCCTCTAAAGAAGTTCAATCCAGATCAGTCCTCAGGAATTTAGGAGACATCAACAGGAAGACAAATCAGGTACTCAACAGACCAAATTCTCCAAATTGAGGGTAAACAGATCTACGCAAGCACTGTGTGAGCACAAATGCTCTTGGTGACACCCTCTAGCTCTTCATGCACACTCATACACCCAATCACACCCTCACTGGGAACTGAACACACATGTGGATTGACACTAATGTTCAGAGTCATGTCATGTTAGGCCTGTGCTGAGAGGTTCCTCTTTTCTCAGGGCTGTTCTAACAATCCCCACTTTCTAGAATCTTGTTTCTACTGACATCCATCCATGCTCTTTGAGGAGATGTCTCCTTTTTCTCTCAGGGAAACATAAATCTTCACAAAGCAGCCACTAGCAAGGTACTTCCACACACACAAGTGAACTCAGCCCTCTATTTCTTGAACAATGCCTATTTTTGAGAAGGAGGCAGCTATTATTTCAGGCAGTCTTTCTGTAATGAAGCCTAGATCACGTGAGTATTCATTTTCTTACACAGCTGTGGAGAAGCAATCATGCTTTAGCCATAAGACCATACTGTGTATTCGCTCTGTAAATACCCAGCTTCACATCTGCCTAGGTTATTGTATATGCAAACCATTTCTGCACAAAACAACAGTGAGAAAGAGCTAACTATCTTCAAAATTGTACACATCTTTTACTTAAAAGCTCACCAAAGAGTTTTCCTACCTCTGGGCCAATGTCTCTGTGATTACGCACAAAAACAGGTACGCATTATATGACTGTAGGAATCACCACTGCAGTGCACCTCTGCTATAGGAAGAGCCCGTCTCTGAGTGTTCACCTTAAAATCCATATTCTCCATGTCTTTCTTAAAGAAGGATCCATAATCACAGTCCTGATTGCACAAATAAGCCAAATGTCAGAGACACAGACTCAAGCAGGTCTGATATTTCACCAAGCAGGAGGCAGCAGTGACCTACACACCCCAGCTGATACATTTCACAAGAAACTGCAAGTCGCTTCAGCAAAATATGACTCCTTTGATACCTTCCTGTTTAATTTAATGCAGACTTTTAACATCCAAAGAGACCCACTGCTTTGAAATGAGGAAACTCGGTCAAAGACTTCGGCAGTCAGCCCACAGCTGGCAAGCGCAGCTCAGGGGCCTAAAATACAACTGTTCACTAGACTCGTGTTTGGAGACAATGGGGCTTTCAAAATTAAGGCTTGTATATGCAGGCAAATTTATCAGCCTAATTATACTGGCATAATTAGGACGATAAATTTCCCTGTGTAGACAAGTCCTGAATCTCTCAAGCTCATAACTAGGCAGGTATTTCAGAGAGAGAGGGAAAAAGGGGGAAAAAGCCACTTCTGGAATATCCAAGTAATAAATTCTTCCTCTCTCTATTTTTTTGCCCCAAAATTCTTTTTTTTTTTTTTAATCCAAGTGAAAGGTATATTTCATTTCCAAACTGAGATCTGGAAGAACCATTGATACATGTTATTTAGACAAATTAGAAACAACAGATACAAATAGCACTGGTCAGTCTCTCAATCCAGAAAAACCCAAACACACACTGGCAGAGCCCCAGTAGGCAGACCACTCCCCATTCTACTTTAAAGTACACAGCGGAGCAGGTTGCTCACTTGTTAGGACTGTGCATGTGGCGTGAGACTCTCAGACACTCCTGTCTGTGCAAAAGCCTCAGAAGAAGCCTGCACTGTTCAGAATAGTGGTCCAGGCACGCCAGGAACAACGCTATTGTTAACGTTCTTCCTTTCCATGCCTCCCTCGCCAATCTTTCCACACAAGAGTATCACATAACTCCCCTGTGAAGTTGGCAATCCTGTGACATAGACCAAGTCTAATTTGGAAACAGTGCAAAATGCCTAACTAGTGCTCTCTGGTTTGTGTGTGCGTAGGAAGTCTCATCCCAGGCACCTCATGCATTTCACTCTACCTCACCATCCTGGAGCTGCCTGAAAACAGTAAGGACCACATTGTAGGTGAGAACCTTGGCAAGACGGTCACACTGAACCTAAACCCAATCCCCTGTCTCATGGACAGCACTACCTGCTCATCCTCCTTTTGTCCTATGGTGTGTGATCCCAGACCTGTTACTGCTAATGTTTAGTAGGTGACCCAGGCTGCACAAGAATTGCGCTGTGAATCTCAGCTATTGCTGAGGTTCATTTGCAAGTGCTGACTTCAGAATCTTATAACCTCCCTCAAAACTCTCACTGAGCTCAGAAAATCCAGCATTCAGCTTCAGCCATTTTGGCATCCAATCTTTTTTCTTCCTCCCTATCTTCACCTTTAATCTTCTTCCATGCTTCTCCATGTCACGGGACACAGCCCTCTGCCTGACCGGTGGCAAAGACTCTCCTGATAACCAGGATTTCATTCCAGCTTCTCTCTCCCTTTTTTCACATTGATATCAGCATAGCACCGAGTAAATAGAAGGAGAGTCAGTGTACCCATTGTGCTAAACACTGCATACATAACGGAAGAGAGAAAAGTCTTCCTGATCACACAGCCTAAACAAATAAGGCCAAAAGAAATGTTATTCCAATTTTACAGATGGAAAACCAGGACCAAAGATATTAAATGTCTGGCCCTAGGAAATGTGCAGCCAAGGCAGGAACTGACCCCCTGTTTCCTGAAAGCCAGCGATCAGTGTCTAATCACACATGATCAGTCTTCCTCTCTACCTCCCTGTAGGCACTAGGAATTCGTACTCAACATCTCCACATGTTTCTCTTGCACTGTATTGCACACAGCCATACACACCTAGATGGAACTCCTTAATAAATAATTCTGCATAGATTCATGTGGTTCTCTACTTGTCAACCCGTGCCTCCCTTACAGCACAGGAATTAGACTTTCCTTCCTGTATTCCCAGTGTAATTATCAAACAAACTTTCCTTCTGGTGTAGTCTTCCAACACCGTGGACACTTTAAATCTCACACATAAATCTCTTCAATTTCAGCAGGTCTCTCTTCTTGAGAATGACATTTAATTGTGATCTTTTTTTTTTTAAATCAGAGTTAGTCCTCTGTTTCCCATCCCCATCTGCTGGAAGCAAGTTTCCACCTAGAGAGGAAGTCAGTCTTTGATTTCATAGATGATTATAAGAAGATTTAACATCCTCAGGAGCACGACTATTTCGATCAGAACATTTTTGCTCCAATTCCTTTTCCAGCTGTCTCGCTTTTGATACAAATCCCAAGACACAAAAATCCTTCAGAATTCACCCACAGAAATTCCAGTACAAAGGCAAGCCACTTGCCCTCTTATGGCCTTAGGAAGGTCTCTCCCACTGTTGTCCAAGACCTTGGCTTCATGTAACACAGAGGAATAAAGGAGGGAGCTTGAACATATGCATGTGTGGGCTTGCTTGCTTTAGATTCTCAAGGGAAATCTCAGCTTTATTACTGTGGCCCCACAGCATTAAGAGATGGTCACTAAGACCAATGTGTCTTAAAAGGCAAGCAGCCTGACAGATAGAGGCTTTCATGGGAGCATCTCCCACCATCACTACTCCAGATTGGCATGCGTGCAATTTTACAGGCAGTGCTCATATGGGCACAACTCTTCTCACTGTAGGCAACTGAAAGAAAACATCAGACTCTTGCTAATTGTATTTCTTCTGGTTTCAAAGGAAAATCTGAGCTGTAAGATGTAATCTTGTGCAGTTTTGCTTTCAAAAACTTCCTGCTATTTGTCCTTTCAAATATCACCTCTCTGAAGATAATGCATACATGTAAAATGAGACAGCAGCATGAGCACCACAGTCTTTAGTCTCCCTCTAGTCCTCTTGAAGGATGTCAAAAGCTCTGAGAGTTCTCCTTAGAAGGTAGTCAATGAGATTTTGTTGTAAAAAGACAAGCTATGAAGTCCAAATGAGTGGGATCCAAGCATGAAATTATTATTATTTTTTTTTTTTAACAAAGATCATTATTGTCCCATCCTTCCTACCAAAAACTAAGTAATTTATTTCAGCAGCACTGGCTGTATGGAACAGAGGAAATAGTGTGCAGACAACTTTATTTCTGAGGAAGTCACTCTAAACCCATTGTACAAGGAGGAAAGACCCTCTTTTGAGATCCAGGTTATCTAGCTCCAGTTTGCAGGTGGCACACCCATCCAGGAGCAAGATGATTAAATGCAGCCTATGTTTCATCACTGTGCTCAGTACAGTCCACTCAGTCTAGCCTGTTTGGATTTGAGCTGGCATGCCTGGAGACTCAGACTCTTACAAGCCTTTCCATAATGCCATCAGCAACCCTGTCAGTGCCTGTGGCTGTTGTGCTAGGATGGAGAAAATAAATTTCCCCATCCTACAAGAATGCTTGGATATTAAGGCCAGAGGAACTAGCTAAAATCTTTCTGTCTGACATCTATAACAACGTAGACTGTAAGATTATGCTAAGTAGTTCATACATCAAGTTCAATAGCTGTGGTTGAACAACAACCACAATAAATACACAATCATGGAAAATCTACCACAATTCTTAGTAAATTGTTCCAATGGTTACTTATTCTCACAGTTAAAAATGCACAGCTGGGTATCAGTTTGAAGCTGCTTAGCCTCAGTTCCTGGCCAACACATTCTGTTACATCTATGTCTATTGTACCACAGAATCCCTCATTCTCCATTATTGATCCTCCTTAGGTAGCTTTAGCCCATGAAAAGTGACTTGTTTGAAGGCTAAATAACGAGAACTCCCCTGACATTTATTGCTATCTTGAGGGTATTTTGTTTCTTTTCACCCTTTCAATTGCCTTCATGACTTTCCTCTGAGCCTCTATTGCTTTGATATGCCTCATGAAACCAATTGTGGAATTTGCTGAGCTTTAAGTGATTCTCTCAGCATTCACAGAGCTAAACTACCTCCTTGGGTTTTGTTCTGAAAATCTCCAAATGCTTCCATGAAGTCTTTCCAGAATGCCCTATGTTCTGATCAGCTCTACAAGTTACAAAAGCATTTCCAAATCGCTAAGCCCAAAATCATGCTGAGTGACACTAAGATGAAGCAACAAGACCTTAAGTCTCTGCATAAAAATTAGAAGGAAGCAGTTTCACAGCAGGATCAGTGAGCAGAATGATCTTCCATCTGCTCCTTTTTCTTCATGTAGGTGAAAGTATTCACAGCTCATTTGAGCCAGTGGTTGCCAGCTGACTGGAACTTTGCTCTTGTTTCAGAGCTTTGGTCCAGTTCTTTCTACCTGCCACTCAAAAGTCTGGAGGAAGTACAACATATTGCAGACCAGCTTTCCTTTTCAGTCAGAAAGCATGCATGTCCACATACACGTAGCTTGCTTGCATCTCAAATACTGGCCAGCCAAGCAGGCTGACTGGCAATAAATTAGCAATATATGACATCCTTCTGCTTTGCATATCATGATTGCAGTGAAGAGTTTAAGAGTGTTTGCTTCTTTACTCCTACCAAATCTTCCTGCTTTACAACAGCCCTCTCACCAAACTCAGTCACTTACTGGAATGCCCTTTGTAGCTTCAAATAGCACAACTACGATCGTCTTTTAACTGGAGGAGCTACTCTGATCTGCCTGCATGGGGCATTTTTGCTTAAGGAAAGGAGGTAGAAGAACTCCACCACCCCCAAAGCCAGTCTTTCCCCATACAGGGAGACACTGCTCTCTGAATATTAATAAAGCATGTGTTGAAAGGGAGACTCAGCCTGAGGCATGCTCAGTAGAACACTTGTCGCTTGACCCACCTCCTCATCCCAACGATTAATTAGGCCTAACCCCTCCCTGTTAAATTGCCTCTCAGGCATGTTGCTCAGCCTTCTCCCTCTTGCCTCAGGAAGATTCACTCACTAGCTTTTTATTTCAATATTCATGTTTTCCAGCTTATAAGGTCCTCCGCTGGTTTTCCCTCAGCTGCCCAAGGTCTATGTTCCAGTAATGGGACTTCAGGGAGGAAGGGTGTCTGGAGGGAGAATGAGCACAGCTGGAACTGGATAGGGACCTTCCCAGACCCTTTCTCTACGTCTTTACCATGTGAAAGGCACCAGCCGGGTTGAAAAACAACCTCACTTCTCATCTTCAGAAAGAAGCTTTCTTACTGCTGAGTGCTGGTTGAAGAGGTTCAGAGGTCTTGGTGCATGAGCAAACCTTGCAGTCAGCAGTTCCCCAGCATGGGGATGCAGTTTACATCTAGGGACAGGGCTGTGGTGTTTGTCTCCAGAAAAAGACCTCTGTGCTCTGAGCCTTGCCTGGGGAAGGGCTGGGGACTAAACCTTTCCCCTTCCTACCACTTAGTTGTCATGGCTCAGTACTTAGCATGTGATCTGCTACCAAATCTTCTCTTATGTGCCTCGTTCATTTTGTGCATCATCTGTGAAGTTCAGCTGCCTTATTCAGTGTTCACACTCCCAGCAACTCCTTGGTGAAGCATTAGCTTGTGCTACTGTCCCAGTTTCCTGTTCATTTATGCCATCTGAGTAGACTGGGAGCTCTTTGGGGTCAGTGACTGCCTTTTGCTGTACGTGTACAAAAATATGCTCAGTGAAGCCTTAATTAAGGTCTCTAGACGATGTTATAATACAAAAAATAAATATTAATTAGTAGGATCAGCAGATCCACATACCAGACATATTGCAAGACACTCCCCCGCTCCACTTACACATGCTGATATGTGAACGTGCCTGCAATGGTTAATACCACTGTGTATTTGGCTTGTCTGCACACTGTATGTTTTCCCTGCATTATCCTTTCCTTTTCATAATCAGATGTCACTTAATATCCTGACTAAGAACATTCTGTAATACAGTAGCACGAGTTTGGACAGAATTGTGAAATTATCTTTGAGATGTAACACAGATGGAAAGATCAGATGACAAGTCTCTTTTCCATTTCTCTAACTTTCTGCCGTGGTTACCTGTGTTCTAAAATCCTAAGCCATGAACAGGCTCATTCTTCATGTTGGCGATGAACTAAGTCATTCTCATAGCTATCTGATTTTTGTACGTGGATTGCACATTCCAAAGAAAATCCATAATGGAAAACATAATTGCGGTAACAAGCACCCTACAGGGATGCAAAATTCCTCAAGAGAATTGTTATGGGTTAATAGGGCTCTTCTTTACATGGTTCTATAGAGCCATTCCTATTCATATCAACTGAGCACTTGAGGAAAAGTAATAAAATTACCAGCAAAAGCCCAGGTTCCTGCCTATTCAGTATTCCACACTAACTTCCAAAGACAGAGCTCTGATTGTATGGCTGAGCTAAATAGGATGGCTGTTCTTAACACCGTCCCCGCTTATGGTAACCATTAACTACAACCTGACTTCCCATTACAACATACCACTGTGAACACCTATTAGCAGCTAATTGAATCATCTAAAAATGGTCATAATTCAAACCTATGTTTGTATTTTTGTAATGTTTATTATGGCTTTTACTACAGTACAGGAGGAGATGCAAATCAAAATTGTGTTTAAGAGCTCATGGTAGAATGGGAATTTAAGTGGAAATCTAATGGAGTGATGAGGGGGAATAAAGCAGTATTGTGTTTTTGATGTTACCCAAGAGACATGATAGGAGAAACTAATAACAAGCTAATAAGGCTGCCTATCTCTAAACGTTTTCCAGCTGTGAGCCACTGAAGAGCCAAAAGACCTCTCTAAGTCAACACCAACAAACGCATATACTTACATCATCATTTTCCACAATTACTACTCACAATTTTAAAGCATAATTTCAAGGCTATACAGAGTTTTTCATTCTATTTTGAATAATAATAATAATAATTTAAAAAAACAATTATTTCCTCTCAGAGGCATCAGGAATTGTTTTCCAGCCCACTCTCTCCTGAAGGTTTCCATTTTATTGAATCTAAGAATATTACAAAAAGCAAAGTCTGTGCCGTTTCTGCAGCATTATTGACACATTTGCGCATATTTACTGCCAAGGCTTTTAAATTTAATTTATAGTTCTAAATAGTTTTCATTAGATCTATGGAAAAGTTGTTAGCTGTTACTTTCGGCACTTCAGATTAACATAAATTAGCTTAAACAATAAGTTAGCTTAAGCAATAAGTAGTTTAAACAAGCTACTCGAATTGAAAGAATACACTTTGCTGATTGCAAGAGAACTGTCGAGAGCAGATAACAAAGATAACACACCTCAGGTGGAGTGCCTCTCCGGAAAAAGGTCCTCTGCTGAGTCACAGCAATGTGATGTTTCCAGGCCACTGCAATGCAAAGCAAGGTGCAATTGCTTAAAGCTTATTCAAGGTGTCACTGAGGTTGGTGTCAGTTAAGTAAATAGAAATTGGAGGAAAAGAAAAGAAAGCTTAGGCAAAACTTCTGCAGCTTCCTTCTACTGTGAAGAACCTACAGTCACCAGGTCTGTCTAAAGTAGGTATCTATTTCCACAAGAAGGTGTGAATTCAGGCAGTTTGTTAAGTAACAGCAATCATGACAATCCACAAAGCACTTGAAAGGATTAAATAATCCAAAGGATTTATCTGCCTCTGATCAAATAGATTGACTAAGAGAAAAAAAAACTCTTTTTTAAAATGCATACTGCTTTCTAGAGCACAACATAGGAGCACTGAGTGGTTTAATAGGTTGTCTAACTAGAACCTAATAAAAAGACATCACAGCATTTTTAAATTCATGGGGGGAAAAATGCATTTTTACTTCACTTGTGTCATTACAATTTGGAAGCATCCATTGTATTACTACTGCTGTATTATTGAGCTTTATCAAAGCAAATTTGTAGCAATGTGACACTTTCAAAAGAAAGTGGTTATAAACATCCCATCTAGCATTATTTTGTTATTTTTAATTCATATTTTCAATATAGATTTCAATATATTTCCACAGTATCCAGACCAGAAAAGGGCTCTTTAGATTTGCAGGCTCAGGCGTGGGATGTAATTTCTGGTCACCAAGGCCATTAGATGTGACCCACAAGAGGCAATGGCTCTGCTGGCTTGCAAATCACATCCATCGCACTTCCCAGGCCTTTCAAATGTATTAGGGAAGTCAGATTCTTATGTCTGGAATCAGCATTCAACATGGACTACCAACTGATTTAAACAACCACCAGTTCCCAGCTGATATTCCATCACTCTCTACAACTACTCAAAAGGAAATTGTATTGAGGTGGGGGTTGACCTCTTATCCCATGTAACTAGTGATAGGACAAGAGGGAATTGACTCAAATTGCACCAGGGGAGATTCAGGTTGGATGTTAGGAAAAATTTCTTCTCCAAAAGAGTGATCAGGCACTGGAATGAGCTGCCGAGGGAGGTGGTGGGGTCACCATCCCTGGAGGTGTTCAAGAAACATTTAGATGTTGTACTGAAGGACATGGATTAGTGTGGAAATATTGGTGGTAGATGGACTGATGGAGTGGATGATCTTAGAGGTCTTTTTCAACACTAGTGAATCTGTGATACCAAAAAAGTTTAACTTACCTGTTGTCAATGAGACTGTCGCACACTAGAATAGCACAAAGTATTTTGATGGATAAAGAACAGTGAGTTGTCTCCCCAGTAAGCATATCATAAGAAGAATGTGTTTTACATAGAGGATGGGAATTCTTCCTCATAGATACACATGTGCATCCCTGTTGGCTTTCTTGGAAGCCAAGGATGTACTCCTGAACAAACAAACAACCACCACATCCCTTCTCTCAGGCTGAAAGTTTGTCCTAGCTCCCTCCTGCAAGCTTAGTAACATGCCAGAAATTAGCAATGAAACCCTTAACCAGGCATTCCAAACAACAATGTTTTTAATGTCCAGCACCCACATTTCTGATTCAATCTTCACTTCAAATGCTATCAAATCTGCATTTGCTAAAACCTTCAGAAATTTCTGGAACGAGTTGCATAGGGAAGGTAATGACTGAGCATGTATGGCAATTGCTTTCTGGGTGTCAGATGGGCATGCACCTGTGTGTATCTCCTGTGTTTTGGGAAGTCCCAGTTGTCCTTGTTAGCAAAGCTTCAAGAGGATCTTCCCATGGGGATCTAATCTGGTTGGAAATCAGCAGCCCTTGTGCAGTTGTCTGTCCTATGCAGTCAGAGAGGCATCAGCACTCCAAAGACACAGGAAAGGGCTGAGCTAACAGGGGCACAACATCAGCCTGGAGGGATATGTCAAGGAGTGAGTGACCTACTTGCCCTATAAAGACTCCTGGCATTGAGAAGAATATCCTCATCTCATTAGCTGTAATGAGGTATTCATATTTTTCATTTCAGCATGGGTTGTAAAAATACAGTGACTGGAAAATTCAGGCTGGCTAGTAGGTCCTTTGCTGGTCACACTTCACTCAGTTCTCATCAAGTGGAAGAAAGGAAATTAAAACTTTTATTTTTTTTAAATCCTCAACCCTGACCTACTAAGTTTGTTGGTCATGACTCCCATTTGGGGAAAGCTGTGCTTTCTCCTCTTCCTCCTCCCTAGCTGGTACCATGAAAACATCACCCTAACGACTGCTGACAAAACAGTGCCTGAAGGAACGTTTTGAATACGAGCGTCTGAACAACAGAGCCAACAAGATACGTCAATATCTTAATTTAAATTCCAAAGATAGGCTAATATCAAAACTGTTCCCAAAAGATACAAGTTTTTCCTAGATGCCCTGTCCAGCCTTAAATAATTTTACTTCAAACAACAAAAAATGAAGTAAAAAGACAGTACTTGAAGGCAACCATTACTTCTTGGTTCTTTCAATTCCGGGACTTCATTCATAGTTCTTCTGTTTAACTTCATATTTATGATTTTTTTTCTCCCTCTTTCAGATGCTATCTTCAGTTATTTCTTTACCTCTTCTTTTCCATATTTGCTTGGCTTCCCTCTCATTTTCTGTGGAGCCTGAGTCAGGCTTCCCCATGGAGCTCATTCACAGTCCGAAGTTTCTCAGTCAGGGAAACCTTCCACATCATCACGTTTGTCAGTACAGTTTCCATAGCTTTCATTATACCCTTGGGCTAAGGACCATGTGAACCCTGGGCCTGGGGAAAGGAAGTTCACTCTTCCTGCTGTCTGTGGCAGCTGTCTTTAAGCATCCCAGATGGATTTCTTGAACACAGAATAGGAGAATTCCAGTTTAGGTTCAGTCCATAAGGAAATTTATTTCATTCTCAGTTGTGCCATGTTCACTGAAATTTCCATCATTTGCTCCTGGTTTCGTTATTGAGGTTCTGGTTAATATTTTTAGAGAGATGTTCCTTACTAGGAAGCAGCAGCTATTGATGATGTACTCCATGCTCAACCCTGCCATACTGGATACACCAGTGATCTGATGTTAGCAGGAGTCCCACCTGCTGATGTGTTTCCTTGCTCTTCTTCTACATCTGTGTGTAGCTGCCCATCATATCTTGAGAAAAAAGTGCAAAATATTTGAGTTCACTAGTGCTTGTTCCATCATATTTACTGTCTAGTCACATTCGTCTCTTGCTTCTTCCCATCACCACTGATGGCACAGAAGAAACATTTACCCAGCATCTTATTTGGCTGTAGTTTGTCCTACTCTATTCATCTGTTGTTTGTTTGTTTTAATTATTTAATGCACTTCATGTTATCAACCCCTCCAGAAACACTGAGTTTGCTAAGAGAGAAAATATCCAGCAGCCCATGAAAAGCCATGGCCACGCAGCATTACATGTGCTGAGAAATGTCCTCATGCCAGTCCCAGTGGCGAATTGCATGCAGGTGCACATTAAATGCTGCTTTGGTCCTTTTCACCATGAAGCACTAAATCTCAGGATCCCTTAATGCTCCCACCCAGGCTCACAGCAGGAACGTCTGGAGAGACATGCATTTAAGCATCTCTCAGTGCTGCTGAGGCACTTTGTTAAGCGTTCCCCTTCTGGGCCTCACTTTTGCTACTATGCACATTAGTGCTCAAGGCTATGCAGCTGCACTCCAGTTCATGCAGGATCAAGTTCCCCTGCCCTCTTTCTCCTGGCTTAGCACTTTTTCCTCTTTTTTCTTTTCTTTTTTTTTTTCTTTTTTTCCTGCCCTGTACTCATGCATGCAACACTTCAGAAAGCAGCATGCCATTAAGCTCAAAGTGAATGTGCATGAGTTCTTCATAGCTCTCCACGCAGTCTTTTTACCAACTATCCCCTTCAAAGAGGCTGATCCAAAAGCTGACTGAAGCCTGCGAAAGTCTCCCCATTGGCCTTGGACCAGGCCTAGAGCAAGGGACCCAATTAGATGTGAACAGAGGCACAAATGAAAGTCAGCTTGCCTCCCACAAAGAGAAAACTGTATTTGAGGGCCAAGCTGGCCATCCTTTTTGATGTGCATGTCTTTGCAGTGGACAACCTTCCAAGCTGCCTGTGTGCTGTGTGACTTCCACTTGAGCAGTTTGCCAAGCACTCGGGGGTGGCTTCAGACTGTGAGGTGAAGACAGGGTGTGGGCACTGCCTCACTGTTTTAATCTGACAGATTTGTCTGTTTAAGATATTTTTTATTGTCTCATTTATTCTTTTTATAGGTCTTACTGTTGCAAAGCAGTATTTTTAAATGGCAGTGAAAAATATGTTAACTGAACATGGTGGGAAGGGTAAAAAAGAAACCCAAATAAAAGCCCATATCCAATTTAGTGGAGAGAGGCAAATGTCTGTTGTTCTTCTCATTCCCTTTTTACTCCTGCATGTACCAGTGAGACCAGAAGGAGATGCCTCAGACTAATTGCCTCCAGCCCTCTCTCAGTGAACAGGACAACATAAGAGTCTTCACAACCCAACACTCCCTACTGCCTGCTACTCAGTGACTTGCAAACACATACTATGGTAGCACCACCCAACATGAAATAAAGTCCACACTCAATGCAAATCATCCCTCGCTCTCCATTTTTCATACAGTCCTGTCACAAAAATAACCTCATTTTAATGACTTATCTATCTCATTTAGATCTCGGTTCTTTCTACTCACATTAACATTGGTTTCAATGAATACAAATGTCTTATCTCAGCCAAAAGAAAATCCAGCAGATCCTTTTATCAGAGTTGTAAGATGATATGTTTGGATGAAGCGTCTAGCAGGGTCCTGCCAGAGCTCTGGTTTGTTTAAAATTTTCAACAGTTATCTGGAAGCAGAAGTAGAAAAAAACATTAATTACATTCACAGTTGACATGAAGACTGAGGGAGGAAGTAGCAAACAAGTTTATAGGGAAAACATAAATCAATTTACAGCTATTTGAGAATTAGACAAGCGTTACTCAAATTATGCAAATTCATAATTATAATATGTTAGAATGCAGTCTGGTTTCTTATCACATCTGGATAACTTGATGATATCATGGATGATACTTTGTGCAGAAGGACTGTGATAATAGCTTGTGCCCACAGTATGAGTTACCCATTCTTTATACTGTTTTTTAAATGGTGTAGAAATTCATAGAGACATAAAGGCATCTCAGCAGAAGAAAAGTACTGAACAGGAAAGCAAGAAAGATGATGGAAAAACTCAACCAACTACTGCACACGTAGTTTGCCCCTATAGCTCCATAAGAATGAAGTTCAGCTATTTAATTATCACAAATCCTAATCACAGTCTGTGTTACTTTATTGTGTTTTAAGGACCATTTATGAATTATAATTTATTGCAAACCAGATTAATTTACATGTGAAGTGACATAATGTGCAAAAGAAATAGAGAGGACTAGAAAAAAGTGGCTGTTACACAAGACAGAATAGCTCAGGAGCATTAGTCCACAGCCATTCATGATAATTTCTGCCATCAGATAAATGTCTGAACCATAAATTGTGCACAAAGCCTCCTTCTTGCTCTGGCTGCAGTCTACTACTTGTCTCTTACTTCTCATTACCAGCTCATAGCTTCTTTCTCATATTCAGCTTGGCATCCTGGTCCTCAAATTCATGTAACATTTGGTTAAGATTGAGATACCACAATGACAATACCACAGTAGTTTCTATCCTAAGCTCACTCCCCTTACCTGTTCTTAATGGCTCACATGGGCTCCCTGTGCCCGTACAACTCCTGTGCTCACCTTTGTCTTGCTCCTTTGGCTCCCTTTATCATCAATAGCAAAGAAATGGCAACACCTCCTTTCCTTGAAATCATGCTCAGATACTTGCCCCAAGCATTCACCTCTTTCTGAACCAAGCACTACCTGGAAACAAATACACCTCTGAATACTACAGTTTTCTTTACCTTCAGGCCTCTAAAATGCTCTGTTCCATAACAAAACAGCAATGCCACTCTGTCTAGGTGAAATAGGTACTAAAAAATACATCAAGACCAAAGTGCGCAGCCATGGAAATCAAGGCGTGAAACAAGTGCCCTAACACATTTTGGACAGAAGTCTTGAGCTTAGTTTCATCAGGTGGGTATTCTTAACAACCTCTCTCAAGGCACTTCAGGAGGCATTGCACAGTCAAGCCTTTGACTTGGTATCATGAGCAAAGCACCCCAGCTCTGCCCTTGCCCATAGGAAAAACACTAGGAGTGAGATATAACAATGGATCACTCATTCCCATTGTGATTTTCCTTTCTCACCATTCCATGAGTCAGACAGGATTTGTTCTCAGTTACAAGCATCTTAGGTTGGCAAAGGCCAATTCTACACATACTCCATTAGGGAGTTCCCAAAACCCAACATGGTAGAATTTGACCCCAGTGTCCCACCTCTCTCTACTTCAAGGTAGCGTATCATATCTGCAAAGGTCATTGACTAGCTAGCATGCTCCATGCTGAGTTTCAATACTGCAGGTGCACACCCAATTCCAGTTCTTAAGGAGCTCACATCCTGGATGGAAACAGCACTTAAGCCCTTGGCCTTGCTCAGAGTTCTGTTTGACTTCACCAAAAGATCTGAGTCCTCAGGGACACAGATTTGTGCCTCATCTCTTGGGAATTTAACTGAAGAAAAAAGTCGCCCAAAGCCTTAAGATGCCACCAAAAGTAAGCAACTCTTTATAAACACGGTCTTATAACATATAAACACACTCTCTCAACATCTGAGCAGTCCATAAATGTGACTGTATTTTTATCTCAGATCAATCTCACAAGAGAGGGAAGTACTAGCAAACGATAGGCATTGGAGCACAGACATAAAACTTATCCAACCTGAGGTCATAGCTCCCTGGAGGCTGGACCTTCAAAATCTTTGGCATCAGACTCCTGGCTCCAGCCTTAAAATCACAGAATCCTTACAGTTATAAGGGATTCCTGAAGGCCACCTAGTCCAACTCCCCTGCAATGAACAGGAACAAGATCAAGTTCCCTAGGACCTGATCCAGCCTCACCTTGGAAGTCTCTAGGGACAGGTCACCCTACATTCTTTATTGGTAGAGGAAGACAGACAGGCAGGTAAGAATCAAAGTACTTTGACTTGGTCAGCTGAGTGCCATTAGAAGAATGACTACCTCAAGAAGTCCAGTATGCTCCCTCAGGCTGTCAAATCCCAACCCACTTGGTTTTGATGGGTCAATCTAGGAGAAACAAGTGGCAAACTGTTGGGCCAGTTGACACACATGAGCAGATCTCCATTGCATTTCCACTAGGTGCATAATGAGGAGACTTGACCCAGCAGCAGGGTGAAACCACAAGTGGCTATGAAGTTAAAATCTTATGCTATTGACTTTTAGGAACAAAGATGAAAATTCTCTCCTCTTAGTTCTGTTGTGTTTTTCCTCATAACAAAATAGGACATGCACTTTCAACTAACAGTCAAACAGTGGGTTCAAAATCACCCACAGTGAGAGAGCAAAAACCAAAGAGGTTCAGCCAGGTACTTGAGTCCCAGAGGATTACCACTAATGGATGGGATAGTCAGCAGGTAGAAAGTGGCTTCCATCGTCTGAAGCTACCTACCTCCACTTTTGGAGGTTATTCTTCTGCAAGCCTCCCATCGGCTGCTTAGGACCTGCTGACAGCATCACAGAAAGATCCTGAGATTTTCTGGAGGTCAGAGGTGGTATAAAATGAATGAGCAAATCTGGGGGCAGGCTTCCCCTTCCTGCTGATTGTGCAGAGGCAAGAGAAAGAGGGAATAAGCAGCAGCTTCATTTTTTACTGACAAGGAGCAAAGCTGGAAAGACAGACAAAGTCTCCAAGAGACACAAAACAGGTTTTGGCAACAGCCTAAAACTGTCTGGTAACAGCAGCATCCTCACTTTGCCCGGCATGGCATCAGCTCATTGCCTTACTGGGAGCACCGTGCTTTGCAGGCTGTCTTCATGCCTTCTGCCTGCACTGTGCTGCAGTACTGGAGACAGTGGAAGGCCAACCTCTTGGCCATCCCAAACTAGCATGGCCTTACCACCTTCCCTTGATTCACAGCAGATGAAACTCTGGCCCCTGCTGCTCTTAAAATCTGAGGCAGGCTTTCATTGGATGCAAAAGAAACCTGCGCTGCACGCTAGCGAGGAGCTAAGCGATTCCCAAGACCTCCAGTCAGACATGGCCAAACATACAGCATACCCCATGCTTCCCCCAGATGCACAGATACCAAATACACTCTCTGGGATGCACTGGGGTGAAGAAGAGCTTTCTAAGTCACTTCATTTTTACTGGAAACTCTGCGCCAATCCTCCCACATACGACGCGCCGTGTGCTCCTCGTAACCAGCATTGTCTGAACTTGTGGTATTTTCATAAAGGCGCCCTGCCAAGCCAAAGGCACTCTAAGACACATCACCTTTGTCCAAAGGAGGATCCCAGCCGGAGCGAAGCAGAGAGAGCGTGACCTCTTCTACCAACAGGCACATAGGTATGTGAAATGAGTTCCTATTAAAAACCTCCGCTCTGCCCACACAGGGGCACAGAGAGCACAGGCAAGGGTGACAGCAGGCAACAGAAAATCCTTTCACTGTACTTACAGGAAAATGGGGAGGTACAAATGAAGGCCTCTTTTCTATTTTGCAAGGAGGGGTTGGCAGAAGCAGGTTATTGGGCTTGCACTGCATGGAAAAGGAGGATTTTCCCTTTTTCTGGAATCCTGATTCATCTTCATTACTCAGTCACTCAAGCTTCCTTGGAAACAGAGTGCCACTGAGTTATTATGGCAGTCATAGATGAATTCAGCAGAAAAATATACATCTAGCAACGAAAGAAAGTAAAACTGCTCTCCTTGCGCAGCCCTACAGAGAGACAGCCAGACAAAAGCATGAAAAAATTGACTGTCTGGCCAAGAATGAAATTGCTGGCAAGTCTGGTTTCAACCCTGCTATTAGCTCTCTTGCAGCTGCTCCAGCTACCCAAGCAAGGCTGAGATAAGTGCCTTCTCTCAAGACCCTTTCTGTTGTTGTTGTTGTTTCTTCTAACTGGGGGTAGTACATTTATTTACATATAAGCCTGCCTCTGACTAATCCCTCGCCTGAAAGAACTTAAGGTCTAAGTCGGACACCTGAAAATAAATAAATAAGACACAAAAAGGGAGAGAGAGAAATAAACTCTCAGAAGCATTCCTATGCTGAGAGATGAATGTCGTCCTTCCTCTGCAGGCAGCGTGCTCCCCAGATGCATCACACATGGGGCAATACAGCTGTGCCAAGGGGGCAGGACACAGGCAGCTGTGCTAAAGGGGGCTGGGGGGGCTGGGGAAGGTCATGTGCACTGCTGAATTGCCCGCTCAGGGCAAGGGTGGACAGAAAAGAGTAGCTGGGGGAGGGAAGGGGGTGAACTGCTGAGAGGTGATGGATGGGGTCGGGGCAGGTCACGCTCAGGTCTGGACTGCTGGGATCCATGCTGGACCTGGTACAGTCCGATGCGTGATGTTGCGCTCAACTTCAGGCTCACAGCGAAGTTTCCTCTCGCTTCGGAGGTGTGTAAAGCACTTCTGTTGCAAACCCAGAAAAAGAAGGCACTGTGTAAGGGTGGAACTGAAAAGGTTATGGAAGATTTGCCAAGAAAGTGCCTGCACTCTTCTCGTTCCAATATACGGCATGCTTAGAAAAAGTGAAAAATACCAAAAGGCACCCAGGGATTGTCTTTTAGGAAACAAAAGAAGCACTTATGGGTTAGTTTTTCCACGTAGCCACATTAGTAGATATACCAAACAGACAGCTTGATCCGGATGAGTCACGCAGCAGAAGAAGAACAATGACCTGTGTGTTCCTCCAGTACAAATTATTCATTTTTCTCTGTCAATAAAGCCATTTATATATATATATATGTATATATATGTATATATATATATATATATAATTGCTCCCAGGCAGCCAATGGGGAAGGTGTGGCTATCAGCAGATCGCCCCTCCCCTGGGGAGTCACATCTATTTGGCGGGGCGTCTGACCTCCGTGATGCCCTCAGGCAGGCCGCAGCACCTTAAAATAACTTCAACACACCTCGTGCCATGCCTGCGTGCTGAATCAGCCCAGAGGTGTCAATCATATCCTGCCCTGCTTTCAGGTAGGATCACCTCAGTTGCTCTGATCCTCACTTTTGAACTTACAACTTCCTTTTGCAGAAATCAGAATGGGGTGTGTGTATGTGTGTGTGTGCGCGCGTGTAATTCCTCAGTCTCCACAATAACAGTTCCACCCGTTGAGCCTCCCTGTTGGGAAACAGCCCCTGCAGAACAGCAAGTTCCTCTTTCACAACAGCCGGTTGCTGAAAGGAGGCAGAGCAGATTGGCAGCTAGAGCAGGAGACAGCAAACCTGGGCCATCCTCTTAGAAACATGCAGGTGTTTTGCTACCAATAGGCATGCCAGTGTGATTTAACTCCACTGAATTAGTCTTAACTTGGCTCCTCGATCCTTTGCAGCAGTATCTGCTCATCTCAAAGGTATCAGTGCTTTGAGAGCTCACCTTGAGAGGCTAGGTTTGGTTTTAAGGTTGTCTATACTGTTGCTGTGGTGCACCCAGAATCATAGAATATCTTAGGTTTGAAGGGACCCAAGCAGTTCCAACCCTGTGCCATGGGCAAGGCTGCCATCAGCAGCTCAGGCTGCCCAGGGCCCCATCCAACCTGACCTTGAGCCTCCAGGGATGGGGCACCCACAGCTTCTCTGGGCAGCTGTGGCAGAGCCTCACACTCTCTGAGTGAAGAATTTCTTCTTAACACCTCACCTAAATCTCCCCTCTTTTAGTTTATGATTCAAAGAAGCTACTATTGGTTACAGTACCTGCTGCAGTCCCTCGTGCCTCCTTTTCTGCACCTGTAAACTGAGAGTAGAAAGAGTGACCTTCGCAAAACACATTGAGCTGCATGTGCAAAGGACAGCACTGCATCCTGCTGCCCTTCAAGTCAGGGCAGAAGGAAAAAGAGGGTTGATGTTTGCTCCTGGGATATCAGCCCGTTTCTGCGTTGCCCGTGGCGACCGCATGGTGGCGCTGCTGCTCCACGCCGCCCCGGCGCCGTATACCGTGGTCCGAAGTGATCTATGGTGAAGCCCGGCATTGGGGCGTGCGACACAGAGCGTGCCTTCGGGAGGGACGGATGGGTTGTCAAGCGTGCTGTAACACGGACCTTTGGTGAATTATTAGTACTTTATAGCGTGCTTTTTGGAGAGAACCTAGAGAAACAAACGTGTTTCCTTGGCTTTTGCTCCGATGACAAATGTCTTCTTTACTCTGCTTGCTCCCTCCCGACTCCCGGCTTTCACTCTCACCCATGAGCACGCTGAGTACTCAGTAACCCTATATCTCTCTGCTCTTCTTGAAGTGAAATATCTCCTACAGCAGCTTCCCAGGGGGTAGGCTTAGGGGCGAAGCCCTTCCCTACATTCATCTAGACAAAGATCTCTGCTCCACGGCATACCCAGAGCTGACCTGGTAACATCAGGCGGGCTGCTCCCTCCTCCCTCCTGCTCCCCTATTTCTCGTCCTTTACCCCATCCAGTTGGGTTTTGCTCACCCTGAGCCCCTGGGGTAGCTTCTGTCCTCAGACCGAGTGCTGTACAGGGCAGTCCTGGTGGGAGGAAGAAGAAAAATGGCAGCGCGGGAGGGCCAAGGGCAGGCTGAGCCTAGCAAGCATCGTCTAGACTTTCAGTCTCATGATTCAGTGTGTCTGATGTAAAACTATTTAAATAAGAGTTATGTAAATAACGTGGCAGACAGATAGATTATTTAATATAATCAAAGTGAGATAAGGCCTGGGCCCCAATCCTTCCCTGAAGTACGGCTGCTTTGTGCCATCCTCACAACACAAACAGCCCTGAGGCCAGGAGACCCAGCCAAGGGAGGATCACCCCAGTGCAAGGAGGTAGCCTCTTGGCTTGCAGTCAGCAGAGCAGCTCCTGCATGGCTTCCCCACAAGCAGAGGGGCACCCACAAGAACTCTCAGCACCCAACAGGTCTCTGCCTCCATAACAGCACCCCAGAGCCTCTGCTATTCAGGATCCATCCTTCCAGCTGTACTGGAGGACCTGCCTTTGCAAAGTGGGTGGGAAGTGGCTGGATAACAAGATGAACTTCTTCCTCAGCTCCTCGCCTTCCAGCAAGGCTATCCTCTAAAACAGAGCTGAAAATGGCCCTTCAGCTAAGGTAGCACTCCCCTCTCATGTTACCACATCACCATCTTTAGCGTATTTTCCTGGGTTTTACTCTTTTGTAAACTTCCCAGGGAACATCTACACCGCAACAACTGCAAGCAGGGCAGGTCCATCTGAGCTAGCTCCAAGCCAGCATTCTCAGAGACTGGTAGCAATGCACAGAGCTGCACAACTCACTCTATGTGCCAGTGGACAGTGCCCACGGGGCTGTGGGCAAGCACGGGGCTAAGCCTGGGTTTGCTGACGTGTGAGAGAGCTGCTGCAGTGCAAATGCGCCCTTACGTAATGCAATTTCCAGCAGCTCCACCAGGACACCAGGTTTCCCACTAACTCAGTTTGTTTGTTTTTCACAGTGAGGTAACTGCACTTTCTTGACATTTCCTCTCTCTTGTCCTTTAAGCACAGAGGCCTGACTTGACCATCCTTACACTAAAATCAACACGCGGGCAAGCCTAGGTAAAGTTTAAGTAAGGCTGTGCTGTTGGCACTTTGTGCAGCACCACACCCTCTGCCTCTTCTTCCCATCCAGGTCACTCACCCCTCTCCTGTCTGTACCTTCTTGGGTTTTTTTCTCCCCTAAGTCGCACAGTACAAGCTCACCGTAACCTTCTCACCCACTTCGAAAGCGAACATCCAGCCCTGCCTCCAGACACGGCCTGACCCATGTACAAGCTTTGTGGTTGCGTGACCATGTCAGTTCAGGACAGCTTGTTCGTAAGCCAGGAAAGCTGAACAGGACTAGCCCTTCTATGGTCAGATTTACTCAGGTACAAATATGCTTTGCACAGCTGGCAGCATTTTCCTACCTGGAAATGCAGGGCAGTTCGAGCAGTGCAGCTGCAACCAGTGCTGTGGTTTTTACACACACACACACAAAGCAAGCATGTCTTTAGCACATGCATAAACCAAGGCAAGCGCATACATCACTCTTCCTCACTGTCACAACCGTGGGCAACAATTGAATGCATCCCCCCTCATCTCACAGACGGCAGTAACCATCTACAGACAACTTGAATAAGGAACAGATTTACCCAGACTTCCTCCACTCCTATCTTCTACCCAAATTAATGTTGGAGTAGATAAGGCCGTGGAGCATTTCCCTTCCCTTTTTCAAACCTTTCCTTAGTTGAAACAGTCTGACTCATCAGCAACACAAAGATGACAAAACGTCTATTCTCCTCCCCCCCCTACCTCAAAATGTTTTGGCATGATTTTGCTATCAAATTAGGGTACTTGATCCATGCCAGTTGGATGGAAAAAAAGAAAAAGGACTCCTAGAACACTCATTGTATATGATTAGGATTCGGGGAGGGTGCGGAGCACAACATAATAGGCAGAAAGTGAAAACAGCCAAAGGAAACGCCTACACTCTTCCTTTACAAAAGCTGCTTGTTGTGTCTGTCTGAACAATTGTTCAGAAACCTGGAGGGGAACGAGAGGGGAAAAAGATAACCGACTTTATTAAGAGCAAAAGATTGATTGAGCAATTGATTGCTCTTAATTGGAACTGCGTGAGGAAGGGAGAGAGGATTTCAGGTTAGTTTCCTGGCTCTGCAAAGCAGTGCCGGCAGCAGCCCCAGCTCCCCAGCGCTGAGCTTCTCCAGGGCACTGCTCCTGGAAGTGGCTGGCTCTGGGAGCTGACCCCTTGTGCAGCCCTGCCAACAGCAACGTCTGAGGCCTCAGGAAGGAGTAGGAACTCCAGAGTCGTGAGGTTAACCTCCGAGGTTGGTTTGTGCATGTGTTTCTTTCCAGACCATTTCTTATTTCATGTCTCAGGAAAGCTGGGAATTGAGCCTGATGGGATGCTTTCCTCTGGAACAACAAGGCCTAGAAGGCTTATCATTTCTATTTTGCCTTTGTTTCCTCTTTTCGCCCCCCTTCTTCTTTTGAAGAGAACAGCAAGATTCTTATCAATTCATTTCAGAACATGGACCTATAAAAGAAGAGTGTCATCCATTTCTTAACCATCAGCTATGAGGTCGAACTTCAGAAATCAAAGAAACAACACTGTTATGGGTTATATTTTCAAGAAGCAAAGGTTTTATTTTCCAGAGTCACGCACATAATAATGAAGCTGCAGCACAAGAGAGAACTAGCTCAGAGTTTCACAATCCCCCCCCACCCCCCATAACAATCCTCAAGGGGAAAAATGATAATGTGCATGAACAGCTAAAATAAAAGCTGAACACAAGCAAACCACTTGGGAGTAGCCAATTCCTCTTAATGTACTGTCATTTCTGTACTGTATGTAGTACCTTATTTTTCCTCTGAAACAGCAGGAAGAACAGTTACTCATACTGCACAGATAAGAGTGTGATTTCCAGGGAAAACAAAAGTTCCAGCAGTTGGAATTGGATTTGCTTTGTTTAAAATCAAATTGCAAGGTACATGGGCCTCAAAGTTATCTAAACAGAACAGTCAGCACATAGAGGAGGCTGGAAGGGTCCTCTTGCAAACATCTCATCCAACACAGACGTCATTTATTTGCCTGTGAATGGTCTAGGTTAATAAATATAGAGTCTTGTTGCCTGTGAAGGCAAGGTGCTGAGCTGGATGGCCAGTATGCCCTGTTCAGGGCTCTTCTCTGGCTTCCCAGGTGCAGGCAGTGGTACCCTGCAAGCTGTTTGCTCTGACAGCACATTTCACATCCTTTCCAACTCTAAGCAAAGAGAGCTTTACCTGAGTGCTTTCAGATAAGCAGACTTAGTAAGAAAGCAAAGTGAGAGAGAACACAGGAGCAGTGCTGCTGTTCCTTCCAGTGTGAGCCAAAAGCCACATGAACATGACAAGGAAACAAATAACAACTTTTACATTGAGGCTGTCCATACTAAGTTCCTTAGGATGGGGAGACAGACTCAGAGGAGGAGGAGGAATCAGCATGGACTTGCCTCTCTTTCTCAGACACACACCTCCTGCAAGTCTCTCACTGTCACTTTTTTCTGCCAGGAGTCACTGCTTTCCCAGCTCTGCCCATTGAACCACTCATCCCTCATCAGCTCCACTCCAAACAAGCCAGGCCGTATAGTCAGTCATATAGACCGACTGGATCACATAAAACAGCTGGCCATATAGTCAGTCCACTGGGACTGAAATGGGATAGGAAGCTCAACATGAGCAACTCCACCTGCACACCCAGAGTCAGTGACCTCTGGCAGGAGGGTGGTGACATGCAGTGGGAAAAAGCATCCCTGGGATACAAGAGGTCCCTATCCCTGAGCCTGTGTCGTCATGCTCCCTGTGCACAGGGCTGCTGGAGCAGGGGTGCACACAGTTCTTTCCTTTCTGCAAACAGCCCCATCACTCTGCAGCTACAATTACCTGTAGCTAGCGCTCGTTAAGTGCTTTGAAGATTAAAAGTGCAGATACAAGTGTTAAATATTGTAATTATTCTTACTACATAACATTGCTGCACTGAAAGCAGGGAGGGGTTGTTTTTCCATGTTTGTATGTGGGAATACCATGACAGCTGCTCCTTTCTGTAAGTGAGTTACTGCCAAGAACCTCGATAAGGAGCTGTGCTTGAAGGAAAAGGACCAAGTCGGGGAGTTTTCTTGGAGCGCTACATATCACGGCGAAATTAAACGGAGCTCTTACCAGGGCTTCTCTGTCAGAGTTTATTGCTCTACGTGCTGATCACCTGAGATGCCTCAGGCTCCAGGAGGAGCAGCACTGAGTCTTAGCACCTCACCAGGGCTCCCTCACCCTCCACTAGTCCTAAACAGTTTGAACCTCACTGCAGGCAGGCCCCACACCCCAAGGAGAAGGGTCAGTACTGCCCATTTCCTTCACCGCAAGGCAGTTTCTGCCATGGAAACTGAGAGAAAGCATCAAATCAGATTCATTACATTGGAAAAGACCTCTAAGGTCATTCAGTCCAACGGTCAGCCCATCACCACCACATCCATTAAACCATGCCCATGGCACAGCAGGACCCACCTTGCCTCTCCATTTGCACTCTCGGGCACACAAAGCTGAAGCCACAAAGTGACAGGCTATTTCCACCCGAGTATGAAGGTGAAGCAAGTGCCTGAAGACTGCATTTATCCCCTCAGAGGAGATAAGCAGGGGCAATCGCTGCAGCTGATAGCGCACAGAGGAGGTGTGGGCAGGTAGCAGGCTTAGATGACCTGGGTTACAGTTATTCATGTACTGCAGCTCCTCCAGGCTCCCGGGGGGCTTGCAGGTGTCTGGCACATACCTGGGAACCCATGGAGCAAGTTCTTGCCTAACCCAAAACCTACTGACAGCAACAGCACAAAATGTGAGATCAGTGAGGCAGTTTGGGAGAAGAGCCATGCTCTTACGTCTTCATATTTTGCTGTTGAAAAATACATTAAAAAACAACAACAACACTAAACATAGATTTCTTCTAGAACTTTAAAGCTCATATGGTGGTATGACAGAAGGTACAAAGGTAGCACAGGATAAAGGACTACTGAGAGAGAAGCTTGGGTGTGTCGCAGGGGAAGGGAAAGGTAGGAGGAAGTGTAGGAGGTGAAGCAGACAAGCTCACTAAATTGCAAGGCAAAATGTAGATTCTGTCCCCAAGCAAAACACCTCTGCGCTGCTGTCAGGTCAAGCTAATAAAGCCAGCTCTTCAGAGCCTCTGCCATCTGGCTGCATTTCCTCTCTCACCAAGAGGAAAAATAATTAATGAGCAGCTTCTGTCTGGCAATCAGCAACTGTTTGCATCATCATATATGGAGATGGCAGCCTTCCTGATTGCAGAACATACCTTCTCAACTGGTGCGGCTTCTCCTCATTCGGCCTCGTGCATAGGTGCCATCCACAGCACTGCAAGCAGCTCCTCCAAGGAAGGGCTGCAGGTGAGCTCAGCGAGCTGCATTTTAAGTCTTGGTACATCAGCCATGGCCAGGAAGACCATGCTCCAGTATTTGCGATGTGGGATTTGCAGTAGAACATGAACAGTGCTGGCAAGATGCATATTCACACTGGATTTAGTAACTAATAGAACAACTTCCTTTGTTTACTATGCAAAGAACACGAGAAAATTAAGCTGATCTGGGGCTGGTCCAAGTCTCTGCTAAAACTGCTTTTGACAAAAGCTGACCTCTTTGCTCCTGAATAAATATTAGCAATTTGTTTGCGCATTGTTCGGCTGGTTTTGTAGATAGGCAGAGAAAAAACGAATAGAGAACTTCGTCATTTTCTCCCCCTACCACCAATTGTCAAATAAATTATTCACAAATACACGCTTCCATCATTCATCTAGCACTAGACTAAACACTTTCTACTAAACTCAGTTTTCAGCATCATGTTTCAGTTTATGGTTACATTTTTCCCTGGGCAAAGCAAGTCAGTTATTAGACAGCTTTCATAGGTTTCCGCTAAACATGCTTGATTAAGTCTTAAGAAGGAGAAGGTGGAGGAAACTGTGTTTTAATGCTAATGGGGACATTTCCATTCGCCTCAGTGGGAATCATACTGGAAAAGATAACATTGTTTTGAAGACTTGATGCACGGTGGAGCATGGTGGAAGAACTGCCGCTTGCAACACCAGGGGCCCGGGTTCGAATCCCCCCTGTGGCGCAAGTGGTAGAAGTGCCGCGCTGCTACACAAAGGGCTCGAATCCCAGGGGTTGGACTCAATGATCTTTAAGGTCCCTTCCAACTCGCACGATACTATGATACTATGATATAGTTAGCTATGAAAAAAAAATCCCCAAAACACAACAACCATGCCACCAAACAGCACGCTTTATAATGGTCAGTCTTCAAACTGAACAGAATAAGAAACCAGGCTCACCACCAGAGCTGCCCAAAGGAGCAGTTCTTCCTACCACCTCCTGAGGACGCTACTTGGCACACAGCATGCACCCAACCCACAAGCATCACTGAGGCTACAGCCTTGTTCACTCTCCAATGACTTAACTTCTACGTGCTCATGCACTGTGGTGATGCTGAGCTGGCACAGGTGCTCACCTTTAATTTCCCTAGGCCAGAGCCACAGCTGATGCAATTCAGCCTAATGGCTTGAGGAGCTGGCCTCGTCTGAAAGGAAAAGAAGAATTTGAGAAGAAAAATGAAAAAGAAGAGATTCAGAGATGGATTTCTGCACTGATTTACTGCATGCCACGCAGTCACACGAGGTCAGGATGAGACACTTGGAGGGGACCTCTGAAATGAAGTAACTGCATGGAGCTGCTACATTTGGAATTTATATAGGAAGGCACACCTCAAGAGCGCACCTTTGCTGCAGGTCAGCAGGAAAACTCTGTGTCATCATTTTCTTCAAAGAGCCTTAGACAGCTGCTGCCATCTTAAAAGAAAGAGGGACGTGGCGTGCTATTCACCATGTGCAAATCTGTGACAAACATCACTCAAGGCAACACCTGTGTGCATCCCTGCAGAGAGCGATTGTTTTAATCAAGTGGTTACCGTAAGCCCTTCTCTTCCAAAGGAACTGGTATGTTCCCAGTCCAGTCCATTTCAGAGGGATCCAAGAAGAGTACCCCCAAAATAATCCTACTTATTCATTGCTAGCACATCAGCCCAAGATCCTGGGCACTACCAGGATCTAGACAGTGTATAAACGCAGAAGAGGAGGCAGTCCTTACCATGCCAAGATTACAATCTCAAAAGTCGCAGGGGAAAAAAATAATAATAATAGACAAACAGGCTCAGCAAATGTTGAAAGCTAGAGGTGTGGTGGAGGGCTCACATTCCTTGCCTTATTCAGTGTGGGGATGTGAGACAAGGCAGGGCTCTGGAGCAAAAGAGATGCATGAGGAGACACAAACCTTTCCTCAGGGGGCCATCTGCTGCAGGCTCCTTTCAGAGCTCTCCTACCAGAAGAGCAGTTTGGGAGGTGCCCACAGTGAATGTTAAGAAGGGCAGCAGCACTGGACTTAAGCGTAGGGCCCTTCTTTCTTCACCCAGCTCATACGGCAGGCACAGCTCGGGGTTTTCAGAAGGACCAGTGTCAGCAAGACCTGCTGTCTGTGTTTTCTTCCTCCCTAACCTGCCCTTCATCCCTACTGTCACCTGGAGTTCCTCCATCTGAAAACTATGAGAGTCTTGACCTCTAAAACACAGAGATATCCAGTGCAGAGCTGATAAGGACCTTCCTTTCAGATTCATCCCAAAGCCCAAGCCAGTATCTATCAGATCAGCCCCGCAGGCTCTCAGATATCACTCTGCCTCCTTCTCAGCACCCAGTGGGACTTTGGCAGAGCACAGGTGCCAAGGTGCTCTGATGTGGGTGGCTGTGGGCATGCCTAGCAGCAGCACACCCGGTGCTGGGAACACAGGCAGAGGGTGGAGGTGGGATGGTCACGCAGCCCCAGGCATGAGCAGCACTGTGGGTTTGGGGTTAGCGGTCCGAGCTCTGCATCACCGGAGGTGACACAGTGCCCGTGAAGCTGGCCCATACAAGAGCCATTCCACATTTCCTCCTTGCAGTACTTTCCACTTAATTTAAGCACACCTAATCAGGAAATCTGTTTCATTGGCATATCTCGCTTAGAAATCAGGGATGCTTACTAACAATGACTGCATCTTGATCGGGATGGTAATATCGCTTAATTGGGATGCCTTCAGGTATCTTAGTGGTTTGAGTTCTTTATGTCTCAAGCTCAAGCTAGTCTTGTCTGTCTGCTCCTCATAAAACAGCTTTCAGTTCCTCCTTGATAATGATACAGGCAAACGATGATGTAAGCTGCCTGAACATTTCTTGCTCCTGGCTGTCAGTTGCTGTGGGAGGGGCACATTACCTGTTGCTGTGGGTGTTCTTGCCACAGGGACGGCTGCGGGAACTTCGGTCACCATCTCATGCAGAGCTTCCTGCTGTCCCCAAGGGCCTCTTGCTGTCCCCGCGGCCTCCTGCTGTCCCCACTTGGCACGGGACAGAGGCTTGTGGCCTCTGCTGCTTTGCAGGACGGGGATTTGCCCCCACTTGGCCTGGATGGGACAGATGGGACATTGCCTCGCTAGGAGACAGAGACCCACAGAACATCTGTGGTCAGCACCAGTGGAATCCCCAGGTCCTATTTAAAAGTCCCACTCATTCATGCACGCCTCGTGCTTGGTGAAAAACAGAGCCTACACCCTGAAGGTTCAGTTCTTTAAACCCTTCTTTCCCCTCTGCTTATTGCATTGTAGCACCTCTGCTTTCTGCATGCAAACAGCTGTAGCGCGTTACGTCTGGCAGCGCACAAATAACTGTGCAGAGAGCATTTGTAGCCTCATAAAAGCACGTATGCAGATAGCAGAGCCTTATGACCTGCACTGCCTTTGCTCCTAAAGCCCTAACCGAAGATAGAGCTCCTCGGTGCGTTTGTGCTTAGTGTACGTCAATGCCTCATAACACTCCAAAAACCGTACGCTCATCGAGCTGTGCGTGTGCACATTCTCACCTCTCCGCAGCCATACGGAGGTGCAAAAGCCCGTGCTCCGAGTTTACGGGCAGCTTTATGGGGCCGTTCGTCGGAGGCCGAGCACGGCAGTAACGAGACGGCAAGGGGCAGCTTAAGAAAAAAACCAACCACAGGAGCGCTTTTCCTGGAAACCGGCACTGTTTCGTTCGCACGTTTTACGGGCAAGCCTGGCAACCCATAAAGACATTCCTTGGCACGGACGGAGAAATAGCGGCCCCGGCGGAGCTGGCACCGCGCTGCCGCGCACCGCACAGACCCGGCACTGCGCGGGGCTCCCGGGGGCCCGGCAGGTGCGCGGAGCGGCGCGGAGCTGCCGGTAGGGGGCGCCGGCGTCCCGCGCAGCGCCCGGTATCGTGCAGGTGGCCGGCGGGTGCGGAGCGGGAGATGCGCGGGCGCGGAGAAGCCGATGCCCCTCACCTGCCCGCAGTGGGGCAGCGCAGCCCTCCCGCAAACTCATTCCTGCTCTCAGCTGTCGGAATACGAGAGAGAAGGGAATGATGCGCGCAGGGGCTGACGGCTATCGGGTGCGTGATGAATCGCCAAGCTCTTATCGCTGCCCAGAGAGGAACTGCCGCCTCGTTCTAGCGTTAATAAATCCTTTATACAGATCGGTCTCTCTCTTCCCGCATGCATGGCAGTAGGTGGGGATGGAGCAGGAGGCTCCCGCTCGCTCCCCTCTCCGCCGCCCCGAGAGGCTTCATTTGTGCGGTTGGGGAGAAGCCGGTGGGTTCAGCCCCGCTCCAGCCTCGCCGCCCCTCCCGGAGAAAGGAAGGAAACAAGGGAGGAAAAGGAACACAAAAGGGACAAGGGACCTTGGAAAGAATAAAGAAAAAATCAAATCAAATCAAATCCATGTCTGGCCGTCTCCTTGTCGTTTTAGCAGATAACTTTTAACCCCACACCCCCTCAGTCCCCAAACGCTGTTTTTTTTCCCGTGAGATGCCGGAGCTGGAGGACCCACTAAATTAAAGGGGTCGGTTTGTTCCCTGTGTCTTCTCTGTGACACCGCCGTGCCCCCACTGCAGAAAGAACTCGAGCAGTTCCTCGCAACGCGGTTTTGGTTGCGCTGGTTTGCTGGTGCCGAGACACCTCTGTGTCACACGGATGGGACGAGGAACCTCGCGGGCTCCGACCGACCCACGGGCTCTGCCCTGGGAATTAAATGCAATATTCGCCTTTAGACACCAAAGGTGAAACGAAGGCGTCGCGCTCGTGAAATACACGAAGCCGATGACCGCTGTAGCATTTACGGTGAAGGGCAATTTATTTCCCTTTCAAGAACGAGAGCCTAAAGGATGCCGGAGGGATGGAGAGCTCATTTTCCTATTAAACTGAGTTGTTTATGTCTTCAGACAAAAGGCACCCGGGACTGGAAGAGTGCTCCGGCTCAGCTGTGAAGTCGTCAACCCACGGTAATAGAAACAAAATAACAATACGAACACAAACGCAAGTACCAATAAAAAACAAAACACGCGCATACAGCCCCTGAGCTCGGGCCGCGCAGCTCTGCGAGGGCAGAAATACCTCGCTGCTACACCGCTGGATGAGAGCGAGTGGCTCTGAGTGGAGCACAGATTTAGGGGGGGTTCGCCTCTCTCCCTGCTCCCTCTCCCCAAAAAGATGTGAGCTGCTCTCCCTGCCCTCCGTTTGCGGAACGCGAAAAGCTGCATCCTGAGATGCGAAGAGTCGGGCTGGGTGGCTGGGCTCGGAGCTGCAGGGCTGCCGTTGTGATGCTGGAGCCAAAAGAGAGAGAAAAGCAGCTCTGACTCCGTCTAAACACAAACAGCCCGGGGCCGGCGGGCGGGTCACCCTCGGGTCTCACAGAGCGAGCCGGGGGGGCCCACCTGGCCTTGCCCAGGTCAGACGGCGGCCCCTCCGCCCAGCGCCCCGCTGCCATCCTTCTTACTGACATCTCCGTAAATACGGCTGCCAGCGGCCACACACGCGCCGAGCCCCGCGGCGCGGCTCCCCCGGCCCGACGCTGCCCGGCGGGGTCCCCGAGCCCGGCCCCGGCCCCTCCGGCTCCAGCCCCACTCCGCGGGGCCGCTCCGTGTGGGTCACCGAGAGACGCCGGCAGCCGGAGGCCGCGCTTGGTGCTCTGCTGGAGCCCTTCGGGGAGGCGAAAGCCCAGCGCCGAGACCTCTTTCTGGGTGGTATCCCGAGAAAGCGGTGGGAAAAGCGCCCTTCCTGCCGCCCTCGCACCAAATATCACAGTACGAACACACCACACTCGCTCCTCACAATGGTGACTTTTGTGTCCCTCATGCAGAAACCAGAGTTGCGCTGCTGCGAGGTATGTAGCACAGCACGCAGCGGTAATTGCGTCAGTTCACAATTATAGAATCAGAGGGGCTATTGCAAAACGGCTTGAATGCAAACCACGCTGGATTAATGCCCCCCTTCCCTTCTTCCTTGTGCTGAAACCTCCGGGTGTTGGCACAGCCCCGCGCAGCGCCGGAGGAGCAAAGGGTCCTCCGCGCAGTGAGCGCGCAGTGAATGGGAACGGCTGTGTCCGCGGTAGAGCCGTGGGAAACACCGCACGGCCCGGGAGAGTGGGGACGGACTGACACGTCGTTCCTTTATTCCCCCCCCTTTCCTTCTGCCTTTTCTTTTTTTTTCCTCAGCAAAACAAGAGAGAGTTTTTGAAAATATCAAGTGTTGGGACGGACACACGGTCTTTGAAAATACCAAGTGTTGGGATGGAGAAACAGCGCAGTGCTCGCACATTTATTCGTTCTGCAGTCGTGAAAGAAGGGGGGAAACGCGCAGTGGGGCAGCAGCAGGTGAACGACTGCAGGCGGTGAAACGCAACGGCCGTGTGGGACCGGGTATTCCCCATCACAGCGCTGACATTTATTAGCAAGAGGAGACCCACGACGTTTGAATATGAAAAGGAGCAGATATGAGCCCGTATAAATTACTTCTTCGGTTCCTTGTACCGCACTGAAAGCACGCGTGTGCCTATTGAATAACCAACGGCTCTGCGCTGTGTGGGGAACGAACCGAGAGAAGGATGAGTCCCCACAATAAAAGGCTGTGAAACGGGGTCGGAACCGGGGGAGCTCCGGGGTACTCGCTGTCACACGCTTGGGTGGGCGATACCTCGCACCAACGCTCACTCAACGCCTTTCCCCCCGCATATGCCGCCCCTCAAAATAGATTTCGGCTCCTTCTTCCGACCGATCGGTTCCAAACGCCAGCAGGGTCCCGGCTGGCAGCGGCCGAGGGCAGCGTGATGGGGTTCGGGTCCCCGCGGGGCTGCCGGGACTCGCCCCGCAGGATACGGACGCGGTTCTCTCGGGTTTAAATGGTGAAAATGAAATCCTCTTCGCTCCGATGGAGCAACGACCGGACGGGGTAGGAGATGTTGGAGAAGAACGAACCGAGCCCTCATCCCTCGCTGTCTCTGCGCTCCCGTTGAAGTGTAATTCCCAACATCCCGTTACAGCTCATGTACGCTCTCAGACATTTAAACAAAGGCAGCGGTAATACGAATCAATTCTAGCCACGGGGTCCGGCCAAACGATATCGGGAGCATCTCCTTTCCCGCGTCTATTTCTTTTCGTTCCCCGTGACACACACCTGACGCACCGAGCAGCCCCACCGCACGGAGCGGGAGCGGAACCGCAGCGAGGCACAAAAGGGCTCCACTCAGGGCCTGGGAGCGCAGAACCGCGCACCGCACCGCGACCACACGCCACGCGAGAGTCCCCTCCGTGCCCACGGGCGTGGGGCGAGGGAGAGGATCCGGGGAGTGGGGAGGGGGGAAGGCCAACGGGAGGGGGTGAAAAGAGAAAATAATAATAGTAAATTGAGGGAAGGCGGGGGGCGAGCAGAGAACATAACAATAAACTTAAGGGAGGAGGGCGGGGGGGAGAAGGGAGAAACACGCGTGGCGGAGAGCTCCGTGTGTGAGTGTGCATCGGTGAAACGCATGAACCTGTCCGCGCTCGTACAGAGCACGGGTGGGCGCTCAAGAAGCCTTGGTGCTCACCCTCCCCCCCCAAGAAAGAGCGCAAAATGCGCGCAGGGGACGGGGCCCCGCGCAAGCCCCGGGTTCGGCGTGTGTGGCCGTAGCCGTGAGCCGCGGCTGCCGGCGCTGCGCGGGAGCTCTTTCCCCGTCTCTCTTTCTCCCTCTCTCTCTATTTTTTTTCCCTCCCCCTGCCTTTTTTTTTTCTCCTTTCCAGCCCGCTCGCGTTTTTTTTCCCTCCTCATTCAGATCCGCGGGTGTTTCCCGGCCCCAATTGGCCGGCAAGATTGGACGGGGCGGAGCCGAGCCTCTGCAAAAGGAGGAAAAGAAAAAAAAAACGAGAGAGAGAGAGAGAGCGAGAGAGAGGGGAGAGAGAGGGGAGGGGAAAAAAAAAGAAAGAAAAAAGGGAGGAAAAAAAAAAAGAAGGAGAAACCCTTTAGTGCGTAAAAAAGTTCTCGCGGCGGTGACGGATGCTCAAAAGTTCAGGAGTTTTTCCGATGCGTCCCAACGCAGCCCGGGACCGAGAAAGAGACTGAAAATTAGAGAGAGAGAGAGGAGTGAAAACGCGGAGCTCCGCCGGCGGAGCGGACGGTGGATTTTTTTTCTTTCCTGCTGCTGCTCGCTTCAAAAAGCCCAACAGAACCCATCCTTGAGCCGGGTCCCCGCTGCAAACAGCTCGCTGCGGAACGCGGAGCCGGGAACTGCGTCGCAAAGGTTTTCTTTCCTTAATCTCCCTCCTGCGTTGGGAGCTGCCTTCTCCGCTGCGATTGCTTTCTTTTTTTTTTTTTTTTTCTTTTTTCTTTTTCATTTTTTTCCCATTTTTTTTTCCTTATTATTTTTGTTTTTCCTTCCCCCGTTCTCTTGTTCGCAGACCCTCTTTTTTTTGCCCCCACCCCCGTTTTTTTTTTGACCTCCCCCCCTCCCCCCGGCCACCGCGCGGAGCAGTCCGAGAGCGGAGCCCGGCGCCTCCGTCCCTCGCTCCGCCGGGGGGGGGGCGGGGGGTGCCGCACGGCCGCCGGGCGCTCGGCCCCGCGGAGCGGCGGAGGGTGGAGGGGGAAGGGCCGCGCTGCTCGCCGCGGCGGGAGGGAGGGAGGGGGACGGCTGCCGGGCGGCCATGCAGGCGCGCTACTCCGTGTCCAGCCCCAACTCCCTGGGCGTGGTGCCGTACCTCGGCGGGGAGCAGAGCTACTACCGAGCGGCGGCGGCGGCGGCCGGCGGGGGCTACGCGGCCATGCCGGCCCCCATGAGCGTGTACTCGCACCCGGCCCACGAGCAGTACCCCGGCGGCATGGCCCGAGCCTACGGGCCCTACACGCCGCCGCCGCAGCCCAAGGATATGGTGAAGCCGCCCTACAGCTACATCGCGCTCATCACCATGGCCATCCAGAACGCGCCCGATAAGAAGATCACCCTCAACGGGATCTACCAGTTCATCATGGAGCGCTTCCCCTTCTACCGGGACAACAAACAGGGCTGGCAGAACTCCATCCGCCACAACCTGTCCCTCAACGAGTGCTTCGTCAAGGTGCCCCGCGACGACAAGAAGCCGGGCAAGGGCAGCTACTGGACGCTGGACCCCGACTCCTACAACATGTTCGAGAACGGCAGCTTCCTGCGTCGCCGCCGCCGCTTCAAGAAGAAGGACGCCGTCAAGGACAAGGAGGAGAAGGACCGCCTGCACCTCAAGGACCATGCCCCGCCGCCGCCGCGCCCGCCGCCCACCGCCGCCACCGGCGCCGAGCCCGAGGGCGGGGGCCCTCCCGCGGCCGGGGCCGCTCCGCCGCCGGTGCGCATCCAGGACATCAAGACGGAGAACGGCACGGCCTCCCCGCCGCAGGCCGTGTCCCCGCCGGGCGCCGCGCCGCCGCTGGGCGCCGTGCCCAAGATCGAGAGCCCCGACAGCAGCAGCAGCCTCTCGAGCGGCGGCAGCCCCCGCGGCGGCGCGCTCCCCGCCGCCCGCTCCCTCGGCATGGAGGGCCCCGAGCCGCCTCCCCCTCCTCCTCCGCCTCCTCCTCCTCCCCCCCCTCCGCACCACCACGGGCCGGGCTTCAGCGTGGACAACATCATGACCTCTCTGCGGGGCTCCCCGCAGGCGGCCGAGCTGGGCGCCGGCCTGCTGCCCCCCGCCGCCGCCGCCCCGCGCAGCTCGCTGCCGCCCGCCCTCTCGCTCGGCGCCTACTCTCCGGGCCACAGCTCCGCCGTGTATGGCTCGCCCTGCGGCCAGCCCGCCGCCGCCGCCGCCGGCTCCTACCACTGCAACATGCAGGCCATGAGCCTGTACGCGGCGGCGGGGGGCAACGAGCGGCCCGGCGGCCACCTGCCCGCGGCCAGCCCCGCCGAGGAACCGCTGCCCGACTACGCCATGCCCGGAGGGGGCGGCGGCGGGGCGGCCAACGGCGGTGCGGGGAGCGGCGGCGGCCCGGGCGGCGGCGGCGGCGGCGGCGGCGGAGGGGCGGGGGGCGGCCACCAGGAGGGGCACCACCCGCACCCGCACCAGGGCCGCTTGGCTTCCTGGTACCTCAACCAGGCGGCCGCGGCGGCGGCGGCGGCGGCGGCGGCGGCGGCGGGGGAGCTGGGCTACGCGGGGCCGCAGCAGAGCTTCGCCGCCGGTCCGCGGGACGTGTTCGAAGCGCCGCGGATGGGGCTCAGCGCCTCGCCCGGAGGTGGAGGAGGCGGCGGCAACGCGGGGAGCGGCGGAGGAGCGGGGGGCGGTGGCAGCTGTCAGATGGCTTTCCCCGGCAGCCAGCCGCTGTACCGCGCCTCCGGGGCCTTCGTCTACGACTGCGGCAAGTTCTGAGCGCGGCCCGCCGCCCGCCGTCCGAGTGCGGGGCGGTGAGAGGACGGCGGTGCCCGCTCCCACGTAAGTGTCGCTTTGTTTTTGGTTGATCGCTTCCCGGCAGTGCTCTCCCCCCCCGCTCCCTTGAGGTATCGTCGCGCTCCGCTTCCGCACCCCCACCCACCCAGCCACCCACCCACCCTGCCCCCCGGACAAGGACTTGTTTGAAAGTGTAAATTGCCACATAGTAATTTATTTTTAATTCGTAGTTGGATGGTGCGGACCAAACGCCACAAAGTGTTTCCCCTTCCCCGAGAAGTGTCGTTAACACGGACTGAAACGCTGATTTTTTTTTTTCCCACTCTCTATATATATATTAAAAAAAAAAAGGGAAACTGTATTAATCTTATTCTATCAATATTTTTTTTTCTTGGTTTTTTGTTTTTTTTTGGTTTTTTTTTTTCGTTGAAAATATCCCGAAGGTATCGCGTTGTTTGTTTATTAATAAATTACCGTTCAGTTGGAATGACCCTGCCCACGTCTGCATACTTTCACGCTTTGCTTTTGGAAAGGGAGAGAGAGAGAGAGGAGAAGGGTTCTGTGCTTCCCGCTGGCCGATGGCACTGAGCGTCCCCTCCGCGCAAGTCCCGGGCACCGCCAGGTCCGAAAATCCCATTTCTGTCCCTTCCGCGCTGTGTTTCCCTCTCTCGGTTCGCCCCATACATTGAGAACAAAACCCTCCCGGGGCAGCTCGGGGCTGGCAACTAAACAAACGCGTTTTCTCCCCAATTAATGGCTGAAAGTGGCGGTGCGGCCCCGGCCCGGTCCTTGCTCTGCTGTCGGTTCACTCACACGGGACGGCCTCTGCGCGTTGCCCATGTGTTCGTGAGCGGGATTTGCGTGTGGGTCTCTATTTAAAGAAGGGTCGCGTATTTATTTCTAGAAACTCACCGCGTGTGTTTCTAAAGCCCGCGGTGGATCTTAGATGGCAGATAGTCTCGAACGTGTATTTTCTTTAGTGTGCCGTCGGCGCAGAAATCGCTGCTTTACGCACTTGGCAGCGGGGCCGATCCCTTAGCGCAGCTCTTGATCTCCGAAGGGAACGAAGCGTTGGGTCGCGCCGGTGCGGCTCTGCCCCACTGCCGTCCTTAGGGAACGTTCCCACTCTGCTGGGACGGCCCCACTGCTCCGGTGTGGATTCGTTTAGGAAAAGCTGGAGGGGGAGATTTTATCCTATGTAGTTTTTAACATTCTTTTCCCCCCCATCTCTCCCCTCCTTCCTTATTCTTTAAACCTGAAATATATATATACATATATACTATTTATATTATATATATATAAACTATTTTCACAGCCACGGTAGACGAATGGGTCGCAGACTGACGTTCTGTCTGAGCAGGAATGTCACCTTCTGCTCAATTTGCAATTAAGGACCTACGGGCATTGGGGATCGCCTCCCCCTTTGCAAGCAGCAACCAAAGTGCCATAAATTCATTAAGTTGAAAGGCTGTGCCCTGTCAGTCAGAGCTGGGGAGAAGGCGATTCGATTGCAGATATTTAAGGCCTAAAGTTTGCTCGCAAGATAATGCCGTTTCCTATCAGCGCCTCTTATCAGGAGGCGACACTCAGCAGTAATTGCTGCCGCATTGCTGAGTTTGCACTGTAAATAAATACAGAGGTGTTCACCTCAGTGCCCTGCTTTTGGGCAGCTCTTCCTCTCCGGAGCAGCAAAAATCACAGCGTACCTTCAGCACACAGACTTTGGGGTTTACTGCATAGAGCTGCCTAGAAATCGGTTTATTTAAATAGCTCACAGTTTTTTAAAGTGTTCCGTGTAATTCTTTGATTTTATTTCGTTTTTCCCGTGATAGTATCTGTAAAGAAACTATTGACCCTATCTATATCTGTTTGTTGAGTTGGGTCCGAAGAGGTCTCCCTCCCCCCCCCCCCCCCCCCCGCCTCCCTCCCCCCCCTTCGCTCTGCCTTACCGTTGTGTTAACGCTGGAGAGAAGGAGAAATAGAGCGGAGCGCTCTGTGCCATTTCTGATGGCGGTTCCCCGCTCCCAGCGCCGAGCGCTGCACCCCGCTCCTGTTTTCGCCCTTTTCTCCTCCCAAAATGGAGCTCCGACGGCAAGCGGGGTCTGTTACCACCGTGCCTGCCTGGGATCGGTGTTTCTCTCGAAATTGAACGCCGAAATCAAAGTTAAGGCGCGGGGAGGGCAGAGCGGAGATTGCACGTAATGGTTGCGCGGTATTTTCGGTGCTCAGAAACATCGATCTCCACGCACCCCCGGTTTTCTCAGCGGTGGGAGGGAACAGAGAGGACAGTGGGGCTCGTTTCGTGCCGCTTCTCTGCTGTGGGAGAAAAAGGCCGTGAGGCATTCCAACGAGTGCCGCCCGTACCTTCCACTGTCCCTGCGCGGGGGTCAGGGATATGTCCCACCGGGTTCCCGGTTCTTTCTGACGACCCCTCCCTCTCCCGAAAGTTCTGTGGGAAGGCACAGCGTAGGGCACGCGCGGGGTTCGTTATTTTGTATTTCTTTCTGTTAATTATTATTTTTTCTCCCCCCTCCGCACAGAACCATAACGCGGAGAATGGAAATGGCGCTGCGCGGTTTCTGCGTGGGTCTCCCCGCAGAGCCGGGCCTGTCCCATCACCACGGAGGCGCCGGATGACCCTGCGCGCAGCGCGCATCTCTCCGCGAAGCCCCTGCAGCGCTGGGCAGAGGGACGGGGCTAGTCGGCCCTGTTCTGCCGCGGGGCATTCTGCGGGTTCAGAGCCAGAACGCAGCTCCACGTTGTGTTTTAACCCCAAGCCAAATCTCAAAAACTATTGCCTTGCGTGTTGTCCAAGAAAAGAAAAAAATCTCGCCTTATAACTGTTGTTGTTAATTTGAGGGACCGCTCCGTTTGGCCGACCGTGTTGGTTTCTTATTTGTGTTTAATTATCTGTCACCGAAACTGAGGGGAGTGTGAGGTCTGAATTCCCCCCGGGCAGAAGAGGAATATTCTTCCCTCTGCCCGAGTTTCCTCCATAGAATTTCTTCTTAAAGTGAGTGGCAGTTTGCATTATAGACCGCAAAGGTCACAACCAAAAGCAGTGGGGAAGCACACTGCAGAAAAGATGAGGATTTAAAGCCTTTCCCCACCTCCACAGCCCCGGTCAAAGGCAGAACGCGGTGCGACTGTTCGTGTCGCGGCTGGAGGTCTTACGGGGAGTGTTACCAAACGTGCGTTTTACAAAAGCGGGGCCCTTTCGGAAACCTCATGGAAAGAGCCCCGAGGTGAGCACGGCCGTATTTTCAAAATAGAGCGCAGCTCCGTGGAGCGATAGGTGACCTCTTGGCTGCACTCAGGCAGCACGCTGCCCTCTGTGCGTAACCCCACAAAATGGGGGGCTGAGGGGAGCGCGGTTGGATTTGCGCTGGCGGGGGCTTTTGTTGCGCGCAGAGAGCAGCGGCGGCGGCGGGCCGAGGCTCACGTGAAGTGGAACGCGAGGTAACGATGCTCGGGGTTTCCTGTGTCGTCCTCATGGCGTGAGCAGGAGTGGAGCGCCGGCCCCGAGCATCGGTAGTAGAAAAGAGACCTCCGCGCCTCGTGGGGATGGATGCTCCCGCGTCCTCTGCCAGAAATCATCGATTTCGGGAAATAACCGCTAATTGAACGTTAGCTTTCAATTAATCTCAGTGCGAAGTCATTGAAATGTCGGCACAATCACCCCGTTCTCCTTCGGTTGCCCGACGGCTCGGTTATTTTGTTATGCGCGGTTTTTTGGAAGGACTGCGAGGCGCGCAGCAGAGGGCAGGGGCAGCGGCGGTGCCGTCGGGGCTCCTAAGGCCGAGTGGTCGCTGCGCGGGTGCGCAGGTAGAGTGTGGAGGAGTACAGCGGGGCAGCGCGCAGAGCAGGTTGCGCGAGTTTTAGTCCACCGGACCTCGACCCGAGCCCACGGGCCGGGATGATCTCGCCCGCCTTTCCCTTGTGGGTTCTGTGGGTTTTTTTTTCTCCCCCCTTTTATTTCCCCCTCTCCCTTTCCTGCCCGACGGCGCGTCCTTCCCAAAGGTGGTGCGGTGCCGCGGTGCGCGGAGCCCTCCCGACTTCATGACGGCGGCGCTCATAAAGCCATTCGCTTCTTTCCAAAGCCATAAACAAACGTCGTGTTAGGTCAAGATTGATGGTGTCCATGCAATAAAACCGGGCCAGGTCAGGAAGGAATAAAATTCAATCAGAGCTCGCGGAATCATTTTTCAGGGGACAGAAAGACAGAAAAGGAGACGGGGGTCAGGGGAGGCGATGCCGCCGGTCCCAGCGCACCGCCGCCGGGGGGAGGGCGGGGGTTAACGAGCGATTGTTTTTTATCAAGCGCGAAACAATGGCCGAAGCGGAGGGGGGAGCGGCTCTGTGTCGGGGCTGCCGCAGCTCCGCACCGGGCAAAGGCTTCGCGAGCTGCCCCGGGGTGAGAGCGGCGTGCGGGACGGGGACTGCCCTCGGCACCGATAGACGCCCGTGGTTCGCTCGGCTTGTAACCTCGCTCGATACGCGCGTGCGGCAAAAATAAGAGCTATTAGAAAGCGTAGGGAAGGGGAGGAAAGGCGGCCCCGGCGGGCGGCCCGTGGACTGCGTGGGAACGTGGCGGCCGGCAGTTTTCTGCCCCCTCCGTCAGCGCAGCTCGGAGCGCTCTGGGTGGGCAGAACGGAGCGGTGCGTGGGGCCGCTCGGGAGCGCCCCTACCTGCGCCGGGGGTCGGGGCTGCGCGCAGCAAAGTGACACCGCCAACAACGAGCGCCCAACTGGAATCCCCCCCTCCTCCTTTCGCCTCCGCCGCTGGGGAGATCGGAGGAAAACCGACACGTTTAGAATCATTAGCTCTGAAAATAGTCGAATTTCCTCCAGTCGGGAAAGAAAAAGAAAAAGAAAAAAAAAAAAAGAAAAAGAAAAAAGAAAAGAAAAAACAAATGATGACACTCGGGATATTTATGTACGATATGATATTATATATTCATCAATCGATGGATACCGAGGTCGGCTCGGCACAGCCGCGGAGCAGAAGGGCTCGGGGTAGAGAAGCGCCATAGCGTTGCCCCTCTCTGTTCCTGTACTTTGTTTTTCGAGCGTTCAAACTTCGAGTTTATTATTATCATTATTGTTAATAAATATCTGAAATAAGGGAAAAAAGGAGAACGTTTCCCACCGAACGATAACGTAACACCGCTGACGGTGCCGCCCGGAGCAGAGCGCTGTTCGGGCAGTGCCGGCGTAGCTCGGGACGGAGGGGGTAGGGGGGACCGGAGCGGGCTCATTAACAAAGCAAAGGTCGCAATTAGCGCCCGCCGCCACGCACCGACCTCTTCCCCGCCCGCAACCCCCCCCCCCCCTTTCGCCCCCAGCACCGGATCGTTGCGAGGAATCTGTTGATGTTTTTCTTCCACCCGTCAAAACGTTGGAGCTCTGCCGGCCTCAGAGCTCCGGGCCGCGTTTGTTGTGTCTGCGGGCGGCGGAGTACCGGCACTCGATGGGGGGGCACGGGGGAGAGAGAGGCCCCCGCCCCACGAACAGCGACCCCCTGCCCCGAGGGGAGGGAGGGGAAGGGAGGAGGGTGTCACCCTCGCGATGGAGCTGGCGGCTTCGCTTCGCGACCCCGGGGAAAAGCCCGGCGCGTTGTCTCGCTTCGAACGGGGCCGGGGGCGGTGGGGAAGCGTCCCCCCTTGGGAATGGAAGGGGGGTCGGAGTCGTGTGGGGCCGCCGCCTGCTGGATCGGGCACCCGCGGGTGACTCCGGGGAAAGGGGTTTCGGGAGGGGACAGAGTGGTGATTTCCCAACCTTCCTCAAAAAAAAAGAAAAAAAAAAAAGAAAAAAAAAAAGAAAAAAAAATAGAAAAAAAGATAAAAAAGAAAGGAAAAAGAAAAAAAAAAAGAGGGGAAAAAAGAAAACAAGTGAAAGAAAGGAAACAAACAAAAAAAAAAAGGGTGAGGGGGAGAAATGAAAAGAAGAAGAAAACGGGGAGGGGGGAAGAGGAAAAAGAAAAATCGAGAAGAAAGCCGTTTTTGTTTGCTCGGTTTTGTTTTGCGTTAAGCCAGCGCTCCCTCGGTCCGGCTCGGTTCGCTGCCGCCCGTGGGAGCGGCTCCGGGCGCTCAGCTCTGTGCCGCCCGAGCGGCCCCCTCGGAGGTGCTCGGGGCCGCGGTGCGCCCGACGGCGCGGTCGGAGCGACGGTGTGCGGGAGAAGGGGGGGATGGGGCTGCGTTGCGTCGGACGTGGGCACTGAACGGGCTTTGGGAACGTGGGTCTGTGAGCGGTGCGTGGATTCCGTATAGAAGGATCGTCTGCTTATATCACCGTGCGCTTGGATTTTTATTTTTCATTGTTTGGTTTGATTTTTGTTTTATTTTATTAAGTTTTGTTTTGTTCCGTTTTTAAAACACGATCCCGTGGTCACTGCAAAAGAGCGCGGCTGGAGGAAGAACTGTAAGTCGCCCTGAGGGAGCCTTTGGTTTAGGACCCGTTTCGCCTGCCGCTCCCCCTTGCACCCAACACAAAGGCTGAAACAGCACCGCCTGGCTCTTAACACAGCGCGGTTGGGGCGAGCAGAGAACAACACCGAGGGCAGAGGAGCGCTGGTGATACACAGGAGGGCTGCAAGCCGATGTTACTGCGACCATCCCATACCACTGCATGCAAAAATAGTTCCCAGAAATGCGTCGTCAGGAAAGTGCTTTAGGGTTATCCTTTTCCTTTATTTTTTCCCCCTTCTTCTTTTTTATTTCTCCTTTAAATGATGATTATTATTAATTATTACATGTGCCATAGAGATATGCCAGCAACAGCCCTTTGCACAGGGGCCGTGGCTCAGGGTGAGCGGAGCAGGACAAATCCCACCCCTCCCTCTTTCTCTCCCTTCATTCCCGTAGCCCCACAACCCTGGGCTCGCACTCTGCTCACCTGCATAAAGTGGCCCCAATGGGCTGTGCCGCAGTAGTTCCCTTTCCCCGTGCCCCACTGCACCCTACACGTTTTCCACAACATCTCTGGCAGCCGCCGGGGTGCACAAAGAGCCCTTTCTCTCTGCAGTCCCCATCATACCCTCCCTGGTTTACTGCAAGATGGTGCCCCATCCAGCACCAAACACAACTCCCCCATGACAGCTCCCCTCTGGTTGGCTGCAGGACGGCCCTGCTTGTGTATGGGGCACCCAGCTGAAGTGATGGCTGCGATCAGCGGTGGAAGATCCCAAACCAACGGGAAATGGATGGGCTCAGTGACCTCTGGATAACCCGGGCACCTTGGCGTGGAGAGTGTAAAAATATTTACTCACCTTGAAGTTGCTTTTTTTTTTTCTTTTTTCTTATTTAAATGCTTCTTTTTATTTTATTATTATTATTTTTTATTTCTTAAGCCATCTTTTGAGACGGTTCAAGCTCCAGTCTGAGGTTTAATCACAGTACACAGGAAGAAGGTGGGTGGGGAATGAGATGATTCTGGAGGGGGGAGAAGAGGGAAAAGAGCACCCAAACCCCAGGGCTGGGAAGGTACTTCAGGAAGGAGGGGCTGGGAAGGACTAAAAGGTTCTCTGTGACCCCTCACACCCTGCAATGAAGATCTGAAGCGTGCGTGCAAACCCCCTCTGCTTGATCTGAAAGCGATTCCAGCAATTAGGAATTAATTTAGCATGGTCAAAAGGCGATTTCACTGCAAGTTAGATCGAGTTATCTGAATTTTTACAGAGTTCAAGTGCTGGAAATGGGTCGCTGGGGTGGAGGGAAGCTGCAGGAAGGGAGAACAAGGAGTGCTCAGAAAAGGAAGGCAGGGGGAAGCGGTGGAGCAGGGGCTGGAGGGCACACAGAGAACCGCGGCTGTGCTGCTGCCATTGCTGGGGGGGGGGAGTGCTGGTATTCAGATGGGAGAAAGTACTAAAAATGCGCTGAAGGTCGCATTAGGTAATAGAAAGAGAAGTTTTAATTAAAAAGTAAGTCGGTGGGCTCGCCGGCCAATGGCTCCTCTAGGTACAGTAGTGCAGCAGGCACCAGAGGTGGCCCGTGTGGAGGAGCAGGCCTGCCCCCAATGTGTGGGGCCTGAGGCACTGGGGAAATGGAGGAGGGACAAAACCGGCCTTGTACACACAGGCTGCTAGCACTGAGGCACCGGGGCTGGGGGTGGCCCCCAGCATAGCCCCCGTGTAGCTGTGCCTTGGCCGGGTCCCGCCGGGCTCAGGCGTTGGGGTTGCTCCTCATGAGCTCCACGTCGGCATCCACCATCTCCCTCACCAGCTCCTGTGAAGAAGGAGAAAGGCAGGTGAGGGCCCTGGAGTCAGGGATGAACCCTGCAGCACAATGAGCCCCTGGCCCACTGTAGGATGGGGAGGAAGCAGGGCTCCTCCAGTGCTTGCCTGTGAACTCCCCTATTCGTGACCTCCTTTGGTTCCCTCCATGAGCACGCACTCCTTTCCCAGGGTGGGTGAACAGTCACACACACTGCTGATGTGGCTGCTGCCATCCAAACAACAACAGCCCAGGGTGGTCACTGACCATGCCAAGCCCTCCACCCCGGGTGGCTCCTAGGGGACACGAACTGCTGGTAGGCACAAAACTCCCTACTCACATCAAATGTGACTCTGGGCTTCCAGTTCAGCTTTTGCCTGGCTTTGGTACAGTCCCCTTGAAGGAAATCCTGTGGAGAAGAGAAAATCACTGTGAGAATGGCTCCCTCTCCCCACTGCACAGCACCGGTGCTGGGCTCTGTGCTGCTTCAGCTCAAAGCCCTCCAGCCACAGCCTGTCCGAGGAAGGAAACTTGGGGGAACCCTTGGAAGCAGCACCCGGTGGTCAGTGGGCATCGGGTGAGGCGCACACATCCCTGCAGGCTGAGCATGGCTCTCAGACCCGGCTGCCTTCTGAGGGCAAAGTACTGAAGATGTACTTGTTGTGGAAGCTCATCTGCCTATAAATCACCAGGAGGCAGCATCCTTTCACCAGGCTATTTCAGAGCAAAAGAGTTATTCTTTGTTTTTGTGTGTGCCTTAGTGCCTTATAATGGTGAACGCTTTATAATAAGTTGTCATACATCTTAGTCATGCTATTGAATGAGCTGCTTCAAATTCCTTTCCCCCCTGCTTGTTTAAATAATGTAAATCACAGAGCAAACATGACAACTGTTCTCTTTCAAATAAAAATGTGATCACAGACAGATGATGCTGAAAGACTGTTGTGAATATGGGTAACCACACGCAGCAGTAGTAAACAGCCAGCTTTGGAATTGCCTACATCTTTTTTTTCTTAAGAATTTTCAGCATCCCCATGGAAAGAAAAGTCCAAACACCTCGTAAATGAAAATAAATGATCTCGAAACCGTTACAGAAAACAAGGCTTTGTTCATATTCACCTCACTGTTAAAGTGCTCTTCTAAGTGCTACCACACCAAAACAATCCCACAACCGGTCATCAAAACTAATAACATTAAACAAGGAAAAACCTCCTGTGACTGCATCTCTAAATGAACGACTAAGGGACTGATTGCATCTTCCTGTAATACCCAGTTGGCTTTTGCAACTTGCAGTAGTATGCAATGGTTTATAATAGTGTCATCTCTCCACACAAGTTTAGTTTCTCTGTAGTAAAGACCAAATTATATCCATACGTGTTTAGGGAGCAACAAAACAAACTTCAGTACAGAACTACAAAGCTGAGGCGGAATGCTGCCATTGCCCTTGACTTGAGCTGCCACCACTTGATGTTGGCAGAATTGCAAGGCTCTGCCCTACACCTGGGCTGGGTTTCTCCTTCTCTACACTGTGCCTACTGGCAGGGCTAATGGGAACATTGGGGCTTACGGACACATTGGGGTTGATGGGCACACTGGGGCTGACAGATGCATTGAGGTTGATTTAGGAGGAAGTTTTTCACTCAGAGGATGGTGACGCTCTGGAACAGGTTGCCCAAGGAGGTTGTGGATGCCCCATCCCTGGAGGCATTCAAGGCCAGGCTGGATGTGGCTCTGGGCAGCCTGGTCTGGTGGTTGGCAACCCTGCACATAACGGGGGGGTTGAAACCAGATGATCATTGTGGTCCTTTTCAACCCAGGCCATTCTATGATTGTATAATGGATGCACTGGTGCTGTTGGGCACATTGGTTTTTTTTACCCTGGTATCTTTTGTGTGGTTCAGATTGTGATAACTTCCAAAATCACCTCATCCTGTGCAGTAAAACGTAGGAAATTCTTCTCCGTAATTGTGTTGCAGAAAGCTAGACAGCTCGCTTCCAGCAGCAGAGGAAATCCACCAAAGGAAATATTGCAGAAGGGGATGTGGAACAAACACGTCTGCTGAGGCTGTTCCAGGCAGCATTTGTAATACTTCAGTCTTTATGCTGAAAGCATTCCAGTGTGCGTTCAGAAAAGAGTAAATGGATGCACAGGAACAAAATGATATGAAAATAAAAATGCAGTGATTTCCTTAAATTAGACTAAACGATTTCCTACTGCAGCCCCGCACTGGGTTGTTAGAAACTGCTGCAGACCTTTGGGGCCAAGTCATGTAAAACCATGTCAGCTTGAGGGATCCCCCAGAGGGTCGTGTGAATATGGATTGCAAAATCTGGTTTGAAATGAGAAAGGCTCCCACTAACTTTGATAAAATTTGGATCGGGCCCTAACGCACTCACAGAGGGATGCCTTTTATCTGGGGTTCGGCTTAGTTCATATTAATACGTGTGTGTGTGTGTGTGTGTATGTGCCTGCAAACAAGGAAATCCTTCTTAAAATAATAATTCCATAATGAAAACAACTGCCTTTTATTCAGTTCTAATTCGAGCCACGAGCTAGAAGTCGCGTTTTTAATACCGCCCTGTTTTAAGTCGTAAAAGCCGTAACATAAAACTTGTTTTCATTTTTGGAAATGCTTCTTAAGCAATAATTTCACATCCATGATCTTTGTAGTGAAAAAAATATCCTTTGAATCCGAACCTATCAAGGACCTTGCTTTCCCAGATAAGAAACGGACCAAGAACGAGCAAACAAATTGCTGTTGCTTGCTGTATGTGGCTGCATTCTGCTTTCGAGCAGCTTGGGAGCAGTCTTTTAGCTTTCTTGGACAAATGCTTTTTCTTAAAACAGTTCAGCTTGAAAAAAAAACAACCCACCTTAATGCCAGTCTTTAATACAAAAAACACAAACATTCGGCTGCTGAATAGGTCAAAATAAGGTGTGTGCCAGGGGAGATTTGAAAGCAGTAATAAAGTGATTTGCAGCACGGGATTATACATAGAGTTGAGACGAATAACCAGTGTATTAAATAAACATACGTATTAAAAAAAATGTTTTTTTTTTTCCTTAAAAAGCTCCCATGCTTTAACAATGATGGCATAATCTGTGAGCAAAAAGGGAAAAAAAAAAAGAGAGAGAAAAGAGAAGATTTAATATATATGATAATACAAATTCCCCAGCTGATTCAGGTTAAAAGATTTTTAAGTGGCTCTCTTGAAGAAGTCTTGTACTTCTGAGAAGCACTACTTCGTAGTAAGATTTACTTGAAAACAGCCTTGTGGACAAAATAACCCCTATGCACTTTTTAAAAGGTTCTCTTACAGAAGTTCTCATGTCCAGAGATAAAATGCTATGTGATACCACAGTATTAACGCTGTATTACATCTACATTCAAGGTCTGGTTGTGTTCTTGTTAAGCGAGGTTTCAACACCGAATGGAAATGAAGACTGGAACAAAGCTATTCCTGATTAAAGGATTGTATCGCAGTCGTGTTTCCTGTATTTTTCTACAAGTAGCTCATAATATGAAAACAATAAGGTAATTACAATAAAATAAGAATATTACAAAAAGCTCCTCTTGGAACAGAGTGACTGCTTGTTTATATTATCCCAGTTCTTTCACTGAAACCAGAGATGCATTTGTCAGGCTTCCAATAAAATAAAATGAAATATATATATATATATATATATCCCTCTAACACACTGATCCATAAAGTGTTCTTCAGTGTTGGGGCTCCACTTTCTGGAGGTGCCATCAGTTGAGACAACCAAGAAGAAAGAGGTGAGCTGCCACTGGAGAGGCCGTGGATGTTTTTGGGTGCTGCTGCTGAATGTGGGCTGCCGGTATCCCCGTGTGGTTTGGACATGATGGAATGACGGCACTCAGTGCTTTGTGGCCCCCCAGGAGAGCTTTGTCTGCAACGCTGCACTTTATGTACTGACAGGAAAACAAAGCCCTCTGGCTTCACAAGGGGTTTAAATACTGAGCTGAGAGTTTGCAAACCTGAAAACACCGATTAAGGCAGTTGTTCTTACGGTACTCAGGTCACAAACATAAAACTAAGTCTTCGCTCTTAGTTAATCATTTTGGAAGGAACATTCCCTTATTTTCCATGCAAATATAGTTAGCGTAAATGAACACTTACAACAAGTTTTGCCTGGAAGCTGTCTAAGGTTTGGAAACAGCATCCAAGTAAATATTTAAAGTGAAGGAGGGTGGAAAAAACAGCAGTACTGAATATGACAGTAAACTCTCCTCCACCTTTATATCCATCCCACTGTCACATAGCTGTCTCCTGCAGAAAATAACAAGCTCATCCAGTGTGATTTTTTCCCTTTTACCTCTTCTGTACATTAGACATAGCGTAGAACATACCCCTTTATTACTAAATCTGATTTTACTATTCAGTTTCATTGTCCAAATGCACGCACACCAATACAGACAGATAAGCAGGGAGAAATTTGTTATGCAATGCATCAAGGCATTTTAAAATTAGGTTTTAAAGCCATGAGAGAAAAATGTAGAATATTCTGATGTAAAGATCACATTTCCCAAGCTCTTGTTCTGGGTGTCATCGCTGCTTCTATTTTGACTCATGCAGTGATTGATCTGGTTTCAGCGTGCAATGCATCACTGTCTCATTCAATTAGCCTCAGCTGAAAATGTAAAGCTTCAAGACAATGTGAGAAAAAGGAGATAGTGTGGCCTGAAAGAAATCCAAGGTTTCCTTAATTGCTACAGCTCAGCTGATTGCCTTTAAAATGTTCCTTCGCTTAAGCCAGCACTTAGAGCCAGCTTTTGCTCACTGCTACAGCAGAATAAAATGCAGACCGAGTCCTCAGTAAAACACCTGCGATGGAATCGTGCCCAGCTCCATTCGCTGCGGCAGAGACAAGGCTTTACCTCTAAAAATAAACAGACTTGATCTAAGCACACAACAGTTTTACTGCATCTGAAAAGTGGCCAGGGTTAGGTTCACAATCAGCAAGGCTGCTTGGAAGATGATTTGTTACAGCAGAGCTCCCACAAGTACAGAGTGCAGACCCAGCTCAGCACAGGCTCTGGCTTACGTGTTTAGTCTTGCACTGCTCCTCAAGGAGTTTCATCAAGAAGGATTTCAAGAGTATAGTGGCAAACGTCTCCCGCAAACCCTGCTTGTCTTTTACTTTCCTGGTCCCCTACTTCAGATCCTTCCTTTAACTCGTCCCACTAGAAGAAAAATTAATAAACAAACATTGAAGCCAGCAACATTAGCTTACAGCTTTGCATTTTTTATCTCAGTCATGCAAACTTCATTTTATGAAACTATGCATGCCTCCTTTCGTGCTGTTTTTGCATCTTTCTTTCTTTCTTTCTTTCTTTCTTTCTTTCTTTCTTTCTTTCTTTCTTTCTTTCTTTCTTTCTTTCTTTCTTTCTTTCTTTCTTTCTTTCTTTCTTTCTTTCTTTCTTTCTTTCTTTCTTTCTTTCTTTCTTTCTTTCTTTCTTTCTTTCTTTCTTTCTTTCTTTCTTTCTTTCTTTCTTTCTTTCTTTCTTTCTTTCTTTCTTTCTTTCTTTCTTTCTTTCTTTCTTTCTTTCTTTCCTTCTTTCTTTCCTTCTTTCTTTCCTTCCTTCTTTCCTTCCTTCTTTCCTTCCTTCTTTCCTTCCTTCTTTCCTTCCTTCTTTCCTTCCTTCTTTCTTTCTTTCTTTCTTTCTTTCTTTCTTTCTTTCTTTCTTTCTTTCTTTCTTTCTTTCTTTCTTTCTTTCTTTCTTTCTTTCTTTCTTTCTTTCTTTCTTTCTCTCTTTCTCTCTTTCTCTCTTTCTCTCTCTTTCTCTCTTTCTCTCTTTCTCTCTTTCCTTTTTTATTTTATTTTATTTTATTTTATTTTATTTTATTTTATTTTATTTTATTTTATTTTATTTTATTTTATTTTATTTTATTTTATTTTATTTTATTTTATTTTATTTATTTATTTTTTTCCACAGCAAGTTTTATTGAGCATGTCTCAGTAACAGCACTGCTGCACTGTACTCTTGGGTCTCTGCTGCAGGTCATTCCCCTTGCTGCTGCAGGGGAACAGCCTTGTTTGCAGTGCTCGCAGAGGACAGGGGGCTGCATGTGCACGTCTCACACATCTCCTGTCCCCTGCTTGCCACCAGGCTCTGGGATGCTGCGTGTGTCCCAACAGAGATGCAAAGACAGAGAGCAATTGCTGTGACTTCAGTTGAGCTGTTCCCAGTGCGTTGTTAGGAAAAGCAGCCAGACTTCACTGGACAAGAGCTGCAGAGCCTGTAAACGTGCATCTCGCTGGTGCAAAACCCAATGCCCGGCTGAGCTGAGCTCTCACCAGCACCCTGAAGGAATCCCAGACACAAGCACCGCGCCTGCTGGGCTGTTGGCCCTGCTCTGCAAGTACAGAGAGTTCTGGCTCCATGTCTGTAAAGGGCACTGTTTGGTATAATATCTATAGTAACGGGGAAAGAAACCCTTGTAATTATAAAGCAAAAGGCTCCTATCACCACAATAAATATGAGGAGAGTGGAAAGAAAGCACGTCCATGAGCAGTGCCCAGGGCTAGTGACAACACAGTAAACATCTTCAGGAATTTCAGAGGAGCCATAATGTGTCGCTCCGTTTTCACTTTTTCTTTCCTCTGTTCTTAGAAAAGCAAAGTTGTGGAGCAGCCAGGGTACCGAGGGAATAGAGGAATGCCAGTGAATTTGGTTCCTGATCTAAATTTGTTTTAATGCAGCATGAACAGACTGCTTTCCACTCTTGGGTCAGCAGTCTTTAGCAGAAAGACAGCATTGTTTGCAAAGAACCGCAGGAAAAGGCAAAAGGCAAAAAAGCAAGCGATAGGTTGAAACTCACATATAACAAAATATCACTTAAAATAAGAGACAAGCTCGCCCCCCTCCCGCTCATGTTTTCACGTGCAAATCCCCTCCCTGCTCAAAAAAGCTCCAATTTTAATAACTCCATGGTGAGGGGAAAGGGAGGGGAGGGAGAGAAAAACCAGAGGGCCATGCTGACACTGTGAGGCGCTGGGCACCTGCGCTTCTGAGGGCCCTCGCAGGCTGCAGGCGCTGGGCACTTCCAGGGCACACAACCCAGCACAAGGGGCCACCGCAGCCGTGCTGTCTGTACAACTTGGGCACCATCCCTGCTTACCCACAGGTGTTAGAGCAGAGGTTTTACTTTATCTGTTTGATAATCTTTAGTGTCACCAGTTTCCAAAGGGTTAAGGCAAATGAGCTTGGCACAGCGATAAACATTAGGGTGATAATAACAGCAATGGAGACTGCCTCCCTCCTCCTCCTCCTCCTCCTTCCCCTCCTCTCTACATCCCCTTCCTCCCCTCCCTCCCGTGCCTTTTCCACTTCACCGCTGCCTATCAGCATGAACCGCAGCGAGGCCAGGCCTCTCCTGCAATGACAGGGGTGATAAGAGACAAGAAGAAAACAGCAACCCGTCTGGCCTGCTCAGGAAGTCAGAGTTCGGCAGCACCGTCCATCAGCGGGGCCAAGCGGCGGCAGGCAGCGACGCCTCGCTTGGCTCCATCAGCACAGCTCTGCCCGACCCGCTGGCACCAATAACACAGCACATATAGACCAGCTGGGCCTGGAGCCATGGCAGCCTTGTGGTCAGGTGGCTTTGGTAGCAGCAGGGCTGCAGCATGCTGGCATGGCAGGCAGCATGGGGAGAGCACGTGCAGGCCTTGTGTCAGTGCGCAGCTGCATGGACAAACCCCTGAACAGAGCTGAGTGCTCCTCAGATCTATTGAATTGCCAAGCAAAGCCTAAGAAGGCATCTCGGCCAGTGCCGTCCCTTGAGTCAGATAAAATTCCTCCCAAATTACATCCTGATATTCCCCACAAGGCAGTAATGGATCTAACTCGCCTTGAATCAGGAGTGAAGCACCCCACGGCATGCCTGGCTACGGCTGCTTTCCAGGACCAGCCATGGGGCAGACTGGAGTGTGCTCCCAGAAGCAGGGAAAACCCCACTGCTGTCTAAAGCAAAGCTCCCTCCCTGCTTACATTCCTCCTGATCTGCCCCAAGGCAATCCCAGATTCTTGGGAAGTCCTGGAAGGTGTTCCCAGTGTGAATGGAAGCAAAGCTGTAACCTCAGAGCTCGTGGCTCTGCAGGAGGGTCTTTCAGATAATAAGGTGGCTCCTAGTCTACAGAAACTTGTTGGTGAATAGGCAGAGCACCTCTCAGAGTGAAGGAGAAGGATGAACCACTCCTTTGTACAGATCATAATCACAGAATCATGGAATCATTAAGGTGGGAAAAGACCACTAAGATCATCTAGTCCAACTGTTGACCAAAAATGGAGTCCCTCTTTGTAAATGCCAGTGAAGGACAGTACAACGCTTGTTGGTTGTTGCTGTCCTGTAGCGAGGCTGCTGGTAGGAAATGAGGTGTGAGCTGACCCTTGTGTGCTTCAAGCTAACCTGTGGATAAAGAAGTCCCTGAATAAACCATATTTTACATGACGGAGTTTAGAAACATTCATTCATTTTCTGTTTCCAGCTGAGGCGCTGGGGTGGTTGTACACCAATACATTTCTTCAAGCTGCCTGGCCAGAGTGCAGAGAGAACTGCAGTGCATGACCTTCACATCACCAAAACAAGATCTGTAAGGGTAGAGATCAGCTGCAGCATATGGAAGATTTCTCCTCTTTTCCCTGCCACTTCTGTGCTTGGGAAGGCTTTTGCTCATGGTTACACTGCGATGTGGTGCCTCTTGCTTCCCTTAGGCCTGTTCTCAACTCCAACAACACTTCTGGGAGAAAGAGTAAGCCAGTCATGCCTTCATCACACATGTTTATTGCTATGCACAATTCTTGTTATTTAAGCCAACACATGATATTCTTTGGAATTGCTGAATGCAACTCTCACAGTTCTGTTCATCAACTCCAATTGTTTTTCTCATCCCTCCTTACTTTTTGTATTATTGGAAACATTGGGAAATCACTCTGTAAAGCTGTTTGATTTCAGCAGGGTTTATTGTACAGTAATAGCTGCATTTTTGACTGGAAGTGGAATATGGCCCCCAGGGCTAGCTGTCTTCACAGGCTGACATGTCGAGATGAACAGGAAGACAGATAACGCCACAAATCCGTGCTGCTAGACTACTTAGTTTCTTCTCTGCTTCCCCTGAAAAGCCACTTCATTTATAACAAATTTTGTTGGATATGTCTGTAGGTTTAATTTTTATTGCCAGCCGAACACCAAAAGATAAGCGACAAACCAATAAATGGTAGGACAATGAGCACATATTCTGCCTAGATACTTATACACAGATATACATAGATACTTATCTACGTAACTTAAGAGCATTAAGCAGCAATTTAGTGATCAGCGGGATATCACTACTGCAGAGTGTGATTTTCTCCATCTTGTAGAGGATGCACTGTCGATTTCACTACCCTTAAGAATATTTGTATCTCTGAGAAAGTCAAGGTCAAGTTACATTATTAAGAAAGTTGGAAGGTTGTGCTGTTTTGTTTTTTTTTTTCCTAATAAAAATATTAATTTCCTCAAAAGGTCATTTTTCATCTAAAAAGCATGTCACTGGAAAACTCCAGCCCACCTATGATCTGCAATTGCTTTATTTGACCTGTGTTCAGTGCTCATTTCACCGCTCTGTGAATCAGGGTTGACAGGAGAGATGACGCTCCCTTCCTGGCATGTTTATAGTGATGTATGAACCTCTGCCACTCTGAAACCTATGGTAAGACTGTGGGTGAAAAGGACAGAAAAAAAGATGGATACCTCCCTCTTCCTGTCTTCTTCCCCACTACAGATTAACAAGTACGAAAGAGTTAGCACAGAGCACAGATAGTCATTTCTCATTGATGGAAAACCTGCTGTTGTAAATATTCCCTCCCTTGGACTAAGTGGGGTGAAGAAGGGAGCTGTCACTTCTCTGGGTAAAATAGCAGCATACTGTCGGCTCTTGTTCTAGAAACAGCCTCCCTCTGCATGGTCATAAACCTGACCTAATTTATGGGGCACATCACCTTCCCCCCACCACTCACCACATTCCAATTTCTCACTAGAACCCCCATCAGATTTGAAAACCCTTTTGAAGATGCAATATACTGGAAGAATTTAAGCTGTGAAAGGTTTAAAGGGAGCTCATGAGCTGAGGTTTTGTTACCCGTGGAAAAAGACACTATACCATGGGGCTCCTGTCTGCGAAAGTGATGATATCCTTGCCCAAGCCCTTCCAGTTATAAAGCAAACAATGAACTGCAAAAGGGTTAATATAAAACAAGGTAGGATCATTTCTGAATCTAAGTATGTCCCAAATGTATTCTTCAGCGCACTTGATGAAGAAGGAAGTCCAAGCAGTGGCCTTTCACATGACATCATAAAAGCCTAATTTATCACCAGCCACCAAACATCTAGAAAATCATAACATCCTTTCAGGAAAACCATGTGCAAAATAATCAGATTTACTTTGATGAAAGCTTTAGTGTTTGAGTCCAAGTAGGACACTACAAAGAATAACCCTTTGCAGGTACTGGCGCACAACAAAACAGGTCACATTTAATGCTTCAAACTCATGCTTTATCCATTAAAAGGCTTATGCATTTCCTGTCCGTAAACAAATGTATTTCTATGCTGAATGTCTATTCAACCTAGATTCTCAAGATAAAACACTTGCCACTGCTAAGTCCAAGCAAAGTAGGTAGCTGAATATTTCATTTACAGATTAAAAACATGCTACTGCTGCAAACACAGGCATTGTGCTCCCCACTGCCCTGTCTCACAGTCTCTTGCAAATATGTTGGGGATGTGGGCTGAACACTGCCTAGTATCTTACAGATTTTGAAAGGATGCTCTACAAGTCACTGCAGCCTCTAGAAGCACAAATCTGGTAGAAAAGTAGGCTTATGGTAGACTTATTTCCCTTCCTCATGTCTTTCATGAAACCTCAAGAAGTGTCACTCAGAATGAACTGTGAAGCATGCCCACTTCATTTTCCCTCCAAAGCATCTGAAGCTTTTGTCTGTCTATGTTAGATGCTGTGCATACTGCCATTTTCAATCAAGACAAAAGACAGTTGGGATGCACAATTTCGTCACCAAGACTAGTGCGGGGTTGCTATCGCATTGCTGTGAGAAGAAAAGGTGCCCCACGGAGCAGGGCTCCATGACATTCACTTGGAACTTGAAACCTGAACACATCAAAGTCCTTCTGAGACATTTAGTATCACCCCAACCATCAATCCCAAAACACTCTGCCAAAGACACTTCCTTGTCTACACAACGCATTCGCACTTCTGGCTCCCCTATATAGTGGCCAGTGCAATCTGACTGTCATGTTGGAAAAATACTGCTCAACTCCAACAAGTAATATATCTCCATAAAATTAACTGGTCTCACATTTGCAAATTAAATCAAACAAGTCTGTGTTTCATGTTGATTAGATAGACAAAACAGAAAAAAGGTGATTAATGAATGACTACAAATATGAGCTATGTGGTGTTCAGGATGTTTCTTGCCTGTGATGGAAGTAGATTGCTAAGTATCTGAAGACACGCAGACTCCAATAGCTGTTCAGCTCACTGATCTTGCTCCTTAATAATTTGAGCCTTAGGCTCTTACTGGTCAATGGCCACAGGTTCATCTCGTTCGACTGGAAAAATAACTGGATTTTCCACAACATTCTTGGTAGCTTGCTGTTGCGTGTTCTCTCATCTTGGTTAATAAAAATAACTTCCTATTAGATTTCCTGCACAGGAAAGCCTGGAAAAAAAAAAACCCACATTTTTTCCTATTCTACCTTTCACTGTCTCTCAGAACAAACATCCAATCTATTGTAAAATATTCCAAGAAATCAATAAAGATTTTTTTTCCTTTCTTTGAAAGATAAGCCAAGTATTTTGTTCTCTTTTGTCCTTCTCTTTCCTTGTCAATTTAATTTTTCTCACCTTCTTTGTTGTTTCAATCCTTCCCATTTTTGGCTCATTTGTTTTTCTATAAAATGTCATTTTTCTCCTTTCACTTTTAGACATTTTCTTTCCTAATCTGGGGCATCTTCCAGTTTTTCTTGCATTTAAGCTCCTGTTTCTCTTTTGAGCATCATTCTCCTCTTCCTCACAAACACTCTCTTAAACCTGGCGTTCCTTCATCATTTCTCATCTACCCTCAAAATGCATCACCTCCCAGTGAGATTTTGCCCTCCTCATTTCTGCTATAGCGATCTTCTCCCTTGAATGTTTTTCCATTATTTTTCCAGGTGTTCTCTACGTATCCTTACCGACTTGTCCTTTTTTCAGTGGTTCTTCAGCACACACGAGTGTCAACTTTCTTTTTGCTCAGGTTCTGAATACAGCACAGAATGTTGCAAGGTTTGGGAGACAATTTAAAGTACCACTAACACAGCAAAAGTTTGCTGACAGGGCTGAAACTTTGTTGAAATAAGCTTTAAAAGGCACAAAGATCTCCTAAAGCTAACAGTGCCAGTTTCTGTAGGGGTAAAACCAGACTCATTTATTGCTATTGATGTTCACAGTAGTTGCCTATAAAATTCCACAGATTTGGCAGCGCATTCATCGTATATACTTTAAAAGCATGCATAATATGCTCTGTTTCTTTCCAAGGCATCACCAAATGCAAATAACACTTCTTTAAATCTGTCCTCTCAATGACCTTCTAAGCTTAAACACCTTCAATTAAACAAGAAAGGAATTTTTGATCGGTTACCAAAAAATTCTTCATTATTTCACCCTGCAGCAATCAAATATGAATAAGCATTGTAGAAGGGATAAAGTTAGCATTTTCTAGTGGTCCTGCCCTACCTGCCAAACCTCCTTTAGTTCCACAGCTGAAGAACAAGCAAACTGCTCAGATGCATACAGTAATAGGCATGAGCTCAGAATAGTCCAGTGCTTTCACCAGTATTATGTATAAAATGTGAGATGCCTCATCCATCACTTTCTTACAAGGAAGGTGTCTCGTGAGACCATTCACACAGTATGTCTTCTGCCAAGTTTCAATACGAAAGAAAGAGCTGTTCCTCAGACAAGAAATCCTGTTTTTCATTCACACTTCGGCAGCACAGGGACATCAGGTAAGGGTCCTTTTTACACTGCACAAGCACAAAAATGGCAGTCTTTTCTCTGAAAATCTATCAAAGTCAAGTATCGCCTCATTGATTATCCTGTTAGAATCCATCTGTAGCTCACAGCTCTTTTCCAGTGCAGGTCAAAGATAAACCTTGTGGTTTGGTTTACTTTGTTTGAGGTAATCCAACCTAGCAGGCAATATATGTGAACGCATAAAGCCACAAATGACAGAATTGTCATGTACTTATTGAGAATCTAACCATCAGCTGAAGAAAGCTAGATAAATATCTTGGCAACTATTTCACTTGTAACCTCAGAAAGACTTCAGGCAGACATAATGCCATTAAGACAAAATAAAGCTGTTCCACAGCAGCACTACAATGACTGGAGTACCTGCAGAGAAGAAAAATACAAATCTTATAGAACTGGGAAACAGTAATGACATTACAATGGTAAGAACACATTTCCACCTCCATCTAACAAAGCTGAGAGGCACAAAGATTTGGGGACTTGATTAACACCTTGGACTGTGAGGGAGGGGAAGAACCTCTAGGCTGTATCCCACCACTTCCCTCCGATACATGTGTGATTTATTACAGACAAAACAGCTGAAGTATGCAAGTCACAGTGCATCTGGCCAAAAATGATTTGCCCCAAGTAAGTCTTTGCTGTTGTTTTGAGGTGAGCATACAGAACCTCAGCAGCAAACAGCTCTGAGGATGAGTGGACATACAGCACCTGGGCACAGTAGGTTACTTATTCAATCTCATATTCCTTGCTTGTCTAAAGTTTCATTTCTATTTATCTCCCTGGATTTTATTCTATAGCTTCTCTCACTCAAATCAAATGCTTACCCTTGTAAGGCTAAAAATATTACTGTTTGCTCCACCTTTCCCCTCCAGGCCCTATTACTGACCTGGGAGTAACAGAACTTGTGAGTTTACTGGTTTACTTGTCTCCTGTGCTCTAAAAATTTAACATTCTTCTTTTCAAAGACTTTCTCTTCAAATACTACATTAGAGCAAAAAATTGATGTGTCAAAAAGCTGAGATTTATGTGCAATCATGGGACTCCAGAACTTTCTGGTTTACGAAAACAAAACAAATGAGAAGGGTAATAGGTAATACAACTTTCATGATAGGCTGGCTTCAGAGAACAAACATAAATTTATTTCACTTCGCTGTCTTACAGACATTCACTATATCACTTCCATGGAAGGACCCTGCAGCACACTGATGCCACAGCCAACAGCAGAATGTTTTCCTTTTCCCCTGATTTCCTTTTCATGCCAAAAATTGGACCATCAAAGTGCTTTCATAGAATCATAGAAAGGCTTGGGTTGGAAGGGACCTCAAGGATCATCAAGCTCCAATCCCCCCCTACCCCACAATACTAGCACATGCTGTGTAGCACTACTAATATCTGTGATCTTGTGGTTTGATTTGAAAAGTTAAAACTGACACTTTTCACTGATTAAAAAAAGAATTATATTGGTATAGATGGGCTGCCTGGCAACTTCTAGTAAAAAGACCCAAATAAACTAATTTTATCTTTTTAAAGTAAACATTTTAATAGCACATGCTGCGGTGAAGTCCCACCAACTTACTATTCCTTATAGGGAGTGAACAGAGAGCTCTGACTTCCTATAGAGCCTCTTGGCATCACTTATATTTAAATAATAACAGTCAGGATCATTTTCATCAACATAAAAAAGAAGTTCAGATCTAATCAAGAGATGACACTGCCTGCTCTATGCTTGCCTGAGCACGTAGGCAGCGGCTGGCACTTCCACAGCTTGATCATTACTACTGCTCTTCAAATTATGCCTGTCACACAGGTTAGGAAAACATGAGCAATTAAACATAAACAACATCATAAAATAATAGTAAGAAAAAAATTAATAATCCAAAACAGTGTTTGAGGCACTTCCCTAAGCGCCTTGGATTTCTGCCCCTTCTGCTCAGACAGTTTTCCTCTCTGTACTTTTTAATTATTTCCTTCACGAGTCCTTTAAGGCAAAGAAGTTTATTGAGGAGGAAAAAAAAAGTATTAGAGCTGATGAGAAAAGTGATATGCAAAGAAGAGAAGCACCAATTAAGTATTCTCTGAACTACTGCAACCTGTTTTAATAGCTTTATGGCAAAGATTCGCTCTTCCCTATGACACTGCTAGTTCAAGATTCATGTACTGGAAATGCAAAATTTCAGAAGCTGCTTGTTGCTTACTTGAACCGCTGTCACTTGCTGCAGCCTATTTCTTCTGGCACACCAGTTCCCTCTATCAAGTTCAATATTTAAAGCAGAAATTCTGCAGTTCTGTAGCCCCACACATATACACGTACGCCTTCTCTGGCTTAAACAGCCAACAACCGATCTCATGTTTATCTCAGTTATCTTACAAAAAACTGCATAAAACAACACAGCACTGAAGACTGAGGTTTTGGGCCATACGATTAAATATCCTTAAAGACTTGCTGCAGTTGTTTTTGTGTGCATGGTTACTGGAACTCAGCATGTAGTTCTGGGAATTGCGTATAAAAACAATCAACTACACAAGCAACAGGGCATTTTCCAACAGCAGTTCTTGTTTTGTAGGATCCGTGTGAAATATGTGATGCTTCATGTCAGCAGGCATGCAAATATTAGGTAAGAAGGGCATCGTTTTCAACTGCTTTACATCCTGAATAGTTATTCATATATCTAACAAAAAGATGCAACCAACTCCATTTATCCTTGGTCTGTTTTGCATGCATATGAATTAGACAAGGTAAAATGAATACAATGTAGTGAAGACTTGCGCCTGTCTGCATAAGAAAAGAAATAAATGCAACAACATACATAACATTTAATACATTCAAATCCACATATTAAAAGCACATTTAGAGGTGGTTCTTACTCTTGTTGGGTATTTTTTTCTCATGAGTGCCTTAAGTTCTGTATTTTCATATATACTTCAGCATCTCCCTGAAATAAAGCACTTCTCCCCAACAAATCTAAGAGCTTCACTTTCTATACGTGAGATGGAATGTGTTTAGCTTTCTCTGTCAGAAATGGAGACCAGTGTACTAAAAGCACGCCAGTGATTCAATGAACCTACTCAAGCTATCTAGAAGAATACTCTGGTTTGGGATTTCCATTTCTGGTGAGCAGGGACTTGCATGTTCTCATGCAAACTCCTGCTCCTGGCCAGGTAGGCAATGAGTGGGCTAAATATATCCAAGCTTTCCAGTGTTCATCATCATTGCCAGTAGCATCCCAACAGGCTAAAATCAGAAATTTGACAACAGAACAAAATAAACCATCTGCAACTGCTGTCATTCCTGCTCTTTATAATGCCTCATTTATTCATTCCTCTCATTGCTTGACATAAAGACCACTAAACTCAACAGCAGATTCTTGATGTCAGGCTTTGGATTGAGCTTTTCTTCCTTATCGTTAACAGAAACACTGGATGCATATGCAGCTTCATTCTTCCCTGGACTGAGCATTTTTGGATATTCTCAGCTTCTTCAGTTCATCAGAGTTCTCCCAGATTTTTCTTCTACAACACTATTTTTTCCTTTTTATCGTTGTCTTCCTCCCCAGTCACTTAAAAGCTTCACCCTTGTCTTCCTATTCCCCAGCCCTGTGTAATACTTGCTTTCTGTACTCCTACAGCTTTCCTACCTTCCCCACACATTAATAATACATACTTCAATCATTAGTCCCACCTGTGGAGTAGGTGTTCTGTTAAATTTGCTCCCTCCACTGATCAGCTTTCCAGCACAGTTTGTCAGGACTGAGGCAAATTATACTCAGATTCATTAATTCAGATATAATAAACTCCAATTACTGTTTACCAATTTCCCACACATGAGGAAGAAAGTATATGAAAGGAGGAGACCCTCTGGCTAGTTTATGGACCCAAAGTCTTTCTGGGAAGGCCACAAATCTCCAAGATATCTCAGAGCATTAGGTTTTGCACTTGGATTTCTAATTTAGCTGAAAGATGTGTAAAAACACATGCAGTCAGACAGCTCTTTGGCTATACATCTAAGAAAGCTCCAAGTGTAAGTTATTACTTCCAAAGTCAATTGTAACTTATGCTCACTAAATTGGCTCCAGATCCATCCTCTTCAGACAGTAGTATAGGGATAATTTATTATTTTGGTGAAAAGCACCCATTTTAACTAAACCACACCCCCAGCTGGGAGCCTCACCAGCAGAATTGCCAAAGGCAGAGCGATTCAGAGATGAAGAGAACTTCTGGAGGCCGGTGGAACTGGGGTGAACAAGGGACAATATGTAACAGTGTCTGTCAGCACTCTGAAATGTATAACTTCTCTCAAACACAGGGGGTCTGCAGCACAAGTTTAAGGGGAAAATTTGTTCCTATGGTTCAATCATCACGTTAGACGAGGAGATTGCCTTGCTTTTAACATCAAGGCAGTTTATACAGAAGAAAAACTTATGGACTGTAGTGAAACCATTGCAGCTTTCCGGGGACCTGATGCTTTGATCTATGCCCTCAAATGTTAATCTTGTGTTCTCTCATAAAGAAAGTGTCATATGTAAATAAGGCAGTAAGGGTTTGAAAGCTGTAATTTTAGACATCTATCCAGATGCAAGGGCCTAACCAAGGAAACCTACATAAGCTATGAGCTATTCTTTCACTAATTACACTGGAAACCTACGTAATATGACACACGAATTCAGCCCCTTCTGGTGGCAGCAGTGATTTGAAGTACGTTGCTCCACCAGAGAGGTTAACTTCTCAATGACAGATTGCTTTACCAGATGTCTACAGAACTGCTGACCTACATACCTTGCAAAGATGTCTCTTTCCTCAGGTGAACTCCTCTATCACCAGCTATCCAACTGCAGCCGTCTCATATGAGATCTCTAATAGCACCAGCTGCTGAAGGAAAGGGAGCTACAGAAAAACACTTGTTGCCAAACTGCACATTTAAATGGAAGGAGGAGAAACAGATGGGGAAATCATCCTTCAGACAGTGTTTACTAGCACAATCAGCACCTGAGGCAGCACTTATTCAGGTGCTGAAATTACAGAGGTAAGTTTTATGATGAGAAATCTATTCCTCATATGACAGCTACATTTCTCATCATGGATCATAAAAAGCAGCTGATCCATCAGATAACTACTTGATTGTAACGTTCATCACAATAAAACCGTCAACTTTCCATTTTGTTTTACGACCCCAGTTTCATCTGGAATGCTTTCAAGAAGGATACTGATGTTTGCTTTGGGTACGAACCTACTCAGGGCACTTTTGAATTGCTGCTTATGCAATAGTAGACAATAATAAGAATGAGAAATGATAGCAGAATTACCTCCAATTTTTCTACCAGGGAGATTACCATAACACCACCAATATGATTTTATTGAATATTTTTCTTGGACTGAACCATAAAGAACATACTTAATTTTCTGACACCTGCTTCTTACTTTTAAGCCAAACAGATTCTTCCTTTTAGTCCTCTATTTCCTCTTATGTTACAGACCTTCATGACTACTAATTTAATAATAGAAAAAAAAAAGAACAAGCGTTTGTAGTAATGCGTAAACTTCCATCTTTCTATAATGACAACAGTAATTTCTTATCTTTGTGTAGTATCTGCTGTCAGGTCATTTCTAATTCTTGTCCTCTTAGAAGCAGACAAGAAGTTGAAACTATAATTTGAAAGCTGCAGAGCAAACCTCAAGCCAAATTTCTTACTTATCTAAGGCTGTATAATGGAAATATGAGCTATGTTGTAACTCAACACCCCAAATAGGCATGTTATCCAAAGCAATTTTTAAAAAGATCTGCTCTTTTGAAGATCGTTGTGATCTCAATGGAGCTCTACAATTCAAAAACACGCTTACTGATGTGTAGTCTGTCTCTTTGCTTGGCAATGTTACAACCCCATTAAACAAAACAAAACAAAATAACCCTCCGCTCTTGCATAACTCTGCCAGGAGAGCTTGCAAAGTCTCTGGACTATTCAGGTTGCTCCTAAATTGTGGGGTTGATCCATCACATGATGAAACCAACAACACTGAACCATAGCTCAAGCTTCAAAACAGTTCTGTGTGGAGAACGAGTAATTCTCTAACCAACCCGGGCATTGAGTTCGTTCATTCTTGACCTTAACCAAATGGAACAGAAGCAATATATACTTCACATTGCCTTGGAAAAGTTCAGTTGTACTCTGTACTAGTGAACACTTTTGTTCATTCCAAGCACCAGACTTTGGCCTTTCTTTTTTTTTTTTTTTTTTTTTTTTTTTCCTTTTGACTCCATAATAAAATTCAGATGACTTATAAAGATACCTGTTCCCTGCACTGGCAGCAGGGTTTCTGCTAAAACCTGACGATGAAATTTACCTTTGGAAAAAGACCAAGCATGGAAAATGTTAGTGTAAATAACTGTTTCAGAAAATTATGAGTGGACCAGCCTGGTGTATAAGAGTTGTAATGGAACATATTTAGCCAGCTTGGATTTAACAGATCTTATAACGTTCCTACCTTCTTAATGTACCATGAGAACAGATCCCTAAGTCTTATTTTATATCCAGACATTTTCTGCTGCAGTTATGGTGGTCTGATCAGCCCTTTACCCCAAATCTTACCCTTCCTCCAAATGGCAGCAAAGGACTGTACCAGAAGAGGTTTGGATTTTACCAGAAGAGGTTTAGACTAGACATAAGAAGGAACTTTTTCTTTCAGAGAGTGGTCAGGCACTGGAATGGCTGTCCAGGGAGGTGGTGGAGTTGCCATCTCTGGCAGTGTTCAAGAGGCATCTGGGTGAGGAGCTATGACATATGATTTAGCAGTTTGCTGTAGCTATGGTAATGGGAGGATGGTTGGACTAGATGATCTTGTAGGTCCCTTTCAACCTTCTGTGATTCCATGACTGTGCAGCCTGCATCTATAATCTTCCTTCTGCCCAGACTGATAGGGTCCAAGCTTCTGAACTTGTATGTGTCCTTGGACAAGCATCAAGCTTCTACTGCATTTTGCTTTGTTACACGAATGTATTTTTCTGTTTTAATGGTTCCAGTAGATATGGCCAGAATCTTAAGGGAACTCTAGGTGACAAGTTGCTTGCCTGCAAAGTCAATTGTATCTATGTGTCTTTTAAATCACTGAGCTATTCATGCCTAAGAGCAAGAAATGGAAAGGAAGAAAACAAGCCTATGCTTTTTATTCGTATCTAGTACATGTATTGGGGAACAGCACTGAGGAAGATGATGAAAATGATGAAGTGCCATGTGGCACTATCTGTAATGGATCTATAATGACAAAATCGGCAGGAGTAGGGACTGCACTTACAAAATACATAGTCTGACTCCTTGGGTAGGTGTCCTCACTGAAGATTCTTACATCTCATTAGTGTGTTGAAAGGAGCTTTAACACCTGCCTAGCTGTGTGCAAACACTACCCCCATTTAGACCTAGATCATGCTACATGCTTGTTATAAAGCACTTGTCAGATAGACAATGTACTATGGGGATGAAGTAGGGCCTGAATTGCAGAATAATAGAGAGACAACAAGGAAAACACCATCTTTCTCCTTTTTTTGATTAGAATTACGGTATGTAAACTAAGAGATGTAACTAAAAACTGTGAGTTAAATAAAAAAAAAAAAAAAAACAACAAAAAAACGGAACAAATGCTTTACCTGAATCTACAAGCAAAATGCATGCAAATTGTTTCTACTATTTCTACGATTTCTAATAGGGCTGTGAATGAGGCACTACTATTTCAACTTAAGAAATATTTCCATTTAGAAATTCATGATTATAAAGATAACTTCTGAAAAGCAGATCTGTATGCATAATATTAAGAAATACATTAGAAACACGTCTCAGATGCTTTTATAAGCATCAGCTTTCAGAAAAGAGAAAAATAGCCACCTTTCTTCTCTTCAACAGTTAATAACTTTTGTATTTAAGTTGCACTCTACAATGTATAAGTATTGTCTTCACATGCAGGAAGGCAGAGGTTCCAGTGTCTTATGTGAAGAAACTCTCGGCAAAGTCTTCCGATGCTCCAAAATAGTTTAACTAGGATTTGATGGCTGTTCCACAGCACTTCTGGGTTGCTGTCCTCTGTTTACCTGCTTACATCTTTAACTGTTGGTATGATAAAAGTGCGAATACTCTCTAATAATCTAAATCTCAAAATTTCACTTTCATGATAGTTAATTGCAATAGCAAAGCCTACATTTTAGAATGAGGAGATCCTGTACTAGGGTTTAATCCTACACTTTCTCCTTGAAGGCGTTCTTTCCACCCCTGCAGCAGAATCCCTCTGCCAAGTCAGTCCAACGTTCTCATTTTTTAATTGGAGCTAACTGGATTCATCTGCCACATGACTCAGGGGTTACACTGAACCTCAGAGCAAAATCTGTTCTTATGCCAGGCCTCAGAGACTTCAGCCCTGGATTCTGTTAAAATTTGTATAATGGAAATTTAGATTTTAATGCAGATGTTGCACAGCAACGAAAAGCTGAATGAGATTCCTGATGACACATCTCTGCAAAGGACTCTGAAATCAAAGGTAATTAAATGTATGGCTGCTGACCTCTCTGCTTCACAGCTGACTTGCTGTTACTCATGATGCTGGAAGGTCAGTATGCATTTTTACAACGTACTACACTTTGGCCCTGAAAGTATGTGTTGGCTATTGCAAAGACTGTTGCTATCCTTACACATTATGATTGATAGCGTTTACAAACATTTGAAATACTGAGGAAGTGCTTAACATGGGTACCAATATGAGGAGGCTTTTCTAATTTTCACTGCTGGCAGCCAAAAAGAAGGCAATGTTTAATAAGTAGGACTTGTGAGTGGGTGAATTTGTGGGGAGAAAAGTGCTCGAACAAATTGGAGTATATGATTGCTTTCTTATTGGTGACTAAAGAATCGTAGTATCATTTTGATACAGCTTGGCCACTGGCGTATTTTTAACTTTATAACTTCATATTACTTCAACTGCATGCAATTAACTCCTGCTGATTTAACAGTGTTAGAAAAGAATAATACAGCATTTGTCTCCATGGAATAAGAGTTTTCAAAATCCTAGCAAGTAGTTGAATGAAGCAACAGAAGCAAAATAAATAAATAAATTAATGAAAGTGCTAAATAGCTAATGGGAACCAAATCCAAGCAGCTTTCTCTGTGCCAAGAACCATAGGAACCTGATCATAATTTTTGGCAGTTCTATCTTTAACAGAGCTCCTAGAGGCTTATATTAGTCTAAAAATTAGCATGTACTTCCCTAGCTCTTGAAATGCAGATTAACCAGCAGGGAATCCAAACAAATAACCATGCAGTAACATCTACAACAGAATCGGCTATGAGAAGTGGGAGGAGCTTTTGGTACGTGCTGCTAAATGCCTCGGACTGGAGAAATCCCAGGTGAAGAATTTTCAAGTCACTGTCAAGTTCTAAACTATTCCACTCAGCAATAGAAATCTGCCTCACACATTCTCCAAAAGGCTGAGGTGTGATGACAAAGCATGACAGGCCTCTCCAAATATTTAAGCAATAGAGAACAATGGCATGAGACAATGCTGCAAGATAGTGTTGCATGAAGGGAGTGTTGCTGGCCTGGAAGTAAAAGGCCTCTCAAAGCGTGGTAACACCCTAGGGTGTCTCTGCCATTGTGTCATTCAAATACGAACTGGACAAAAAGACACACAAAATCTTGAAGGAAACTTATTTTCAGGTAAGAATTATTAATAAATGGAAGCTGGTAAAGAAAATGTTCGGATGTCTGCAGGTTCAATTCCCAGCTGAGTTCCATGCATTTTCCAAAAGGTGGCATGTCTCAAAAGAAAAGCAGCAATGTGTCAAGTCATTGCTTACCTTACAGTCACTTCATCTTTCTAGTGAGCACGCCCAGCTTTGAGGTCATATGCTGACAACTCCCTGAAGCAAAGTTGATTTTGGTTACTTTTCCCCATGTCCCTTGCATGGTCTGTGGGTATCTGTGGCTCTGATCCACCATGAGGTTTACACTGGAACTAGTATAAACCCTAAGGTGAATCTAGCCAAGTATTTTAAATGTCTTAATTCCACTGAGCAAATATTTTCAGATATCTTCCTACCTCCAAAGTTTTCCATGTTCGATTCCAAACGAACCTTTTCTGGAACACTGTTTATATCTGGCTACTTGCCGAATCAAACCAATGGGTTTCTATGCAGCTATGTTGGGAAGGAATTTGGCCTATTCTCTTTAAAACATATTGTGCTTGGAAAGATGTGACATGTGATGCCAACTGGCTGTATTTTATCTTGAGTTGTTTTAGATAAACTGAGCCTGTTTTCTACTAGGATGAAGAATATCCATGGGACCACCGCTTCCAAGCGGAGTGGAAAAGAAAAGCTTCCCTTTTGATTGCAGCCATCTTATTGTGTTGAAATCCAAACACTACAAAGCACACTGTAATCAGAAACAGCAGATGCACAACTTTAAATTATGTGTCAGATTTGAAATAGATGTGCAGTGGATCACTTTGATTAAGAGTCATATTTCATCTGCTAGCAACTGAGGATTGCATTCTGGTGCAAAGAGATCCCGACCGCACCTTACGTTTGCTGAAATAATTACAAAGAACACCTACTGTGTTAATGGAATATTATTGCACATGGGCTGGAAGGTAAACTGTGGCTTCATTGTGCCTGTCCACTGCTAAACTCTTGGAAAGGCATGCAGCGCAAAGCCCCAGTCGCTGTGAACAGCACTGTTATCTGATACAGCAAGATGTGACACAACCAGTCACGGACAAGAAATAAATGTTTCATCAAACACCATGAGTATACCTAATAAAAGTAAATGCTAAGATCCCTGTTTAAGTGTGGTTTTTAGATTAGGTATTTAAGAACGTGAGAACCCTGTTTCACTTTGCTGACATGACTTGTTTGTAAGAGATGTAGGTTTACATCCAAAGTCATACATGTACAAGACCAGCAAGTTTTTCTCTGTCACCCTCACACAACCAGGTGAGTCTGACACTGTGTGCTGCAGACCTGGAAATGAACTAAGCTAATCAATACCTAATGGGCAGGAATCAAGTGGATGGGGCCAGGCTCTTTTCAGTGGTACCCGGTGACAGAACAAGGGGTAATGGGAATAAACTGGAATGCAAGAAGTTCCATGTGAGCATGAGGAAAAAGTTTTTCACTTTGAAGGTTACAAAGCAGTGGAACAAATCTGCCCAGAGAGGTTGTGGAGTCTCCTTTGGGGATACTCAAAACCTGCCTCAGAAATAGCAAACTACTGTAGGGAACCTACTTTAGCAAGACTGTTGGACTGGATGATCTCCAGAAGTCCCTTTCAACCCCTATGATTCTTGTTCTGTGGACGGCAACAGGTCTAGATGCTGGCTTGAATTTAATGCAAGAATATAAAGATTGTAGGACTTTTAGATATTTCATATTGTAGTCTGATCTTACATATTACACAAGAGCTCTAGCAGTTGGAGCACTGCAGCAAATTCCTTCTCTAAAGCTGACTCAAAATTTTATATGAAGATACTTCATGGTAGTGATTGACTTTTTGAAATCATTAAAGTGGTTTAAATCGATGTAATTTCTTGCCAGGTTAAAAGGAAAAATCACAGACCAATAGGTCTTCTATTTAGTACACTACATGTACATTAACATGAGTGAAAGAAGAAATACACCCTCTATTAGAGTCACATGAGGATACAGTTATACGTAGAGATATAATCAAGGTAGTAAAATGATACAAGCGTGTTTTAGCATATTTCTGTTTCACATTTCAGGTTGATTGAACATCAACTGTATATGCAATGAAAATAAATTGCCTGGCTTCTGTCTTCATTAGCTAATGAAATATGCTATGTTGATACAAAGCCATTGGAGCGTGCAAAATGCATATACATCTTAGGATGAAAAAAAAGCTCTAGTATCACAACAGTGGAAGAAGTAGGCGATACTTACAGGGTAAGCAGCACTAAGAAAATATATGTTGTTAACCTGAAGTTGTAATAGCTCAGAAATGTTTTATATAAGGGGGCCCTGGGAAGAGTTGAAATATTACTTATTACTTGCAGTCGTGAATATAGCTGATAGAAACTTGTTTCTCATGATCACTTTTATGATCTTTCAATTGTCATTTTTAAATAAATAACAAATAAAAGCTTGTAAAATATAGCTGTCTGTGGACTTTTGCTATTAACATTTAGAGGATGTATGTAGAGGCATTTCTATTTACAGAGAAAGTGCTTGAAGAAATCAGATGAGAATTGTTTAACCATCTTTCGCATGAGAAAAAACGATTGCCATGAATTCTAACATTTATTTGCAAACTTGTGGACAGTCTTGTATGACTATTCTGTGTATGACGTTAGCATGCTTTTAAATTGTAAAAGATATGAATGACTTAGCATACCAAACAACCCCAAGATGTCATTAGGAAGTTATGACAGTCATTCCCCTTTAATTTTCCACATAAAACACCGACAGCCAAAATGGTTCTGAAGCAGACAGCCATGAAAACAGAGTGGCAGTGGGAAAGCCCTCCTTTTGAACTCCTGTGAGATAAAACATAATTATAGTGGCTGCACTGTTGTTTTGTTTTACCTGCTTGCTTAGCATACAAATAGTGCAGCTTGAACGAGGCTCGCTGTCACATTCATAGGCAGACAGGTACATCAGCTGCAGAAAGCACACAGCTCCTGGCCTGTCTGCTTGGATTAAGATGGCTCAGTGCATGTTGAGACCTGCGCAGTCTTTAGGACACACCTTTGTGGTAATGCCAAGGGTGGCAATATGCATCATTTCATGTAAATTTAATACAGCCCTCGGGTTTCTGGCAAGCTCTCAGGGCAGCCCACAGCTCTCTTATGAAGATGATACTGCTGTGATATTCTTCAGAAATAAATCAAAATTCAGCAGCCACTTCAGTGTCATCTGCAGCGCGTGGGATCCCCTAACCTGGAATTCGTAAGTATGATTAAGATTTATATATTTATTGCAGCCACATGTACATACGCATGAAAGAGCTGGAGCTGTGTCAGTGTTTTCCGCTGAGTGAAAACTGAAAAAATGAAAAGATAAATGGAAACACTTGGAACTGAATTTGAACTATATTGTGCAACAAGTCAGTGGGACCACCTCCGCCACTGACAAAAAAGTCTAGTCCTGCAGATCTGTCTTGCTGACTGTAGTATTCCAGCAGTTCTTGTGTGATATGGTAGGCTCTTAGTATGCTGGCTTTTTCTTCAAGCCATAAAGTCCTCTAATATCACAGTAGGTTGTCATAGAAATTAGCATACTATTAAATGAGGATGGCAAATAACTCAATTTCCAAATGCTAGGTTCAGCACCCAGGTGTATTAGCAGATTTGGCAGCGTTTGCCAGCTCCTTTGCACATGAATAACTCTATTCACATGGTTTAAACAAATAAGACTTGGATACATTAGATTAATTTGCCAATAGCAAATTACATTCTATTTTAAAATATGAATAAACCTGTACCAAATCCACATGCTTTTTGACGTTTCTCATTTAACTTACATGCATGGAAACATTCCAGCAGACTACAGAGAATGCAGAATGCAGTACGCTCAAATAGGTGAAAATGAAAGGAGTGCCTGAGAGCCAGGTTACCTTTCCAAGAGCCTGGACACCATAGAAGGGCATGTTGCAGGGACCTGGCCCAAAGAGAAAGGGCATCCATCAGCCTCTGGTGCACCTTCTGCCTCTGTGTGTTACAGTATCCTCAGTCAATATGCCCAGCTCATATTGAGGGGAGCACAAAGTTGTATTAATCTACACTTGTAGGTTTTGTTTTGTATGAAGCCACAGTAGGGGATACTTTCCTATTTGACCCTGAGGCAGGCAGATTCTACATTAAATAAAATGAAACCTAGATGAGTTATTTCCCATATTGTTTCCTTGTCTGTTGTGTATTCAAACTGGACAACCAAATTCCATTTTGTTCTCAATCGCTGCTTTCTTCAAATTGCCATATAAAAATCTATACAAGTATGGCACTTCATCTCTTGATAATGGATGGTGAAGGTTTTACTTCAATGCCACAGATGATTTGTTTAAAATGTGCTACTAACATCTTCATTTATTTTCCCTTTTGTGATCTCTCGCTATCTTCCCTTGGCTTTTTTGTTTCTTCATTGCACGGTTCTCTTTCACTTGCCATATTCCTCTCTAAATCACCTTTCCACTCTCTTTGCATCATATGCCTTTCTTTTGCAATCTGTTCCATTCATCCTACTGGGACTTTCAGACTTGAGACCATTCTTCCCTTTCCCATTTCTCTGAAGGGTTTCTTCATTCCCCCCTGTCCACTGGGATTTCTCCTCCCACTATGGCTTTTTTTTCCCCCTTCACCTTATATGGGAAGACCATGTGGTAGCTACTTTCTCTCCCATGTGCAAAGCCTTCAAGATGGGGTCAAAAACTAGCAGAGGCAGAGGGAGTATGAAGGCTTCCTTCTAGCTTTGTTCAGTCAACAAGGAAGAGACATGTTGAGAACAGAAATATCTGAAGTGTCAATAGGGTCTCCTTACTTGGATCTGACAGACTGGGTTATACTACCCTTCCAATGGATAGTTGAATGGGACTGTCCACCAGGGAACCAGTTACAAGACCATCTGTCACAAGCTAAGGAGAAAGGTAATTGAGCACACACTGACTCCCTCTAGTGATGAGTCCTTCCATACCTTTCAGGACTGGCGAGATTTGGGGAGGGATGGTGGTTTTGCTTGATTAAGTTAATTAATTAGAGGGTGGGGCCAAAGCATACTTATCTTCAAAAAAATAAAAATATGTCTGTTTAAAAGGTTATCACTTAACACTAGGAAAATTACATCCTGCCTATTTAGAGACATCTTCTTGAACTGCAATAAAAAACAAACAGCAGAAAAGCGATGCCATTTCTGACATTGTCAGTGTGGAAGCCCCCTATAGGAAGTATTGTAAACCATTTCACAATCTGCTTTTATACAGGCCTAGGAATTAAAAAGAAATCTTAAGTGTTTAATGCTTAAGCCAAATGTTTAATTTTGGACATCCCCATAGAGTCACACTGCAGTGTGGAGGTTGCAGTTAAAAGCCCGGATTCCTTCATCTTCCTGACACTGAAACTACAGTGTAACAAAAACATTTTGAAACTAATGTAGAAATAGTTCTAACTGGAGCATTAACATAATTTACTCCAGTCATGTTCATCAGGATCATTTATGTCTTACACATGTGATGTGTAAATATTCACCCTCCCTATACATATACAAATGGATTTTATGTATTATATATAAAAACACTCCGTTACAAAGTATGATTCATTGGCTTAACAGTTGGTATTTTAGCTTTTCTAATATGTTCAAAAGCAGTTTATACATTTAGGAGTATGATGTATATAATCATTACTGCTTTAAGCAGGTATCATCCCATCTGCATGAGATGACATATTACACGTGCTAAGCTAAGCACTGAAAACTACAGGAACAATACAAAGCTGTGGAAAAACCGTGAGCCAAGTTTTGCCTGGCTGTTTTCTGTGCCACTAGAAACTTTTACTGTATGATTTATAATGATGCACAGTAAAATGTACTTATCAAGACAAAAGAGCTCGAGATGCTACCCATTATCAAGTAATCAGTTCAAATTTTCATTTGATAGGAATGAAAGGCACAAGAAACTCGTAGCACTGTCGGAACAGGCCTAGAGGAGTGCCATGATGGTCAGAGGGCAGGAGGACCTCTCCTGTGAAGACAGACTGAGAGAGCTGTGCTTGTTCAGCCTGGAGAAGAGAAGGCTCTGGAAAGACCTCATTGCAGCCCAGAGAGATGGTGGGTGCTCCATCAGTGGAGGTGTTCAAGACCAGATTGCATGGGGCCCTGGGCAGCCTGAGCTGGTGGTGGCAGCCCTGCCCACAGCAGGGAACTAGAATTGGGTAGGCTTTAAGGTCTTTTTCAGCCCAAGACATTCTGTGATTCTAAGAAAGGCAGCACCTACTGAACACATATTGAATATCACCGGAACCAATGTAAACATATTATATAGAGCATATTTACACAAACATGGAACAGTATAGATTCATGAGCCACTTTACAGAGAAAATGGAAGACTGTATACCCCTTCCCACAGTAAAGCTTGTGCCATGTATAATTCAAGGGGTTTGCAGGTTGATGTTGAGAAATATAAAGTGCCCTGGGTATATTCAACATCTGGGTCCCAGTGTGGCTTTTATGAATCTTCTTACTGATGCCACTCACAAAAAATCTACCCACATGTGGTTTCAGGGACAAAGGAGAGTATACTTCTTCTCTGACACATAACCATGAAGCTACTTTCTTTTCTTCTCATGGGGCCTTTTGCAGAAAACACTTAGGACAGAAAATCGCAAGTCTACTAGGCTTTGAGGTCTATTCTGCTTCAAAGTAAGCAGAATGCTTGGAAAAAGAGATGGTGCCAACCTTCTGTACTAACTGGACCATCCAATCACAGAGAATGCCATGTGTTGGCTCAGGTCAATTTCATTTATCCTGATGGCGTTTGTAGGGTGAAGGGAGCATGCTTGATCATTGGAAATAATACAGCTCATTTAGGACCATCAGAAGACTGAATTCATAATACAGGAATTAAACATTCTGAGATTTTATTCAGCCTTATAACATGAAGTGATTGTCAGATGTAAAAAACCCCAACAAAAAACACACAATGTGTGTCAATGACATACAAGCTACAGCACTGCCAAACTTGAGACCCCCAGTCTGAAACAGGCCATTACAGATGACTGCTGACACCAACCCATTTCAGGGTTGGTTTAGTTTAGTTTAGTTTAGTTTTTTTTTTCCTGTATGCATCCCTGGAAATGATTTTGGCTTAAATTTCCTAAATTCTTCAGCCTGGTACAGACAGGAAAATTTTAGCCACTGTGGATCAAAATCTAGAAACTAAATTGGAAAAGAAATAAAAAAGATATGATAGGAACTTCTGTAGAGCACGAATAACAGAAAGGCAATACCTTACTGATGACAGCCTGATTTGGCTGGCAAAACCAGAGATACTGTATATGCACAAGCCCTTCTTCAGGTCTGAATTAAGATCAGCAGACCAGACTTGTCTATGATTAAACTCCCTCAGGATGCCAAAGGTACCTACTGTCTCCTAACAAGGATATATTTGGGGGGCTGCTTGGCAGTAATTTTGAATATTTAAATTGCCACACACCAATCTGGATGGTACAAGATTGGAAATGCATGACTCAATAATATGCTTTTTCACACTGGAAAAGCAGCCCAATTCATTATTTTATCACATTTACTCAACAATATCCCAGGTCGGTGTCACTTGCTGAAAGCCATGCCTGACCAGCAGTCAGCTTCGCACATACACCCTAGGAAACCATGCAGCTTTGTCCTGAACCTGTCACCCTCTCAAAGCTCTTATAGGGTGCCCTTCTTCACTGGAGAAAGATTTCTCTATCCAGGTTCTGTTGGAAAGTGGTTCTTCGTCAAGTGAATTGATAATGGGTGATCAAAGTCTGGCAGTTGTACCTTATCTATCTGGGATCGTAATTCAGGAACGAAGCTGCCCTTCACTTTGCTCCTCCCCACCATTAAATTACATTCAATCACTGCACAGAGAATGTAGCCCATGCACTAGCAGCCAGATGTTATCATTACAGGCCTTTTCTTATAAACTGATGCTGAAACCCGAGTGGTTGATGAGACTGGCTAAGCAGTTGTACCTTTGACCTGATTGCATTAAACTTGCCCTATCAATTTAAGCTTAGTATAAACACCATTTCCCAGAGTCCCTCATGACTTCAGTAGTGAGAAGAAGCTGACTAAGCCTAAACATTTTTTAACAGCAATCTTGTCTTACAACACCAAGGGGATTTGCCATGTATCTGGGGCTTTATAAAACCATATGAACATGCTGAAAGAATTAAAGTCCTTTAAAAAAGCAAAATTGATGGTGACAGTCCTTTTAGAAAACCAGTTTGTAGAATGTCAGCACAAGAGGAGTTGGAAACAGGATGAAAATAGTTTTCAAAAATGCAACTGATTTGTGTTTATTTCACACAATTGCTTCCAAATACTGAGATTTAGAGTTAAAAGGAGAAATAAAGAAAAAAATCTCTCAAACTTAATTCAGCACCAACTAAAAAGAACCCCAGAGCTCCGTGACTCAAAGCCCTCTCAGATGTATCATTCTTATGAGATTTCCCATAAAGCACAGAGCATCTTTACCAAGCCAATTCAGACCTTTTTCTTTTCTTTTTTTTTTTTAATAAAGCTCTGTCTCTTTCACATGATGCATAATTCAGTTAATCCTATCAAAAGATTCTGTTTAGCAGCACATGAGCTATAGCATATGGTATAGCATATGGCCAACAAACTGGCTAGCCTGAAGAAAGGGGGATATGTTTATAACTATAAGCATAAGAATAAAAGTAGCATCCTGTTTTGGACAGCAGTATTGCCTCCTACAAGAGACCAGTTAGGTACTGCAAATATTGGTAAAACAACTGGAGATAGAGCAGTAAAATCTGGATCTTCACCTTGCTGTGTTGCAGGTCCTCTAGCCCAGAAGCAGAAAAACACACTAGAAGTTAAGCAAAGGAGTATTCCTGCTAATTCTAGCAGGAACAGTCAACACTCTGTGAGACTGAACCTATGACTCAGAAAACAAGGAAAAGTAAAGACATATTCAAGAAAGGCCATCATTTTAGAATAGAAGCTTTGTACTGCCTGCTGGTTATGACCAGCCGCTGGAGCTGTTGCTGGAAGTGCAAATAGAAGGTTTTCCAGAGGGACTTGGACAGGCTAGAGAGGTGGGCCCATGCCAATCACAGGAAGTTCAACAAGGCCAAGTGCAAGGTCCTGCACCTGGGTCAGGGCAATCCCAACCACAGATACAGGCTGGGTGGAGAATGGCTTGAAAGCCGCCCTGGGGAGAAGGATTTGGGAGTGTCTGTTGATGAAAGATTCAACATAAGCCAGCAATGTGTGATTGCAGCCCAGAAAAGCCAACCATATCCTGGGTTGCATCAAGGGAGATGTGTGACAGCAGGTCCAGGGGGGTAAATTGTGACGCCCTAGTTTGCCCTCATGAGACCCCACCTGGAGTACTGCATCCAATTCTGGGGCTCCCAACAGAAGAAGGACACTGAGCTGTTGAAGTGGGTCTGGAGGAAGGCCATGAAGATGATCAAAGTGCTGGAGCACCTCCCCTACAAGGACAGTCTGAGAGAGCTGGGGCTCTTCAGCCTGGAAAAGAGAAGTCTCCAGGGGGACCTTATAGCGGCCTTCCAATATCTGAAGGGGCCTACAGCAAAGCTGGGGAGGGACATTTTATAAGGGTATGTAGTGACAGGACAAGGGGAAATGGTTTTAAACTGGAAAAGGGTAGATTTAGACGAGATTTTAGGAAGCAATTCTTTATTGTGAGGGTGGTGAGACACTGGAACAGGTTGCCCAGTGAGGTTTCAGCTGCCGCTCCCTGGAGGCTTTGAAGGCCAGGCTGGATGGGGCTTTGGGCAGCCTGGTCTAGAGAGAGGTGTCCCTGCCTATAGCAGGGGGACTGGAACTAGATGATCTTACAGGTCCCTTCCAACCAAACCCATTCTATGATTCTATGATTATATGAAAACGCAATGATTTCAGGCTTATGGATATTCATGCAGAACATGACTCAGAGCACTGAAACTTAAAACAAATTAGAAATTCAAAAAAATTACTGACTTATTTGACTGTTTTGAAATCAAACAAAGCAAGAATATGCATGTAAAACAAAAACAAAACAAAACAAGCACAAAATGAAACAAAAAACCCCACAAAATAAAAGCAGCATAACCAGCAATGACAGCTACTTAAATAATTGCAAGACCTAATTTACCTGAGTTACTACCTCGTTTACTGTTAGCAGCAACAGTATCTGACTTTCGTTAAATTAAACAAATGCCAGCATTCCAGTGTGGGAAGAAAATGCGAGTAAGAACAAAAGAAATGTGGTCTATAATTTTAAACAATGCAGAAGAAGTAAGTAATCCAGAACTTAGTACTGAGTTCTACTGTTTTTCAAATTAATGTAGCGTCCTTTTCTGCAAGCAAGTAAAGCACAAGTTTAAATGATGAAAACCATCACCGATGTTAAAAGAAGACTTGCACAAATAGCTTGCCTTACAGAAAGCATCTCTGTTTGTTTCATTCCGTTTGGGATCGCATGAGACAGAACAGACCCAGTGACCCTGACTATAAATATCCATCCAGAGAGAGTGGGAAAAAAAGGAAAAAAGTATCAGCTCTTTCATCCAAACTTTCTAATGCTGATTTACCTAACCATGCCCCATCACTATAAAAGATACTTCTGTCTCATAGCCTGGAGCATGATGTGGAAGTATTCCCACCACATTTGCTATGAAGAGTGAACTAGCTGTGACATGGTAAGGCACAACATAGGCTAATTTACCCTTCCAAAGGCAATGGTAACAGCTGAGCTGGAGATGATGAGGTACAGCGGAGTAATAGTGATGTGTATGAAGGGGAAAGAATGACTGGTCAAAAAGGGAAAGTCCCATGGGATGCTATGGGGTTACTGATTGGGACTGTTGTAAGAATTATTATAGGTATTCTCTATAATGTAAAAAATGCTACAAACAAGCTGCATAAATTTGGTAATAGGTTAAATTTGAACAATAGTAGAGAGATGTCGCAGGTCAATAGAAAGAAAAGACTGGCTCAGTATGAAGGCATTATACCAGGAAAATGAGAATAAAGGAGGAAAAAGCATGAGAAAGCACACTGAAAGTACACTGAAAGAATCTGCACACTGAAAGTCACTTCATAGTTTCTTCTCACTGGTGACAGGTGACAGGACAAGGGGAAATGGCCTCAAGTTGTGCCAGGGTAAGTTTAGGTTGGATATCAGGAAAAACTTCTTTACAGAAAGGGTTGTTAAGCACTGGAATGGGCTCCCCAGGGAGGTGGTTGAGTCACCATCCCTGGATGTATTTAAAACATTGGATGTGGTGTTCAGGGACATGATTTAGTGGAGGGTTGTTAGGGTAGGATGGTTAGGTAGTGGTTAGACTTGGTGATCTTTAAGGTCTTTTCCAACCTGAGAATTCTATGAGATAATTTACGTTGAGACTAGAAACCAATGGTTTGCTATGTTTTGAAATAACTGGTGTAAATAGAAACCTGGAGGTGCCAGTTCATCATGGGTGACTGTGAATCATAAGTGTGATGCAACGATAAAGAGAAACATGCATAGTATGCATAGCACGATGTGTTTCCAGCCAAAGTAGGGAAGCATTGCTGTTGGTAGTGTGAGACCACTGATACATCTGCTACTTCAAATACTGCGCATCCTCTTGGCAGTGCTGTTAAAACAAACAAACAAACAAAACCAACTGGAATTTGAGCAGATACAGAGAAAACTTACAGAGATGGTCAAGGGGGTGTGTTCTCATAAGAACACAGGGAAGAATTTTGTTTGTTTAATCAACTGTACTGAAACATGAGAGGCAATATGACTGCATGTTATGCAGTCACTTGGGAGAAGTTATAGCACCACCAAAGGAAAGAACTATTTAAGTGAAGGTCAATGGAATAAGAGCAGATTAACTTAAGCTTGCAAAAATGCCAGTATGCTGGGATCCTAGAAGAAATTTCTTAACTATAAGATCAGGTATGTTCTGAATGGCTACGGGCTTGGATTAGCTGGGGTTAAACATCTTTGTGACTTTCAATGTGCAATTAATGAAAAGGGTTTTGTGGTGTGATACTTGCATCAGTATCCCTTCCAACTTTGACTTGCTGTTAACAACATGAGCGTTGGCATCTGGTAATGCTCTTATTCCTCTTAATGATTTAATATCTTCAATTTATATCATACTTTTTATCCCAAAGGATTCCAGAGCACGTAAAAAACTGCAATTGATATGCACTCCGTGAAGAGAGGGCTTCATTCACTGCAGAAATGGAGCTGCAGCACAGGTGAGAGGCAGCAGCTGTTTAGAGTGTGGTTATACTCAAACTATAAAGAAGTGTTTACATTTTCTAATGGAGAAGAGCAAAGTGGTCTTTGGGGGAAGAAAGTATTTTTGCTGAAAAAAATATAAGCATGCTGTATTTCCTATCTTCTCTGGGCAAGAGTTCTGATGTTGATGTCACGGAAGGATTGAAGTGAAGCAATCTTAGCAGAATGATGGCAAAAATGTTTCCCCCGTTCATGGTTCTCCACTTCTGAAAATAATTTTTTATGTGTGCAAACCCATTGCTACACTCTTATTTTAGGAACTTTTCTGACTTCTTCAGAGAATATTATCTCAAGAGATTCATTAGGGCATGATCAAATGAATCCCCATACATGAAGAGGATAGTGAAGTCCATTTGGTTTGTGGGACAGTGGCGGGCTACCTTCCCTGCCACAGAGTAGTTTGACTCATGAAAAAAAACCCAACATTGGAAAAGACCCTTGCAGCCACATACAAAGGCTTGGCTAGCTGTCAAATCTAAGCCTTCAAAAATTGCAAGCCTGTATTATGAGCAGATCAAGGCTGTGCTCCCTCTCCCTTGACTCTGGGATTGTTTTGAATTGTCTGTACTGATAAAAACTGAGAAATCTCTCTGTTTTCTCTCTTTTTCTCTCAATGATACCATGACATATAATCAGATTCTGGGTAAAATATAGGCACCACTCAAAGAACTGGCATAGGTGGCTATCTTTCACCAATAGTAAGTGAAAAGAAGGGTGTGAGTTTATAAGAACAGTAGTGTAAGAGTTAAAACTTAGCCCCACTAGATTCAGTTTGGCTTTGGAAAAGAGTCGGGATAGAACACTGGTCATCCTGTTATCAGATATAAGTGAAAAAAGAAGGTAATTATTATAGTCAAGTCAGTTATCCATAAGAAGAAAACCCAGTGCTATTGTGATTCTTTACAGCTATAAAACAGAAGTAGCACCTAGAAAGTGAAGACAGAGGACTGCTGTCACTGGTAACATCTGAAGCACCAGGCAAGTTACTAGTTATAGTAGGCTCCAAGTCAACTGTTTGGGAGGCTGCAAAATGAGCAGGAAAAACAACAAAAAAGAAAAACTGTTCTCGATTTTACACTAAAAGTTCAGCAAACTTGAACATTTCAGAACAATCTGAAATTGTGATAAGAAGGTTCCAATGCCATGCAAAACTTGGAAATAGCTTTCTGAAGAATAAACCAAATAAGGAAGTTTCCTTTTTAATTGGAAGGAATGAAAGATTGTCTACAGAGCAGCAAAAAACAGTCACAGTAATATAAAATAGTCATTTTATCTGCATCTCTTCCACCGTTTTCCTCCTTTTTTTTTTTCCCCTTTTATTTTCTTTTCTCCTTTATTCTGCATTCCACAGCTCCAAATAAAGAAGTCATCTGCAGGCCACACACTGCCTCAGGTGTTACTTAAGCAGTTTTCAAAAATGCATCTCCATACGGCCACGCACACCCAACCCGCGTAGGCTGCATTTCCACCACTTGTCATTTGAACCCAGCCCTGCTCCTCTGTCTCCCTTTCCCTCTCCTCTTCCACTTCCTCCTCTCTCCCTCCCAAGGCAGACTGTGGGGGGGGGGGCTCAGGGAAACTGTAGACAAACACTCATTTCCATGAGGCTCTCCTTCCAATGAATGCACGCTTCTGAGATGACCGCAGGCCATAGGCTCACCCTAAGTATCTGACATGGGCTTTTTTGTCAGCAATAGCAGTTGATGTGATACTTGTAAGGACAGTACAAACTAGTGTGTCACTCAGCAGATTACTGAGGAACTCTGGAAGGAAAGCGCTTGTGTCAGGCTGCTGGTGTTCTCTTATTTTTGGAATGCACAGAGATGACACAGATGACATATTCAGGAGTAAATAAAGGAAAAAAAAGGCAGCTCGCAGGAGGTTGCATACCCACCCATGCCTCCTTTACCCGTTCCTCCCAGGGTACTGGGAGAAAAGTTCCCTCCCATAGCCACATTGGTAGTGCCCTGCATCAGAAACATCCCTCCTGCCCCCTGGCCCCTTTTTGTACAGGCCTAGATGGAGCAGAACAATGGGACCCACACGTGTCTCTGTCCCAGGGCCCCTGGCAACCCCCTCGGGGTGGTATTTCTCCACAAGGCTTCCTCTGCTGCCAGATGAAAACTGAGGCATGTTTAGAAAGCTGCAGCTCTCTGGCATTTTACAGCCAGGACTCAAAATAAAGCAAGACTTTGGCAGCTTTGCCAGGTGCATGTATTCTGCCATCCTGGTGAAAGTTCACCCAAGCTGGGCCAACTAATGTGCCTTCATTAAAAAGAAATGCATTGGTCTGCACATGGCCAGCAGAGTCCAGTAGGGCCTGATAGCTTCAATTTCGGGATATTCCAACATCTTATAGGCATTCGGTATTGGCTGGGCAATCAAACCAGGCCAAATTAACTTGCTGCTATGCCTGCATTGCCTAGCTTATAAATAAATAATGGTCTTTTAACTTGAGTGTGGTTTCTATTCTATTTTTCTGTCTTAGTGCATAATGCTGTGTGCATAGACAGATTGTCAGGCAGTTCATTTCCATTTTGTCAAATGGGAGATTCCTGTATGCTCCGATCACATTGAAAATAATCCATATACAAGAATGATCCTGTACACAATTCAGTTTGTAGGTTTGCAGTATAACTGGATGGCAAGGGGAAAACAGGAAGTCAGTGATTTTGCCTGAAGGGGGAAGAGAAAAATAAAGGGAAAACAGACAGATGAGCCTTAGGTACATTAATTTTAAAACACGAAAAAGAAAAGTTATTCTAAACCATCTATTACACAAGTGTTCAAATACTACTTAGAAGACAGTATTTTAGAATTCAAAAAATGAAATAACCTGGATCTAATTTTAAACAAGTTTTGCATGGCGTAACACCACTGATGTCAGCAGAATAATTTCCAAGCTATAAATTTGTTAACATAATGTTAGTTCAAGGTTGCAGTACAGTAGATGAGAATCGCTTTGAAAGTACAGTAAGAGATGGAAGACTACAGGCTAATGTTGAATAATCTGCTAGGAGATGATTTGCTTTCTGCCTACACACCCAAGCTACATATTAATTAATGCTACCGCAGAGACTGCCATTTCCTGAGGCATAAAGCAAAATAATAACATTCTGACACTAAGAATAATTAATATTTTCTCTTATGAATATTGTTCAAATAAAAGGATGCTGCATTTTAATATGCATGTTTACCAAGACTGTACAAAAAACAAAACTCTTATTTCACTTGCTGCTCTTTTGCCAAATGCAGATAATGATTAGTAAATACCTTCAAGCTGATGAACAAAGATTGGGGTTACATCTTTAAAAAGCAATAGCAACCTCCTCAGAAGTTTAATCTGTCTGTAGTTCAGAATCCAAAGTAAACAGCTTGGACACCTATCACAAACAAGGCATACTGGCACTTTCAGCCAACAAGAGCTGATGAAATAGTCTTTAACAGGCTGGTTTTGTTTTCTCAGGTAGACGCACACATATGTGCAGCCCCAGTAGTTAAATACACAGCATTAGCCTGGCCATGGTAGGGTCAGGAAGCATTTCTGTACTGTACGCATCAACCGAGCAGGTGCTTCACAGGATGCTTCACTCCTTCAGGGAACCACTGAACACATACATATCCCATATAAAACCTTTGCAGCAATACTGAACACTGAGAAAACTCCTGTAAGTCAAGCTCGACCACAATCTGCTGCTCAGCTCCAGGGCCATGAGGTGAAGACTGAGCATGGGACAAATAGTAGGTCACAGAAACCAAATTAAGAATGGAAAGTGGAACAGAAGCTCAAAGCTTGGTCGTTACGAATGTAAATGAGGGCTGCATTTATTATTTAGGAACAAGGAAGGAGGTGGAAGGACTGCATCTGCATCAGTACAACAACAAGCAGAACTGGGTACAGTGGAGTGACCTTGCAGGGTAAAACATGCGTGGCAGCATGGAGCAAAGGGAGTGCTAGTAGTCGAGTGCTCCCAGAAATAATGCAGGAATTAAAAACATAGAGCAGTTCTTTGTTTATGCAAAGTGAGAGGGAAAACCAAAAGAACAAATATCTGACACTGATGCCATGGAAGTTAACAGTAACCTCCAGAATTGCATGTCAAGCTGAATTGAAGAATTATTCTCATATGACAAAATAATGTAATAGTTTTCATACGATGATTAGGACATTTAAAATAAAAGAGTTGTTGTCACAACAGTGAATTTAACTGTAGCACTTAGAGAAAATCAGAGGACCTCTAATTGAAGGACATCTTGTGAAGAACAGAAACTGGCATACCTGACATGCCAGTAGTGTTACAGAGGTCAGGATGCTGGAATATGATGGAAGACATTGGAGAAGACATTGCCTGCAAAAAAAAAATCTTCAGAACTTAAAAACCTAAGAAGAAGAACTAAATAATAAAGGACTATGAGAAAAAATATTGCTCTCACAGGAGATTTTTTTTCAAGAAGACAATGTTGTTCGTTTTTTTTTTTTTGCTCGATAGAGGTACATTAGATCTTAAGGAATGAAAAGTAAAGGGAGCCTCAAGTAGTAATGGATAAAAGTGATGTATAATGACATGTAGTACAAAGGCACGGAGATGCTACAAATTGGAGAGAAGGCAGAAAGCAATGGCAGCATTTCATTTACACCCACTGCTACCACAAGTGGTAATTGAAATAAACAAACAAACAAACCCCTGTTCAGTTATTCAGGCCAGATAATTTAGAGTTGTTTGTTTGTGGCAGATCTCTTGTTGATAGAGCTGAAATCATGCCAGTTAAAGGTTAAATCCTGCCTGCTAGACATAGCTTGGGGTATGGGGCATCATGTTACACGTCCCAGAGGAAACTTAGGCCTCCCAACGCCCCTCAGAAATCCCATGGCTAATTAATCCATACTGCTGTGCTCTTCTGCTGAATTCATGCTGTAACCCATGCTTCAAAAATACCACAAACTCATGTCTTTCTGAAGCCTCACAATCTTATGCTTCCTGCAGTACAGAGATTGCAGTTTATCCTAGCACTGAGCACTGAGACGGTTAAAATCCATTTATTTTTTGCATTCCCTCAATTGTATTTTAGTGTGGCTTGAAGTTACTATTCTGGCTTACTTTCTCTCTGCCTCATTTCTTCTACATATAACAGTATACTCCATAGGCTTCACGCTGAGCAAAATAAAGCCAGGATTATATTCAGTACTGTCTTTGACTGCAGGACCACGCTCTGCCTTATCCGCCAAATCAAATTTCTACTTTGTAATTTCCCATTTCTCGTTACAGACTTCTGATGCATATCTTCTTTTTGCACTGTGAGACATGGCTGGGCGAATAAATCTCAGCTTTCTTTCAAATTGCTAAAAATAGCAAAGAATGTTTAGCAGGGTCACCCCATTCTGGTGACTATTTCATCCAAGAAACCCCCTTGAAGACAAAGGGACAACTCCTTCATGTTCTCAATGGACTCGTTAGTGGGTGTGATTCAGCATTTCTCCGTTCTGTCCTTGTGTCAGTATAATTAAGACACTGGTGATAATGTCAAGAAATAGCTGAAGAGCTTAATGCAAAGGTGAGTCAGCTCCCAAAACGCTACAAAATGTAAAAGGGCCATTTCATAGCAGGATGATGAGGGGTTGGAACTCGCTTATCAGAAAATATGTGCTTCAAAGCCATTCTTGCTCATTTTGGAATTGCCATTACAAAATCAGCATAGGTTCTATTGTTAGTCAGATCATAATTGGGCAGGAAACATGCCAATGCAAACTTGCTGAAAAATATTTCATATTTGCTCTTGAACAATGAATTGGTCTTCCAGAGTGAAAAAAAAACCAACAAGACTGACAATGGACTACATTGTTCTTTGATTTCAGCATGGACAAATCACAGGTGTATTACGTAAATAACTGTCAAACTGACAATTAATATCAATTACTCTTTAATCTGACATATTACATTGGGCGCAGCGAATGCAAAATCTGTTCAGAATAGATCGTAGATATGTACCCTTCAATTAGACATGGAGGAGGAGGAAATTCTATTCTCTGGGAAAGCAGAGCATTTAACTCCCAAACTGTTAAACATTCTCTGTGGATGAAACTCACCCTTTTGAAAGGAACCTGTCCAAACCTCTTCTGAGTCCTATTGATTTCAAAAGCATAAGTGGCATTTAAGTATCCAGAAGGACTTGTTCGTCTTCTTTCTACACTATGCACACTCAAGTGCACACAGTATTTATCAGCATCTTTCCCCGACACAAAAAGGTAAGAGTAGAGGAAACAAAAGAGGGAGATGTCTCTGGATCTGACCTCCTGAAATAATCCCTTTGGAGTCAGAAAGTGAGAGAACACTCACAAAACTATGCAGTAGATAGACACAGGCACTTTCATGGCATCTCTCAGCACTGGGACCTAACTGGACTGGAAGAACATACAACTCTTTGCCTATGCAAAGAAGACCTACAGGCACTAGCTTCCTCAGGCTAAGTATGTATATGGTGTGTGTACCTCTGCAATCTTTTTTCAGGCTCTATGACACTGACTTAAATTAAATTGACTTAAATCAAAACAGCAATATGACAGCGTCTCCTTGAAAAGAGAAACTGCAAAAAACATCACCAGCATTATCCCAACAGATTATCTTGGGATAAGTTAGAGGTAAAACAGTGTAGATAGAGTCTTAGCAAGATTTTCAAGCAACACATAAACACTGTCATGACAAAATCTCAAAACCTCAAAAGAAAGCAGGCATGGCTATGACATTCTGTGGCATACAAAGAATATGTGAATGAAGCAAAAAGCACATCACTTGCTCTTCTGAAGTAAACACCTTATCTGTGTCATAGTATTTCTACTGTTACATAGATTTCCTTCATATATGCTGCAACTGAACTGAATTTAATTGAATTTACTTGTCATCTTATTTATTGTCTCATGTATTGACTCAAAAATAGGATACTGTCTTAATTCCATTCATAATTCCATCTTAATTAACTATTTGTATGCCTCGTGAAGCTTTTCCTATTTGTTGACTTTTCAGAGAGATGGCTGAAAGAAAATGCCTACATAACTTCTCATTAGTTATGAAATATGCAGTTAGAATTCTCCCTCTTGCCAGCGGCCAACACAAACTAAAAATCTCATTGATATGACATATCACCAGCCATGTCTCCAATTCATATGGACTTTCTAAATGCAAATATTCATCAAGATACCCTGAAGTCAGCAGATACACTCTGAGACTTAAAAACAAACAAACAAACAAAAAAACAAAAAAGAAGGAAAAAATGAATGTGATTACCTGCAATTAATTGGTGGTATCTATTAGATAGAAACTAGATTAAAAAGAAAGAAAAAAAAAAGAATTAAAACAAGGACTTCATGCTTGAACAAGAAAGCCCCTGTTATTCAGGAACATAGGACCCATTTTCAGTTTTGAGTTTCCACAACTAAGGCCAAGTTTTAATTCCCTCGCTTGTGCAATGAAGTACCGTTGACTTTGGTGACCTCCTCATGTGAAGGAAGTAAAGAATTTAATAATTCCCATGGATGTCTCTGGAGAAGTTCAACTTATGCCATGGATAACTCAGACAATCATTGTTCTGACGGGGATTATGTTAACATTATTATCTCAAGACTCGTTGTTCCCCTGTATTAGGTACACAAAGGCTTTCTTTTAACATTATAGTAAGCCATCCACCACTGTCATGTGCCAATGAATCTTTGATGAAACATTCAGGAACAAGAAAATCCCTCTCCCTTCTTCTACTTGGCATTCTAACTTCATTGCTAACTTTCATTATGGTAGTACACCTACTGAGATATTAATCTTTCTGCCTTTTAGGTTGTAAAGCACAGGAATATTCATGCAACTGCCAAGGGAATATGCCTACACCCACGCAATATCAGTCGCACTGGGGTAATTCTTGGTACCACCTTTTGGAGACATCCGTACTGCAGCATTTGAAAAGCAGTGGGATCAGCTTTTCATTTCATTTTGTGCTTTCACAAAGCATCTCAAGTTGCTGCCCTGACATGTTTGAGTAAAGCAGGAGGCCTCCTGCCAGTAAGCTACCCTGAGGTATGCAGCGCCCGCCGCTCCCAGCTCTGGGGCCGCAGGAACACAGGCGGATAGCCGGCTGCTGCCAGCGCTGTGCACACCTCCCAGAGCGTAAGGATCAGTGTGTGTGCAGGGAAGGAGAAACCAGCCATCGTTTGCTTCTGCAATAAATTCATACATACACAAACATGGAAGAAGTGGAAAAAGAGAAGAGACTTTAATATGAACGGGCACACCTTGAGAGTCCCTTCTAAATAAAAATCCCACCCAAATCAGCGCTGAGTAACCGAGCATATATTTGCATAAATAAGAGCAGTTCTGTTTAGTTACATGGTCCCAGACCTAGTCACACCAAAGCTAACGGCTGAGAGTAGTAGCAACTATGTCAGCAGCATTCCTGAAAGTAAGTGAATGTAATTTTCCAATATTGTGGTTGTGCTATAATCAGTCAGACTTATATGAAAGCTAAGGCACACATACTTCATAGTACTTAGATGTTACGTGAAGTTACGTGATACTGAACTATGAAAATAGTCTCACGGAAACAAAACTCAAAGTTATGCTACATTTACTAGAGTGATATGAGGCATCATATACATCTATTTTTATTATGTAGTTCCACAGCCAAAAAGTAACCTGAGGAGGATTCATACCACACAGTTCAAAAGAAATATGAGCACAAGTCTAGGTAATATCCACCTTTCTAGTCAATGAAGAACTGAAATTCTGTGATTCCCAGAGGTTTTTGAGCTTTGCTTGCAGTCTGAAGGTCCAAAGCAAATTACATTCCCAGGAAGCACCCACAACAAAGACCAGGCAGCCTGGCCTGATGCCATTCAATCACAGTTTCAGATATATGGCAATGTCATGACTGTGGCGGAGTATGTCATACACTAGCTCTCAAGGGTATCACAGAGAGAAGAGGGGGCAGTTCTGTCACAAGAAGAAAAGAGGGGATTTGACAAGTTTGGGGAGGAGAGGAAAATGATTCTTCAGGGCAAAAGAGATCATGGACCACCTACCATCAATTCATCAGAAACACAGCCAGCTCCTCCAGCCAACATTATACTACATGGGCACAGTCAGTTGTTACAGTGGTATTGGTACATAATGCAGGAGCATGAGCAATACAGTGCTCCTGACAGGCTTTGTAATGTGTCCATAGGCTGCTCTATCAGGCATGAACTGGACTTCATAGTTGCTCACCAAAAATATCAACAGCCCAGCATGGTTGATCTTTTATGCACATTTCCATTAGATATAGCATACACATCAACTGGGTTATTTTACCACTGTTTCTTGACTTTTTTCAAGTCGTTGCTCTACAATCCACTCAATAACTTCATTACTGGCTTTCCCAGTCAACTGAGGGAAAAATGCAAGAACTGCCCTTCCATGTTTTCTTTAGGAGATGGTCCTGTTTAACTCAGGATTCACTTAGAGCTGTCGGTGCTGCTTCTGCAGAGACCTGCTGCACGTAAAATAGCAGGCAAAGTGGTCATTATATCAGAAACGTCTTTCCCTTTGAGCTGCTTGTTCCTCTTAAGAACTTCATATTTTGATGTACTGAAACTTAGCATCCAATGCTAGGACTTCTGATAATCTTTTAGTTGCCATAAACTAACAAATCACTGTATAATTTCTGACTGCATGAGTATATCAGGACATGATCCAAAATGTTAGATTTGCAATAGTTCATGGATTACCATCCACCAAGCTGAGAAGTGGTTCCCCGTTCTGTTCACGATCTTAGCCAACATCAATTCCTAGCTGAGATATTTTCGTATATACCACTTCCACATTCTAATAAATAAATGAAAGAAAACCTGGCTAAAGTTGTTATAATTAAGTTCCACCTCAACACATTTAAAGCATACTAGTGGGTAATCTTCAGCTACTTAACTGGCACCACCAGTTCGAACTGTCACCAATTGTGTAGTTTAGCATGCATATCCCATATCCCTCCAAAGCTTTTACCCTTTTACTAGTTATTATTTGAGAGGAATGTGATACATAAATTTAAACATGTCAGACACAGTGTTCAACACTTCTAATGATCTATTACCCTCATATTATTGAAGTCCCTGAGGAAGTTTGGCAGACGTCATTCAATCATCAAGCTATCATTACTATGTTCTAGCTTTAATCTAAAGTGCCTAAGAGCTTTGTGCTTCTTAATTCATATCCTATCACTTTAAGGGGAAAAATAATGAAAGGTGGGGAGGAATGAGTAGAAATACATAGTTCACCTTAGCTGGCCTACAGTTTGTCATGTTTGTAGAATAGATTTTGGTTTTCCAAAATAGATTACTTGCTCTCATGATAGCTATAAATGTATTTCCCCTAAAGTTTCAGAGATATCTGAGTAGTTTACTTAATATACATCTGGATCATATTATAGAAAAAGTAACAGACTACAGTAACACAAAACACTTCAGAAAACAAGAGCTGTTGATTCAACTCTTCCTACTGGAGGAAAAGAAGCACAAAGATAATAGCTTGTTCACAAATGCATTATTCTTCATGACTCTGCCTAACAGTATCACTGCATTATTAGTACCTCAGTTTCTGATTATCACTCCCTGGCAATTCAGAAGCGTAATTGATTAAACAGCAGTATGGTTTTATGATTACCTCACTGTTTGGGTAACTTGCTGCATCTGCTGAAGACAAGATTCAGGCTATTTATTGTGGGCAACAATAACTCAAAGAGTGATTAGGATGTTGATCCACAGAACAGCCTACACTCTTCCTCATGATAGTATCCTTCCTATTCTAAGGCTTATATCATGCTTTTTCTCTGTCCTACGCAAACTAGTAACCTCTTTCTTTAAAGTTTGTTTCTAAATTTCCAATCATTTTTGTTGTCTTTCCCCGATTCAATCAGTGCAGGTCCTCTTGCAGTGTGGTACACAAAACCAGACACCATCTTCTTGTTGGATGCCTTGCTAGCACTAAGTGAAAGGATTACTTAAGGATTACTTCACAAGTTTCAGACACGGCGTTCCCATTCATCATATCCACAGAATCACAGAATAGTAGGGGTTGGAAGGGACCTCTAGAGATCATCGAGTCTAACCCCCCTGCCAAAGCAGGGTCCCTACACCAGGTCGCACAGGTAGGTGTCCAGGCAGGTCTTGGATATCTCCAGAGAAGGAGATTCCACAACCCTCCTGGGCAGCCTGTTCCGGTGCTCCATCGAGTAGAAGGCCTGTTTTTCCAAAACTGCAACAAAACTGGCACATTTTTAGATGGCAGTCCTGTATGATGTCCCTAAACTCTTTTATGGAAAATGGCTTTTTCACTTATTTTTAATCTTATTCTGATCTACTAGGTTTCTCCTTCTTAAGTATAGTACTCTGCATGTGTTCTCATTCAGTCATACCTTATTCATGTCAGACTATTTGTGCATTGGTGAAGATCACTTTGAACTCTGAGCCTTTCCTCCCAACTCGGTATCAGTTGGCTTTCTTGTCTTGAGTATTAAGCTAATCCTATCTAACACTCTTCAGATTCTACAAATATTGCCAGTCCTATCACCCTTAAAATACTGAAAAGGCTTCTGTAAAACCCCGTCTGAAACTTGTCTTAGGTTGAAACTCTGTACAAAGGCAGAGTATTGCTTAAATATTTCTTTGTACAGATTTTCTTTAAGATAAAACAACCTCTTCAGCAAATCCTCTCTAAACCTACACCCTCACCTAATCACAAATGAGTCAGGTTGCCAGTTAGTCAACCAAATAACAGATTCTGGCGAAAAGAGAAGGATTTATTTTTTCTGGATGGAGAACATTCCTATGCAGGGTAGAAAGCTAAGTCAACAGAACAGTACAAAAGCTCAGCTCTTGCCCACAACTATCCTTTAAATACAGACAATTGACAGTGGGGTGTGATTCTCAGGAACGGCCCAGTGGTTTTGGCTCCTCTCCGAGCCCAAGGAGGTACAAACAGTGCTCATGCACCCTGTCTTCCAGAACACTGTACGCACAGGCAGTGCTTCACAGATCCTCCTTTACCACCATCACTTCCTTTCAAACAACTGTCTTAGTCTGATCTCCTAACAAGTAAAAGTGAGCGGATTTGAGGCACATAGACTATTGACCCCAAAATAATGTGCTTAGAGTTTAAGACCTCTTCCCATGCTCACTGGATGTAATGGTAGTGCTCCCACTGATCTGAGAGGGAAGTTCACAGGGCCTTGTAAAGTTAGCTTTGATTTTTAAATTTCATTCTAAACAGAAAGTGTACGGCTGGCAATGTGTTAAAGACCAGCTCTAACTCCACCTGCAGCAATTAGAAAGGGCATGCTGCAAGGGAAGGGAAGCAAAATCCAAGTGCAAGCTGCTTTCCAGCAGCAAACTATACAAGTCACGAGAGTCCTTGGGGGTCTAATGGTTTCCAGTACTTTATATAGTGATTTAATTAATTGGAAAGTAAAGGAAATGAAGAGCTGTTATTTGAATTGCTGAAAAACAACCCAAAACCTCCAAACAAAAGTAAAAAAGAATTTAAGATAATGGATTGTGTGTTTTTTTCTCTTTAAGTTGATGAGCCTGAGTAAGGCAGAGCCTTAAGTCTGCTTTTGATATTCAGGCCCTTCAAGTTGTTTATTTATTTATTTATTTATTTTAATGATAAAATACAGCATTTGGATTTTGAAACCAATTAGAATGTATTACAGCATTAGATTATTGGGAGCTGAAACCTACCTAGGACCACAGAGAATTAATTCACAGAGTGTAATTTTACCGTAATTTACGTTTGACTGCAATACTTCCTATATGTCCCTTCATATGACATGTTACTTTTGTCTGCTTTCATAACAGAAGTTCCTTTGGATGAAGACATTCTTTACTTTTGCCTTATGCGGTGCCAAATACATTGCCAGTACTTAAAATAAATAGCAGCAATACAAGCTCATTATCATGCAATTTAAGCCCTGGCAATCTATACTTGATCCAGGAAAGCCAGTTTTTTTCTGACACTATCTGTGCTATCTGGGGAGGGACTGTGCTAATACCTTCCATGTGTGTTAAAACAGCTTTTGCTAAGAAGGTTTTCATGCTGGCTCTGACTCTCATTTCACATAGCCCTTTCCACACTGATGTAACCGTTGTCTTCATTACAGTTGCACTTCATACAGGGCCTACTCCAAGCAACTCTCCATGAGGAAGAGAAGAAAATATGAACTGTTGTTTCTTGGGCCAATGCATACAAACCTTGCATGACTTTACTTTTTATATATTTTAATAACAGGCATCGCAGTTTTGCGATCACTTTCCAAACACCAGCTCCCTATTTCACTTGGGGCCAGAAGGGATTTATCTTTTATTCTTTTACTATTCCACCTCCCATCCAATACATAGGCCATTTAGGCAAGATTTGTCTTTGTGGTATTTATTTTAAATAACCGGAAATGGGTCTGTGCTGTTTAGAGTGTGCTTGGAGCACAGTCTTGTTTACAACAAAACAGGCTTCACAGTGCTTTGCATGCCCTGCAGCCACAGATTCCTTGTCCAGCAGATCACAGAAAGGACCCCCATCATCAAGCTACACACACACCCATATGCCACAGGACTCCAGGTATTCTAAGTGAAAAGCAGAGGCAATGAAAAGAGATTCAAATACAGTGATCTGGCAAGCCAGAAGAAATTTGTTTCATGCATCTCTTGTTATACTCGCATATGCCTACAGAAATAACATATACAGACGTGCACCTACAGACCAATGTTCTTTCTGTATGCAAACAGATATGGATGACTAATACAAACAGATTTCCAACTCTGCACTCTGAAATGGTCTATATTACCTTGTGGAGTGACAATTTATTATTTACTAGTGATATAAAATGATACGTGCTCACAAAGAAAGCTTCTCCTGGAGTCAGATGCATGCATTACATCACTCGTGGCCACATGTGAATGTTATTTGTGTATGTACTCTGAAACAAAATAAGGGGGGTAGACAAAGAGATATTCCTCCCACACCCTGCATGCCAGAATCTCGTTTCCTATCCTCAGCTGGTGCTCAAGAGTCTGACTCCAGCAATAACAGTCTCCCACTGAGATTAAAGCTCTGGCAAACACAGCTTATCTTGGTTAATGTATACTTAAGTTTTGTGTGTATTATACATACATATATTTACATATATAGGCACACACACATATGTATATATTTATAGCTATCTCTCTCTACTGATACGTGTATTGTGTTTATGCACTTTTATAAATATGATATGTAAGAAATCTTCTGCGGAGAGGAAATAGTCCCCGGGTGGGAATATCCTAGGAAATTTGAGTCCAAGTCGATATGAAACTGGACTTCAGCAGCAGCCCCCTGCCTCCTCTGCAGCTAGAGGGACACAAATACTGCCCAAAATCCCTGGCTCCCTCCCACAGAGGATGCTGGGCTCAGCTCCTCTTGCAGTGCTATGTCTCCCACCTGGCTGATCCTGGCCCCTCTTGCTAGTACTGTTCGTTCCTCCACCTTGTGTGAACTGTACTGTACTGTGAGCCCAAAAAACTCACAGCAGCCAAAGCAACAGAGCACATTTTTGTGAGGTGATCAATCAGCCATGTCTGAAGCATGTAGGAAAGACCCTGAAAATGTTACAGGTTGACTCTTTTGTTCAGCATTTCTTGAGGCATTGCAATATTTACCATATTCCCCCATGGGAACAATCATGGTGGTGAATGTGGTTCCCAAGACGATCTGTTTTAAGTTTAAATTCGTCTGGGCAGACACATTTAGAAAGGGAAAAGAAAAAAGAAAGGGATCCAAATGTTGTGGATCATAAACAAGCACTTTTGTGGGCTGAGAGCAGTAGAAGGGTTAGTGGGATGCTATCGGCTCTTACCTATACTCTTACTGTAAAGCAATAATAAGCCTCCCAGGAAAAAAAAAAAAGCATAAAATGCCCTTGCTAGGAAATGAAAACTCATTAGCAGGGTGACCATTCACAAATAAATGCACATTTGCAATCACATATGTATAGTTGCCTGCCAGCCGTGAAGGGTTTATACTTCAGATTTGTGTGACATCTGTTGATTACCAGGGCAAATTAGTTTCACCTGAAAACTAAATGGATCCACACAATGCAAGCATGCTGGTGCTTAGAAGACAGAAACAAACCAGAAGCCTTCCTACAAGGGAAATGCTAAAACTGCCAATTCTTACTATTGCATCATTTTGGCACAGAAAAAGGGAAGGACGGGATGTACATAAACAAAAGCTGTTATTTTAAATCTACCAAAAAACTCATGTGTAAATATATAACAGTGAGTCAGAAAAGTGAGAAGTAGGTGGAGTTTGATCATGTCCTGTTTTAGGTGGATTCAAATGACATGGAAGTAGGGAAGCGAAGCCTGCAAGTGCCTGAAATTCCAGGACTGAGTTGCAGACACATAAAGAATAGAGCCAAAGAAACCATGCAAGCAAACCTGGAAAGAGAAGCATCATAGAGCAAGAGTAATTCTCTGCTAGGATCAGCAAATGCACAAAAATTGTTAAGGAAAAAAAAAAAAGGAATTACTGTGGAAAGGTACTGATAAAAGAATGAAGGGCTTACACTGAACAACTGTTGTTTAAAATCATCAATGCAAGTCGTTAAAACAGCTGAGGTTCCTCTGGCTTTGCAATGTCAATAGGATTGTCTGGGGGTAAATTGCACATGAAGCACTTTTATGGAGCAAAACCATCAGTTTTTTTTTGTTTTTTTTTTTTTACCTAAATATGCATAATAATTTCAGTAGGAGGCAGACACATAAGTGGAGAGTATATACAATGAACAACATGAAATGCACTGGTATAAAACAACAAAAGCAGCGGAGGGGTACCCCAAGTCCAAGGCCAAATCTATCAATCTCTTGAAGCAGCTTCCCCTCAAGCATCTGGTCACCGTGCTTCCAGTTTCCTTAGAGGTAGCCTTAAGTCCAGCTGCTAAGCAAACACTGCTCCACTCAAACACCCCTACCATAATGGCATGTTCACTTCAGTAGATGTGTGCTCGCTTAAGCACAGACCAAAGGCAGTTGTTGCACATGGGAATTAAACCTGCGTTTTCACACTGATCCTCACTGCCCATGAAAATCTGTGATTCCCAAACCTCCTGCTCCTTACTATTCTCCACAGAAGTTTCATGCTGATGAACTTGTTTCAGTTAGACTCTGAAATCTAAATTTGGCCTGATGTAGATTACTTCCTGATGACATCTGGGGACAGACTTTCTCAGGGTGTGACCTCAGGCAACTCCTTGACTAACATGGATAATGCTGACGAGTACCAACAGTTACCTCCCCCCTATCCAATGTCTGTCTTCTTCTGCCTTGTTGTATGCCAGCTTTTCCCCCTTATTTGACACAGGTGAACAGCTGTTCCAATTCTTCAAACAATAAAGTGAAGCTGCAGAGGAGAAAGGCCACATGCTACTTAAAATCCTGACAAAGATAAATGGAAAATGAACGGCATACACAGGCGCAAGCTCAGTGGCAAACAGGGCACTCGGAGGCAGGCAGGTTTGGTCATGCTTCCCAAAGGCTGCAGGTGCATTAAGCACAATACTCACAGTCAACCTCAATTGGCTGCAAACTTATCAGCACACCACAATTAGGGATAGCTTTAACTTTGGTTGTTGAGGGTCTTCTGCCCCCTTCACTCCAAGGCTGAAAATGTGGAAGGATACCACTCAAATGTTTGAAAATGATGACTTGAATAATTTAGTTCAGTCTGAAAGCTGGAAATCTGACAGCGTTAGAGCATTTATGAAATTAACTGGATAAAAGCAGCAAGGGTCAGCAAGGATGGAAATGGCCTACCCTTTTAATAAATCTTACTGACAAAAGCAGAATGTGTGAAAGGTGTTTAATGTTGCTCCTTTGGTGTGCGCAGCTAAACCATATGAGAGGCAACTTTCAGTTTTACAGTGGGCTTTGTGCCACCAGAGATATGATGGAAGGGAGTGGGAGTGAGAAATGAAGCTTAGCTAACTAATGAGTTGGGGCTATCCGCTGTTTTTGGCTGAAGAGCTGTCGCTTGGTTAAATATAGCAGTTATTCTCCTGGCAGTGCAGAAATGAACACCTCATGAAATGAATTAGTGACATTCCTATGGTTTGATTTCTCATGATCTGTAAAATTTTAAAACTGATCCTAATTCCCAGATCTTAGTTTTTGTGCCAGATTCACCAGACAGGAAAATATTAATCTGCTGGGATTTCTCAAGGAATTTTCTGCATCTAGGGATGCTGCAAATGTGTTCCTCTAGAATCAAAAATAGCAATACTGTTCTCCTCCTTGCCTTCAATAACACTTTTAACCTCTGCAAGTCTATAGTGCTTGTACCATTTACTCTACAATGACTTTTGAAGGACAAGACTGGAGTTAAAGCTTTACCAGCCTTCTCCTTTAAACCAAATATACACAAACCCTATTGCTCTCTGTTCTTTCTTCTCTCAAGACTGTTGACAACTTTCCCTTTCTGTGAGATCTTGGTCCTCAGTCCACAAGCATGGAAAAACCTTATATCTGAGGAATACAAGCACTGAGACTGACTCAGTCCTGCTAAGGATTTTGTGTCACTCCTTCCCTGGGTATGGGAATTTATACAGGTAGAGGGAGCATGCATTTCTGCAGGCCAAGAGTGGAAGGAAAGTGCTCCCAGGACACAAAGGACAAGGTGAATGCAATGAAGCATTCTGAATATCGGAGAGTCAGACTGATTCCCATGCTCAGAACCTTGCTTTAGAAAGAGTCAAAAGCAAACAGCTAAGCCTTTGGAACTATGGCAATCTTTATCATTCTACAGCTACTTAATATCCCAAATACATACAATAAGGTGTTTTCTTCTTCTTCTTCTTCTTCTTCTTCTTTTAATGCATATATAAATAAATATGGAAGAAATGGATACCTAAACTCTTGCAAGGAGAACACCTCCAATAAAACCAAGTGACACTAACATCAGTGTAACTGGGAGAAGTTTCTCAGTGACGTTCATGAATATTGCTCAGCTTAGATATTCTCCAGGAAAAGAAGCTCTGAATAGAACATGTCAACAAATCTGTATCTCAGATCCTTATGTCTGCCTTTAAAACTGCAATGGAAAACAACAAAAATCAAGGAAGGTACAACAATTAATACCAGGTAAGGTTTCAGCTCTCAGACATCTTTAAACTTGATTGCGTTTTGCATATTTCTGCCTAGAATGATATTCAAATGCTGCTATGCATATAGTATCGAGAGTTAACATAGAGTGGTAGTCAGGCTCACTTGTGTCAAACACGCTCTTCTGAAAACATAAAATAATACAAAAAAGCAGTTGAAGACAAATCCTGATAACAAGATTTTGCCTCCTCAAGGCAGACATGATGTTATAAATGTAAAATTTCCAAGTTTTGTGGGGTGTGGGGGGATTCCTTAAAACTGACGCATCCCTTCCCTTGGGCATTGTCAAATCTCAAACTGAACTGGGAAGCCAACACTACTCTTCCAACACTAGACAGACTCAAATGAGAGAAGATTCTGCTGGAAACATCAGTGTGAAGTTGTGCCAAGAAAGTGTGTTTTCTCAGCAAGAAACTACACTCTCTATTTGCTTTGTCCCAGACAAATAAACAAATTATTGACTCCATTATTTTGTATTTTGGACATGGCACCAATCACGGTGTTGATAATGAAACTCCATTACACTTTGTAGCTTTTAGCTTGAGGTCAAGCTCAGGAGGCCCATGAAATGCATAATAAATACTCAGAAGCTGTAGAGGGAATTCAGCACAACAAATACCTGGAGCTAAGATTATAATCTGTTTCCCCTGCAGAGCGTCAACAAGACTAAAGACTGCCCACTTTATTGTGTCTCTTTCCTCAGGGCAAGTCAAAGCCACTTGCTGGACAGAAAACATAAGGACAGAGAAAAAATAGCCTCAATTTGCAGTCTGGATGAGTCGTGTCTGGTGGTAGATGTGGTTGGCTGGTGGTGAACAGCATTTCTTACCGTCTGACTTTGCCTGTGTCAAGGCTAAGATCCCAGGGTCTGGACCTCTTTCTGTGCAAGTCAAATTATGTTTAACCGCACAGCCATACTGCCCCATCTGTGACCTCTTCTCCTACATCCGGAAGGACCCACCCTCTCTGTAAAGACAGTTAATTGCATAGCCATGATAATTTAGCCCGAAGACTGCTAGTAAGTAGAGGCTATCAATTGTGTTGAAGTATGACTGCTGCTTTTTGTGTTCCAGATTACTATCCACCAAGGATTTCCTAATGCTGTTGGACTCCAGCCCATATATGCAAAGACAATTTGAAGTGTTAAATGAGATGCTTGAATTGAATTGCAGCTCTTGCTATGGCCAATGCAGATTATTTCCACTGAGGAAACCACCTCCTTTCTTAATTGCAGGGAGGTGTTTCACATGCTCATTTTACAGCCAATGTTTGTATTGTGTGCAGAGATAGCTGTGAACTTACAAATGTAAAGTAAGAATTAAATGCTTCCAAGGTTGCAGAGAGCACAGTAACCCCATAGAAGCGTGTTTAAGAAGCCAAGCATAATGTATGTCATGTTATACCAGTCCTAGATCAAGAGTTTAGGATTGAGCACACAGAGAACTTTGAAGTCGCTAAAAGCTTCCTCAGTTGAAGATCTGGCTGAAGCAGTAATTATTGTTTTACTTTCCCAAAGAACATTTTATTTTGGAGAAATAATATCCCTTTCACCTCAAAACACAAATAACTGGGACACTGAAAAACTTCCATCATTTAACTCTGAAAACGTACAATGACTCCCTTCTGCTTGTTTGCACAGATGTCACATTTCTCCAGCCCAAGGTCAGAATTGTTACGGAATACATGGATGAATTTGTACTTGTACTTTTCCATGTCACATAAGTTGGATTTGTTATTCTCAACTCATCATACCTCTAAATAAACCATCAGCATTTTATCCAGAGGAAAGTGAACAGGGCAATCAACAGTAAACACCACTTAGCTGCCACCTTTGCTACCACTGAAGACAGTTATGCTTGGGCAAGGTTACTTGCAGTAAATACGCTGCTTTCCTTTATCATGTCAGCAGTGCCAGCCAGTCAGTACTAACTGATTTGGAGAACCAAGGTCATTACTGGAATGCTTATATCATGGGCCTCTGAGCAGGATGAGATCGATGAAATAAAATCCTTGCTTTCTCAAGGGTGAGGATTTACAGCTAAAGCAAACCCTCCCTCAGTGTGTCTCTGTCTTTCTACTGATCCTGGCTGAGGGGCAGTATTTATACCATAACCCTTCAGACCATTCCATAGTGCTCCAACTTTGCCGGCAAGCATTTAAACCTTATGGGCTAAGACACCAGCTGTCCTTTGCTTCCTCTGCAAGTAAACTCAGGGGGAGACCTAGCTGATAAATCCTTCATGATACAGCCGTCAAGATCCCAAGGATCTGTGTGCAACAACAATGGCTATGGTTTACAAACTGACAGGACAAGACAACATGTGGGGCAAAACCTGAAATTGCCTTAATAGAAAAAAAGGAGACTGTAATTCCTACTCCCTCCTGTCTCTCTGTCACCTCACTTAACAACAGTGACAGTACACCATGCAAGTGGAGCATGGGTTCCAATGAAGACCACACCTGTTATTTCACTGTGTGCCTCACTGGGATCATCTCCATACTCGATCACTTCAGTTGCTGCATGCTGCACTGTACTCTATCACAGGCACCAGCACCATTATACATTAAAATGAATTCCATCTCAAGAACCAATGACCTCATTTGTTTTATATTTGAAGTGTTAAGAGATTTGTTTCACAGCCCACAGCTTACAATTGTATCAGTTTAACATAGTTTTCTAAGAGGAGGTACACCACTGGGAAGGCTACCTCTTCCCGTTTTCCATTAACAACTGTTCCCAAGTTTCTCATTTCACTAACTTTTGAGTACACATCCTTGGCAAATGGCTATGAGCAGGAAGGGGAAATAACAGTATGTACTTAACTATAAGATGCCAAAACCCAAATATCTTTGTAGCCAGGTTGTAACTCATGGCATCATCAAACATTCCCTAGATCTGCTCTGCTACAACACAGATCCCAATTACTTTGTTATTTTTGGGAAGAACACCAAGGGAACCAATGCAATAAAAAATAATAGTATTAACAACTATGATATATTCACCACTTCTAATTATCTAATGTAATTTATCATTTCTGTTTCTGACATAGTCCCTGCTTAGCATCTTTTTTAGCATTTCCCTCACTAGCAAACACCCATAAACAGAGGTATTTATTGAAATAGCGTTCCCTATTAAAATTCCTGCATAAAAATTCTATGGTTTTCTACACAAACAATCCCTAGCTAGGATAATGCTCTGGGCAACTACTCAGTAGTACCAGAGTCCAGGATTGTTAACCTGCAGCAGAGAATCAGAAAAGCTGTAAGTATACCCTACTTCACTACTGAATTAAAAGAACGGAAAACTTCCAAACATCTGTGCTGCTTCAGATACCCTTCCACAAATACAGACAAGGACTTTAAAGATGGGTAAAGCAAATATATCAGAAATAGAGAGTTGATGAGAAATATTCACCCTGTTGGTGATTCTGGCAGGAGAAAAAAAATTCCTTCGATAGAGAATAAATAAAGTTGATTTTCGATCTGTGTACTAAACAGTGCTTACAGTCTTCAGTCTATGGAAACCACATGCAATAACATATCAAGCAAATTGGAGAAAGCACTGATTTGTCTGTGAAGTTTTTTGTTGTTTTCTGTTTTGTAACCTTGCCCCTCACCACGTGTAAGAAACTATAGACAGATTTTTTAGCTCATTAGAGAGTGTAAAAAATGCTTTCTGAAAGACACTGGCTCACTCCTCATGAATCCCTTTTTCACTCTTTTATGACTCCTCAGCTGCAAAGCATTCTGCGTAGCAGTCCCTCCAGTTCGTGTTTGCCTCATGACAGACTTGCACATGGATTACAACTCCCAGCTATCACCAAGTGCCGTTTAAATGGAGTTTAAACAGAGAAGAAAGAGACAAAGCACATGTACGTGCACAGCTCATGCATCATATCAAGAATGAATACCAAATCAAGTTCTATTTCTGTGTTATCAATATCAGAAGATCAAAAATATTGGACTCACTCCTTCATTTTTTGCCTGGTAAGCACAAGGTAGGATTCTTGAGGGTTTTTAAAGACATCTTCCAAAGCTTTATTCCAGAAAAATTGAAAGAAGCTTGTGTACAGCTAGTTGTGCTGCAAAAGCTGAGAGAGCAGTAAGTATTGGGGACCAGCGAGACTCAGGGTAGGAGCAGGCAGAAATAAGGAAAGTACAAAAGAGGTCAGGGAAGGGCCCAAGCAATCCTGGATTTGGGGAATTTCAGTCCTGGGGCATGGGTATGTTTCTTTAAAATAAACCAAAAACCAAAACCCAAGCAAATAAAACCTGTGTAAGGATGTAATGAATAAATATATTTCAAAAGGTAGAAGTGAGTGTTAACAGGCAATTGTGGGAAGGAAGAAGGAAAATACTGAAATAACTAGTGGTCATATCATGACATGGTGATTAGATGATCATAGTGCAGTGACTTAAAGTGGAAAGTTAGGACAAGGAATCGATATCAAGACAATGTATTTCAGGAGAGATGTATAGTCCCTCTATGCAGAAGAACATGTTGACGAGAAACATGCTGGGAGACAAAGCTCATCCCTGCAAAAATACTGTATGCTCTCCACAAGCCATGCACCAGTAGCAGAATTAAGATGATACCTGACCCTTTGCTCAAATAATTTATTAATAATAACCTTTTACTGTAAGGTACATTGCAAGGTAGAATAACAAGTTCAAAGCATAAATTAAAATGTGTCCTCAGACTCTCCACAGAAAACTTTCAGTTTCTTTAGCATCAGAGAGTGTAGATAATTGAACACAGGGGGAACAGTGCAGAATCACAGAGCAGCTTGGGCTGGAATGGACCTCAGAGCCCACCCAGCCCAAACCCAGTGCCATGGACAAGGCTGCTCCCCACCAGCTCAGGCTGCCCAGGGCCCCATCCAACCTCAGCTTGGGCACCTCCAGGGATGGGGCAGCACAGCTTCACTGGGCAGCTGTGCCACTGCCTCACTACCCTCTGAGTAAAGAATTTCCTCTTAGAATTGTACGTAAAATCTCCCCTCTTTTAGTTTAAAACTATTTCCCTATGTCCTATCACTGTCTGCCCTAGTAAAAAGTCAGTCTTGCTCCTGAGTACTGGAAGGCCACTGTGAGGTGTCCTTGGAGCATTTTCTTCTGCCTCCAGGAACATTTGTGAAGATCCCTTGCAAATGCCAAGAATACACACTGGTTTGACATTTACAGTAACACAGTTACCAGTATAACACTGGTTTGATGCAGCCAACAAGCTACTATGTCATAACATATTTTTCCCTAAGCTAGGTTGTATTTGTAAAAGTTGGCTTGTGAGCCAATAGAGGAGATCATGGCCTCATGTAAGATACTCTCATTTTCTTTGGATCTTCTTTAAACTGCAGGCACACACACAGTAACTTAATAAAAATGTGTCGGTACAAATACATGAGTTTACAACTGCAGACCATTAATTTGAAATGCTAATGCAAAGAAGGAAGGGCTCAACATTTCAGGACAGGCTTCCACTGATTCACCAAACAGTGGAAAGTACTAATGAAAACAGAGCAAAATGTTTGAAGGTGGTATCCAAGGAGCTTCCAGTAAGACAATGAGCTCCTGGGGTCTAAAGACTCTGAAATGCTGTCCAGTTATCCAGCCAGTCAACCAGGTTTGCTTACTTCAGCCTTCACATGCAGATGGAAGTCTGCATTTATGGGTCAGAACTTGAATAGTTGCAACAAGCAAGTTCACAAAGACATTCCTCTAAACTAAAGCAAGATATATCTGTGATCAGTACAAGTCTCTAAAGACCTCTGCCATCAACAAGGATCTTCCTGCTCTACTTCTGCTGAAACGCTGGAACAAAAGATCTTTTCCAGCAAAAAACAGTTCACAATCTGAGGCCGTGCTGCACACTACTGAGCTAGACAACAACGCAAAGCCTTAATGCTACAAACACAGCATTTCAGAGGAACTAATTTAACTTGCTTTCCTTCTTTACTCAACGCAGCTCATTAGCTTGAGCTGCATGCATGCACTCTTTGGATGTGAAGCAGGGCACAACAGATACAGGACACTAAGAAGATACAACAACACAAACCAACAGCGCTCACCACGATGCACGGTAAGTTATAGCATATTAGTAGTATGATGATTTTTGTGGACATCAAAGAAAAGAGTTTTCAGGAGGGATTTGAGGGTACATAGCAAGGAATCTGTTTGCTTTCTTTGAATCAGCAGTCAGTGGGATGTTCTGGAGAAGGGGTGAGAAAGAAGCAGCAAACCAGCAGAATGCTTATAAGCTCCCCCTCCCCAAGGCATCACCTTATTAGGCGAAAGTACAACGAATTTGGGGGATGAGAACAGACAATATCTGGGACATGAGCAAACCATTTTGTCAGCATGCCTGGAATTCAGCTTAGCCATCTTTATATCTATGCTTACAGCCATGTGAACGTGCAAGGTCACTTCCATGATATTCAATGTGAGCATTTCAGTTCAAGTCTATGTGAGTTCTATCAGGCTTGAGGCCTTACATATAAAGCAGCTGAAACGTATTCAGTTTGACAGAAAAGCAACACAGGAAGAGTCTATCAAAAAAAGTGTATTAGTTCTTTTCACAGTGTGAAGCTTAACTGTACAAGTGTTTCTGGAAATGTTTAATAGAGCAAATGTCTATTTTAAAAGAAAAAAAAAAGAAAGACAAAGGCACAGCTGATGTTAATGTTTTTTTCCTCCTTTTAATAATCATTTTTATATTGCCTAAATCCCTAAAGTCAGTGTCTGGACTCTGTCTGGAGGCTTCCCAAAAATCACTGCTTGTCAACACCCCTTCCACAGAAATGAGTCTGTTTACCTCCACCAGTGCACTGTCAAGTTGTCTCATCCCATCTGCATTAGAGTCCAGATTGGTATTCTTACAGAAAAGTCTAACCCTCCCTTTTCTTATCCAGCTCCTTCGCTAATATATCTGTAGCCCACATTAAAATAATAATATATATATCAAATGAATGCTTGTTTTCAACATGCACCTCTACAAAGACCACCATAAACGTTTAGATGGTACTGATTTGGAGGAGGTCAAAATTTGGCCAGTTGATATCAATGAATGAAAGGGAAACATAAAAAAATTAATTGCATATTCACACATTTGGAATCCTGAACAGAAATGAATGTTTTCCCACATAGGAACGTGCTAAAAAGTTCTTTCCTCCATTTCAACGATGCCGTCAAGGCTTTTGGAAGAGAGACACAGGTATGATACATTTGCCAAAGTGTGCCAATGTCTGGAATTGTCCTTGCCTGATTACATGGGGCCTCTGAGAAAGTCTCCACATCACCAAATGTATGTGAGTGTATAAATGAGTATACTCGGTATCATGTGAAGTTTTGCTCATAGGCAGCTGCAACCAGCATCATGCTGAGTTCTTGGTATTAAAAAACCAGCACCGGAAGAGCTGATGGACAACTTCCCGAAGCTTTACAGATTAAACACAGTCAGCAACAAGGGGAAAACTGACAAACTAAGGATGTATTTACTTCTGATGTATTTAGCTTGTTCTTTTTCTAGCAGTCACTGGCAATCTGACCACTGGGCATACCTGTTCAGCAAACCCCTTCCACTCACCGCCGTAAATGGGACAATCTTCAACAGTTCCTGTGAAAAGTGACAGTGAATCCCACTGCTTTGCCCCATCTCTACACTGTCCTTCTCACCCAAGGCCCTTGTAACTTATATGTGAACTTATATACGGCCCTTGCAACAGAAACACGAATGGCAGATGTGCAGTTCCAGTGCTGTTGCAAAACTTTCCAGTCAGTTGTCTACGTGCCAATATACAAAATACCCATTTGATGAATTCTAGCACATAACTGCTGATCCTTGCAAAAACCTCAGCAAGCACATCAGCTCTCACACACCTGTGCACGTGACGGACTCCTCCCAGAGTTTTTTCCCCTGGCTCTCGTCCCTAACACCTGCTTCTCCTGTAAGCAATTCTTGAGCTGCAGCAGCTGCTGGATGTAGATGCTCGCATCCAGTCACAGCAAGCTATGGTACCAAGGGTATCAAAGATTATTGTTCCAGGCATTAGTCTGAAGTAGGAAATCCTTCATGGAGCTGTATTTTAGAACTTAATTAAGCATTTAAAATAAATAATAAAAAAACCCCACTCCATCCAGCAGCTAAGCCAAGGTAAAACTAATCGTGGTCGCTAATACTAGAAAGCAAAAATAAGACTATTTCTCTGGAGTATTCTGGCACACAAACTGCCTGTCATCCATCACCAGCTCCCTTTGGCTGTTCTTCAAGTGCACGTAAGTCTTCGCTGTTGTGAATCCCTACCGTAGTGAATAATGTGCTTTCCTGCATTTTTGTTCCTATGTCCACTTTTTCCTTGCTTTCTCTATGCCACACAGCTCTGGAGCTATGATACAGGTGAGTGGCTTACCTTTAGGGCTAATCAGATCCTAATCATGCCAACTTTTTGTTTACAGTGCCTGAGCTGCCTGTCTCCTTCAGATTTACTTCATCAGTCAAGATTCATTCTGTTTTGGGTTTTTCTTTTTTGAAGCTCGGGAGCCTTGCAAAAAGCCTCTGACAAATACATGAAATGCAGAGATAGTCCCATTGCAGATCGCCTTAGGAAGGAGACAGAGAAAGAAAGGTCATGAAAAACCCAAGTACTACCTGGGACAGTCATCTGCAAGCCCTTTAAACCAGCTGCACGCGGGATAAAAGACTGTTAACCATACAGCACTAGCAATACAGAAGCATTGTTTAGAGTGAGGAGTGAATGTCACAGCATGTGATCAGCGGTGATGCTGTGTTGTAAGGAGAGGCCCCAAGAGGCTTTGTTTCACAGAACTTGGTCTTATCACTCTCACCTGAGCTTTTTCTAAAGCCTCACATTTCTTCTGCTTCCTGTTTCACCTTCATAACCAACCTTTTAATCTCCCCCAACACGTGGAAAGAGAGACCAGGATCAAGAAGGAAATGCTGCCAAAGATTAGAGGTTTAGGAATTTACAACTGTTATCTAAGGGAAAACTATAGTGGGAGCCAATTGCTTTAGTCAGAAGCCTTTGTTATTGTAAAGAAGCTTCATACATGCTTTTGCTTTCTAAATGGGAAGGTGGAAGTGTAGTATTTTATGGGTCACCCAGAAGACAAAAATAAAAACAAAAGCGCTTCTACGCCTAGTCACCCAATCTGGCAATTTGTAAAACTGAAGTCTGCAAAGCACTAACTGGGTAACAGATGTAGTGAATTATAAACATGGATTTGTCAGAGATGACTGTTAAGGAAAAAAAAAAAAGAAGAGCAGGCAGGCGTCCTGTGTTAAAACACATTTTTTGTTTTCATTATCGTTAATCCACCTTTGCCCTCACAGCTATTCGATATGAAGCGTGACTGTGGGGTAGTACCAGTTCAGCGGTGTGGATGAAGGGAAAAGAGTTTTCCAAAATGACAGAACCAGGTTCCGAGAAGAACATTTCATTTAAAAAGACATTTCTATTCAGCAGTCGAGCAATCTGTTTCGAATTTCGACGTCTATCTGTAGCACTGAGGTTTCTGTGTCACTGTGTACGGAAAGAGCTGACGAGGAATGGTGCTGTCATACTCTGTTCCTAACCACAACCCTGCAGATAAAGTCTGAAGTCACGAGTCAGCTGTGAGCTCTACCAAGACTATTAAACTGCACTGGCAATGCTGGAAGGAGGAAATTTAAATGAAGCCCAGTTAGATGTTTCAAAGGGATGAGTGACTGATCCTGTTTTATGTCATGCCAGGCAATACCAGTAGTTTAAAACTAGCTCTGTCAAGTGAGAAATAGATGTATTATTGTCTGTGAATTATTAAAATTGACTTCACCTACTCACCTTCAGACTTCTCCGTCTGAAAGGAAAAGAAAAAAAGCACAAGAAAAAAAAGTCTGTCAGGGGAGGCATACACTCTTAATCTATTACTAACGTCTTCTTGAATCCTGTTAATATTTTTCATATTGTCTGCTTTGGTGAGCTCAGACTCTGTATGTGAGGAATGAGCAAAAATTCCAGCTAATCCTAGGCATGAAGCTTTTTAATGTTTAAGTCTCTCCCGCCTCGCAGATAAATACTGTCTCCTGTTTCACCCATCCAGCTGGGGCAGCAGACAATCTGGGGAGCATCCAAGATGGGCATGAAGATCCATTTCCTGGTTCATGATAACTACAGTAGATACTTGTGCCATAAAGTTCATTTTCTAGCATTTCATTCAAGAACAAACTTTAAGAAGCTGCCTCGGCCTACCAGGCTTGGTTTCCCCTGCAACTCAGCCATACAAGCTATTCTTAAAACACTAGGGAAGTACTGAGAGAATCACAGAAACACAGAATGGTTTGGGTTGGAAGGGACCTGTAAGATCATCTAGTTCCAACCCCCCTGCTACAGTGAGGGACACTTCTCTCTAGACCAGGTTGCTCAAAGCCCCATCCAGCCTGGCCTTGAAGATCTCCAGGGAGGGGGCAGGAATAATTAAAGGGGGATGGGGTGGGGGCATGGTATTTAAATTAATGCAGAATGTAATGTCCTTCAAGTTTTGATAAGGGTAATATTACTACAGGTTTTTAGTGTGGAATGAGACAAGAAGATAGGAAAGGTGGTTCAGCACTGATCAACATCATCATCACACGGTGGCAACAGTAACAGAGGTCCCACCTTGTCATGCCTCCATCACAGAGTTGTTAATTTACAAATGATGACTCCAAAAGTGACAGAGGGGAACTGTGAAGGTTTGTTTATTTTGTAAACAACCAGTTCCAAACCTCCACTTTCTGCCAACCATTTGTTCCTCTGAGAGAAACTGTTAATAGAGAAGGAAACAGACAGGAGTCTGAACAAAAACTTCTTCTGGATTTTTTGTGAGAGACAGAGGTCCTCTAGGATCTATATGAAGCAAGCTTGACTACAGTCAGAAAAAAAGTACTTCTCGCATATTAGGTTGGCATTAGAAATAACTGAAAAAAACCTCTCTCTTTCTTTCTTTCTTTCTTTCTTTCTTTCTTTCTTTCTTTCTTTCTTTCTTTCTTTCTTTCTTTCTTTCTTTCTTTCTTTCTTTCTTTCTTTCTTTCTTTCTTTCTTTCTTTCTTTCTTTCTTTCTTTCTTTCTTTCTTTCTTTCTTTCTTTCTTTCTTTCTTTCTTTCTTTCTTTCTTTCTTTCTTTCTTTCACTTTTCTTCTGAGCAGAATACTTTCTCCATATTTCCCCTGTACCTCTGGTGTAAAGCCAAGACTCCCAACAGTTCTACAGTTAGTAGAGGAACAAACATCAAATAACTAAAGAGACAAAAGAAGAAAGCAGAAGAAAAGTACCGTCGCCTCTGTGACTGTGAAATACCTGGAAAACACGAAATGAAATGTCTTGGAGATCAACCCCTTTTGCTTCTTCAGAACTGGCTGCTTATTTATGCACTTTCCTTTTTCATTTTGCCCATATGGCCCCTTTCCACTGACCCTTCCTCACTACCCTGGGGTGTACCTCAGAGGGACAACTGCACACCCCCTGATTCACCATCCTGGGAGATGTTTAAGGAAAGGACAGATGTAGTACTTAGGAACACGTTTTAGTGGGCAATATTGGTGGTGGGTGGACATTTGGACTAGATGACCTTAGAGGTCATTTACAACCTCAGTGATTCTGTGAGTCTATGATAACAACTTCAGCAACAAGAAAGCAACGGTGACACACACTACATAGGAGGTGGAACAGGATATTGGAATTGGGAATTGGTAGCTTGAAGAACTGTCCTTCAAACAGGCAAAAATACCATATGTCACAGCATATTCAGGCTGGGGACAGCTATGCTGACTGGCAGACAATACTGAAAAGGCTGACGTCAAGGCATCTGCTGACTGGAACTTAACAGAAGCTACTTTACAGCACTAAAAGTATCTCGTGGCTTCTTGAATGAAACACACTAGAAATCTGTGGCTGTCCTCCTTTGTGCACCCATAAAATACAACACAGCATACAGCAGGCAAGCTCTTGAAAATGCTGGACAAATTGGAGAGAAAGGAGTCTAATTCACATTTGCTGGAGGAAACCTCACCTCTGTCTCATATCCGCTGTATTCAAAAGCCATTTTTATTGTCATATAAATCATGTCATTTATGGTGCTGTGCTGCCACTCTAAAACCATTGCAAATGTGTTGGCAGAGAGTACTTAGAAGGTTATAACATGGTGGGAACCACAGTCACGGTGTCAGCAATATTATAAACATATTGCTTGACATTTACTTTTAAAATCCCATTGTAAAATTATATAAACTGCTTCTAAAAGGGAGACAGATCTTCAGACGTGCTTCCACTTCTGCATGTGAACAAGCAATCATGTCTGTAAGTGACCTCAACCAACTCTGACATCAAGGTCTTTGAAAAGTCCTGGTGGGAACAGCTTTCTGCTGAGTACTTCACCAGGCCTTGAATTTCACCCATGACACTGGGCACTCCAGAACATGGTCTGAACCGTAGTTTAGCTCCCTGGAACATCCAGCTTCACACAAGAAATGGGGAAGGGCTGTAGGTAAAAGGCTGCAGGTAGTGGGAACTACTGGTGGGATGGAGTATTTGGCAGTTGTGACAAATGTGTCTTTGGTGCTGTCTGAGCCTGGACTTCTGCCATGGCTTTTGCCTGTTCCAGGCTTTCTCCCACCTCCGTGACTTCCCTTCAGGGGCTCTGCATTTCCCACCACAGCTGCTGGAGCACAGGGAGTGTTTGTGTGAGACAGGCATGGGACAGGCGGTGATAAGAAAACAAGGCAAGACAACAGACAGAAATAACAGGGGGGAGGAGGAGGCCAAATGGCAGGCCAAGAGAAGGGGGAAGCAAAGGCATAAGAGGTGAGATAAAGAGAGACTTTCCATGCATGAATAAGCATGAATAAGTGAAGAGGTGGTAGTAAGACCCCCTACTGTCAGAAAGGCAATGAAGAATTAGGAGCAGGAAACGCCATTGCAGGAGCAGTTGATTGAAACTAAATGAACTTGGTCTCATTCCTTCTTGCCAGCAAAGCCATCCTAAGGGAATCTGGCTAAAGAAAATACTTCGGTACCTATTCTCTTGAGTATTGTGCTCACGGACCATGGGGCAGGCTAACAAGAATAATCAGCTGGCACCTCCCTAGTTCCCACAAGCATTTGGGCTGACCATCTTAGTTCCCATCACAGATGAATTGCTTTGCTTTGCATTAAGATGCAGCAACGCACGTAAGCATGCCCATAGCTCCAAGTATGGAAACTGTCCCTATTATGTATTCATGCCCTTGAAGTGAAGCACTTGCTTGGATGCTTGGCTGAATCAGGACCTAATTAAGGAGCTAGACAGCCTTCTATCCTCATTCACCTCTCCCTCATTCTTAATCCTCCAGTCAACTAAGTTTAATTTAAAACTCTGTTTTCAGGAGTTGAGCCTGGATCTGTCACATCCAAGATTGCCACTAATTGCTATGTGTCAGCATCATTTAGAAAAATGAGCAATGAATTAAAACCACCAACCCTTTTGCCTGGATGACAGCTTTATCTTTTGCGCAAGCTCTTCAATGGGATTGCAATCTCTTCACCTACCCACAGTGGAAAATTGCTTTGCCTGAAGTCAGTCACAGATTTCATTTTCATTTTTTCAGTCCAACATTTGTGAAGAAAAACTACAGATCTTGTAAACGCACATATGGCGCAACAGTCAGAGTCCAAAGCCTCTCCAACTCAGACCCCAGGAGGTAAAGTCACCCTCTTCCCCTGGCTACTCTTGTGGGATAGTTGTGGTATTAGGAGATCAGAGAGCAGACTCAGAGACAGGCTGATGTTCTCAGGAAGATCAATGAAGATGTGAAGGTCACAGATGACACATGGCTGGCTTCAAAACCTCAGGAATGACAGCAGGGAAAGAGGTGGTGAAGGAAGAGGGGGAACAGAGCCAGCTGTAGAAGTTGCCAGAGAAATATTTAGTTGGAGGCACAGCAGAGGAGGAACAGGATGACACAAAGAGAAGCAACTGAGTAAAGTGCTGCAGATGAGGACTGCAAAGAGAAGTGTCCAGAGGGATTCCTTTACTGGATGTGGCTGCCTAATACTGATGTAATGAGCTAGTTATGAAGTGAAAAGTCAGAAATGTGTGTGGGAGTGTTGGAGGGGTATATCAGAGGTAGCTGCTCCTAGAAGTAAGGAGATACAGTAAGGGTCCCGCTAGGTCTTACAAAGAATTAAACAGGTAAGCAATCAAGGCTGGACACGAACCCAATAAGGTTCTCAGATGACCTACTGAGGGGACAACCTGAGAGCAAAAGTGATTCTCGTGTCTTTCAAGCCACTACTAACTAAAGCAAAGTCAGGACGAGACAAAGTAGTGTGATTCCTGTGGAAGAATGCCTATGGTCACCAGAGGGGACAGCTTCTGTGCCAAGCACAGTGCCACCAGCTCTCCCCTAATGCCCTCACATAGCACAGTCTATCTCCCCTGCTATGCTTGCGGGTCACAAGCAGAAATGCAGCAATACTACTTTTCACCTCTTTCTCATGCTCGTTGACAAGCATTTGAAGTATGTTAAGTGCTTAGTGCCTTGGAGAGGCCACACAGAGAGAGGTTCTTATTAATCATTATTTTACTTGGCTGAATTTGACACGTATGTTTTCAGAGATACCTCTGAAAGGCCTGGTACATAAGGCCTGTAGCTAAAGCTAAGAAAAAAAAAAGCAGGAGAGACAGAAAGGGAAGAGTGTGACAAAGGAGCACGGAGATAATGTTGAGCCTGAAGTAAGGAACAATACAAGTATTTTGGCTGACACAGCAGCAGAGCCAGCTTGGAGGAGAATTATGGACATCAGAGCCAATCATTTACCACAGCAGTGGTTTTCAGATGTTGACATACATTTTTATAACAAGAAAAGAAAAGAACAACCAAATGCAGGAGGAGACTGTCAGAGCTACGGCAACTAGCAACTCCTTCACCTCCTTCACCTGGCTGCTACTGAGGAAAATAGACAGGAAAACCATCTGAAGATAATTCTTCCTTGAATGCTCCCACTTCATTTTTGTGAGTATTAATACAGGCCACATGTTGACACCGATGAGCATAAAGATCCTTGAGGAAGGGAAGCACATGTTTCCTCATACCGACATTTGAACAGTTTACAGGCATGGCTGCTCTGAAGTCAAGAGTAGGAAGTGAAGCTGTATGGAAACTGAAGTGGAAACGTGAGGCAGTCAGAGCTTTGTGATCATGGTTTCATTAGATCCTAAATGCTCTGTATGGCAGAAACACTCAGATGGAGCTCAGAAATCTTTTTGACTTTAAGAAAGCTGACTTTGGGAAAAATGTGATGGGCCCCAAGACATTTTTTTTTACTGGGATCCTGTGAAACATAGAAGAGACTGAAATTTAAAGCTGTTCTGCTTAATTCTGAAGAGAAAAAAAGGGCAACCGGGGCCAACTGTAGTTAAGAAGATATAAATTTAGTTTAAGTAACACAGAGAGAACCTGGTAAATTTCTTTTAATGAGAATTTCTGTAGGTATTTAGATATGAGAAGTCATCCTTTGAAAAGCAACCTGGTATGGAGGGATATGGAACTTCTTTGAAGTCAGAGCAGTTTGAAAGATACAATTCCAAGAGGCCAAAACATCCTTGGACACTTTGCTGCTAAGAATTTTTCCACTGAACATTGCATGGAGTTTCATTTATATCAGTGCTAAGAAGGACTAAGAGAAAAACGCTTAATTGCTTATGGCGTATAACAAAAGGAAGAAGTTAGCATACTCGTTTTTCTTTGAAGAATAATAATAAGAGGCCATATGAGTGCTTAAACATTAGCATCACGTTGTGACAGAGCTTCTAGGACTTGCATAAAGGAAGGAAATTTGCATTGATGTATGTACATCCTCAGAATTACAGTCATGTCAGTTTGTAACAATCATGATGCATGAATATAACCTTCAAGCCTCACCCTAAGAAAGCTGTAAGACACCTACAGAAACAGGAGGGAAGGGAGGAGAAATATTCCCTGTAACATCAGCAAAAAACTAGATACAGATTAAAAACTCAACACTTTCATATGATCAAAGGTTTCTTGGAACATTTTTTTTCCCTTAAAAAAAAAAAAAAAAAGAATTTATTGGATTCCTAACTGAGACATAAACATCTTAAATTCTTTGATAACAGGATGCACCATTGAGACCTGCGGTTGATCTTCATTGTAGAAGTAAAAGGCAAAAAAAAAAAAAAAAGAAACAAATGCCAGTAAAATTTTTAGCTTAATATATGCCATACCAAAATACTAGAAGCAATTTTACTCAAACATATCAACATACTTAAATTCATTAGAAGTGATGACTAAATTTTCCAGGTGAGTAGAGGCACCTATACACACCAAAAGCAGCAAATGAATGTAAAGTACAGCCTTCTCAGCCATGCGCTAAAAAACAACTACAAAATGCATGAAAACATCTTTCACACCATATCAAATTAGTATCTACAGCAAGCTTGTGATGAAGCTCTAGTGAAAACTGCTGATTTTAAGAAAGGAAAAGTAATCATCTTTCCCCATGCCATGCAGCAGTTTACAGTCTCCAAATTCAGTTGGAAAAGAAAAGCCCAAAAGAATACTATTAGGAATACGATACAAGCTGAAAGAAATGACAGCAATAGGTTTGTAGTCAGAAAGAAAGAAGGGAAGGATAGAGACAGGCATTAGAGAAATTAGCAGGAAGAATTCCCAAGGCCATTAAAAATCAGGGGCTGCAAAGCAGTCAAAAGCGCAGTGAAGAGATTAAGAGTCAAGCCATTCAAAGGGTCTACTTAGTTTGACCAGAAGACAGTCTCACATTTCAAGGTTTCCTCTTCGGTACAGCTAAGCTTTTCAATGGGAGGCCTTGACCCCAGGGATCGCTAACTAAGAAAACAAATATGTTTTCAAATGAATGTATTGGCACTGTCAGAACTGACTGTATACAAGATTAAATGATATTTATTTTCACTTTCCAGAATACCGCATTAAATTTTAGAGAGACAGACAGAAACGTTTCCAAATAAGACATGAGAATCTAAGCATCAGATTTTCTGCATCAGCTAGGATTCAACAGCAGAATTCCTGTTAACTGATCTGGCTAAGCCTCACGTGAAAATGTCAACCTGAGGCTTTCTTGACTTCTGCAGTCTTGCTGAGGATAGTGGGAAGGGACATGTGCCATCAGTCCATTTCAGTTCTCTCCTGGCATTTACTTACTTTCTGGAAATTGATTAGATTTGGATCTGGCATTTTGAATTTGCACTGCTGTGACTCCCTGACTGAAATAGAGAGGTTTGCTTTCTTTTCATTTACATTACATTCTATAACGTATATTAAAACGGGAGAAGAAAGTGACTCATGATAGCCATCCTGAGATGGTCTACATTTTCCTATGTAAAAACTTGGTTCCACGAAGTGGATGCCAGGCTGATTGCCAAGAACCATAGCACCCAAACCAGCAGCTGAAAGTCATGGAACAGTCCTGCTCCATTTATCCATGTGGATAAAACAGGCCTCAAAACTACTCAGTTCTGAATCTTACCACCTTTGAGAAACGTGCATACTTAAGGGTTTACGTTGGACCTTCTTTGTGTCAAATAAATTAAATGAAAGTTATAACCAGATTGAATATCTTCACTGAATATTTCTCCAAAGAATCATCTTCAGAAGCAACATGACTGACAACACTGTTCAAGAAATGTGGTCAGCATAAAATCTTAAAGAACTGTTCAGAAACCAGCTTGTTGTCACCAATGAAGAATAACCCGGAAGACATAATGAGGAATACATAGTTGGTGTCCCTTCTCCATCATGTCACACATCAGTAGTCTTGCCTAAATAAACTACCTGGACACACATGCCTTGCAGATTCTGACTACGTAGATACTACAGATTTAATTTATGTAAGAACTGAATTAAAAGTCTGTAAATAGTAACAGGTTAAGCTGGCTTGGAATTAAACCAGACAACAGATATCCTCCAACAAGCTCATGACAACATCTGATAGCTTCTGCTCCATCTCCGTTCACACAGGAATTTGCTAACAGCTCACCTGCATATTCCTTAAGACAAAGACACTTCAAAATCTTTTTTGTGCTTCTATCCCTTCTTGTGCTCAAGCAGCTTCATAGCCTTCTTGGCTTCCATGGGAACAAAGTAGGAACATATTAAATGCAGTGCAAATTGGGGGCTGTGGAAAAGAGCCCAAAGGAAAAGCAAGTTGCCTACAACAGAGCTCGTAAACATTACATGCAGTGCTATTTGAAGGGCATGCTGCACTCCATATCTGGATATATCTCTGTATTCATGTATGGACCCATTAGCAATTGCACGAGCATTCCTGAAGAACCTCTGTTATGTACTGTCCCAAAATGGACAAGCATGAGCTTGTGAGCTGAATGTAAAATCCAGAAATCATGTTCCCAAAACAGACCAATAAAGACAAATAGAAGACTGTGGGCAACACTATTTCAGCAGAAGTCTGAGGGAATTAATAAGGTGGAGTTATGGTGAGAGCTTCAGAACAGCTAACAGTGGATACTGAAGCAAAGGTACCTGTCAGTAAAAAGTATGACAAAGCAGGAAAACGGTTCTCACAAAGCACAGACTTGTTGGGTCAAGTGTCTTTTTCCTGTTTGGCAAGTCCTTTTGTCTTTGTGTCCTTATCATCCTGATACCTTACCAAAATGCAGAATGATGGACAGCTCTTAACAACATACTAGGACTTAATTTTGGTACACGGACCAAGCCCTTTGTTTTGCACAGCACTAAAGTCTCTACTCCCCTCTGAATTCCCTCTTTAGAACCCATGTCCACTTACTTCAACACATGCAGCTCTCCACTCCTGCCTTGCAACCTGTCTCAAGACAAACGTGCTCGGCACACTTTGCTTTATTACAAAGCTGAAGCCAGCACTTTCAACAGGCTGACTGACAGGCGATGCTGCATCAGCAGCGGCAGGGCCAATGTCACCCTCCCCAGGAGAGCAGAATATCCTCTCCTGGGCACACCCACATCACACAATCAGGGCCACTGTGTCCAGAAACCAGGCTCCATCCTGTACCATCTCTGTAGGCTGCCACCATCCTGCTTGAGTTGGCAGTACGTTTTTTTTCTCTCCTAGGAGGCTCAGTGGGTGATTGGAGCACACCTGTAGACTTTACTGAGGCACTCCTGGGACGGATGAAGATGTGTTCTGTGAATTAGGGTTTACTAAATAGGCCCCCACAAAGTGCATAAGAAAGCAAAACACACAAGGATGCTTGCACTTCTGTGCTGACCTCATTGCCAAGATCTAAGCTGAGCAGCAGATAAACACTGGATGGAACTGAGACACTGTCATGAAGAGATGGAAGGAGGAGCTTCAAAAATCAAACCAATTAGTGCCCTTCTTCTTTTGCTTTCCCATCTTCTATCTGGAGCTGACCACATACAAATTCAGGACCAAAAGGAACAACAAGTTGTTTTGTACTTTGTTTTGTTTCGCGTGGGTGACATCACCCTGCTAACCCTCCCCTCTGCTGCTCAGACTGACAGAGGCAGAGCAGCATGTCCATGCCAGGGCAGCCAGACTGCTGCCTCTTGCAGTGCTGCTTGCTCCCTGGTAGCTGGCTGTGAGGGGGCCAGTAAGCAGGCTAATTTAGAGCTCTAAAAGCTAGCAGTAGGAGTGCAATTAAGCCTTTTTCACAGACTGCTGGCCAAATGCAGCAATTTATTGGCTGAGTGATTGGATTATTCATTTGCAAAGCTAAGGGAGGGCATTTTCTTACCACTTCAGTTGGTCTGTAGTACTTGTGATTGACTGTCACATGAATCTTGCCAGTCTCTTTGCATCGCCCTACTTCATTTTCATTCTTTCCTTCCCACCTGTAAAGAAGATAAACATTTAATCAACCCATAATTACTTTAGTGCTCTGATCTTACCAACATTTGGCCTGCTTTCATATACTTGAGGCTGGTGTCAATTCTCCCTGCAGGACAGTATAAACTCATTAGCTATAGGAACAAAGGCAGAGTTTAGACTTGAATGTAGCAACAATGGCTTTTGAAGTCTCTTTGTTTTGGTTTTTGAATCAGTGGAAGGTCTAAAATACAGGACTTCCAAATTAAACGCATAATGTGAAGGGAAAATAAAACTTCCCGTTTTCAGAACGTTTCATGTATCTTCAAATAAATATGACAGTGAACCTTTTCATTTGCGGACTGGTTCAAAGTTGTTTAAAACGGTTCTTAAAATATTTTTAATTCTTGTATTTTGGCCAACAGTTTCAGGAACACCTTAATCTGTTAATTTTATGGAAGAGCAGCTCTGTTTGAATAGCATTAAGCTGCATAATCTAATTTCTGTCTAACCAGGAAAAGCAAAACAAAAACAGTTCTTGAATTTTCAGTCGTAGCTCAACATGGCGCTTCACATACATGTACTGTAAACAGTACTCGCTACCTGTGAGATTACGGTCAGCTCCTTTGTCTAAATTATTTTCATATGTGTTGAACAGCCTGAAACTTGCTGTAATTTATGAGCTCTGGTTGCACGCTGGGCTATTTGGTTAGCAACTGTTTTGGGCAAAAATTTTGGGCAGCCAAAAAGGCACAGTTTGATGGGCGAGTGGCTCTGCCTTTGTAGTGGCAGCCTGCAGCCAGGAAGCCTGAGGACAATGATCCCTCCCAAAACAAATGTTTTGGATGAAACGTTTAGGAACATACACTGATATCTCAAAATCAATTCACTGAATGTACAAAATGCAGAGTTATGACTGAAACACTATCCTCAGCTTGTTTTTTTTGCTTCTGAGTATACCATGGGACTCTGAACCAGCCCAGCACAAAAACAGTGATGAAATTCTTAATATTTTGTATTCAAGTACAATATACATAATATTTTAGATTATTTAGCTTTAGTCACCAGCAATGAAAGACAGTCATCCCCTGCCTTTCACTTACTAACTGTGCCACCAATCCTTGGGATTTCGTCACAGATTTGATTCTTCTTTGCTCCCCTGCCCTCTCCTCCAGGCTCCCAGAAGAATTTAATTCTTTGACAATTCCAGCCTTCATTTTTGAGTTTCTAGCCCCAAGGGCCATGGAGGAAAGTTTGCAAATGTGATCTCTCTGTAGCTGTGAAGGTTAAAACACCAAAAGGCAGAAGGAAATACCAAATATGCATTATCACTAGTTTTTAAATCCCATTTTTTTTTTACACAAATCTCATGACTTTTGGATGTCAAGCAAAGCCTGTAGGATGATTATAAACACTTGATACAGAAATAATTTCCAGTATATAATAGCCATGGTGAAATTGGCCATAGATAGTCCTGCCATGATGCTAAGGATGATTTATAATTTAATTTTTATTTCTTTCTCTTTCACCGTTGCTGTGTTTGAAGCCTGCACTGTAAAGTTTCCATTCAGAAGCCAAAACTAACATTAGTCCCTCCCTTTAAAGGGCAGAGGGTAAAAATGTGCAGGACTCAAATGAGCTTAATAGAAAACTAACCATCATCAGAAAAACAACAGGAAGCGCTTAGATCAGGAGACATCAGTTGCTGTTGGAGGTCACTGAGCAGGGAACTCCATTTAACACCCAACAATCTCCAGAAGGCTCAACTGAGCCAGTAAAGACTCATTTACTGTCACTATCAAAGTTATATAACAATAGAAATAACTTCAGAAGAAAACTCCACCCATTTTGTTCAGCCCAGCGATGTGAAAAGTTCACAGGGAAAAAAGCGCTTCTCATTGTGAACAAAGTAGAACGCGATAGCAGCACTTTTAATTACCCCTGGCACCTCTGTGCTCACAGCTGGGACACCATACTGCCGATAAAAGGGATAGCGCTGAGCCAACCTGACACCAGGAGCAAGGCATCCAGTTAGCTAAGCAGTTCCCCCTCTCTTCTTCTAAGGAAAGGGGTAAAAAACATCAACACACCCCTTAATCTGTAGCCAAGTTGCAGTCAGAATTATTATCTGGGAAATGTAATGCCAGACTATGCTGAAGCATGAGTGAGGTCGAAAAGGCATAGGGAATCCTCAAATTATTGTGCTTTTAGATGGCTCCAGCCACATGGACTACTGAGTTGTCTGCTCCAAGTGGGCAAGAAAACAGGCTTGCGTACTTTGGGAGAAATGCAATGGGACCAGAATTAAAGGAAGTTTGTCTCGTCAGGGCTGGGCTAAATTCAAGGAGGTTGGGGAGCAGATCTCAGCTGGTGGTGGAGCCCACAGCTTTCAGGCAACTGTAGGCCTTTGACAGAAGGTTGATCCTGGAGCCTCAAGGAAATGAATCTCTTAAAGTGAGATCATTCACAACTCAGTGATGGGGGCTGCACATCTATCAGCAGCCTCAGAAGTTTCCACGAACTGAGACGTTCACACTTCAAATGTATTCACAAGTTCACTTGTTTAAAAGGTTCTCCACCTCAAGAACTTTTGCACACCGGATTTCCATTAAATTTAAAGCTAATTTCATATCTGCAAATCACTACTGCTATAATACTTTTCATCAGCTTTAATGAATGTTCCTTTTCCTCTTGGACTGAGGAGATGTCAATTATTTTCCACTTCTTATAACTATTCCGTAAGACATCAAGCTTCAAGTTATAAAAACATGGGTACAGAGGATCTCCTGAGGAGGAGGAGCTGAGATACTTGGTGGGGTGTGAGGAAGGCAGGGAGTGACCCAGGGGAGTCCTGACAAGCACGGGGAGAGAGAATAGCACCACAAAGGACCAAGTGGTCCAAATGGCTGTAACCAAGTAGCAAACAAGGCAAAGTGTGGATCTTTTGGAGGTGGCCAGGAAATCAACTATAAATGAAACCTTTCACAAAAGCACAGGCACTTAACTCACATATGCATTTCATCCCCTCACTTAACCTTTATGCAGAGGTAAAGATAAAGAACTAATTGGATTTTACAAAACACTGCAAATCATTAGCAGCTAAAGACCCCAAACTGTTTATGGAAAGAAAAAATCCTATCAATCATACGTCCCTTAAAAATCAAATGTAAATTGGTAGAAAACATTTTCATATTTGAAAATGATTGAGATATTACTTAAAAGTAAAATTTTAGGAAAATTTTGCTTATTCTTCAAAGCTAGTATAGGTAGCATTTGTGTGGACTTCAGAGATTAGTGACCTGACTGCCAATACACATGATTAGCCAGAGCAGTTCATCTGTCTTGATGCTTTATAAACAGCAAAACTGGCATCATACAACAGACTATGGATGTCTTGTTTCCTGCAAGTAATTTCTTGTAGGGAGATTTTAAATATGACTCATAGTATGTTCCTTTGCTACCATCTCAAGCCCAGATACAACAAAACATTTAAGGATTCAATGATTTCTTAGCTGCTCCCTTGTGCTTGGATCAAAAGAATAAGTATGCTACCATACAGGGATGCGCTCACACACTTGCTCAAGTGCTGTGATGAATCAGGCCTTCCAATTCTTCACTAAAGGAACAGAGCTAAAACAAGACAATTGTTGGTATTAAATGTCCAGCATTGCCAAGCTCAAATTGCAAAAACCTAAATCATGACTCTCCACATTCTGCGATTTTAATACAGAATATATGTTACGTGGCCTTTTGTTTTTTGGGGTTTTTTTTTGGGGGCAGGCTCCATTATTTTTTCTGTCTGCTGGAAATCTTTTCAACCTAAAAAACGTGAAAGTTGGTGTTAATGCTTCCTTTTAAGAAGGTTTTTGTTCACAGGAAAATGTTTTCTCAAAGAATATTAATGTTTCTGGGTAAATCCAAACATTCTGGATAGAAAAGTTGTCATTTCAAATAACTTATTGTCAACTTGCAAGAAAAATGTATTAATAAAATTGAAAGATGAAGCTTTGACACCTTCCGAAGGGAAAGATTTTGTATTTTCTTTCAGAATAGCTTTAAAAATTCTTTTCACATTACTCTTTCTTTAATAGAAAACTAGAAGAGAAACAAAACACTCCTGCTGACTTGAAATCAGATATTTTTCCAGACTGCATTTGTGAGAATTATTTTCATCCCGTTTGGGGAAAAGATATGGAATTTCTTATGGAACACCACGCTTAATTCTCACCTCGTCTTCCCACAAGAGAAACTCTCACACCTCAGGATGTACAAAATCAGATAATTAAATTGTTACCATCTTCAAACCCGAGCACTGGAACGGTAACTAGATCTGCTAACTGATAAAAGCTTGTATCCATAGGAGAGTAAATTAGTCAGCTCAGCTGGAAGAGTTAATCCTCTGACTGCGTTGGATTAAATGCTTCACAGTGCTATATATTCTACTGTGAGAGCAGCAAGAAAAGTGGTACTGTTCTATGTGAGGACCTTGTATGTGGGTCCACTTAGGCCAGCATTCGCTGCTCCAAATGTCTCTAATTTACTTTTGAGATTCTGCTCCCTTCTTCCCCATCTGAACACTGTAAAATACAATGCACAACACTGGTCAGACAGCACTGTTCGGTGGGCAAAAGGCAAACTGGAGGACTGCAGCTGTTTTGATGATGGCTCCTCTTTCACCATGACCAGCGCATTGTTGGATTTCCATTCTTTTTGCAGGATTTCAAATCTCATTCATTTTGCCATACCTTCCATTCTAAAGTTGGGAAAAAAAAGGAAGAAAATCCCCTTCTCCCTCAGTTCCTCTTGTGCCACCACTGCTAGTAGTTCACCTCATTAGACCTTACAGCTAATCTGCAATCTTCTCCTTTTTGGGATGATCTTTTTTAAAGAAGACCAACTGGCGTGTGAGCTAAGATAAAATTTGTGTTTAGAGCCAAATGACTGGCATAAAATAGTCATTTTTCATGAATTAATTTTGATCCTGGAAGCAACGAATATTTCTGTAACAAATGTGCATGTATTTTTATATTAATAAAAAAACACAATAAATCTTTCCAGTGCTCAAACTTCCCCCCCCCATTGCAGACAGCAGCCTTTGTAGCATTCTGCAAAGAACTACGAGCGCTGTAGTGGTTTCAGGCTATCTTTGCAATCCTGTTCTAATTTAATAAGATTAATGACAGAAAATTAGTCAAGACAAGCATTTGCCTGTTTCATTTACCCTGCTGTAGTTCAAATTATAGGCGGGAAGTGTTTCCCCCAAGTACTACTTAATTAGTAATAAGTAGCAGGGAAAGTAAAAGAAAAAAAGTGCAATCCTTACAGGGGGGAAATATTTGTAGCTCTGAGGCTTTCCTGTTAGTACAAGGGACTGGATTTGAACGATACAGAGAACTATATAAATATAATTTTAAATTTCTCCCTTGAAAAATGATGTTAGAAGAAAAAAACATACAGCGTAAGATAAACCTCAGTGTACATTTCAGAGTCAGTTTCAGAGGGCAATCAGTCAGTCTTCTTGCAGCTGTACATTTCATTACCCACAAAAATATGGCAGAGGTTCTCATCTCTCATTTTGATGAGAAGATACAGTCCTGACATGCGCTAATGACTGATTATGACAGAGCATTATGCTATCTTTTTGGGAAGACTTTTTAGGCTGCCCTGGATGTTTAGTTGTTGAAGATGTTTAGTTGAAGCTAATATGAAGACAAAAAACCTTAAAAATATGTATTTTTGGTTAGTTGATGTGGCAATTAGGAATGGTTTTCTTCCTGTTCTCTACAGCAGTATTAAGATTTGACAGCTAAGATGCATCACTTCCTGCTAAAGAACAAAGTAGGGAGGGTTAAGAGCCCCTTCACACATGCCTGGTGTTTTCAGGTTGTGAGCTCTGCCAATTGCTGCTTATCCCTCCATCTTTTTGGCCATTTGCTCCATCATTCTGTTGATTTTGAAAAGTGCGTTTTGATTTGGAAAGGCACAGGAATATTGTGAAGCTGGGCCATCACTTACAACAGCGAAAAAGGCTGATGGAAATTTCCCAGGTAAGTTTTGGGGATTGCAAAAAGAAAAAGAAACATAATAATAAAAATAAAATAAAATAAAATAAAAACAACCTACCATCCTGAAACAGCACAACCAAACTATCAGGAAGGGAGATAAGAGGAAAGGAGCCATCCCTATATACGCTCATTTAGAACTCTGGTGCACTGTTCTTACACGACTCACCATACATTGCAAGGAAACAAATCTATGGGACTCACCAATGGGGTCCCACAACAATAAGTGAGAGGACTTTGCTACCAGCTACTCCCTGAAGAAGATATATTTAAAGTGGAGGAGGTGGGAGTAGAAAGTCCTTGGGGGTTTCAAGGAATGTGAGGGGTCACCAGCTGCCCAGCCAAGAGGACAGAGAAAGTAAGGAGTGCATGCATGCCTTCTGTAAAAGCATGGGCTGGGCTGATACCTACACTAATGATGTGGGGTATCTTCCCAACTTCCCAAGTCCTCAAAAATGCTTTAACCTCTAGTACAATTTGAAAGACGAATGATGGCTACAGGACAACTAGTAGGTCAGCTGTGACACTATCCCACCCCAGGAGCATAGAGAACGAACAGTTGGTTTATTTGGCTAGGCTACAATAATCAGATTTATATTAGTCTCAAAATAATCAGCAACAAAATTATTACTGGCACCTAATATGTCCCCTTGGTCCCCATGTATACAGCTATTATTTCCACACCACCAATGAATGACTTAAGAAGTTGATAATATATTCACAGTAAGAAGTACATCAAAAGAACTATGGTGATTAGCAAAGTTCCATTTTTTAAGTGATTAGACACGTAGGCTCCTCACATGGATTCTCATGCAACTTGGAAAATTACTTTTATTAACTGAAAAAAATATATATCTGAATAAGTCCTTGTGTACACAGAATATCTGCCCTGCCTCATCAGCTGCAGTAATACCGTACAGTTTCCCCAAGAGTGAAACTTAGTGAAACACTGAATCTACTGATCACCACTATGAATGATATGCAGCCCACCACATGAAACCGTATGTGAGTAAAAAATCGATAAAAAGAGAAACAATCATTACTTAGAAGTGTGTTAGGACCAACTAAATCTAAAATAGGATCCTCTATAGTAGCCTCTAGGATCCTCTATAGTAGAAGCTGTTCGTAAATACTTTCGCTTGTGTTTGAGTAGTTGTTTTTTTACTTTTTATTTTGTTTTCTCATGGGTTTGCTTTTGAAGGACATGTGCTGATTTGTCATCCCTGGTACGTGCTGAGATTTCTCTGGCCAAATACAGAGCAGGGAACTTAATTTTAAGCTAATGGTGAAATGTACTGGCATAAAAATAAACTGTGGTGATGAGAATATCTGCAAAAAATAAAAAGATATCCAGCTAGGCACTGATGTATAGGCTTCAGTTTCTTATGTAACAATAATAATGGCAATAAAGTAGTTAAATATTAATTCTTCCTTTTGCAAACAGGATTGGACAGGCAAAAAAGTTCTTACTATAACAAGAATTATTTATGTAGACTAAGTGCAAATATATTAATTTCAATGCTTATTAGCGAGAATTAGCTTATAAACACAAGAGAAAAAATAGAGAAAAAAATAGAGAAAAAGGAGATAAAAGAAAAGGGAAAGCATACTAGAATTCCTGCTACCCTTTTGTCCTGTCAAACCTCACTACTGCTGAGGCATTTGGGACAACGTGTGATCACAAAGGGACATCTTACAGTGAAAGGGCTGTTAAAAGTATCATGAGAAACTTTTTCCCAAAATTGAGCTTTTAGGCTAGAAATTCTATTTACACAGTTTCTCCCTCTATCAAAGGCTTTTTTTTCTTCTTCTTTTTTCTTTTTTTTCTTTTTTTTTTTTTTTCTGGAAGTTGATGCCAAAAATTGAAAACAGACTAAAAAGTCATTGAGGAGAAAATGTTATTACCTCCCCAGCCACACACTGGCTGTTCAAATAATATTGCATATATCTGAGCACTTCTGCATATCTATTGAATTTGTCAAGTTTTTGTTCCCAAGTAAAACTTATTGGCCCTGTCAAAAGTTCACCAGCTGCACAAGTGACTTTGATGGCCTGAGGAACAGCCCTGGCGCTAGCGTCATGGAAGAGCCTGTGGCTTTCCTCTCCCTTTTCCAGCTGAGATTGGTATGTTGATGCATGGGGCCCAGAGAAGATACAGAAGGAGGGAAATTGAAAAAATAATAAACAATAAAAATATAAATTACGGAAAGCGCTCACCAAGCCATCCTGGTTTTATTATATGGCCTTGAGAAGGAATTTTGTCTTTTCAATCAAACTATGTGGAATATGCATTGTAAACATTCTGCACCCACTGCTCAACATTTTTATGGCTTGGTAGGAGCAGAGCTAATAGGAATGCAGAGTGAGCTGCTACATAACCCTTGTGGTATGGCTGATGGGCGGTAGTGTGGAAGGTCTGGCATTGGCAGGTGACACCTGCAGAGAGTAAGAGCAGAACTGTGGGGATATCTGGGGTGTGGGGACACAGAGTGAAGAACTGGGCAGAAACAGGGAGGGAAATGTATGAACAGAGGGTGAGGATTCAGAAATAAAAAGGAAGATATAGCCTCCTACAGTTTTTCCTCATGATCAGCACTGGATATACCCACTGTGGCAGCTGTTTATGCCTCGAAACTCTCATCTTACAGAAGTAGAAAGTGAGAGGGAAAAAACGAGGTATATAGAAACAATGCTCTGTAACTCATCCGATGCAAAAAATGCTCGAAAAGTTCAGCCTGTGGCTACTATCTCATGTTCATACTTACACAATGGTTTTTCCAATGTGCTTAAATGACTTCTCCACAAATTCACGGACGCTATGGACCTCCCCAGTGGCTATGACAAAGTCCTCTGGCTCATCCGTTTGCAGCATCAGCCACATGGCCTGCGGGAAAACAAACAAAAGACAGATTCGGTGCAAATGTAAGTGGCCTCTTTGGTACATGATATTATATTGCTGCATTTTTGATTTGCAGATAACACACACACGCACGCCCCTAGCTTGGGAAATTAGCACTTTCCTAATTTGGTGGCTATTAACCAGTTCAGTACAACTTTGAAAAGAGTTCAATTATTTCTTATTACAGAAAACAATGCTATATTTGATTTTCAATTTGTTTCACAGCAGGGATTTCTTTAGGGGAGACTTTAATGTGTTTACTTTTGAACTCCGAGGCTTGCTTTAGCACTTAAGAGCCTGGATTCATTTACTTAAAACACTGCATGCATTGAGACAGATATGGGGGAAGAGAACAACATTTTATGTTTCCATTCAAAGCATTGTTGTCTGTTTGTCATAGAATGATGCCAAACACTGAATCGCAACGGGAGCCCTTTTGGCTCTTTCTTCTGCCTTGTTTGTTTCGGCTAAATAGCGATTTTAATTACAAATAAGTAATTAGAAAAGTACCTAAGAATATTCAACACTGCATTTTACCAAATTAGCCTGTTTTTCCTGCCGAATATGTGTTGAATATAACATATTAAAGAACTGCAACAGAAAATTATACAATTGTCAGAAGAATGCAAAAAAATACAGATAGAACAGTGAGACAACCATTAACACTTCTCATTCATAGAACCCTTTGGGCAGTGACAAAGATCACAACGGGTTTTGAAGCACAGCTTCATAGGTTTACCAACATTTTGGTATTTTTCAGGGGGACCTTTATTCTCCACAATTGTCTTTCAGAGTCCTCTCCCACAGACACAGAGTAACAGATGAGCACCATTGTTTAGATGGCCAGCTAAATCAACAAGAAAGCAGGCAAGCAGATGGAAAAAGTGCTACATGGGGACACATGTGGCTTGTCTGAGGTGTCACAACAGGTACACTTCAGTTTTCTGACACTGCTCTAGCCATTAGACTACTGCCTAGGAGCTGTAGGCGGGCAGAATAATTATTACTTTAGATCAATCAAAATGATCTAAACACTTCATTTCCTTTAGAAAGGAAAAGGGAATACCTGTACGGCATGATCCTCATTTAATAAATAATCAGAAGAGGAAAACAAAATCATTCAACTTTCTCTCCATATGGTAAAAAGGACTGTCATCTTCTCACAGTGTAATCCACAACGCTATTTGCACTGACCTTTTCACATCAGCTTTAAAGAAAACAACTTTAGTAGGTCCCTTGATGGTAGTGGATACTCTGCAAATCAGATTAATAAAAGCTTTGGGACAGCTCAGTTTCTCTTTGTAAATACCACCTGAAATACTCAATTCTGCCCCCCCCCAAGCCCCTCGATAAATCAAGTGTCCAGCATAGCAAGGCAACGCATTCCACTTATATGGTTCTATTTGCAAGTCATTTTTCTTTCCAGTTATTATTTTATGCATCTTCCAAAGTTTTGACAAGATTTTATTAACATGTTCCTTTTGAACCTTTCTGCTTTTTGAATGTGCAGGGCAGGCCGGGTTTTGAGCAACTGCTGTGTAAGTCCTTGACATTAATTGTGCTTCAGGGATATGACCTGCTGGGCAAGACAATGGCAGCAACTTTATTTTTCCTTTCCAGGGCTGAACATCCTAGCCAATGACGCAGAAATACCCGACGGGCTGATGAAACTCCTCTTGTGGGGAGGAGACGTCTTAACTTGTATCTCTCCTATTAGCTTTCTTGGAACACTGGGGTTTCCCTGCTGATCTGAGAGGTCGTGCTAAATCGCCAACGCCTGTTTCTTCATGACTGGACAAACTCACAAGGTTCACGGTGGTAACAACACCATAGGAAGGCAAAAGGAATATTTTAAATACGTAATTGGTAGTTCTGGTTCTGCTAGCCTAGTTCCTGATTTCACAGACCAGTTTATATTAAGCAGCCTGGAAAACAACGAAGCTTCCTTGTATGCAAAAGCACTGTTTGGGTGAATAAGGATTTCCAGGACAGCCAGTCAGAGTCAACATTTATAGTGGTTCTCCTCCTGACTTTAGGGGATGTTTGCTGTGCATAATGAATTTAAGATCTGCTCTTTTTTTTTTTTTTTTTTTTTCTTTTTTTCTGGGAATATACACGGCACAATTGACAGAGATTTAACAACCAAACCTCACCTCACTTATTAGTAAGAAAAATTCCCCCCACCTCAAAAGCCATGTGGGACCCAATATACCATAGTGGCAAAAAGATTTCCTATTTACAGTGCACTTCCATAAAACAGTATTAATATGTCTAAGGAAAAGCAGAGTGGGACTTTTGATAACATTTGTCTATACTTCTGCTTTTAAACAACTCAGTACTGTAATTCACTGGACGTAATTTTAGTACAGGCACTTCTGCTGAGACGTTCTTCAATCTAGCGAGTACTTCAAATATATAACGCTAATTTTGTCTGGTAATACTGAACAGTGTTGGAGCCTTGCCTCTTTTTACTCAAACACACGCAATGCGCTGAAGGAGACAGCTACAAAACAGAAACCGAAAAACAGCCTTCGACGGTGGGTCCTGCCAGGTTTCATGCACTTGGATGTATCAGCTCTTGTCTACATTTCAAAGAGCAAGCAATCACTGTCCTAGAAATAAAACTTGAACTGCAGGGCCAACTTAGCAACCATCAAATACAGATACAGTTGCTAAAAGAAATTTTTGCTTCTTTTCCTACCAGGAAAGAATGTTTAGATTAATGATTAATTGAGAATCTATCACTGCTGGTTCTTTTTATTTTTTCTGGCACTCATAACTGCTGGCACTTACAATTACCTCAGTCAAAATCAGGTATGAAAGAAATGAACGTCCTTAAAATCACAAAGTAAGTGATAGCTGTTTGCTCTGAGGAAGGTGACCAAATGCTGTTGCTTTGAATGGGTCTGCACGAACAGTTTGTCTGCACAAAGGCAAGTTAGAGGATTGAAATATTTTTGATCAAACTCTGCATTCAATTCTTATTTTCCACAAGTAGAGCCTGTGTAACCAATGAGAAACTTGTGTGCGAGCAGTAGCCATACATTTTCCCTACAGTAAGTGCCAGGAATGTGCTTCCCCCCCCCCTCCATCAGACTAATAAAGGCCCTTGACCTATCAATTCCTAGGCATTTCCTCCAAGAGTTCATATTGTACCAGACTCCAGGCTGAGAATGAGAGGAAAGGGGGAGATACAGCTCCAGGTTTATTTGTCATTACTGAATGGCTTACTGGTTTTAACAGAGGGGAAAAGCTTTGTTTAAATTTCCACTGAAAGTAATTAATGGTTATTGACTGGTAAATGAAGAACAGGTGACACTCTGAATTAGAAGATAAATGATCTCATGTTCTAGCGTGATAATGGGTTAGTAATTGCTACAAAACCTCAGCCTAGCGCGTCCCATCATAATGCTAGATCATGTCCAGAACACAAAGGACTCTGTGTGAGAGGTATTCAGCCATTCACCTCCTTATACAGCTGTGGAGTGATTTGGTCCATTTATTCTCTGATGGACTGCACGACTGAGGCAAAAGTTCACCCATTCTCACCTTCCTGTTCACATGCTGAACCACATGACCCATGACACGGCTGAACTGGGATAAAAACACTGCCCAGCTTTGGCTCTTGGCTATCTTTTAACCATCACAAGGTCGGATGTTTTAGGAATTTTTGTGGTGCAGAAATGGAAAATTGTGAATTTTCCTGTATATCTCTGTAAAGGCTTTTCTGGATGGGCTGACGGCAAGTCAAGAAATGTTGCCACCCTGGCCTTAATTTTTAGCTTCATTCAGTTAACAAAACGTGGGCAAATGCTGAAAAAAAGGAGAAAATTATGATGGAAACAATTCAGGCTTTGGATCTCTTAAAATGATGCTTTTCCTTTAATGGCAAATGTAGCAAAACATATTTTTCATATTTGAACTCTTTTTGGCTCTGGTCTAGTGACTCACAAAGTCTAAAGGCAATGCTATGTCATTTACATTTAAAGACAGAAAGCCAACTGCAGAGATACGTAGAAAGTCTTACAAGCGGACACACTTTTATGATTATGCGGACTAGCGTATCTATTCTGCATGCCTGAACTACAACTTCTGCCAAAACCTTTCCTCTTTCATCTTTTCTTCTTTCCTTTTCTGCATACAAGCCCCTGCCAGTGTTAAGCACCATTTTCAAGTAATATATTCAAAATATGAACCAGTCTTTTTCCTGCCCAAATTTCTTAGCTTGCACAGCATTTGCACCCAGGCTGGCAAAGGGAGAAACCCAGTCCAGACTAAGCAACCCTCATATAGATACATACTGTGCATGCCACTGCCATTATGGTTGAGATGGGTCTGCTTGTCTTGAGCATCTGGAGTATGTTGAAGCTGTGTTTCAACATTAACTTCCAGTCCAACATTGCAGTGAGAAAACATTTATTAACTGGGCTGTCATCCATGGATAACAAAGACTTGTTAGTTGAGGTTATGTTTAACTCTATTTATTTGATACTTTTCTTTCACTGTCCGCTCTAGTACTGTGTATTGTTAAAAAGGGATCAGTAATCAGATATCTGCCTATTTAAGAGAAAAAAGAAATACAAATCCAACACCCAGGCTTTAAAGTACAACTGAAGATTTCTGCTCTAGAAATAAAAGTTGATTTTTCAAGAGGAGTAAAGCTGAGAATATCCCAGCTCATGGCAGATCCGAAACAGATATGACTGAATGTGATACCCATTCAGAGACACATAGTGCGATCAGTGGAAAATATTCCTGTTGGTGCGATTACTATTGCCTTGTGCTGCTACCCAGCATTTTTTCCAAGTCCTATAATGTCAAAAAAATACTTCACACATACTTCTAAGTATTATGCAGAAACCTTCTGACTTCCTTGTATTTCTCACACACGTACAAAAACTCAAACCAAGTCAGTAACGTTTACTTTAGGAGATGGAATAGATTGTTGTAGCCTGATGCAGGGTGCATTGTCTGTGTGTAGCAGAGACAAAGGAGCAGCAACTGGTGAATGTCTAGCTCTACTTACTTATCGCTTGCATAGGGCATGGGTTACCTCAAGGCTGTCAACAATTAAGGAGCAATTTCTGACTAAGTCAGAAAACATTACCACCCAGAGAGACCCAAGAGTATATTAACACCATTTATAGAAATTCTGCCTTTATAGTATTCCATACTCTATTGTCTAGAAGTGGGCAGAGGAATTTGGTGGGATGGATATGGTACTCTCCAGTGATCCCAAACCTAGCTATCCTGCTGAGGTCACCACTGAGAAGGAGAATTGCACGGTCTGGGCCAAAGAATGATGGATGTGGCAGCAAGGAGAACCTTCTCCCCATATGGTGAGCACAAAGGCCTGGCACGACTGCTGTTCCTGCATACATCATGAGGGACTACTCCCTCTGTGCCACAAGGGACAAGGCTATTTTATCACCTCTCTCTCTCTGCATTGTCCCAACTCAATTGCTCTGGCAAGGAAAGAAGCTGCTCAGCGTGTTCTGTGCAGTGTGACATGGGGAGATGTCGTACCCACACACTTCCTGCCTGCCTGGATGTGAAGTAGTCCCAGATGGCATCGCCCAGCTCCTCCTAACACAGCCCAGCTGACTGTGGTTTCTCAAGCTGCTACAAAAATGACCACAATTGATGTCTGTGCTTTGGAAAAGTCAGACTGGGGACACTAACTCAGAGCTCTGAACCCTCACTGACTTCCAGTTTATCTATTTATTTACTTTTGGAAGGGTGGGGAAGGAAGAAGAAGTGCTATGCTGGATGACTCACCCTCAACTGATTGAATTCTGCAACTGTTAAAAGGGTAGGTGTGTACTGGGTGTACCTGGTAGGCATGAGAGCATGTTATATAAGGAGATTATACAAAGAGATGGTGATATGTGCACATAATACTCAACATAATGAAAAAAAGTATCCTTACACATATTTGGCACACAATAGGGGCATAGCACACATGGCTGAAAAGCAGTTACGAAGCTTGAGTGCAGCGAATAAAGCTTTTCTGGTGAGAGCAAAGTGAAAAGCTTCTGCCTGAAAGCCAACGCAAAACCATTGGGCATGATTCCCTGCTCTCTACCACAATGGGAGTTCAGTCTAAGTAATGACTGTTGCTTTAGTACTTGTTTCTGACAGTATTATAAGGGAAGCGAGGCATGGAGACTCCTGCCAAAGAAAACCACAAGGATGTGCTGCCAGGCATGCTGATACTCCCAAGAAGCCAGTGGCAGCAGGGATATGGGAGTATGCACAATCAATGTATTCCTATGCTCTTTTTTTTCCTGAAATACAACTCTCTGTGTTTAGTTAGTGTGTTTGTTGGTGCACACCCAACAAACAAGAACCTCACTACAAGATTAATAGTTTGCATTTGAAAGATAAAGTGAAGTTCACAGCTGGGGTCAATGCCCATCAGAGCAACAAGAGTGATGTTTAGGGACGCAGGATACACGACTCTTCCTCTCCCTGATAAGTGATTATCCTGTGTTCTTAAATCACCAATAATCAAAGCATCAGTGCAAGACATCTTGCTCAGAGAGCCTCCATCCATGAAAAATCCCCTCTGAACACCACTGAAGGATCTATCAGGTCTCATCAGTTTAAATACATGTTGATATGCTGCTTCTTCAAGAGAGTAATGCTAAACACAATGACTTCAACTGCTGTGTACAAAGCTTTCCCTCAGAGTTGTCCTTTCAAGTCAGGAAGAGGAGATGGTGAGCGCTTACGACACAGCAGCTGCTTTCATTCAGAGAAGAGACACAGACAGTTACATCGACATCTAAAAGGTACAAAATGAGAACAGATTCAAGATGAAAACAGTTTCCTCTGAGAACAAAAATGCCTCATTTTATTAAAAAAAAAAAAAAAGTGAGAAATTTATATTAGAAATCTCAAGAGAGTAATCAGACAAATAAGCAAACAAACAAAAAAACCTCAAATGCTTTTACCGCTATACACACTGGGAAAACTCCTAGGCTATAGTTACAGGGATAATATATCACAACTGATTTTATAAACTTTCTCATAGACGTTAGAAGTCACAGGCGATAAATTGGCCCAGCAACAGTCTGAAGCCTGCTTGCTGATTGAGCCAACTTGTACAGCTTAGCTGCCGATGTGAACCCGTTCTGAGCTGAACTGTGTTCGGTTCCACCATTTCTTTCTTTCAAGTTAAAAGGGTATGGCTGATATATCTAAAGATAACAATCCAACAATTATAAAGTTACTAAGATAATAAAACACCTGATAATCTTTGTGGAGCATCTTGAATGAAAACAATATCAATGTCTTCTGAAACAAAAGCCCTCACATCTGTAGGAAATACTAGGAAATACTGTCTAACTTTCCTCTTGTAAGCAGATAGCCCAATTGTTATACAGAAATCGGTGAGGCCTTATGAAACTTTCGCAGGCGGTTTTATTAATAAAAACCACAAGAATTATAACTCAGATAAACTTTAAAGGTCAGTCTGCTCTGCTAGCACAGCACGATGTCTCCCATATGCACCTCAGGTGAACAGCTGAACACAAAGATCTCATTGTGTTACCAAAAACTACGCCGTCCTTTAGTTTTTTCTCCTCTTTTTTTTCTTGCTCGTGTCACTCAGTGTCAAAATATTGTCCTTTAGGTACATGGAAGTATTTGTATACAGTTTTAGAGCTGATCTTGAGTTGCTAGCTAGAGGCAAAAAGAAACAGCAAAACTGTTTGTTGGGAAACCTCACCAACAACGAAAATTAATATCGCTTTTTCCTCCTGCCAAAAATTTTTGAACAGATTTTTTAGGTCCACAATGGTTTGTTTATTCTTCAAATGGTTAAATTGAAAGTGACACGCGTGACACAAAGCAATTTAAATGAAAAGATACAGAAAGGATGCATATATGCTCTGTTTCTTTCGTTTTAATTTTGGGGGATATCGTCACAATTGCTAACGAAGGGGTGCTTTAAATCCTGTCGAATCGAAAAAGGAAAGGAACTCAAAGCTAAACAGAGAAAAATCTGAAAGTACGTGTGAGTTAGAAGCACTCAAGCTTGTGTTACCTAGACAAAACGACAGAGCGAGTACATGTTTCCCAGGCTCCACCTAGCAGACAGTTCTGAAAGATATTTGACCCACTTCCCCCTCCTTTTTTTCCTTCCAGAATTAATTTTCCCTGCTATTTTTATATGAATGAAAGACAAAATGCCTCTTCACAAAGCAGCACTCCCATTTGACAGGATTACTCACCGCTAAAGTAAAGGGTTGTACCCGGGTTGTGGTGAGGGTAGAGCAGCCTTAGGGATCCATGCCAGGATCCTGGTTGGGGCCATGATCTAACCGCAAGAAAACAGACGAGGCTTTCAAGTCAAGCACCGGCATGTTTACTGTAGCGAAATGATCAGCCCCAAAATAGTGATCGCAGGGTAGATATCGATCACAATATGTTTACAGTGCAATATTTGACTATAAAAAGATCTCAGGTCATGCTTCCGACACCTGTTTGCCTCCTGTTGCCTTCCTGGAGTGCACAGACACCTACAGCTAAGCACAAGCTGAGGCGCTTTCTTTGAAAGGAGGTCAGAGGAGCTGCACAGCCTACGGTTCAAAGTGCTACCAATCCCAGCACACTCAAAGACGCTGCTGATCTGCAGCGTGATTCTGGCAATGAGTTTCTCTCTCCCAACCTCCATTTCCCTTCCTCTCATTGGCGAGGAGCACTCCTTCTGCTTGCTGGCATCTGTGCTTGAGGTGTGGGGACCTGCAGGGATCTGCCTGGTGCCTATCAGGAGTGGGTCCTGGCAGGGTTAAACCGCTCGTATTGCTGTAGGAAAGCACTGAGAGCCTCAGGGAGCTGCCAGAGCACAGGCAGATAGGATTAGAGATAATAAATCAGCACTTCATAGTGTTTATACATATTTGAGGGTGCAATTGGGAAGGAAGAAGAGCAAGCTTTTATGGTAGTATAGGTAACAAAACAAGAGCGCTGCAATAAAGCGTATGCAGGCTTTTTGCTTGTTTGTTTAATTAAAGAAATACAGGGAGATAGGCAAACCCAAATCCTCTCTCATAATCTGCATTTCCTCCAAACTTCTGGAACTCCAACATCATGCTATTGAGCACTAAGGCATTTTCTCCTGTGACTGCTATCAGCATCCTAATGATAATGCACTTCTGAATAATATTCTAAAACAGTTCTCTTGAAATGTTAATTTACTGATGCTGAGGAAAATATTTAGTATTCATTGGGTCCTTATAAAATCAGAGTTGCCATTGTCAGAATAATCTATGTAAATAAAGAGTGTGCTACCTCTAGCATATCACTGATGCTTTTTACTTTCTAATTTCACTCCAGTTCTCAGCCCACTGGAGTTGGAAGCATAAGATTTCCACATGTAAGTCATGGTTAAATACATGGCAAAGGTAAAAATACAAATCCGGTGGTGTTTTATTAACTATGAAAAGCAGAAAATAAAGCTCAGAAAGCATTAAGATGCTGAAGTAGTCTCACTCCTGATTCTGTGGAAGTTTCCTTCTCCTTTACCAGAACAGGTGATGACACTTTTGATGCCTCAGGGATATGATAATGCAATACAGAAGGATTTCTTTCCAATTCTACCTCATGTCACAAGTTCAATTTTTGGCCAAGAGTACCCAAACCCACCACTTTGTGATCCTACAGCTTATGCAAAGAGCCTGGTGGTTTTTACCCCAGGTTTGGACACAGGAACGCGTCTCTCAGATCTGTGGCCATGGTGGCCGTGGTACTGCATGGGGCTGTGGGTTGGACCCTGGCTGACAGCCTGTGCCATCTCAGACCGGGGCATGGGAATTTCTGCTACAAAATGTCAGTGGTAAAATGATCTCAGAAAGCAAGGAATGTATTTTAGACGTCTGGCTGTGCAGCACAGATGTCGAAAGACAACGGGAAGTTTTTGTTAGAGCATGCTCGAGATACATTTGCTGGGCACTTCACACTGACCTTCCCTCGGCTTGTTCTGGTCGCTCTAATTCCACCATTATTAGTAATTGCTGCTTCTGCAATGGCTGTTAATCACACTGAATCCTGAGTCAGGCAATGGGAAGGGTCTGCATTAAAACTGGAGATACGGCTGCTCTCCGTGGGCTAGTGTCAAAATGGAACAGAAAATTTTATTCAGTTTGTTCCCAGCAATAAATACAGTTTTGGCATCCTGGATAAATCCTTCACATAACAGCATGTGTTCTTTCATGCACCCTGGGAGCGATTCTATTTAAAGCCATGGAATTGTGGGTGTGAGACTGTAAGCACATCCACTTACCCAAAACAAAATTAAAACCTGTCTTATATGAGAGTCAGGAGAGCTGTTACTAAAAATGCAAACCATATGAAGTTTTAAGTATACTTATGTTTTTTATCTGTCTCTGTGTAGCGTATACAATTGACTTTCACTGCCTGAGATGAAGTGCTGACAAGTGTTTTACCATATTATTACAGAATACCCCAGTAGCATTATCACACTTCGGCTTTCGCTTGCAATAAATCTGCTCTAGAGGCACGTCAGAAGTCATCACTCCTATCGCATCCAGACAGAGCAAGGACCCTCCCTCCTCAGTGGGTATGAAGGAGGCTCCTTGCTAGGTATGCTGCTAGGGCTCCAATAGCCTCCACGGTCCAGACACCAGAAACAACATTCCCACAAGTGACTTGGCGAGGCCAGAAGTCTGTTCTTGGGCAAATAACAGTGGCACAGGCATGAGTCATTACAGAACAAAACAGATTTATCACCACAACGACATTATCATCCGTTATGTGCCTGTTTCCATGCGCAAGTCTCCACTCTCTTTTCCCCTCGTTTCAAAGATTTATAACTCCACTGCTGAAAGGTATTTCAAGCTGGGGCAGAAAATGAACACCATTTTCTGCTCTGAACATATTTATATTTTAATAGCTGTGCTTCACGGGTCCAGCTCTATGTCCAGCCTATTTCTTAGTTTCGGTTTGGTCAAAGTGAATGATGAGCAAGACTATCTGTAGCCCAAACCTCAGCAGGGACAATGATTGTCTTTGTAGCTCTGATTAAAGCATTCAACCTTATGTCCTAAATTTTGCTGTCCGTAAAGCTGGAGTGGTGATATTTATGTGACCAGAGTGCTGTAAGAAAGTTAAGGGCCAACACAGGCATTTTACTATGAAATGCATTATTTGTTAATTAGATGCCTTAATCCATTCTTTTATAAAAAATAAAACTATTTTTCCTTCTAGAAGTGGAAATCAGAACATTATTCCTTAATGCTGATTAGATTCAGACTAATTAAGGAGCGAAATAAAGGGGTAAAGAGACCAATGGATGAGAACATGCAGAAATGACTGTTGGGTTAAATGTTCCACATTTCTTCAGATACTGCACATTTCACTTGTGATGTAAGAGAAGTGAGATAACTACTCAGGAGATCATAATACTAACAAGCAGTTTACAGTGGTTCCATTCTGTTTTTTTTTCTGTCTTGCCTAACCTTCAGCAAATTCACCTTTTTCCCCCATTGCACAATAATTGAGGGAAACCTGAAAATAAGCCCTTTGGCTCTTTTCCCATAGAAAGGAGCTTCATTCTGCCAACTCTGTCTGATCCTGACTTCACAGGAGAGTCATTTCATGGGACTCCTATAGCCTGGCAGTAGATGCACAAGAGAGGAAAGTCAGGGCCACACTACAGTAATATAAGCAGCTTTCTGAGATCGCAGTGTTTTCTGAATCGGACCCAAGAGGTGGTCGTAAACCCAGGCAAGAAACAAACCATCGCATCAAATGGTGAAATAATTACTAAACTTCTTATTAAACCTCGTCATTTAGCACTCTTCCCCTTTCCAGCACAAAGAAAAAGACCAAAGAACTCAAAGGGACCGGGAAAGAAGGAAATAAAACCAGCTAGCTGCATGTCCCACGGGCACATCTAAAGCTCAGGACCGCCGCAGTCAGACCTCCCTCAAACCCTGCTCTTTCTAGCTGCCACCTCTCCTCAGTCCCCATGCTGACCCCCTGAATCAAGCCAGATGGGACTAGTGGAGGCATGTCAAGGAAGTGCTGAAAAGGTGACTTGGGTCTCTGGCAGCTAGTCTGGAGCTAGTTTCTATGCAAAATCTCTGGGGGCTGCTGCTTTGCAATTTCTCAGGAATGTTTAATTCTCCTCATCCCTTTACTGAGTCTCTCTGGAGAGGTCACAGAGGCCTGTGACATCCCTGGAGGGCACTGCCTAACTAAATTAGCATGAGATAACTTTGGACTCTCTTCCAAACAAGAAAATATAAGGGAGAGAATTTCATTAAAAGCAGAAGACTAGGTGATCCAAGTTAATCCCACCCCAGAGCTGCTGCAGAAATGTTCTCTGTTTATATTTTGACTTTACTCTCTGTTACAGAGTTCACTGACTATAATGGAAGCTGTGTTAAGTGCACAACTTGACCTCAGTTGACCAAATCTTAGTTTCATAATAAAGACAAAAAGTGGGCTTGGCGGCTCTAAAAGGTCTGATTAGTAGCTTTTTTGCCTGTGGATGTGTAACTATGTAGGGCACTAAGTGAACGGTAAACTCTGATGTACTTCAGCTTTTATGTCCACTTTTTAATCAGGAAATATGAACTCTAATCTGCAGTGAAGCTTTAGCATTCATTAGCAAAGCAAACACTACTGAATTCCAAACGTATTTTTTTAGACTTCTCTACATAAAGCTTTGTTCAGGTTCCCTCTGTGGAGAGAGGACAAAAACTATCTCAGGACATGCAAAGGAAAAAGATTTAGAGAGAGAAGGAATGCTGAGATCTGCATACACTTCTGACACAGCACATCTCCAGTGCAACCTGAGGGCAGGGTAAGACACAAAGGTAGCTCAACACTCCCTGCAATATCCCACCTCATCTTCCACCAGAGATAGACTTGCTGCTCATGCCACACCAGATGCCTCTGAAATGAGGACTTGATGCTCTGTATGCAGACAGGATGTGGAGAGGACAAGAAATGTTTTGCTCAGGCTGAGGTTATAGTAGCTGACTCTAAAGAAACAGAAGATGAAATAAAAATGTACAGAGAAAACTCGTTGTCCGAGCCAGATCTTTTGGAATTGGCAGGCTTTTCCAAAAGAGAAATTCATGCTTCAAAACATTATTAAATGTACTGTTAGTCAACAGTGGTGATCACCTAGCAATGAGCTGTGAATGAGAAACATTCCTATAAACCTGAACTTAAAATGCACAATCTTAATTTATTAAATGCTTTGACAAACCAATCCAGCAGAAAAGCATGTTTTGGATATTCTGGAAGAAATACTTCTCCTTCTGAGAAGGCAAGAATCACAGAATCACAGAACTGTAGGGGTTGGAAGGGACCTCTAGAGATCATCGAGTCCAACCCCCCTGCCAAAGCAGGCTCCCTACACCACGTCATACAGGTAGGCCTCCAGGCAGGTCTTGAATATCTGTAGAGAAGGAGACACCACCACCTCCCTGGGGTGAAGAAGAAGAGGAAAAAGGCACAAAAGTTTGCACAGTTCATGGTAAGGACAAGCCAATGAGCTTGGGGCATCAATAGGGTCTCCCAGATTTCTTGCTCCTGTCCTGAATGTCTGCTTTTCACAGAATGACTGTTCTTTACACGGCTGCCACAGAATCTGTATACACATGGTCCACAATCAACACAATCTTTCCCTCGAGCTTTTTGAGAAGCGTCTGTTCAGCAGGTGCCTTTGTAGTCTACCTTAGAAAGAAGAATTGATAGACCAAAGGAGGGAGTTATTTCTGCACAGGAGCGAGACCAGAGAAAATGCATGAAAATCAGCCCTTCCTTCCACAGCGAATACTCCCTACCCCTCCCCAAAGCCTATTTTGTCACCAAAATCATACCCTGAAATCAGACATGTGGGCCCAAATCCTGCCCCCCTGGAGCCACTCCAATCTTTGCCATAGACTTGTATGAGGATGGAATTTCATTTGTGTTGCAGGAGCCTGTCACGGCCAAAGGCGAAAAAAAGGGTGTTTTCCATACAGGCTCTGCTTTTCTACTTTTATGCCCCTTGGGAAACGGGTGCAATTAGATCCCTATTATTATATTCTGGAAGGGCACATTTGGCACCGCATGTGAGTTTACGTACTTTGAAAAGTTTATGTACTTAGAGGGAAAAAAACCAAAACAGAGAAGGAAATTTAAAATATAAGTTACTGTCTTTCAAGCACCAGACTTTATACATAAACATTTCAGAGCTGCTACAGTCTGGTAGGTGAATAATTAGGAAAAAAACATGCATGAGAACTGCATGATAAGCTGGCAAGAGATGATTGCTAAATAAGATTCTTGCCTCTCTTTAGTAGCAAAACAAGAGATAGCAACTTCTATTTGCATCCAAAAAATAATCACGCAAACTTCAAATATTTGAATGAGAACCATAAGGAGGAGACCTAGGTTTTCCTTAAAAACCTGCCTTCTCCTCCCCAGGCTTTAAATGCATACATCTATGTTTATTGTAGCAGATTATGATTAATCATATCTTGAAGTATTTACCAAACAATATGCTTTGTCTCTCGGGAAAGCAGCAAGTCAGTGGTGAAGAAATTCCTTGAATTTTCAAATGCAGCATGCATGGAAGAACAAACACACAATACTCGTCCATCCTCACTTATCGTACATATACCCTCATATGATGTCTGTCAGTCTGTAATACGCTTTCAGATATTTCTGGGTATAGCTGCAACATAAACCTCAATTATTTTCATCATATCCAAGCTTTTATATGCCTTATCAGGGCAGACTTACATGTGAGAAAGGATTTTGTCACAGGACAAGAAAGGAAGATGCCTTTTTTTCTAGCTCCCCCACAATTCAATGCCTGGAGGAGCAACAGGAAAGAAAGCATGGTGACCCCTCTGAACTTGTGGAAGCAGCTGCCAGCTCAGCAGGGGAACTGCTGATGGACTGTAGTAGCTACTTCTGGAAGAAGCCCTTCGGCCAGTTCACTCTGCCTTTTTTTACACCCCTTAGCCCCAAACTGTACAAACGGAGGAGGAAAAGAAGAGTTTCAGAAATATCAAAGAGTTTGTTTGCTGTTAGAACGGATAGAAAAGTCACCCATTTCCTTTCCAGTTGACCGTACGAAATTAAAACAACATAACTGTTGTATTAAGCAAGTAAGAAATAACTTTAAGATACGATTTATGCTTCAGCCTTTTGAAACACTTTGTCGTTTGGCACATCGACATTCTTGCTCTTTGAATTTAAACTTATTTAAAAAATATTTAATCTTCTGAAAAAAACATGAAACTTGGCAGATGTGAAACAAACGTATCTCTCGTATGTAGAGAAAAATACCACACTAATGGAAATTGCTGACTTTTCCAGTGCTAATGGTAAAGGTATCTCTGAAAATCTCCCAGCCAGTTACCGCAGTGGAGTTCAGCAACAACTTATTCCTTCTACCTTTGAGAAAATGAACACATTAAAAGAATAGGAAGCAAATCAACCGGACAGGCTAAGAAACATTTTTGTTTTTTAAGATTTAAGGTGCGAGAACATCAGGGAAACCAGAGCACAGCTGACATTCTTATCCTGAACACCTTATATACACACATTTAAACTTAGGGGTCTCAGGCAGAAATCTGTGAGGGAAATACAGGCGTGCTGATTTTACCAACACCACACAGGGATGCCACGTGTTTCTGAATCACAGCAGCTGGTCAATTTGGATTTTTTGTCTTGCCTATTGTAAAGCTGGTGTAAAAAGTATCATGCAAGACCATGCTAGAGAGCCTTAGTGAAAGCATTTGACTTTGCATTTGTGATGGGTTAAGAGCACACAAAGTCAGTTGTCCTGGCTCAGCTGAGCACAGCAGTTAAGATAACACAAAACACAGCCATGATAACTTGTATGTGTAACTAACTTCACCACTAAGTGTGCCTGCTCTTCTGCTGCTTTTTTCCCCCAGCCAAAACATCTAGGTGAGTCAAACACAGGCCCTGGTTCTGCAAATACTTTGGAAAATACAGTGAAGACCAAATGGCATTACTGGAAAACTGAAGTGCTCTGGCCAGAAGCGAGACAATAAGCTTCAGCAAACTCAGATCCCTAATGAGGAAGTTCAGGCTCTGTAGTTAAATACGAGAGCTGATACGGAGAGCAAAGCAAAAGGCAAAAGAAAAGGGATGGGGAAGAGAGGAGGAGAACGTTCTCTGGCATCTGACCCAGCTTTAAAACTGTGTTTCATTTTCTTGAAGAAAAACAAAACACTCCTCCTGACTTTGGGAAATCCCTAGAAAAGCAACAGAAAAAAACAGTTTCAGAGCGCAGTTACTGTTGCTAAAATGACACATCATCTGTGAATGGAAGCACTTAGAAACAAATAAACTAATTCTAAAGGACAATGGCAAACCTGCACCACTAAATTTGCTCTTTCACTGGCACTGTTACATTGGCAGTTCAATTACTCCAGATTTGCACTGCTGTAACCGAAAGTAGAGTTAAGGCCATTATTTGCATCGGTGACAAAAAAACACTGATATCCTAACTAACTGTGCAAAACGTCTTGATCAAAACCACAGAATGAATGATTTATTCAGTAAATTAAAATCTAGGCTAACCACAACATTCCTAATAGTAGTAGGGATAACGGTAGTAGGAGCAATAACAATAACAATAATGGTAGTAATGTGGCCATAAAAGACAGGCACGTGTTGCTCATCTTCAAAAGGAAGACTGTGCCAGTTATATGATTCAAGCATTTTATAGTTATAAAGAAATTCAGGGCTTAACAGCTGAAAACGTGCTATGGGAAACTCCTGTTGTTCATTGGTAAATTTACAAAGGCTAATGTGCCCTGTTTAGCAGCATCCCAATAGCACTAATATGGAAATGAAGACAGTAGCCACTAAGAACCAACTCACCCACAGGTCACGCTTAAGACTGGACGTTGTAATGAATAACCTGTTCTTTACTATCTGGAAGAAGTAACCTGGTAGTTTATTATCATGTCAGATTTAAGACTTTCTATTCCATCAGCTTTGAGTATCCCTGTTTTGAAAGCAAGAGGATAAATGACCTCAAACCGTGTACCTCCCACTAGAAAACATCTCACCTCCTGTTATATATTAGGTGTAAAACAGATATAACTCACTCAATTTTCAGTCTTGTTTACTGCTAAGAGGAGGTACATGCAATTCACCTGTACATGCTTTTATGTTCCTGTGCTCCTGATCATTGCAATCAAAATCTGGCAAAGGATAACCACAGCCCACCAGCTGCTCTGTCCTACCAAGACTAATGCAAAGGATGCTGGTGGGGAAACATTTTGCTCCTGTCAGTCCTCTGGATAATACAGCTCCATGCCCCGGAGAAACCAGCCTGGTAGGGGCTGAGGGCAGGGAACTAGCTAGCAGAGGAGGGCCACAGCGAGAGCAAATTGCTTCCTGCCAGGAGCAAGGGTTAAAACCAGGAAACCTGCTGCTGCTGTAGCACTGCAGCTCACGCAATTTGTTTGCTTGCCCTAATTCAAAGCGGGACAGCGTATCAATGGTGTAGACCCAAACATAACACAGGGTGGGCACTCAGTTTGTTGCTTTTCTAAGCAGATTGCCATATAGAAGTTAGTTTGATCAAGGACATGAAAGAAGGAAAGCCTGCACTCATGGCTGCGTCTGTGGCTGCTCGGCTGGACAACAGGAGCCTACAGTATTTTTCAGCCACAAGGAGAGAATAAGTATCTGCCAAAGTCCCAAATAAGCTGTCATCAAGGTACTTGTCTTGGATCAGTGCTGATCTCACCAGCAGGCACTGCTACTCAAGTGGAACATAGATTCTTTGTATGTATGCCAAGACATTTCATCTCATAATGGAAGTAAAAAATGTCCACATTCACAGGTTGCTAAAGGAATGCACTTTCCTGGTGCAATCCCAACATACCCCTTTTGTAATGCATCTTCAGTAATGACTCTGATTTGGGAATGGTACCGAGGAAGAGGAAAGATGCAGTGAGGCATAAACACGTGCTGATCCGGACAGATTCCTGTGGGCTATCAGGCAGGCAGTTAGACACAAAAGGAACATCCAATATTATGACCAGTTCTCATGGGGACATAAAGCTGGTCCATCTTTTATTTGATATCACTCTGTGACAATTACCAAAATCCCTTTGAAAATTTCTGTGAGTAGAAGCTATATATTACTTAACCATACATCAACACTGTGAATGTAAAGTATTTATAGTTGTTTGGATGGTAAGTTCGTTCTACTGGTTCATTGAACAGCATCCTGCCATCATCCTTCCACAGCAATTACACAACTAGGAACATGAGCATATTTCTTTCGATGTTGCCTGCGTGCATTCAGTTCGCAGCTCCATGCCATTAGAAGTATACAGATGTTCTGCCTCTTGGTAAATACTATGCAAATTTGTTCTTATGATTATAGTGCTTGCTGAAATGAGCATAATAATTAGGAGGCAATCCTCGCTTTATGAATTTTCCATAGTAGGTCTGATGCTCTAAGATAAAGCTCCAGTTCATCAAAAAAGCTGTGCAGGCGCTTAATTTTAAACATACTCTTTCTCTGCCACAATTAAGTAAAATACTTAAATAAGTACACGCTTGTTGCTTGGAGGAGTTTAAATCTGTTCACTTTAATTAGATTTACATCCAGACTGAAGCTCTTTCCTGAAGAGAGGCCTCTGAAGTACACTGCTTTGAAACAGGAAGCATTGAATGAAAATGAAGAGAGCCTATTCTGATTACCATCGCAATATGAAATACTACTTTGTATTTTTATATACATTAGCTATTTAAGACCTACAATTTCACCGATAAATAAGATAGAAAATGTTTTTACCTCTATTTTATATTATCCAACTCCACTGTAAAAAAAAAAACCCAAACTCTCACTTATCTAAAGCCCAATAAATAGCTGTTCAAACCACAGAAAACAAACTCTTTTCCTTGTGAATTAGTCCTGGGAGGGCAGACAAAGACTGTTGTAGATAATAATCGTATGTTTCTTATGCAATTACTTGTTACATTCTGGGATGGTGTTTTTATGGTTCTATGCATAAACTTTAAATGGTTCAGTGCTAATTTTCCTAAGTACATACTGTATTAGGTCTTCCTAACAATTTTCTTTTATAAAGAATGACCAGTGAAGCAATCTCCATAAAAGAAGTAGATACTAATTGTAATTTCAAATCAGACAGACGGGAAATTGCCACACCCTACATTAGTGAATGCATCCAGGTCCCATGGTAATCTTTATGGTAAGTTTAGATTGTCTATGGGAAATGAAATCATGTGCCAAAGGCCAAGTAAACCCAAAATTAAAATTCAGAGTAATGTCTCCCAGTTGCATTCATAATCCTGCTTATTACCTCTTACATCATTATAAAGTGTTCTCCAGAATAAGACAGCCCACTGCTGTGCTATGTATACCATTGATACAGTGTAGGCTGTCCAAATTCTACTCCAAAGGCCAAATATCATCTAATTGGTTTTGAAAATCTTGCTCGGGTCACCATCCATGTCTGTGGGGTGGTCAAACTCTTGGATATGGAGGCCTTGGAACTATCTGCTGCTAATTCCCAAGCAAGTTTTATCGCAGGTCTTCAAATTCACTTTCTATGCTGAGCAATGATGACAGAAAGCTACAATCTACACTGCTGTTAAGAAAACAAAGAGTGACTCTTTAATTCCTAGGAAGCTATCACTGCCATTACTTGCTGTGACGTTTTTGGACAGTGTTTTAGTGTTTTCATAGACTCATGCATATTTTTTAAATGGTTTGGTGCTAACTTCTCTTTTAAATGGGTTTGTAAAATTTAATGTCTCTCCAAAGTTCATACTGAGTAGTTGTAATTCCCTTCGCTGTTATTTGCAAGAAAAGGAGCTAGAGACTTTGATGAGCTGGTGAAATCACTCACTCAAGAAATTAAACCAAACAATAAAACTAAGTAGCCTAAATATTGTTTAGCAGAAACGTGGCACCTGCAACCCATTACTGAAAGAAGAACTCACTACCATAAAACACAGTGATCAAGTTTTCAGATAGTGCAAAAGATGTTAGTGGAGAATGAAAATAGGATAAGTTTATTTTCTTCTGGTTTCTAAATTCATTTAGATTTTGTAGTTGGCAGCATGTCAGGACCAACAGGCTTCCGGCAGGAGGTCATTATTTTAAAACATTAACTCCCATGTTAATGTTTGATTTTGCTAATGTTTAAATTGGGATATATTTCTGAACAGGAGAATGGAAGGGAAAAAAGATCACACACAACGCTTTTTGTCCTGTAAAAGTAGACAGAGGTGGGTTAAAAAAAATCCCAGTTCTGATTTCTTCCTTCCTTTTTAAGAGACACTGCCTATTTAAAATTAACTGCTGATATAACACTCAATTCCACTTTTAAGATACACTTGAAAGACACATTACATTCGCACAAGTGGAGGCATAATACAATTCATAGAAGTCATAAACCGAGGTTGCAGGAAAGATGTGAGAACCTAAAGAATGAGTCTAGCATCAGACCTCAAAGAATATGTCACGAGAGGTGCAGTGCTCTGTGTCAGCCCCTCACTATTGGAAATCATCGGAGATTTCACCATACTTGTGATGAGAAAAGAGGGATCAGCATCTGCTCGAGTAGTACCTGGCTTAAGTAACTGGCTAGTTGGCATTGGGAAGGTGGGACTGCAAAACAAAGATGAATCACAAATAAATGGCAATTCTTGCTTCTTGGATTATACTCAAGATTAGCTTCATAGTTGATGATCTCACATAAATTCAGTAACTCACTCTTCAAAATAAAAGACTGAATATCTAAGGAACCTGCCTTGACTGGAGTCACAAATAGGCACCAAGGGACTCTGATTTATCTGAGCTTACTCTGAGTTGGATATCTCAGGCATCTGAGTACACAGGATCCACTGTGTGTAGTTCCCTAATCCACCATCCACTCCCACAGCCACACTTAGCCCTGTCTTCTCTACAGTTCTGACTGCATTGCATGTATTTCACTCTCTATTGATAGTCTTGTGTAATACTACTGTCATGTCTTAAACTTCAGCTCACACTTCATTTAGTTTCCACATTTTTTCATAACAGGAAATGTGATTCATACGTATCTTTAATTACACATATCAATGTAAAAACATTATGCTGTTGCAATAGCAAAGTCTGGGTATCAAAAGTTTTCCAAAATTTCAGAGTGGCTCTAAAGAAGGAAGGATTTCATGCTGTGATTCTCCAGTGACACTCAATGGGCTCGTCAAGAAGACCATGTCTGCAGTACTGACATTCAGCTACAGCACTGATCATGAACTTTTGTTCTCAGCAAGGAGGATTTTGGTCAGAATTTCCTACTTTTCTTTACATAAGATGGCACTTTGCAGAGATATGCTAGATTTAGATACAGCTGAGGCTTCACCCAGGTTTCAGAGGGCAGCTGTTACTGAAGCAGCTCCATGGGCAATCTAAGCATAAAAAACAGCAAGTTACAAGAAAATGACTTCGGAGATGACACGCATTATTCCCACTAGCGTTGTCAGCTTGATGCATATTACAGATAAACTTACATTACTCATATGAGAGGAAGAAGAGTAAATACAGCAATTTTCTGGTTTACGATCTGAAAGCAAAATGCCTATTTTCATTCCAGTTGTGCACTTGCTAAATGAGGTGACTGTTTGTTGAATGAAATAGTGGGAAATTACAGAAATAAAATTACAAAATAGAAACTAGATAAATAAAGAGCAGTGTCGTTTCTGAGGACTTGACTGCCAGAGGTATATCGCTAACAGGCTGCCTCTGCCATAAAACAATTGGTTTGAATAAATGCATTTTTAGTCACTAGCAATTATTACTTCATTATCTTGGGTTTAAATTATGGAAGTAGATGTGTAACTTAAAACAAGAAGTATCTGTCAAGCAGGAAAGCTCAAGATACCTTTTAATAATATACCAGAGAGCTATTTTACTGTGTTTCTTCTTTTGAACTCCAAGATAGTATCAGCTGGGGAACATTCTACTGTTCTATGTACATTTCCTTCATCACCACAGTATCTGAAAAGCTTCCAGTAGTTCATTAAACAACATGACTAACCTCCCTCATTTGTGGTTTCTTCATTCTCTCTCATCCTCTCCCCAAGGGAAGAGCTGTGTGTGCGTGCAGCAATGTTTTCATTTACTGTTGTTTCTTTTTTTCCCCTTTCTTTCTTTTTTCCTTTTTCTTTTTTTAATAATAATAAATTTGTGCATGCTACTCTGCATCTATAGCAAAGAGACACATGGTTTTTACCTCAGTTTCTGGCTTTGCTACTCACATCTTGCTGAGCGTAACCTGCCCTCCTTGTCCTGCTTCTGTGTTTCATTACAAACCATCCTGCTACTGTTCTGTATGCCTCAAGATCCGCAGCAAGTTGATATCAAACACAAAAAATATCAGCTAAGTCATGGGAAGAGAGTGGAAGGTCTTGACTTTTGTAAGATGAAATGCTACAAGAGGTGTTGCTTCGCCTTGGACAGCAAGCCTATGCAAGCCCCCTGTAAGGAAAGGTGTGAACGAAGCTACATGACTTGTTTATTATGTGTGTGAGGTGCATACACAGGTTTTTGGTCCCCACTGCAGAAATGCATGAGGGGAGACAGTTTTCGCACATATAATATGAAAAACTTTATATATATTCAGAAAAAGCCTGCCTTTTTCTCTCCATTACACTAGTATATGCAGAGCATAACTTTCACTAGCTTGCCATATGCTTCTGCTAAATAGGAACAGACTACATCTTGGTAGCATGTGTCACTGTTTAAAAACATTTCAGACTGAAAGATGTTATAGTAGGTAAAATATTTCAGTTAGAGAAAGAATGTCTTAAGTACTGTGAAAGGCTATCTCAATTTTTACGTGTTCACCAAGTTAGTATCCAAACACTGGGAATAATCTCAGTTCCTGTAGCCAACATTTCTAATGCTATCACCTCTTTCAATACAAGTTCATATTCACCTCTAGCAGTAATAAGGAACATTAAAACAGCCTCTATTTCTGCAGTGGTTTCACCAATACACCCCAAAATATCACAAGAAGTATCTATTATTATTTAATAGATGAGGAAAGTAAGAGAAAGAAAAATATGAAGACTCATCCCAAATTAGCCAACAGCTCAGGGATAAGGTTGCAGTGCAGCTTCAAAGCTTGTAGACCCTAACATATTGGTCTGTTCCCGAGGCAGTAATGCCACATGAACCTGTTCTAACCCTTCAAAATACGTGTCATAATGAAAGAAAAACTACACCAACTTGTGCTCATGTACACACAAATTTAACTTGATTTCTTTTTTTCCTAAAGACACAAATCATCTGCACACAGTATTACAGCTCTAGCCCAGCATTATCTACTGTTTGACTCCTGTCATTCAGAATAACAGCAGCTGGCTTGGGAGTCTATGCTATGCTCAAGACAGGAGGAGACAGCAACTGAGTGACTGAACCTACAATCATATGCTGAGGACACTGCTGAAAATCTGCAGTATTTCAATTCCTGGAAAACAAGAAAGACAGAATAAAAACTAATAAGCCTTAACACGGAAAAGACTGGGAACAGGGCTAGGCTTTAAAATACTCCCCAAATCTGGCATGTACGATTTCTGGCATAAAACCAGCAACTTCAGGGCTAGCCCGATTTCCCCTCACCTTATTGCTTCTAGTGTGAGCAGATGGGGAGGAGAAGAAGGGCCACCTTTTCCCCCTCATGGTGGCTTTCTCACTGGGGACTCAGCAAACTGCAGCACTGATTACAACAAGCACCACAACAGACTCAAGCTTGCTATTTCCAAAAGGCCAGCAGTGTCATATTTCAGACAGAAGAAGATGCAGAAACAACGTATTTCTATTCAAGTTATTTGGTTGCTCTGAGATTTTTGGCTATGGCTCATAATTTGTCATGCTTTTCACTTCGAAACAGTTTTACATCTGAGATACTCTCCTGATCAAGTCTTTTTGATGGCTTTAGGCTGCTCTTAAATAGCCGATAACCTAAGTTTGGGTTAAATTTAAGGTAACTGCTTCTTAGGACAAAAATAGACTTTGATAGAGAGCAGGTGTGATACAGACTTCCACCATTTTCTTGAGTCTTTTTTTTAAACAACACAGACATCACTGTGCTTCCCATAGCACTGATAACATCTCAGCCACTTACACATTCCATTGGTCTGCAGACGCTGCAGAGTTAGGTCAGTCCTTCCCTTACTCCTGCATCAGACTTTTGCACCTAATGGATAACAAAGCATTGCCTACACTGGAGGCACTGGGAAAGGACATCACAAAAATGAAGAGCTCAAAGTGATGGAATACAAAATGTATGTTCCTATGAAGCAACACAGTAAAAGATGCAAAGCGATTGTTCTCCTAAAAAGACATGCACAGAAAGTCCCAAAATATTATTATTTTTTTTCTTTTTAAGAAATGGCAAGTTAAATATTATCCAGACATTTGCTGGCTTAAGCGTGAGGGCCTATGTGCAGAGTATTCACACTGGGACTACACTCTCTTCTCTCAATAACATTATTTCAGCTATTGAGTCGTGCTGCCACTGGGAAAATACACACATTTCAACAAAGAAAAATAAATTGCATTTGTGTTCTCATTTCAACTCCCAGTTTCTTGCTGGAGTGGAGCCAGGCCAGTGTTTCAAGGTGCTGACTATCTCCTCCTAGCAAACCAGAACAGATGGGACAGGGAGCAAGGCTGGGACTCGGCAGCTAAGTGTAAACACATTGAAATCCTGCATTGGAGCTAGGCTTTTTTTGCCCTTTACCTTCTCCACTTTGCATATCTTGAATTTTAGAACGTGTACATCCAAATAAATGGATCATGCATTGCACCACATACTGCTGCAGTTTGGACACAGCCAGGAAAAAATGAGGTTCACTTCCCTCCTTTGCCATGTCCAACCTCAGGAAGATCACCCCACCAATGAAATGTATCTTCAAGGATATACCAAAGGTTCTGAGGTGCCGATACCAATACATCAAGGCCCTACAGATAACGTGAGCTCTACAGTCCATGTCTTGTTGCAAGCTCTTGTCAAGACATCCTGCTACTCTGCCAGCGTTACCAAGATGGGAGCCACAACCACATTTGTAGAAAAAAACCCAGTGTATAACCACACAAACTGGTCCCAGAAGCCAGTTAACTGAAACATGGCATTTGAAGCAGCAGAGGTAGCGTGTGAAACACGAGTCTAATCAGAATCGAAGAGCTGGGGTGAAGAAGGTTACAATCCACATTTGCAGAACACTTTCTGAATGCCAAAAGCTTTCCCCTTTATAAAACAAAAACTTCGTTCACTTCAGTTCTCTCACCATGAATAATGAACTGGGGAATTAAAAGCTTTAAACCTGTTAAAGAAGTAATATTAACTTAGGTATAAATATAGCTGAAATAATCCAGACAGTTTTATGACCTTACACCCCCAAATGAAGGTGAAATGCAGAATTCTTTCCCCAGGAATAGTGGTAAACACAGCTAACAGATGGAAGAGCTGAATGGAAATTTCAATAAAGTAGGCCACAAAGAAGCATTTGTAAGCACAGGGGTGCTTGCTTAAAAAAAAAAAAAAAAAAGAAGAAGAAGAAAAAAAGGGGGAAAAAAAAAAAAGAAGGCTAAAAAATGGAACTTTGTTTTATTTTGATAGAGTGCCAAAACAGTACTGCATTCCTTAAAGAGCAGAATAAAGGATCGAGTTAGACTGGCCTTCTCAACACCTCAGCAAAAGCCCCCATGGGTCTCATTTTGCTAGGATGACTATTTATATGACAGGTAAGGGAATAATTTTGTTGGATTCAGTTACACTAGGCCTCCATGACCTCTGGGTCAAAAGAGCAAATGCAAAAGTGACAATGTGGATAATTGCCTGTTTAGGATAATGGAATACTGATTGAGGGTCAATTATTATAACACCTGAAAGATAAATGAGCTGATGTGAAAGGTTCAGCAGAGATAGCAAACAAGGAGAACTGTCTGCATGCACCATGCCGTGGCTGATAATATGGAGTACAGACTGCAGTGTTTGATAGCAGGGAAGCATATTTCCTGAGCTGAACTACTAAAGCCAAGCAGTTTCCAGGCCCTAAAATATTTTAGTATGTAAAACGTGCCATAAAATAGAAATTCAGCTCAACTGCCCAAAGCTGCAGGATTAAAGTAATATTATTTAACATGCTACCCAATTAATTTCCATTATAGCCCTTGTCTGTGCCTCATGTCCCAGACTTGTTCTTTCTCCTGTCTCTAGAGTGAACTTTCTTTCATTGCTACACAAATAAAGAAAACCAGTCTTGACATTTGTGTTTCTAAATTCAAGCAAAGGAGGAATACCATTCAGGCTACTGCTGCAGAGGGGCAGTGTGGTTCATAGAATTTTTAAACAATTGAATTTTGCCCCTAAAATCTTTTGAACCTTTTGTACACGAATCTAGCTCAGCTATCTTGATCAGTATTTCTTTTGGGTGGTGTGATTCGTGACAGGCTCATTTATCACCTTGGTTTCTCCCTGTTTCTTGTGTCCAGCAAAAGAATGAGACCCACTGTACACACTGTGATAAAGTATAGTTTGGGTTGTGTGAACATGGATCTTCTAAAAAGAAGAAATAAGGCACCACTGGATCTCTGTCACCATTGGCAGAATATGTTACAATGCAACAGGCTGCAAAGGAAACAAAAATAAGAAACTACATCACCTTCAAGGGGACCAAAAGACTTCATGAGCGTATGGCTAAGGGCTATCATCCAGTTTGTCTACAATAATGTAGAACACGACCATCCTTTCCAGATACCACTTTCATCAGTGTAGCTACAAGAATATTCATCTTCCTAATTGATTATCTTATCTTATATAGCACAAATCTACCACTGCAAAAATCTCTTGCTATCATGATTATAAATACAGTCATATTGTTTTGATATCAGCCACAAAACAGTGTTCCAGTTTATTCAGTAAAAAAAGCCAGGAAAAGGTGAATGACTATATGATAAGAGGAGATTATGGTGGTTCTCATTTCCAGTTATTTTGATGGGAACATTGCTACCTCTTTTTCAGCACTGTCAGCTACATGAAGAGCACCTCTGATACTGACCAAGAGTTCCAAATCCACAATGAAACTCCTCCAACTGCAAGATAAAGGTTAATGAAGACAGTAAGAACCTAGGTGTCCCAGTAAAAGACACTACCTACTTCTGGTAGGAACAAGGAAGAAGAGTAAGTCACCTGACTTCGGGTAAGAAAACAAAATAAAAAATCCCAGCCCTGGAGCACTGATTGAACAGTGTCTCACAGTGACTAATTTCTGACTAGAACTCTATCGCTCTGGTTTTCCTTTCCCTCAGACAAGATGAATCACTGCACACAGGCTGACAGAGAGAAAGAGAAGGCATCCTTTTCCTGCAGCTGCCAAAACCTTCATGGTTTTCCAGTATGACAAAAGACTATCCGGCAGTGATGAAAGATTTCTGAAAGTCATTGAGGTTTTGAATGCTTAAAAGATTATTGGGATCCCTTCCAGTGTGGAGATGAATTAGCTCTTATTCCAAATATGATGTATTTTCTTTTCCACTGTATTTAGCTTCTGCAGGGAGCACACCTCTCAGATGTTCCACATTTCAGGAACGTCCCTCATTCTAGTCTCAAAGTTATTTATCTTCCTTATGAATTTGCTACCTCTGTGCTTTTCTTATTGAGAACTTTACAGCAAGAAAAAAAACCTACCCCCAAACTATTACAAGTTGAGCTTGCAGAAGAAGTCCCACACTTATAGGAATAAATCCCATAATGTTTTCAGTTCCCATGCAAATGAGTGTTTTCTCTTTTTCTGTCCCACATTTAGTGCACTCAGAGAAGCATGCACAAAAGTTTCTACCATGAAGACGCCGTGAAAGGTTTGTGGAGGCTGAACAGCTGAAGGCAGGACCTCCTCCCCCCCCCACCTACACTCTGCTACTTGGCAAAGCATCCCCAAACAAAGCTTGATCCTACACCCAGCTGCGATGAACCATGCAGGATATTTCAAATTTGCATGAACTGTGCTAACTGTTAAATATGGGCCTGAATTTTCATAAATTACAGGAACTGATTACTATTGTAAAACAGTGCAGAGCCCTCTGGAAAGCACCATGCAGTTTCATTCTGCACAAGTAGCACAAGAGGATTCTTGTTCTTAGACTGCTTGTACAGCATAATTGAACCTTCAAGAGCAGCTCTGTGCGTGGTGAGTGAATAACAGCCACCAGGTAAGATACAGAAAGCAACAGTTAGGACTACGCAGATCTCTTTAAAGAAATGAACTGCTGAATGAATGGAAAAACAAGTGTGAGGGCAACCAAGTCATCAGGATGCACACAAAAGCTACAAACTGAACATTCCTTCACTAGTGAGACAAGCAGCTCAGCTGCAAAAGAGCTGAGCAGTGATTCTGAATGATTTTGCAAAAGGTGAGGGAGCTGGTAGGTCTCTGCCTCGTGCAGCTGCCTTTAGAATAACCATCCTACCTCATAGCCTGACCTGAAAATGCTACTACTGACCTAGAGAAACGGGATGTGTGAGGAGCTTGTAAAATCCCGGACTTGGCTGGTTCTCTCAGAGATAAATCTAACACCTGGTAGGGTTCTTTGTTTTTCTTTCTCTTAGTTTCTGCCTCCGTACATCTTAGCTCCCATTTGTACAACTCAGGAGCTGCGCTCCTTAAGCTGTGGTCAAGGTCTGATCCAGGAGCCTCTTGCTTCTTGGCGGATAAGATCCCTTCTAGAAGAGGAAATCTCATGGAGACAGTTCCAAACCACTGTAAATTTTATCTCTCTATAAGAAAAAAAATGAAGAGGTCTCTAAAGGGATTCAGTAGAGACTGTGCTAAGACTGTTTTCTTACCCGAAGTCATGTGACTTCTTCCTTGTTCCTACCAAGAAAAAAAAAAACCCTACAGAATAAGGGAAAGAAAATCTGTGACACTGAACTAGAAACCTGGGAAGCTCAGGGTGCATGGATAGGTAAGAGAGCAAATGAACCCTTGAGTTGGATGTTTTAAAAGATGAAGAGTATCCGCCATTTAATTGAGAATGAAAGAGGAATGCGATCTGTTGTATACAAAATCCAAATCAAACGAGTGACTTAGGGAGTTTGGCAGCAAACACATCTGCAGAAGCAGGTGATATTAACTAAGATGGACCAAGTGCTGAAGGCCAACAGGAAAAATGAGATGTTCTGCGTAACAGAAATAAATGTTTAACGTTATCCCATCTTCAACTGACTCACATAACTTGAAAGATGGGAATCAATCAAAACCAAACAGATCTTTATCACTGAAGAAGTTGGTAAGTCTGCTTTGTAGAGTGGTAAAATAGGTAAAATGGTAGAATAGGCAAAAATTTTGGACTATTAAAGCTTGGATGTCAGTAAGAACTTTACAATGATTGAGATGGTAAGTACTTGAAGTCAAAAATGAGCTTAGTGGAAGGAACCCAAAACAAGGTGTTTAGAGCTGCTCAGATGATTTCTCGTTTTCTTACACACACAACACCACTGAAAAATATGACATTTTTTCCAGTACCTTTTGTCTTTGATGGCTTTTCTCCTGGAAAGAATAATTTTTCAGGCTGCAGCTGTTCTACTGAAGTTTCACAGTCTGTGTAAAAGCATTTTCTTTTATTTTTTTTTTAATTAAAAGGAAACTTAGAAGCTGATTCCTAAATTAAAATCATACCATATTTATTAAAATGAATAAGGATCGAAGACAAAGGAACATTCAGATTGTTTTCAGATAGTTTGTCAATACTCTGCATTTCCTTTGTTTATTTTTTTGTGGATGAACTGTTGAGGTGATGTTTTTATGTTAAGCTGCAAACATGACCATGGCACAGAAAAAAGAAGTATGCCTGACTCAAATGACTCTTAACCCTCACACTCCTTGCGTGAAACCAAAAAGTCAGCTCTAGGCTGCTATCACCATGAGACTTCTCAGCCATCATCATCACAAACAGCACAGACACCCTGACAGCTCTCTGATGCTTCTTCATACAAAAGCCAGACATGTAAACAGAGAGAGATATCTGAAACAGCATCCCAACTTAAGTTTGCAGTTTTGTATTTGTCTTTAGCGCTGGCTCCGGGCTCCTGTGATACTATAGAACTCCCTTCTCATTCTGATCCCTAAAACCATATACCCTGCATGCCCGTACCAGCTTCTCTCCACGACCTTCCCACAAATGAGGAACCCAGAAGTCAGGATGATTAGATGTGGTTGGGAAAGGAGTGCTTGCATTACTAAGATTTAGAGAAATCAAGAGAAATAACTGACATGTGACATGCTGGAGAAGGGAACATCTGAAGCCCAGTTTTCAGTAAAGTTACTCTGTGACACCTTAGGGGGCTGGGGAGTATGATGGCTGTGAGAAGGGAGGAGAATGAAATACGACAATTTAGAGAAAGAAACAAAATAAACTAATGGCAATAGCTAAACTCTCTGATTAAAGGGTGGCTTGCAAGAAGAAACATTAATTAGCAGTTTAAGTGAGCACTTGAGACTTTCAAGTTCTAATATATAGATTATAATGAAGTCATCTTTCCTGCTGTTCTTCATGAGGTTAATATTCACAGAGCGTAAAAAAATGGTGACCTACTCCTGCCTTGGATATGCCATGCAAATGATGTGAAAACAAGGGACAGGGGAAAGAGTTAATTAGTGCTGAGGGAGACAGTAACAGCAATAGAAGAGTTCTCTGAAGCACAGGCTTAGATTTTCACCAAGAAAAGGTAAGGGCTGCTGTCCTCTTTCTTTTTCAAAACAGTAACTGTAAATGGCTTCTGGAATAAGTAGAAGATTGCGACGTGAGGGGTGGGTGTAGTGCGTGGCTACTACTGAAAAATCTGAACTAGACAGGAGATATGAAATCAGAAGGCATGAGTTACTTAGGCACGCCAAGAGGGAGCGACCCACTGTGGGTGCTGCCATGCTAACTTAAACTTCCTGCAGCACTTAATCTGCTACACCAGAAAAGGGATGCCTAGTTTTCCCCTAAAGAGAAAAACATGTATTTTAACAATAGTCATTTATTTCAACAGGTCTGTATCAATCCCTTTCCTTATTTACAGAGAAGTAAACTGCTTGCTGTTTAGATAACATTCTCTCGGTGGCAGGCCCAGCTTATCGGAGCTGCCTGCTGGGAGCACAGAGCAGGGTACAACAATGCACGTTCACCAGCTCCATTGCCTTGAAATTCAACAACGTGAGATAAAGCACAGATTGCTTTCTGAGCCTTTCTTTGGCTTTCCTCAGCTGCATCATCTGCAGAGGCTTGGCCCACTTGTACTAAAAGTCCAAGAGAACAAGAGTATGAGACTGTCAATGAGCTCCCCCAAAGAAAACTTTGATCATGGGTTGGGCATTCTGTCTAGGAATGTCCCCGGGGTTTTACTGTAGCGTAACATACTCTTCCAATGGGTTTTTATCTGTTCACACAACAGCATACACAGAGATAGAGTCAGCAGAAGCTAGGAGCAAGAAATCAGTAATTTCTGCCACTCTGGTCTCTCACCGTTTGCCACTTACTCATCTGTAACTTATCCTTTCCTACTGGCTTAACTTTATCACCACGGGTAAGTTCAAGGCACACTGAACACAAGTGAATCAGCTTCTCTCAGTTGCTGTGTATGTGTATGCACACACAAAAACGCTCATTTTGTAATTTGCCTGCCTTAGAGGGCCTGCCCTCCCTGCCAGCGCCTTGACCTACTGCGAGCCACAGGAAACACACTGCAGACAAACTCCATGCAAGCAAATGGCACTGTATGAGCTGTCTGATGGGCCTGCCTTTTTTGTTTTCTCTTTCATATCATGATTCAGAACAGGTTGACAATATTAATTACCATTTTCCCTTACCGTTAGCTCAGCCTTGAGGTATCCTTCTGGAGAAGCCCTCAGGTTTCACAAGAAGCCTACCTCTCTACAGCTCACCCCTTTTCAAGTTTTTTCAGGGAAAAAAACAACAACAAACCAAACCAAAACAAACAAATAAAAAAAAATAGGGTTGATATTCTGGAAGAATAATGAAAGAGATTTCTAGTATTGTGGCTATTAAAACTAAAACACACAGACTTTTATGCCAGAGAGTTCCAGCTCTCAAGCCCCTGGAGGACCTGTAGCAAGAGAAACTGCGGCAGGGCCACGTGCAGCAAGCAAGTGCAGCCGCTCTGCAGACTTCTCCTCCCTGCTTTGACAAACACTTCAGTCTCTGCAGCTCCTGTACAAAGCTAATAAACTTTATAAAACACCAAAATTACCATTACCAGGGGATACATCAGTGATCCAGGGATTTCTCTGCTGGCTCTGTAGTGGCTCGGTGTACTGTGACCCACCGCCCCCAAAATTCTAATCCCTTCACTGAATGAGAGACAATTAAAAATAATATAATATTTCAAAGGTCTAAGTGCTCCCATATGGAGATCGGTTCTTTAAGTGCTGTAATTTGCCAACTATAAATATTACTGGAATTGTTTTAATGAAATATCCTGTGCTGTTATGTAAGTACAGTATTGTTTCCATTCACACTTCTTCCCTACACAATTATTCCAGATGTTCTACCCGCCATCTTGAGATACTGTTTTGCAAAAAAAAAATATTAAAAAAGGATACATACACATTTAAATACAAATGTATATTAACAAATATATGTGTGCATGAAAATCAACTTAGTAAGATAAAAGCTGACACTGAACACTAACATTTAATCATTTAATAGAGGTTCTCCAGGCATGTCTTAATCTTCTTTTAATAAACCTGCAATCATGTAACTCAAACTTTTACATTTTCATGATCCTAAAGTGTAATAAAAACAATAATAAAAGTCTACCATTAGATCAAAAACTGTCAAGGGAAAGCAAGAGAAAATACAGAGATGCCAAAGAAGCAGAGAGGTCAAGTGCTTCCAAAAAAATTCAGGTACTGTACCTTCAAGTATATTGCAGCAGGAGGTGACTGGTTACTGCTGTTTTATTTAATAAGGCTTCACATAAATTCCTGCCGCTAACCATGTGATAAGTCATCTCAGAACACAAGGGCTTCTATTCTCCTGCCACGGGGTGATCCTGACTTCCACCTACCTTGCTGGGAGCTACAGCCCTACAGCCACTCTGTAGTCTGAATAGATCCCATGCACCATTTTCCTAGGCTGATTTTTGACTGCAACACATGAGTTCTGTGAATAAACAACCTTCAGATTTAAAGAAGAAAGAGCTTATTTTATATAACCCTATACAGCGTGTGATAATATCCCTGGGGCTTCACTATAGGAAGTTTCTCAGTGCTTTAATGCAGTGATGGCAGTGATGGCACTTTTTTCAAACAATAAGAAGGAAGGGGAAAAAAAAATAGAAGGGAAAAAAAAAAAAGAAAAATGAAAAAAAGAAAAAAAGAAAAAGCACTCAGGAAAAAAAAGGAGATGAAAAAATTTCATCTTTCTTCCTCAGTTTTACAAAAGGAAAGTACTGCTTTTCTGGACAGACTGCAGCTGCTCCATAACTCATACTGGTGGTGGTGGTTCTGCAATAGCAGCAAGTATTTCCCCACACAAGGAGGAGGAAGAAGATGGAAAGATTCGTATGACCAATTGCTCTTCGTCCTTGGCAATATACAAACAGGAACAGGAGAAGACAAGCACTTCAGCTGCTAGTTCATCCACAAAAAATTGCTACTATTAATTTGTCTCCATCCCTAATAGGTAAATAAAGAAATAAAATACAGCAAATAATGACATTTCTTCTGATATTTTTCATGGTTTCCAGACTTTTGTTGTTATCTCCCCAGCACTATGCTTCCTCTTTCTCCTTTACAGATTTTGTACTCCTGGATAAAACCAGATGCCCTTGCTTTAACTGAGGTATTTGAAACCCTTACTACGTAGGTTGCTCTGAAAGTAATGCCTTCTAATCATTTCCACGGAAACCACAATAGATACAAAGAGCACAGTAACACTGTTTGATAGAGCAAATTCTCAGCCACAAAACACTGTCTTTCAGCTTGGCCACCACCAGTAGCTATGCATTTTCACCAGCAATGAACAAGAGCTTGCATGCTGTACTCATAAAAATTTGCACCAGTGGAGGCGACCCACTGTTTCACAGCTGCTATGATAGTGTTAGTACTAGAAAAATGTTGCCCACTCAATTCATCTTTCACCAGCACAAACAGACAGAAGTTAGGAGGTGCCACATCTGGATCATACAGTGCATGTGGTACAACACAGGTATTGGGCCTGGAGTTATCATGTTTGCAAGGGAAAGTTTTGTCTTCTCCTCTGGTCTGACTCTGAAAGTTCAAGCATTCAGCGTGGTGTCATGATGTAGCAGGGTGAGCTGATGTTTTGTCTGGGCTCCAGAAAATCCAGGAAGACAGAATCATAGAATTGCTCAGGTTGGAAAAGACCTTAAAGATCATGAAGTCCAAACACAGCCTAACCACACTACCCTAACTAACAACCCTCTGCTAAATCATGGCCCTAAGCACCACACCCAAATGGTTTTCAAACACATCCAGGGATGGTGACTCAACCACCTCCCTGGAAGAGCCTATTTCAGTGCTCAACAACCCTTTCTGTAAAGAAGTTTTTCCTGATATCCGACCTAAACCTCCCCTGGCACAATTTGAGGCCATTTCCCCTCATCCTGTCACCTGTCACCAGTGAGAAGAGACCAACCCTGCTCTTGCTGTAAGGACCTTTCAGATACTGGAAGATACTGGAGAATTGACATGTTGCCACTCCACAGACTGCCGTGTTGACTCCAGCTGATAGTGGTGACACCACACCTCAGCACTGGTAATGATGCAACCCAGGAAACCATCACCTTCAACCTCATGTTGGTTCAACAGGTCCTGAAAAACTTGCATACAGCGTTCTTCTGTTCCTGTGTGAGCATTCATTGGACCCACCTGGTGCAAACTTTGGGATGTTGCAAAGTCACCACCATTGTTTTCAATGCACTGAAGCCAACATTCAGCTCCATACACAGTTCCTTTATTGTAATTCCCCGATTTGCACATGTGAGCTGATGGAGACACTCTTCATTTCACGGTGTAACAGATGTGCATGTTTCACCTGGAATATGGTTTAACTTTCACGGCGCTGTCACCACTGCTGAAAAGCACCACTCATCGCCTCACCGTGCCCACATCCACTGTTTGGTCTCCAGACATGTCCAGCAAGCATCAATGAACGTCAGTGGGTGCCATTTTTTCTGCATGGATGAACTCAGTGTCACACCTTTGTTTCATACACACTTCCATGTCAGACACCATTCTGTCAGACTGCCCCTGTGCTGCCATGTGTTGCACAGCAACAACATGTAATGAAATATCGGTGGGAAGGTTCAACCTCTACTGCCATAGCACCAACATTTGACATCAAAGGCCAACATCACTAAATAGGAGAAATTACTATCAGAGCTGCCCTTGTATTAAATGTTGAGTTGTGACCCAACTATTTTTGAGAAGGAATATTCACTATTAGTGAATAGAAATGGAAGGTATAAAATAAAAATTTCATTTTCTATATACAATTGTATGGACAACACTGTCTATTAAAGTAGCATACAGTGATTCAACACTTAAACATTTTAAATCTCTTTGCAATATTCTTCTAAAAGGAGAACTTAATTCTTAATCATACAGTCTATGAACCTTTCTCTGGAGACCTACATCAAGCATCTGTAACACAGGCTGAAACTACTTTTAACATCATTCACTGGGCCAGACTTACTCTTTAAAAAAGCAGAAGCTTTAAAATCATTACAGAATGATTGTTTAAAAAACATGTGTACAAGTAGCAGGCCCTTTAAAACTCCAGGCATTGCACGCATAAGTAGTCAAGAAAGAACATGACAGCTCAGGCTGGAGGTGAGCACATATCTCACCAGGTCCTGCGCAGTCACAGAGAAATCCTGATCCAGAGACTTGTCTGGAGCCTAATAGGTGAAGCATGCTGAACATGTAGCAGGGAACTAACCAGGCAAAAACAGAACTCCGGCTATTTGTAACAATACCAAAAAAAAAGAAATAAAAGAAAAAAAAAAAGAAAAAGAAAAAAGAAAAGCCCAGGTGCTGCTTCAAATTAATTTTTCTCTGCTGAAACCTCAGTTAAGCTACATTTTCTGCCTGCAGCATCAGCATCAAGGCAGTTCTGCTTAAAGACGGGAGCAGCTTCAACTCGCTGCTCTCAGCACCTCGAGCTGGGGGGGGGGGGGGCTTGAGCTTTTTGGCCAGGATGGGGCACAATCCTCTTTGATTTTTTTCCCAGGGTCTGCATGTTGAGCAACTGTGCAAAGGAGACGTGGAGGGAGGGGGTGGGAAAACTGAAGGAGGCTCACTGAAAGGGTGACCACGGTAGCTTGGGATGATTACACAAAGGGCTACGCATCTTTTGATGTTTCTCTTTTTTTTTTTTTTTCTAATAATAAGACGGTCATCTGCATGCTTTGGTTTCTGAGAAATGCGGCTTCATTTCTCTCTCATAAAAATGGCCTGTTTCCTCTTAGCAAACAAATTAGAGGAAGAGACCTATAATAATTTACAGTATATTAGGCGGTTATTACTGCGCAATGATATAGCATGGTGATTATTCTAAGTGAGAACTTTGGTATAATTCACATACCGGCAACGGAAGTGCAATTTTAGGCCTGCTATAGACTTCTGAAGTCAAATCATCTGGGGCAACATCTAAATTCTGAATCCCGATCCCCTGACTCATTCTTGTAGTTTCATCATGATTATTCAAGCACTGCCGGTGTGTTTGTGTCATAATAAATAACAAGGAGGAGAAATTACAAGGTTGACATGTGTGAAGGTGATAGGCACAATTTGTTGTTTCGAGCCAATGTTTCATAGCGAGACTCCAGGTCTTTCTATCACAACCTCTGCACATACCAAGCATTTCTTAGCAGAACTTAAAACAGGAAAACGAAGAGAGAGAACTTGTTAGTTCCTGCTTATACCCGAAACACGAGAGTCAGAGCTCTGTAAAATGGGACCTATTTCACTGAGCTGATAAAATTCAAGAGTTCAACAATGTCACAGCCTGGCATCCGCATTAAACTTTATTCTTTATTAGACAATGTGTGTGCTGTGTTTTAATGGATGTTAATGTAAATAGATGTGCATATAATGACTTCAGTGCAGTCACATAGGCTTAATAAAGCATTTTTATTGTCACCGTTTATTGCCACATTGTTTTTGCACTTACAGTGGTGTAAGTCCAAATTCATCTCACAGAACTCACTGCTTTACCTGAGTGTAAATCTGTAGTTACTTTAGATGTTTATCGGCCTGAAAGGAGGCTCTGGCTCACAGAAACTAAATATCACCTTCATTTGAGCACTGCTGAGTGTAAGCAGACTGTAACCAGATCCTGGAGAATCACTCCAGCGCAGAAGGAGAGTAGCAATCATTTTAAGTAGGGGAGAACCCAATTCTGCTACATAACTTTCATTTATTTATTTTAAAATAAGGTGGCCTAGAATCACCTTGAATAGCTATGGAGGAAAGCAATTCTTCAGAAGGTTATCAAACCCTTTAGTCTCAGCTTGAAGCTCTTCTGCACCTCTTGTCCTCCTCTTTGTTTACTTTCCCCTTGAGAATGCAGTCTGCCACAGCCTCTTTTCTCCTCCCCATTTTTGAGGCGAATTATCTATATCATTAATGTTCCAACACATTAAAGCACTGAGAATTGTTTTGCATACAAGAATACATAATAAAGGACATGGCTGTGGCACAAAGCACAGCTGAGACACAACTGTACCTGAGGAGCACAGCCAGGTTTCAGAGGGTATGTCAATATCAAAGAGCACATTATGGCAATGGAAGAGAAACAATGGGACCACCCATTTGCATGGGGAAGTCCAGAGAGAGGGGTGTAAGGAATGGAAGATTATCTGCAGCTGCAGCTACAAAACCGGCCTGATGTCTCACAAAAGGTCATCAGATGGCAAGCACACAGAAATTGCTATTTATACATCATAGAGAAACAAGACAACTCCAGGAACGTTGCTCACTGGACACAAAGCCAGTGTGCTGGTCAAGAGAACTTAGTACCAGAAGACCATTTGCTACAGCAGATGGCACCTAGCTGCAAGCATGACTTAACTATGGCAGTGCATAATTCTTGGTGGACATAACCCACCAGAGCTGAACATGAGAGGTCTGAGAGGAGCTAAGCATGGGCTAATTAAATCCTTAATACTACAAAGGGAGATAGATACACTAGCAAATTACCCTGGTGTAAACGAGGGCATGGCTTCATGGTATGCCAGTGAGACCTTGACAACAGCACAAGTACAGAAAACGCCACACTGAATTTATCACAGTCGAAAAAGAAACCTCACATGGAGGCATTTATTATGAAATGCTTCAGGTATCTTCTGGAGATGCATTGTATACCCAGGACTGATGTTTTCCCCAAACAGCCTTTCTTTGTGTTAGCAAGCTCAGACATGAGAATATGCTTTCGCTCTGCCCAGTTACAGATGTTTTGTTGCCTTCTTTCCATCCAAGCTCACTCAACTTAATAGGTCTCCCTTCCAGTTTTTTGCCATGACTCAAAATTTATGAGGGAAGTTTTCTAAGGTAAAAGGGCAAGCAGGTGCTTGGTTTCCACTGACGTCCAGCACCTTGCTCCTACATGTGCTGCTGAAATTCTCCCCAAACTGGCTCTGTAGGTGCCTGTGAGCAGGAGGCTGAAGAACAGGCAGTCCTGCTGCCATTATCTTCACCTAGCATGCCCACAGAGACAGGAAGAATTTTTGCAATGAATTCCCAAATATTATCTGAATTTTGGCTTCATTGCAAACCCAAATTTCAGGCCAAGTTCACCAAAAGGATCACAAAGATCTGTGTGACTTCCTGCAAATGTAGGGCAAATTATGACTTCAGGTAAAAGCCACAAAAAAACCCCCCACAACGCACCCAAAAAACAACCAGCATGGTTGGCTGTGTTTCTTCCAGAAGCCAAGCAACTGCTGGCAGTTTGGCACCGACCCTCCCAGTCAAACACAAAATGCAAGATGGGAACAGTAACAGTAGGAATATTTCCTACAAACTTCTGCAGGCAAAAGCTGCCTATTGTTACATGCCTAAGAACACCAATTTGGAAGGCAGGGATAGTAATGAGATACAAAAGAAAGACAGGAAGCTGGGGTGAGAATCTCCTGATGTACTAATTAATTCTTGATTCATTCTTTCACTGTAGGCGTATAAGAAACTATTAAAGAATTATTGCACAAATGCCTGTGCAAGCTGTGGGCTCAAATTCTGTTCTTTTTTTGTGTGTCTGTGTGAATGTGGCAGAAAACTTTTATGCTGACTGTGGTAGAAAAATTACTTAAAGTGATGCAAACAGGAGAAGCATCTTTGAGGTGCAAACACGCCTTACTCTTGACTGAAAAGAACCTACCAATTTTCAACTATTTTTTAAGTTCGGAATCTGGAATATAATGTATTAAGTGATGTAAAGCAATGGAAAAAAATGAAAAAGCAGAAAAATTTAAAAAAATAAGGTCCCAATAATCCCCTCTGCTTAGTGAGCTCAGATTAATCTCCTAAGGAAGCTAGCATTGAAACGAGACTGAACTGAAATTTCTATTTTCAGAGGCAACAGAGGAATATTGGACAAATGGAGAACATTGCAAATGCTCGAGTGTGTTCAGTTGGGCAGCAGTTGGAGCTACACCTGGATCTTTTCTTTGCTGGTGGACTGGTGCTGCACATCTCGTTGATCACAAGCCTTATCACCCCATAGCAGCCAGCCGTCTGTCAGCACCGCAGAAGGTCACACCTCCCATCTATCAGTAAGTGATGAGCCTGAGAATTTCTCCAACCAAACAATCTCCAGTCATCCAGCATTGCTTTGAACAGGCCTGCTGTTTTGTTTCTATCCCCTCATGCAAGGTTCCTCATCCCTGGTGCCACACATGATTTGGATGCGGCTCTGAACTCAAGTCTTGGGTCTTGCATACACTTGGATGCTGCACTAGCTGCAACACACCCAGTGGCTCCACCTGCAAACGTTCTCCTTGGCAGGATACCAAAATGCCACTATCCCACAGCACAATTAACAGATCCAGGGTGAAAATTTTGGAATTGATTTTCCTCTCTCACACCTACACAACCATTTAGCGGCTGTAAGTTACTGAAGTTCTGCCTCTCCATGGAAACAGTCCGTGGCTGAAACCGGAGCTGCCTCAGAGGCACTTCACTTCCTCAAAGACCTCGCAAAGAGCCAGCTTAGCTATGCCCACACAGAACTAAGGGCACTCCCTAAGTCCTTGGGAATCCTGGCGTTGGTATGGCTTTGTACGGCGGTTCTCAGGAAGGTTGGCACCAAAATGGAGTACTCACTTGCCAGAGATCCAAGCCAGGGCCTGAAGAAATTGATCTTGTACTATGGTTTGTGCCCTGGCAGAACCCTGAGTAAGGCTGCTACATCGCACAGAACATAAGCACGGCTCTTGCTCCACAGAACTATTCTTCTCACAGGAACTAAATAAAAACATTTTTCCCCCCCACAGATTTTGTAGTTACAACTCCCCACAAGTCTACGTTATGGTATCATGCACTTTCCCTGCATAGTCAGTTGTGAGCAAAAGCAGTGGAAATGTTTCCTGAAGCACCTGCTTTGAAAATACTTCCCCTGGATGACTACAGATCAAAAAAGACTATTCAGGCATTTTTACAACATGAGGTATCCTTCAGCACAGTCATCTGTTCTCAAGTCCTTTTTTCAAGCAATTTTAGCAGCAAAAGCGGATGGTGTGATGTCCTTTATTTTTAAGACAAAAAAAGGGATAGCCACATAGGGAAATGTGTAACAATGTCTCTTGAATTATGTAATTCCACACGCATGCACGTATACTAAATCACATCTAGGTAAAACTAAGCTAAAGAAAAGCACCTTTTTCATCTCCCATCTATCCTACATTTATGTATGTATGTGTGGACAAGAGTATCTATTTATATATATACAAAACCAAACAAATAAAACCCACTGAACCCAAACCATCTGCCTTTGACTATTCTTTGTCCCCAACATTCAGCAGCAAGAATTCAACCAAACATTCTAGGTTTTTTTCCCCATGTCTAGGCAGGTTTCCAAAACTCCTAAGCTTAACAAGCAAGTTTTAGTCCCGTCCAGGTTGCACACCTTTTAACTTCTAATCTCTTTTCTTCCTGCTTCGCATTTGGGTAAATTACAAAAGCGGTAGCAAAGAAAAATTCCTTCATACAATGGTGCTGCAGTCCCATCACAAAAAATCATCGATACAACTAAAAAACTAAAAACTAAACTAAAATAAGATTGCAAACTGAGGCACAGATACACCTTTATTTAACTGACTGATTTCTCATTTAAAATGAAAAGGTTTTTTCCTCAACTCAGCCTTTCAAACACCTCACCTGACCATGCAAGAATGCAAAACATTCTACCAAGTTCAACCTCCTTGTCATTTGATTCTTCTGGGATCTGTTCAGCTCTTGTGCATGGATATAAAAAGGGTAGCACGCTTGGAAGCTGAAGAAAGATGAAAAGATGGAATGATCTTATTTTTACAAGAGTGAACAACCTACATCGCTCAAAGGAAGAAAATATTTTAAATCAGTTCTTTACCTTGGAACAGCTCTAATTTTTATAGAGAAGCAAAACCCACATAGAAACATAACACAGCTAAGGAATTCACTCCATCTCGTGATTCATCTAGTTTCTCTCTTTTACTCCTCCAGCTTTCTTATCACACTTCCATGTGCCTGTTTCATTACTTGAACGTCCAGTTGTTCCAAGAAAAAGCTTTTTGTTTACAGACCACATGCCTTTTATTTATTTTTATTATTTTTTAAAATCACATGGAAAAAAAAAAAAAACCAACAAAAGGAAAAATACATTTTTCTATATCCATTTGTTTCTAAGATACTTCTTAATCTTTGCCATGGTTCTTTTCTAATCCAAAACCCTTGAGGCATTTTAGAAGGTAAGTGAGTGATTAGAGGCATTCCTGCTGTAATTTATACGCTTTGTAAACCCTAATTGTTGTGAGTCAAAGATTTCATTTTTCCTAAAGAGGCAAGTTCAGTAGGCTTGACGGCGCACAGCAAGATGTATCCCATTGGCCAGCCCTTAATAGATGCCGGCCCACCTTGGTGTGCATTTTGCTTCATAAATACAGATGTTTCTGTTTGCCAGGGGATAACTTCAGTTGTTGAAATTAACAGCAACTTTTGGATTACTACCTGAAAAGTGCTTTTTCATCAAAAATGAAAATTACATTTTGAATTAAAAAAAATCTGACCGGCTCTAATGTTGAGTCGTTGCCCGAGGTCTTTTTAGACATTTCTGAAACCTGAAATTTTTTAAAGCAAGGACGAAAAGTACAAATATTTCGTCAAATAATTTGCTAATGAAACAGTAGAATTCAATCAAACACAGGCTCCAAACCCAAAATGTATGTCAGAGATTCACTGACTGTAAGGTGGCACAGTGCAGTGCAGGGCTTTTGGTAGTACTTTCTTGGACTGACCATAGAACTCATACATGGCCACTGAAGAGTAACCTGTCCATTTGAAGCTCTGAGCTACCAAAAATCTTCGGATAGTTTGCTATCACATACCATACATATTCACATACAAATGACTAAAAAGAAAATTCCACAAGCATGATAAAGCTGTGCAAGTCAGCAACACTAGGTGGTAGCTTCATGGCAAGAAGAAACTAGCCTGAATGGAAGAAACATAATATAATTTATGGATGCAAGCATGTACTGTGTACAGAGAGATGTAATAAGCATATCTTAAACTAAATGCATGGGAAATGCATCCATATGAAATTTTTGCTTTAAGCACAACATACTTTTCTAACTACTGAGCAGCCGAAATCTTGTTTCTTCAGCCCGATGTAATTTCATGCTTAATTTACAGAAAGAGAATATCCCAGGACTGTCTGAAAGAGGAAAAAATAGAGGCAGCCTAACCCTAGCAGGGACCTGCTACTCTGCTGTTTGGCAAGCAGAGGGGCCTGTGTAGTTTCTACCCTTCAGAGCATCAGAGCAAGATTCCAGCAAAAACACATGTTAAGGAGAGGAGGAGAAGGGAGGGCTGGGTGTTCAGCTGAATGAACTTACTGTTACCTTTTTTTTCTAACATAAGTCTTCTTTTTCCTGATACTGTCTGAATTTGAAACATCTAATTTAATCCATTGAAGGGCCCCGTCTTCCTTTTATTTCCTGTCTGTACTGGAGCAGTCGCCTGTTTCAATTATGACTTTCTCCAGCTCCTACATTTTTCGTGCTCCAGCTGGCTCAAAGTGCACTTCCTTGGAAGGTAAAATGCACTAACTGTGCTGATCGGAGACTGATAGCTGGAAAGCCACAATATTTAATAGCTGAGCTGATAAGAGGAGGGGTTAACTGGAAAAAAAAACACCACAAAAAAACAGCAAGAAACAACCACCAAAAAAACCCAGAAAATCCCCAGCCCTCAAACCACCCAATACAACTCAAAGCCTAAACAAAAGGGTATTATATAGCTGCGTAGTCAATTAAGGCCCATTTAAAAACACGTATACATGGAAGACTGCAGACTGCTTACATAAATTCATACTTTTATGGTGAATTTCATCCATTTCCATGCATGCGTGTTAAATGCTCCTTTCCTGCTTTGCTGTCAGTGCTGACTGGGGACTAACCCGGCGCAATTATTTCAAGGAGGAGGATTGTGGGATTGATATGGCACTGCTGCAAACCCCGCTCAGCTAAAAATAAGATTGTTTTGTAGTCAGGACAGCAAAAGGAAAAAAAGCTCTGGGCTGCAAACACCAGTGAATGTATTTTTCTCTGCTTTATGAAAACCACAAATCCTTTTTCTTTTTCTTTTTTTTTTTTTTTTCTTTTTCTTCCTTTCCTTCTTACTCACAGGGCAGTTTAATTACAGTTTAATCTCTTTCGGTAAGCATCCCTGGAGACCTTATTGTCCGAGTGCTGTATTATCAAGGCTGCAGCTACAATTTAGTGGAATAGGTGGGGGCTCCCTTTAGGAAGGCCAAAAGGTACCAAACAAGGCAAAAAGGAAAAAAGAAAAGAAAAAGTAAAAGAAAAAGTAGTTCGGTTACTTTATTACTAATGAACAGTGCAGAGCTTTACTAGACTCTAGAGGTACTAGTTCGATAATTAGAGAAACACTGCAAAGGTGATGGCCAACACTCTCCCCCTTTAACACTCGTGCGTCAGTAAAAATGAGAACTTGAAGGTAACAGAGTTGTTTGGTACTATAGTTGCTGCTACACTTTAGGTACGTGGTGATGGTGGCAGGGGAAGAAGTTAATGAAGAAGAAAAGCAGCTTGCTAGGTGTGAAATGCAAAGCATAGGTATTTTGTTTTACAGGGTAAGGTCGAAAAAATGCAGGAACTAGTCAATTAAAGTGAAAAAAAAAAAATCCAGAGACCTTTGCCAGCTTTGTTTTCAAATGAATTTGAAAATATTTCCCAGAGATGTGAGAATGGGTATAGAAAAAAAACTGTTTTGAGCTTGCAGCACAGTGGACATAACAGCCAGTTTCTCCTACTGTTTATATGGGTGTAAGCAGTAAAAGAAACGTAACTGAGAAGAGATTCAAGTATGGAATTACTCGTGCTATTGGAGAACACACAGCTCTTTCATCTTTCAGGTAGGGCTTAAGCGTATGTTTGCGCAGCGAACCAAATTGTATCTCAGGTATACAGCATACAAACATGGTGCAGTGAAATCTAAGCGATGCGTTACTAATATACAGCAATGACACTTTCCCAATTATTTTTTGGTTACAACACTCAGCTCTGCCCTCCTGTCTGTGCTCTCACGACCGCTTTCTGCATGCCGCGGGAACTTGTTGCCAAGCGCACAGACACAATACGGTATGAAGACAGTGACCTAAAGGGAATATTTGTTTCTGTGGAGCATTGTAGGTTATGGTTACAGCTATCAAGCTGTTTCGGTCACTGATTTATTCACCCAGAAGGACAGATACAATATTTTCCTAAATCTGGTTCCTATTAACTCGTCCCCCTGCTGCCACGGCCACCCCCTTTCAAGATTCCTAAAATGGATGAAGCCTCTTCTTTTCTCAACCACAAACCAAGGTATACTGTATATAAGTCCCTCATCCTTGAGGCAACAATCAAGAAACAGGATATCCTGGTTAATACTAATGCGGGAAGAAGGCTTGCTCATTCTCACAGACTTTTCGACCCTCTGGTGCCTTCATAACCAGTTTAAGGTACACTTTCCTTTTCTTCCCAGGGGTGTGTAGGAGTGGAAGAAGCAGGAATTAGTTCAAAAGCATAATCTGCCACAAGATCAGGGGTATGGCACCATCAGCTCACGCCTCCTAAGAGCAGTGACAGAAGCAATGATGACAAGAAACATTACAAAATCTGGTTCCAGAACATGGAGAAACTCACAAACTGTAACTACGGGCAACAGAAGAACAACATGCAAACAAGCCACAAAAAAACACATCAGTAAGTGATATTCCATCCCCTTTCCTACTTCTGAAACACAGTGCTTATCTCTTGATGATGGAAAGGCAGTCGATACAAAAGAACAGTCAGAATTGCACAGCAGTGCGAACACAGATTTACCAGGGCTGCTCTAGAAGTAATGGCTCTTATTTTGTCAGCCCATGACATCAGAGGTGGATGTTGGTGGTATGGCAGTAGATGGTGAATGTTCCCACCAGCATCCCATTACATGCTATTACCATGCGACAGTTGGAAGCAGAGGGGCAGTCTGACAGAATGGTGTCTGACTTGGAAGTGCATATGAAGCAAAGGTGTGGCACTGAATTCCTCCATGTGGAAAAAATGGCAACCAGTGACATTCATCGATGCTTGCTGAACGTCTGTGGGGACCAAACTGTGGATGTGAGCACTGTGAGGCAGTGGGTGGTGTGTTTCAGCAGAGGGAATAGTGGGTCAACTCCGCTGGAGCAGCATTTTACAAGCACAGCATGCAGGCCAAAATGCATAGCTAGTGGTGGTAACTATGTTAAAAACTTCTGTTTTGTAGCTGAGAATGTGCTCTATCAAATATTGTCACCGAGCATCTTGTATCTGTTGTACTTCTCATGGAAATAAAAAGGAAGCATTACATCTGGAGCAACCTACGCTGTTCTAATATCTACTATCTTGTTGTCCCCTGACTCCTGTTAAATTACTGTGTATTAAGGTAGATGTTGAGGAGATAAAGTTTTTAATAACTGCTTTTATTTCCCAGAGCAAATTTTTAAGCAAGTACCACATTACCCTGTTCTTTCAGTTGGTTAAGGCATTATGCAAATAGCAAGATCTAATCAATGGCAAACACCTTAGCCACATGAATAACTGAACAGCCTTTGGTCTTACCTCTTTAACACAAGAGATACAGGTGGGTCTTGGTTACACTGGTTTTATACTGGTGTAATCTCACTAATTGAAGGGGAAATCATTCTGATGTATATCCATACGAGTCAGGAGAGCAACAAGAACCGCAATCATTTAGGCATTATAAAATAACAAATAGGAAAGCATTTCCTGCTAGATACATATCACAGAGAAATAAAGCCAAGCTTATTTACCTACATACACAACTACAAATGCATGCAATGTGATAATATTATATCCCTACTGTGTTACACAGAATCCTTCTAATGATCAAAATAACTTAGTTAGGAGAATTTTGTCAGGGAGAGAAAAGAATTAAGCTTCCACAATTAGTTCAGGAAAAGGTCTGGATTCAGTCTTGCCTATTTTAGGGTGATTTTTCACTTTTTGTATGTTTTTTTCCCCCCCTCCCCCCTCATCCCCTCAGGGCTATTTTCTGAGATTATTTTTAGGTCAGTGTAAACCACTAAGATTTTGGCCATTTTCTCCACTGCCTGGACTTACTAAATACCATGCCTCGTAAAGCAGGGATTTAAATGTTCTTGGAATAAATGTGTTTTATTTCTTGTGCTGCCCCCTCCTTCCCCACCCAAGGTTTCTGCTATAAATGGCTGCTTACAGCCCAATCACAAGCATGAAAGCAATTGAATAAATACAACTATGAAGTAAGTGTAAAATATTAGTGTCCAGACACACAAGATGTATGCAGGTACTATGAAATGTCCACAGCTGTATGGGCCTGGAACTCATGCGGTGCTACAGGTTTAACAGAGCCCGCTACCAATAAGAGTTTTATTTGCTTAATAAATTACATTCAAAAGCACAATAGTTAGGGCTTTCAGCTGTAAAATTGCCAAATATTGTCAATGGCTGCTCTCTGGTTAAAAATAGCAAAATAATGTACAACTCATTAGATTTTTGATTCCCTGCGCAATTCTTTCTAACCATTACTCAGAAACATAAAAAGTGACTCTACATGACATTTTATGGAGGTTATAAATTGCTACGAGGAGATGACATGGGATAAATTTGTAGGCAGGGTAAAAGGGACCCAGCCAAGTCAAATGTGTAAATTAAGCGTTCGGGCAAAAAGTGGGACTACATGAAACAATACTGAAATCATAAAGATAGACAGATAAAGATTAACTACAGCAAAAAGAGGTTTACGCTGATGGAAAAAACACTAATAGACCTCTCCAGCGAAGAAAGATAAGTTAACTGTGCCTGGTAGTACATAAAGATCTCAAAATTGATTCAATTTCGAGTAACTTTAATGTCCAAAGTAAGATTAATTAAATGTCGAGAAGCACTATCGAATAGCCATTCTCATATAGATGAGCCAAAGTTGTAGGATTTTCTATTTACTTTTCAAGATGAGTCTTGGCAGCTCCACAGTAATTTTACTGGACCGTAGGGAAGATAAATGTTTCACTGGACAGTGTTCCCAGAATATTAAACAAGTTCCTTTTTTTTCCCCCTTCAAATAAACAATTTCATTTTTTTTTTTCCTTAAAGATACACATAACGATGCTTTTGTACCATGCATTTAAATACTTAATGAACATATAAAAAAATACACTGAAACTGCCCACTACAGACTTTGCAAGACTCACCACAGCCTTTCCTGTTAGCTTTAGGAAATCAGGCAGAGAAGCTTTTCCTTCATTGCGTATTTCACTCTCTTTGAGTGACATAACTATCCAGACTATACTGCACACCAGTTTTGCTGCATCATCACTGAATGTAACCTTACAAAATTCTGGTTCATGTCAGTAGTCGAGGCACTCAGTCACTGGCACTATCAAGCATTGAGGCTGGTGTATTTCGTTCTCGCTACTTATTGAATTGACTTCATGAAATACAAAGCTTCCCAGGGCAGCAACCATGTCACGTCCCATTCTTCTCACAGAGACATTAAAAAAAAAGAGGTTTTGTCTGTCCTGTCTGATTGGACAGCTTTAAGGATGCCTTTGCTTCTGTCAAGGCTTGCATCTCCTGGCTAAATGATCTCACGTCCCCCGTGCTATGCAACAAATGCATACCTGAACACCTTGGTGTTTGTTCATGTTCTGCTTCCGGGACAGTATCTAAGAAACAAGCTACAAACAAACGTGCTGATTCTTTTGAACAAAAATAATGGTAGAAGGTTGAAAGATATTTTGACAAGTACATTCACAACAAATGCCTTCAATAACATCAGCACAGCTGTGGCTGTACAAGAACAAAGCCAGACAAGGTTTTTAGGGAGAAGCTGTAAGATTTCTTAGGCCAAACAATATAGTTTAAAAAAAAAAAAAGAAAAGAAAAACAACAAAGTAATATTCTCATACGTGAGCTTTCATGCAGGTCTTGAACTACTTCAGTTACTGCAGTAAATGGCATTTCACTCTACTCCCTGCACAAACCTGGGCAAGATGCCTTACAGCGCTGAAGATTTCCCTTTGAAAAAATAACATGGTGTAGGATAATCACAGGTAAACACAGCAGCAGCAGCATAGTCCTGCGACAGAACACTGCCTTGCATGTAGCCTTGCCATGATCTGACCTTTGTTACTTTTCTAACCATTCTCTTTCATCCTTTATCTGGCTTGTCTGTAACAGATTGAAAGTCCTTTGAGACAAAGCCTACTCTCTTCCTACATTTTTGTGCAGTGCCTAACATAAAGGAATCCCAATCTGCTTTTAGAACTGAGAAAACACACAACTGAAAATGCAGCTTCTTCCTCTGGGACCCTGCAACCTCAGGCAAGAGACAACAGAGAGATACATCAAACAGATGGAAAGCAAGAGTTAACACAGAGCTCGGAGCGGCCTGTCTGAAAAGAAAGTATGTGAAAAGCAGATTTTCTTTGCAAAAAAGGGCTTCTACATAACTCTGAAGGCCCCCATTAACACTTCTGGAACTTTTCAGTGGTCAGTTTTGTATCCTCTTACATGAGAACAAACCAACTTCATGGTGGAATAAATGGTACCTCTTCACAGGAGACTTCCATTGCTTACAAATTTGCATAGCAGAACTCCAAACTCTGAAAATGGGATATGGCCAGTCTTTTTTTATTTGAGCAATTTCATTCCAGTGTTGGCTGTTGTTTTCATCTGGTGTCTCTCAGAGCTAATCTCCTGAGAAGAGACTATCCTATGTGCATAGGGTACCAATTGATCAGAAGACCTGGTCTGGGAGGCAGGTCCAAAAGTAGTACTTCAACACAAAAAGACAAAGAGAGCATATAATAAACAATTAAGCTCAGCCAAATACCAGCCCCTGTTCTTGCCCACATGCCTGTGGAAGAGGAACTAAATCATCTTGGTCTCATCCACACAATCATTTCAATTCCCCGTGAACTACAACAGTTATCAAAAGAAGCTTAGAAAGCCTGATTTAACTGACAAAGGAGCTCATGAGGAACGTGCAATAGATTTATTCTATGAAAAAAAAAAATCTCTGGCCAAAGATCTGGTATGAGCTGGGACATTTCCTATGTTTACACACATCACAAATCCTGACTGAGTCAAGGGCAGCAGCACGAGTCAAGGGTATTTCTGAGGGATGAATTTGACCACCCCCCAGTCAAATAGGATATTTTTCATGTCTGAATGAGCTGGATCTTCTCACTCACTGTAAGACCTTGAAAATTTGTGACACTGTAGAGCACTGTAGAACTGCCATCCCTCTCATTCATGAAAAGTGTAATGCGCTGGGCGAGTAAATAGCTATAAATATAATTTTTACCCTGCTTCTTATCCATATTACTGGCTTCTGGCCACCTGGAATTGAATAAATCCATCACCGGAAGATTCCACATGTTTGCTATTTGAGCAAACATCTGTTGGTTAAGCTGCTGTTCCCTTGGGAGCATGGCCTGGCTGCTCCACCAGTCAGTTTGGTGGCTTGGTTTCCCTTGTATGCAAATGCACATTGCTTTTATTAGCTTGCTTCTTTTCTCTCCAGCTATAGCAGAACTCACGTTGTGTTCTGACGTAAGCCCAAATGCTTGGTACCCTTTCATTTCTTTACATAGCTCAGTTCTATTATTGTGTTGCAGGGCAGCTAGTTTGTCCTAAGGACTTTAATGACAATTATTTATTCATCAAGTATTTTCTGAAGGATTTTTTTCTTTTTAAATACTTGGGAATGATTTAGATCAGGAAAATTTTCTTCCATCAACGTGGCCACTTCTTTTCTTTAATTGATTTTTAATTACCTTGACCTGGGTATGTACCATCCTGAGTGCATTATCACTGCTGCTCCCACTGAGATCCTTCTCCTGTCTTGTTCGTCCAACTTTTTCTTTTGTTTTACCCATGGCTTTTCCACCCTATTATCTATCTTTCTTCTTCTTCCTCTGCTATTTTGATAGCCTAGCTATTAATGATCTTCCACTAGCTTAAATAATTGGTAATAAAATAAATAATAAACGCTTACAAAAATCAAGAGTTGTATAACAAATCCCAAATGAAAAGCACACACACACATATATACTCATAATAGGTCAAAAAGACATAGGTCTTTTCAAGCTTATAGCTTCAGGCAGTTTGCAGACTCAGGAAGACAGCGTGGAATTGGTTATAGGCTGGGCATGCATGAGTCATAACATATCACTGGTCTAGACAACACTGCTTTAAACTTTCCTCTGAGGATTCAGCTGTCTACTAATGAAGTTAGTCTCTGTGTACAGTGCAATAACAGGCAGAGATACATGGAAAACACCAGTTCTCTAGTAGAAGATATAGGCTCCAGTGGGAAAGAACCACTAGGTTTTTTTCTTCCACCCAATTGCTTGTCCTTTCTTTTATTGCACGATGTGTCGAAGCTGTCAACCTGACATTTGTCTCTGCAGTCGTTCTCCTCCAGATATGCCTTCCTGTCTGAGACATCTCTCGTGCAAAGGACTGCATCCAAATTTCTAAGGATGAGACCCCTACAGCATTGATCTAGATGACAGATTCTCTCTCCAGTTTCCCAGCATGATGTTTAAGTTTAGAAACATGCTGGAATATTTGCATATTAGAACTGCTTTGGAGTTACTGAGGTTGTGTTAAGTGAATAGAAACGCCTGAATATATGATTTTAATCCTAATGAGACAGCGCTGGTTGTCAACATTCTGAGGGAGAAAGCAACCAGTTCCCAGAGGTGCTTCTGTTTGATTTTGAATAGCAGTGACACCTGCAAAGGTACAGTCCTCACAACAGGAGTCCCTGTGGATCAGCCTGCTTGAAGAATGCGGCAGTAAAAAGGCCAGAAATACTGAATGCAGAGTTTTTTCCATCCATCAGTAGATTAAAACAAATGCTTAACTGAAACTGAAGAGGCCAAAAAACGGGTTTATCACTATCAAAAAGCTATTTTTGTTTGTTAATGTTTTTGTAGTAGAGGAACATCAGATGGAAAACAAATCAATTACATTCAACTTCCCTTCTTATTTTTCCTTTCCCTTTCAAACAAATCAGCTTCTGGATTTCTCAGGAGGGAGAAGCTAACCAGGGCAAAAAAATCCACCAAGTAGTGACTGAGGGCTTCACATTTCCTATAGCTATCAGAAGACATCTGGTAGCAGCCTGGAAAAGAGAGCTTGTGCATCTGTGTGAAGCCTGAAGCCAGCCCCTCCAGGACACGTGTCCCACTGAAAAGGATGCTCAATCCCTCTTATTTACAGTCCAATCCACTGTTCTGCACGCAGGGAGCTGCATCCAGCTTTGGTTAGTGTCTGCCTGTCACTGTTTTCACATGAGAAGCCAACAGATTTGGCTTTTTGGAGGCGTCCTCCCCATTTCCTCTTCTCCATGTTAATTCACTTTTTGGCAAAAGGTCTTACGGTAAAGCAGAAAACAGTGCATTAACCAGACGATTAGCTGAAGTTGAAAATTGACTGAGCAGGCAGAAATGAAATGAGAAGTCCTCCCTACCAGCAATACATCTTGCAAGCTGACTTGTCCATTAAGCAGCACGGCCACCTGGGCTAAACTGCAATGAGTGTTTGCTGCCAGCTGGCCTTGTCATCACTTTCCCTCTGTGGGCCATGGGCTGTGCAGTCGGAGGAACAGACGGATGATAAATTGCAAAAAGAATTAGAGGACCTGTTGTCCCAGCAATTGAATTTTCTCAGACCAAAGAAACGGACATTTTTCTCTTTGAAGGAAGCAAGGCAGCACATCTGCTTGAACCTCTGAACAAGAATAACTGGAGAAATCTCACACCCTCAATGTGCACACATGGTGTGAGGGGAAGGGGGTGCACCTATCAATCAAACACAGCTGTCTCCAGAGAGGAGGAGGAAGCTCCAATGGCTGGCTCAATGAGCCTTCTTCTAAATTGGCACAGGGTCTTGCATGGTTTTAAACAAGACCAGCGTGAGCTGCACAGCTCCATTTCCGCTTAGCAATATCTTCCTATTTCACCCATTTAAGGTACAGCAAAGCATTTCTCCTCGCCTTTCTTTAAGCTCTCACATAGGTCCTTTGAACTCAGCAGACTGTTCCTGGGCATAAATACTTTGCTGAGCACCAGCTGGAACAGCCCCAGCTCAGCAATGACATGACTCTCTGAGTGCTGTAGGGGGTCTCAGCACATCTCATGTGCTGGCATTCCATCAGATGACTCCCAGTCATCCCTGTCCATTCCAAAGAAGTCAGAAGATGCACATCAAGTGTTATACGTGCTTAATTTCTCACTGCTCGTGCTACACTTTGCACTGCTGTCAGACTGCCGGTTGTTTTTTTTTTTGCCCAGACTTCTTTCTGAGAAAATGCTCTGGCAGAGAAGCTTGCAGGATGGAAAGAGATGCAGAAGAAGCAGAGCCAAACTCCTCGAATCCAAATTCCTAAAAGGTGTGTTATGGAATGAAATCTTAGAATAACAAATGAGCAGGGCTGCTTTGGAGATCCTTCCCCACAGCTTGAAACGGAGATGTGGGAATGTCTATGCTTGTACTCAAGCTGTTTGCATGTACATTTAGTAGAACACCAATATTCATCACTCGGCAGAAATTGGGTTGATATTAAAGCAAATACTTCAAGAGAAGATTTATGCCCGAATCTGCTTCTACTTAAATTGTTTCTAAAATACGAGTTCATTCACCCCGTGCTTAAAGCAAGGACTAAAATGAAACGGCTGTGGGGTGGACCAGTGGAGAAAGGCACACACCTGACGAGATGTGCTGCACCAGCACTCTCATATGTGACTCTGCACTGGTGAGAGCTTTGTCCTGACACCGGCAGCGTGGATTCAGGTTGGTTCTTATTGCTCTGATGGTGTCAGAAAGCAAGGCCTGGGGCCAAAGAGCCAAGGAGGAAGGTGCCACCATCAGCCTCGCCTGCCACTGCAGCCTAGCTGAAAGCCCAGGCCAGAAAGATTCATATTCTTTGCTAAATAACAGACTTGCTCACGCTTCCAGCTGAAACTGATGGGAATGATTTCATCCCCAACAAGCCTTGTTCACTTTGAATGAGCAGAAATCACCTCATAACTCCCTTGAAGTGGTGAGATTTACAAAAGAGACATAAAATGCATATGCAGTGCCAGGTTCTTGTTCGTTTACGGAGGACTTATGCATGCCAAATGGTGCCAGCCAGTTCCTGAGCTTGCTTGCAGGAGAGGGCACACTCTGGAACAAGGAAGTCACCTCAGCTCCTGCCTTCGAGTACATAACCACCCAGTGCCAAGCACAGCACCTTCCTCCTTGTGCACACCATTGCAAAATCACTGGCTGACCCATCCAAAGTGCAGGCTTTTCTACTATCTCGAGTAAATAATCCCCTCGAAACATCCACCACCACCAAAGATTTTCCAGGTTACAAGTTAACCACCTGCTGAGTGACCAAAATTTTGGCCCCAAACTTCAAACACATTCCATTACTTTCATATGGGAGTAATTTTATGCTTAGGAATAATGTCACATGAGTCATAATACCCTTTGAATTCGCTGTCTGAAGGATCAGAGCCCAGAACTATCCTCAATTCATGTTTTCCTCTCTAAGAGAAAAAGAAAAGAATGCACCGTTTGCCTTTTTCATGAGGTAAGATGGCCAGAAATATTGCCTTTTTTAACTTTTTATTTTTGTATTTGGCATAAAGGCTCGTAACTTGCATTCGGATTGTTTTCCCCCTTTCTGATATGGATAAAAAATCTCCAGAAATAACAAAGTTGATTGCTTTCCTTTTAGCAACTTTAATCTCAACTCAGTTTCATTTATTAACGTAAAATTTTTCAAGTGAAGTCAGGCTACCATTTAACTTATAAGTTATCTATCTTGGCACTCTAATGTGAAAACTTCTATACCGTTACAATACAAAATACTGGAAAATCTGTGCTATGTTCGCTCATTACAACTTCTACTTACTTTTAATTTCCTGCAATTTATTTGACAAACTGGCCTACATCTTAGTCTATCCGCTCACAGCAGACATAGATGATTGTTTCTTCTAAAGAATTACTCTGCCAGTAGGTATCTTCTCTAAACACGTACATATTCCGTGTTATTTTCAGACACTTACTAATACATGTTGCACTACAAATTTCAGAGCAGTAGTGAGAAACTGCAATTAGTGAAAAAAATAAATAAATAGTATTGTTCACATGAGAAAACCATTTCAGAATGACCTGCCCTGGCTGTGATTCAAGTAAGCCTTCAAACTTGCGTTTATGTACAAGCACAGCTGTTGTTGTAAACAGGAAAGGGGTAAGCTACCCCATGAGAAATGAGTAAACTCAGCATTGCCCCAAGTTAGAAGCACATGGACTGCCTCCACTTACATTTGCCCCAATCTATGCCACCTGCACACTGAAAGCTGGCTACCTGCCCCTCTGAGCCAGGTAGGTGTCCATAAATCAGATGACCAAGCTAGCCAACACATCGTCATAAGAAAACTTCGAGGTTTAGTGACACAGCCATGAGGTTGGCCTGTGCTGTAAAAACCACAAGCTGCTTGCAGTCAAAACAACTACACAGCAGCTGCTCATATGAAGAGTTATTCTCCTGGCTCAATTATGCTGTTACCTGGATCAAAGATATGACTTATAAGTTCATTATCCTCTAAGGGTCTACACATTCTCTTTAATATCTCCTTGACAAGTAGTAATGACAATATTAATAGTTACAATTAAGTTACTTATAGGTTTGAAGCCAGTCTCTATCAATCATCTGGAACACACCCCTCTGCTTAGTTCACATAACTCTGGATTTCTTCAAATAGAGGAGTGCTGAATTACACAGCTTCCTTGCAATATAAAACACCTTGAACCAAAATAACTTAAAGATTTTCTTAAATATCTATTTACTCCTCTTTCATCACAAAGGAAGCAACACAACCTCATAAAAGGAAGACTTTTGCCTCCGCCCCTCCCCCCTTCCAGATGATGACTTGTTATCCAGTCATCTGATTCAAGCTGCAAGTGAACTTGCCAAGGCTGAAAAATTTGCTAAAATTGCTAATTCAAATGTCCTTCTGTGAAGCAATCATTTTTTCCCCCCCATTTCATTTCCAAACTTAACAGTAATTAAATATTTTGAGAGATAAATACTTCTGAATTTAAGACAAAATAGCTGCATTTGGCTCGTGGTCCTTGCATACAAGCTGAAGTCTTTTCAAGAGGCAATGTGACAGAAGTTAGGGTTTACTCCAACACTTGTAATTGAAACAACATCCGCAAAGAACATGATAATTACAAATGGAAATTCACTGCAGGCATTCCACTTGTAGCGGGGCAACCTGTATAACTTTTTGCTGCTCATTTTGAGATGGAGAACCTGGGAGACAGCATTTACCAAAAGCACCAGCAGGCACACCTCCTTGGCATTCATTCTCAGCTATGCTGCCCACTGCACATCTGAAGGGGATGATGTGCCTGGCCAGAGGATACCTCCAGACTTTTACGGCAGACCTGAGGTTCAAGACCAGTGGCAATGGATGACTGGACACTTATACAACATGGACACAGTGGGGCTCATTGTCACTGAAGGTAACAAATGTTTGCATTAGGCCATGGAAAAGGTACAAGTAAAGAGGTATAGGGTAATGCCTGTGGTCAAGCTGGAAGAAAGGCAGCATACCAAACAATTCCCAGTTCCCAGGGCGTCTGAGTCCAAGTCAGAATTTGCCTTCGAGTTCACCAGTGTACCCTTAATAGGCTGAATAAAAATGTTGCTATCACGCATTCCAAATGTAAGACAACACTAGCATGCCAATTCTCTGATGCAAGCCTGACTGACTTTTTAAGAAATGCTGTGAGGATGGGATGACTAAATGCCTATCTAGCATTCTTTCCCGTAAAGCTAACAGCGGGCAAAAGCATACCTTCAGAACGGAAATTAACTTCTGAACAAATTCAGTGATAGACTGCAGCCACTCTACTGCAAAGATAAACAAAGACATGCTGGCAAATAACAATTTGCCTGTCTAGATGTAGCACTTAAATGCTGCCAGTTCTTGGGGTTTTACTGCATTAAATGACTGCTCTACGCAGACTTCCTGAACGTGATCTTCTCTGAAGTTTGTGTACATTTCTGGTACTTAATCAACGCATTGCTGGATCGATGTTATACTTTAAACACTGCTTACATTCAATGCCCCTTTTTCCTCTCTTATAAGACAGACTATTCCCCAGACACAGACAAGGACACAGCTTCATAGATGAATAGCTATCTCTTGTCTGTTAATTCAGCCTGCAGCAAAACACGCTATCAACTGACCATCAGTTTGCTCCAAACTGTCTTGCTTTTCGCAAAATGCAGGCTTTGAAAAGCATAGAATTGGTCCTAAGAAAACATTCACATTACAATATATCTTTTAATAGCTATAGCACCCTCCCAACTGCCTCCACTACAGGTATTCTACACTGTGCAGCCTTACTGGTTATGAACACCACCATCAGTACATAAGTTAGGTATTTATCAGGTACTTTCAGCAAATTCTATATAATTTTAATTCCTTCAAAACTATTTGACTGGGTGCGTATTGAATGAATAGATACACTTCATATATGTATCTTTTTTATATTTTGTTGATATTAACAAAAATAGAAGTGGAAGAGAAGACCCTCCTTTTTCTTCCCCGCAGTCCAAACTTCATGCTCTTGTCTCACATCATCCATTAATAACTGTAGCAGGTATTAATGACTTCAAACATAGAGAGACCTCTTAGTGCAAATATGCTAGCAGGTAACTATTCTACACAACATAAAACTATTCCACACAGTGCCAGGAAGAAAAAGTACCTGTGGTATAAGAAGTTAAATTTTAATTTCTCTGCTTGAGCTGGTGCAGAGATTTGGATAGAAGTACCAAAAATAAAAATGCATGACTCTTGATCTTTACCAATGGAAGAAATAAGTATGTTCAGAAGAAACAATACAAGAACTTTTCCTTCCACTTAGGTCTCAGCAGATAAGACTGATTTTTCTGCCTATCTAAACAACCACCTTATTACTATTATTTGTAGAGATGTTCCAAATACTTTTGATGGTAGACCAGTAACTACTTTGGATGGTAGACCACTACTATGGCCTTGTCTCCTCTTAATGTTTGTCTGCATCTACTGGCATTCTTACTTAATTCTTACAAACCATCTGGAGTGTGTCTGTACTTTTGCACTATATTTAAGAGTTCAAGTAACGTAATCCTTGTTCAGAAATGGGTTCCCAATACTACTGGAAAATCATAATAAAATAGCCTATTGACTAGAATTGCAATCTGAAAAACATTACCTACATTTCCAACCCATTTCTCAACCAAGTGTCTCAGAGGCTTTTAAGATTATCTAGGGTTTGCAGGAAAAATTCATACTTAATACTTTGAAAGGTAAGAAGCTCGCAGTTTACAGAAGAATCAAAGATCTGAATGGGAGGATCCTTTACAAGTACAGTTCTCTAGTTCAGAAACATATATCCGAGGGGACCGTCAATATTATGTTGTCCCTGTCAGAGGAAAAATTCACTCCCAGTGAGAACACAGTAGATTAGAGATGATGATGATGATGAAGTCGGTAACAGCAGATGGTAGTAGTGGGAACTTTAATGAGTGGGCTAGGAAAATGGATGGGGCAGCAGGGGGGGGGAGGGGGGCGGAGGAACGTGGACAAGCTACATCAGGGAAAGAACTACATGTTTTTGATAACAAACAGCAAAAAACAGACTTTATAAGAGACTTTGTGAGAAAATAAAAGAGGTAATTGTTCACATTCCAAACATTTTGATATATAAACTGCGCAACCATTGCCCATGAATAGCCCAGCTGTTAACAATTTTTTTTTTATTTTTTTTTTTCAAGATAATAATCAAACTTCATGCCAAGAAACTTTTCTCCAAGTGAATGATATTTTGAAAGTCTGGTCAAAACATAGCTGTGACATAATAAATTTTTAAAGAGCGCAAGCGATGCTGAAAAGATCACAGTCTGGGTTTGAAAGAAGACCCAGTTTATAACCCAATTAGGAAGAAAGCACTCACAGGCTTTCACTGTAGTGGAATTCACAGAGAGGCTCCCAAAAAAGCCAGTCCTGCACGCACATCTGTTTCCAGTGCGATGCTGGTATGCAAACTATTGTCTATTGGAAGTGTGTTGTGGTAACGTTTGCCAGGGTTAAAGACTGGGTCAATTTGATCAAGAAGCTAAAATTAGCTTCTGTGTGTTTTCCTGAAAAGAAAAAAAATTAGAAAAAAAAAAATACTGTAAAGCTCTTTGTTTTCCTTCAAGTCTTGTTCTCAGATTTCTTTTCAGCTGTGTGAACTACCATAAAACAGACTGTGCCAAACTCTAATTCTTCCTCACTTGTTCTTTTTAATCAATACAACAACCGTCATGCCAGCCAATGGGTTCTACAGAACTGAACAGTCTGATTCTGTATTTCATTCATCACAAGACTCTAAAACTCACACAGGCACTCAGACACCTGCAGTATGATGGATGTAAGGGGAAAGCTTTGCTTATTGAAGCTGGAACGGAGTATTTCTAGCTACTAACAGAATTCAGAAAAGAAGCTTTTCCATTTCTGGCAGTGATAAAATTGCGCATGTTTCTGGAAATGTTTTATTGAGTTGTCTTTTAATCATGTGCACCTTTAACAATTCATCATCTGGATCTGCTGTGTAACAGTCATAAACACAGGAACACTTTTACGTCTCTATTTTCTTAAGAAGCACAACTGCTAATTTATTCTTCAAGTACTTAATTAAAGGACATGTGTTTATATGCAAATATTTACTAAATTACATGCTGTGTGAACCGTGCTTGCTTTTGAAAGCTTTTAATTAAAACACGTAAGTTACTAAAAAGTGGTATACAAAAATAACAGATGAAAAAAAAAAAATCACACTAAAACTTTACCTGTCATATATCATGGGGTACAATCTTCAATGACCTCAAAGTAGCAGGTAGGGAAAAAGGATCCTACTTTTCCAGTATGTAAAGGACATGAAAAACACATTTTCTAAGGGAGGCTGGCTCCTAAAATGGAGTTAGTTGAAATGTTTTATTTTAAAGAGTTATAAGGAGAAAGATGTAAGGACGAGAATATTCAACAGGATACAAAAAGCCCTTAAAAATGTTAGCAAAGGCCCTACAAATGACACCACGTGAACGCTCTGATGGCTATGAATAAACCCAAAAACTCCAGTAGAAACAACTTCACATAAATGTTTGCAAGTCCAGTGCATCACAGCACAGAGAATAACAGTAAAAAGTTACTGTAAATATAAACTAATTGTTTGGAATTTCTATAAATTAGGTGACAAACTCTTCATTCACTAGGATGTGGCATTGTAAAGCAACTGCACTTGAAGCTAGCTTTAATTTCATTGAAACTAATAGTCACAAAGCACCAAGACTCACAGCATCAGAGAAATTACAGAGTTATTCCATTGGCTCTAGAAAATAAAGAAATTACTGGAAATGTCTTCCATTTCAATCACAAGTCAAAGTAGCCTGGAATCAATACTATTACTTTGTTGCTGATTTTCTTCTATCCCCAGAACTTTCCCTTCTTTTCCTAAAGAGTAGCTAATCTTTTAAACACTTAAAGCTCAATAGGTTCTCATAAGGCGTGTTTCTTTCTGAATAAGCAGTAAGTTTAGAAGTCATTTGCTGGCTTAGCAGTAACATGGCACCAATAATAATAAAAAAAGCTAGCTTGATATTTTAATTTTGTGAATAATTTTTTCTATCTGTCCAATTGTAAGTGCCAGACCAAAGTTAAGACAGCTGAGTGTAACAGAGGTCTTCTTTTGAAGAGTGCATGTGGCTACTAACAGGACTTCATTTTTGCATTAACTGCACACACTGGCTTACTTCTGTTGTTCCAAATACAGACATTAAAAAACCTCTCTAGTCTTCCCTGCAGTCCTTCAAAATTTGCAAAAAGCTTATCTTTTCAAGATAGAGAAAGAGCTTAATAAATAAGACACTAATAGCTATGCTTTCTTGCATTTCAAACTGTATGCACTATATTTTCTTATTTTTTAATCTTCTACTTTATTTACTGGACGCCTAAATCCAGTGTAGGGATGTGATACACTATCTGCATTACCTTCATCATCCTTGAAGAAAGAATTACAAAAAAAGAAGGTACACAAACACTCGAGTTTCAGTTTCGGTCTTACAAACTGGATGACAAAAAGCTTCACTGGTATCAGAGATATGGAGTCTGCATCTGATATTGTGTCTGCTATTCCTCTTTCCACCTCCCAGCAGTAAACAGTTTAACTTTCAGCACCAGCCTTTTTGTGGTATTTTATGGCATATCTCCTATTTCTTAAGTACAAGTTGTGCTCTCTGGATCTGATCACACCAAGTCACAATATTGCTAGCAAAATCAAAAGCCACTTGCTTGCTCAAGGGCTGGGAGCATCTGGCTCTACATGAAATGCTTTCATGCAGAGTGTTCCCATGGGCTCTCTGGGCCTCAGACTGTATCTCACGGGAGAATTCAACTACACGCAAATACTCATCTGGAAATACAGCAACACCTTTGAGTTTCCCAATCAAAATGCCTGAAAAAAATCCTGAAAAATAGTCACATCAGTCTTTTTTTTTTTATTTTTATTTTTTTTTTTAATTTTTTTCCTAAAGCCAGCTCTAAAGATGAATCTGCATTTAATTAAATGAGACGAGGGTACAGTTTTGATGGAAGCTATTTTCTCTCACATTTGGGAATGAGTTTGTGTTCATAACTGATGTATATACCACTGTTCTTATCTCTCTACCTCCTAATAGGGAAAGGAAATCAAGGGGGACTTGTCTGTTTCTTCCATTGATTTCACCACCACCAGATCATCTTGAGAACTTTAATAGTTTCCAGCAGGGACTGAAATTGCAGTCTTGAAAGGCAACAGAGACAACCATGAGAACCCAAAGAAAAGCTCAGTTGTTCAGTGAGGGAACCATGCCCCTTCATGGCTGCACAGCCTTAAAAACACACAGGTTTCACCAGCCTAAATTCAAGAAGGCAGCTCTTAGGGGTTTTTTTGGAAGTTCATTACATGAAAACAATGAGTTTTCAAGACTAAATATGGTCTTCATGGAGATTTTCAGGACCAGCTTTCCTTCTACCTCCCACAGATCTGGTAGCTGGTTATTCAAGGCTTAATGTTTTTAACTATTTTTATGCCCCTTTTTAAAAAATCTACAGACCAGGGAGGTGGGAAGAAACCCTACAAAAACTTATCAAAACCTCTGCAATGGCTTTCAGCTATACCAGGATGCTTCAAAAATGCTTATCTCTACCTACGGACCTTGTCTAAGTGTTTTAGGTAACAAGCCATTCCCTAAAATACTTTGTTCTACACATCATTATACATTTGCCTCTTGCAGCTACTACGGAGTATGCAGCCATTATTTACTTTGGATTAGATACCTTCTTATTGTGCAATTCTTATTAAGTGTTTTGCCCTGTTATTAAGGTAATTTGAAACAGCCACGTGCAAAATAACAGGGGAAATCTCTCTCGGTAATATACCTCATCCTATGGGCATGATTGTGTTCACATTATTTGAGCTGACTATTATGTTATTACAGAAATGTTCTTGTCCAAGTGAAAGTCAGTATTTTTTCTTAAAATAAGTAGGTTATTAAAAGACAATGTTTTAACTGTAGTATTGGCTCTCATATAAATAGTACATTAGATTTTTGTATTTAGCCAAATTGAAATGCAGTAGAACACCAAAGGGAAAGCTAGCGTAAAGCCTCCTGAACAGCTTATGTAATAGCATCATTTGATGAGTCCCTGAGAAAAAATAATCTGGAAAAACAATATGGGATTGGGAGCGAAGGAAGAAAAAGAAAAGAAAGGCAAGGGAAGCATTATCATTTTTTAAGGAAGAAGACAGCATTTTCTATCTTCCCAGCCACAATTCAGGCCACGCATTCATGCAGCAAGGTATTAGGGCCACACAAGAAAGGAAGTCTTCAGCTACTGAAGATCATTAGCAGCAACGAGGGAGGCCACCGTCAGTCGCTTTGGAAGGGTTTCTCTGGATACTCGTACAAAGGATGGAAAAGTATCAGCATCACTGGGCCTCTGCCCAGGTCATCCTACAGCTGAACACATGAAACGTTATGCCATGAGAATGAATGTGCTGGAAGGAGCCAAGAGGTGGTTTGAGATCCTGCGTACATTAATCACCCTGAATGGGATCTCATGCTGGGATTCACAGCCAACGCAGCCAGCAAGGTTGACTCCTTGGAGAAGGGGAGGCGTCAGAATAATATTAGAAGCATCAAATGTCCTCCCTCTCCCTGGTATGGAAAGCTCATCTAGGAGGTGTCAGGATAAAACATGAGAGCTGCAGTTGTACTTAGAGACAAGAAGGAGTGATTCACTGTTTCATGGCACAAGTGGAGGAGGAGGCTGCAATAAAAACTTTTACAAGGTGAGATCTAAATCCTGAACACAGCACAGGATTACAAAGCCTTTTTTGTCTTTTCTCAGGTTTTTATTTTTTATTTTTTTCCCTGAGAGAGCTGAGCGTATTGTAATTAAACTGTAAATTTCTTGAAACGAAAGCACAAATGATTATGTTCCTGACACACCTGCTTTATGAAAGTCACCCACACGCTCACAAGCATTTCTGTTGATCTGTACTCTTGAGAAGGAATCCGAAAACTTAAACTGGAAAAGTATGCTGCAAACTGCTACCCATGAACGGCCTTTTAGATATTAAGGAATATAACAATGAAGATGCAGTGAAATGAACACGGTAGCATCTGTTGTATGTCTCTTGGGGAAAAAAGCCAACCACCAAGCCCTGTGTAAATAAACACTTCTGAGAAAAAGAAACTATTTAGATTTCAGAAATGTGGAAGTTTAACTGGGGTGATGCATTAACTCCCTGCAAATATTTGTTAACTAGCATTATACGACTGATTAATTTTTTGAATATACTATTAAGACTTCTGATAGAACTACTCAAAATGTAATGGGTCAATGCAGAAATATAGCTACCAAGACTTGATGAGCTAACAGTAACCTGTTAATATTTCACATACACATCCTACTCAATCAGGAACTAAGTCATTTAACGACAGCTAAAAATCAGAAGAATTCATCACAAAATGACAAATTACACAATTAAAACACTAACTTCAGGATCACTTCTTATTTCTACAACACTCTTCAAAAGTACTACTATTCAAAAATAGAGCAGTTTGGATTCAGCACTTGTACACATGCCATGTTCTCCAAGATGCGTACTATATCTACCTTCCACTTTACTGCCATCCAACTCAGAGAAACAGAATATTTTAAGTGAACCCCTCCTATGTTCATTTTCCCCAGCCAGACAATCTTTCAAGCTCTTGGCTGCAAACAACTGTGTCAAGGTTTTCGAGTATTCTCATACAAATTTAGAAACATAATTCCATATGTAAGGGCTGAATCAAAATCAGGCCCTGAAAAATACACAGGTGTCGAACACCTTACTCGCTGAGGAAGCTGGGAAGGATCACTCCTCATCTCCCATTTTCCCAATTTTCCCAAGCTTCCACTATTGGCCATTGACAGTGACAGGGTGTTTAGCAAGATGAAATTTTAGTTTGAGCCAGAATGGCAGTGCCTATGAATAGTTAATACGCTGTTGAAAGTTCAGTATTTTCATATAGGTTGCTCTCAACATTTCCTTGTACTCTTCTGTGATGGCACATTTCTCTAATCCTTGCTCCATCTGTAGACCAGCTGGAGCTTTAACGTGATATATCCCATGTCTGATGTTTCCTTAGCATATATATATACACTGACTTGCACACAAAACTTTTGCTGACTATTTTAGTTCACCTCTCTCTACTTTCCCTCTGGGTAGGAAAGCATTGGCACTTCATGCCAGTTGCTCTGCTGGTCTTTTTTCAAGTACAGAGCTGACGCAGGTTTCCAGAATGCTTTGGAAGCCAAATGCCTGTCCTTGCACCAATTATTGCTCCTACCTTCCATCTGAAAACAAACTCTCTGACTCTTTGTGTTTCTTTTCTGTTTCAACTTACTGTTTGAAGCAAGAACATTCCAACCTTCTCATACTCTCAGTTGCTACGATGCCAGGACTATGAAGAGATAATCAGGCAAAGCACAGAAACCTGATTGTTGAGTATAGATCTAGGTGCCCAGCTCAACTCCCTTGGAAGCAGAGTGCTGTTCTGGGCAATTTAAGATATGTGCTGTACCAAAGTCCAAAACCTGCTCCTAACAGTGGTAAGGACCCAGGCTCAGCTGTCAGACTCTCCATTCCACTTCTAAACAGGAATTAAGAGCCCTCAAACTAAAAAGATGAGCTGTGCACAAGGAAGGTCTGAGATAAAAATGAAGCTTAACAAAATGGAGTAAATGCATTTGGAGAGACTGAAGTGTTACGGCCTGTGGGACTGACATCCGGACAGAAGAAAACAAGCAATTCTAAAATTACATAATTATTTTTAAAATGAGAACAAGACAGATGTGCACTGAAGCACTGAAATGCTCTCAGACTCCCTCTTCAGGTCTGGCTGCTCTTTCCTAAGTTTCTGAGGTTTGTCCCTGAGGGCCTTTAAAGACTGGAGAACTGTCCTCGAATACGTGTGTGAGGTTGAAATGACAAAGAGTTTCAGAAGAGGGTCTTGGCCTCAAGAAATTTGCAGCTGGAGTTTGGCAGCCATCAGACCATAACATATGCTACATCTGCTGAGGAAAGTTTTCAAATGAATACATGTAAAAATGGTAGCGTGGAAAAAAAGCAAAGTTAACGCAATACTGATCATCTGGCCCCTGCATGATGACAGCATTATGTATTTTAAGTTTACGAGCCATACAAATGCTATTACATATTTTAAAGCACGTTAAAAAGTAAAAGTAATTACACTGTGATGGTGACAGTTTATTTTTTGCAGGTGCACAGGGCTGTTTGGATTACGAAGTGCCAGTGCTAACAGATATAGACAGCTGTCAGTCATCCTGCCTAAGACTGAGCAGTATCCCAGAGATGATGCCATAACCAGAAGTGAAAAGCACAGCTGTGGACTGGAGAGGAGATGCACAGAAATCTAGAACTCCAGTTGGTGGATGTGTGGGTTTTTTGTCATTCTCAAAGGAAATTAACCACAGGAAAGACAACTGCTCAGCCTGGTATTGTCTGGGTTCCTGTACAAGCTGTTCATTTTTGCTGTCATATTTCTAGGCAAGTGGCATCCATAGGCTGTGCTGCCGCAGCCTGGAAAGATGTGATTGTCCCAGTTAAGAGACAACCAATGCTAGAGTGCATACATATGTTCTGTTCAAGCAGGCAGCTCCTCTTAAACAGAATGGACAACGGTAAAATTGTATTTATCATTCCCTCAGCAGGATGTTCATTTCAGCCCCTCTCCCTTCCCCAGCCACTGATTTTCAGAGTTAAAGAAAATTAATTACCTGTCAGACTCCTATTTAAGATTGTCTAGCAGGTCCAAAAGCCCCCAGGGAGGAGGAAGGCACAGAAGAACAGCACGATTGCCTACACCTTGTTTCCTTAGGAAACTGGCCTAAACACACATTCAGAAGAGAAACATCAACTGTAGACTTCCTCTGCGCTGGTCCCTTAGTCAGCTAACATTAAATATTTGCATGGAAACAGAAGGGATTATAAAGAAATTTATTGCCAGGTAAGGTTTTCCCCTTAAAACATCACTACTGTTCTCAGCCTCTTTGAATGACAATGGTACAACTACGATGCACAGAAGGGTCTCACTGAGAGCACAGCAGCAATAAGGGAACACCCTCTTTAAACAGCCAAAGGGCTTTTGGAAAGATCTGGGTGAGAAACCACTACGTTGGGATCACTAAGTAATGATGGCTTGAAGCTGGGTTTCTGATCTCCAAGGTAAGAAGCTTCTGGCCTTGTCATTATTCTGAGGCAAGTATTCCCTCTTCAGCTCAGAAATTCCATTTCCGAGCTGGACATACCTTTCTGCTATTGTTATGCCCCTGCAAAAGATTTCCTTTCAGCAAAAGTGCTTTTTTAATGTGATCAACTGGTTGATCAGAAAAATCACAACCCAATCTAGATATTGGAAACGATAACACAAAGCAATGCCTTTTCACTCGAGGGGATAAGAGGTAACACTTCTCCAGCATTCTCATGCTCTTTAGGGCAATGCTGGAGGAAGAAGCCCCAGATGTAATTCGATTCTTCTAGGGCTGACTGCGGTACTGGTAGCAGACCACTTTGCTGGCTCCAAATGTAAATTGCCATTAAAATAAATTTGAGAATTTAAAAATAAGCATTAGAAGTTTGAGGTTAGCCATATCAGTTTATCAAGTGAACAAAAGCGGTGACTATTTTTGCTCTAACAGGAACGTACCCAGCAGATTATTAGTTTAAATGCACACAGAAACCAGAAGCAGAGATGCTGTCAAACTCCCTCTGCAAACCAACAAAAATACTGCTCTGCTTCCACTGATGTGAAATGCCCCCAGATGGGAGGCAGGATGACATGAGGTGGGGAAAAAGAAAGGGAAGTCATTTAAGTCCTTGTATAAGCTCATGTTTTTTTCACTGAACATTGTAATTTTTATCTTTTTCTCCCATAAATTTCTATTGACTCCACTTGTAAACCACTCATTTCAATTGTGGCCATGCTTTAATTCAGAATGGAAGACACCTGAATTACATAAATCTCCAATACAAAGCAACATTTTCTGTGCAAAGTAAAAGCTGTCATGAAAAAGGTAATGAAGAAGAATAGCTTGTGCAGAGGGCTCTAATGCTATCCAGCTGCTGCTATATGGCACTTGCTGATAAGACTTTGTTTTAACTTTACAATAGAGAAAGTTTGGGAAAGGTTAAAAATCAAAATACAGGAAGTAAAACTCTTTATACTTCATCTGTTACATTTCCTCTTAAGTAGCATTTATTTTCTTACGTAAGGTAGCTTTCCAAAAAGAATGTGTGTGTCTGCCTTTTGTTCATTTTTAATAAGAAGAGAGGCAGCACTTTTAAGTCGTGCTTTTGAGGTATTTGTTTTCAGGCAGCATTCCTAGTTTGGTGGGGAACCATAAAGAAAGGGACTGTGGAAGAACAAAGTTACATAAGAATACGCCATCAGAACTAGAAAAAGCACAGCACAATTAAAAGTTGTGATTTTGGGATGCTCTAGTCATAACGCTATCATCTGTGACAGGGGTACACTCCTACAGCTTCCACTGCACTAAAAGAAGAAAGAAAGAAAAAAAGACTTAGTTGATTTTAAATTACGAATGCCAGGAATGTGCTAATAAAGTGCTATTATGCTTATTACTTCTCACTGTTAATGCAGCCGTCACTGGGACTGCGCCATTTAAAGATATTTCATCAAGAACTTCATAGACAATTTTATTCAAAACCTGATTTTTCCACAAAAAAAAAATAGAGAAAGAAGTTGTAACATTATGTCTGGAAAAGAGGCATAAATGTTAAAGGGGCATGAGAAGAATAAACTTGGCCGAGAATTGCAGTTTCCCAAATGAATGCTTTGTGTTAAGGTGAAAATGTGGTAACATGGTACCATGACACAAAAACTAGGATGACCTCAACTAGAATCAAACTGGAAACAAAAGTGAAACTGACTACATTATTTTTATTTCCAAGGAGAGAAAAACAGAAAAAATGCACAGCAGAAAGTGCAAAAAATACCCCAAGAGAAAACTTCCAGAGTAAGTGTTTCAGCAACTTTGAATTATACTTAAAATGAACGGTCTCTGGAAGTGGCTTACCCTATGTTGCAGTGATAAATGCATACATCTGCTCTCCCCAGCTTTTTAATTTATAGTTTCTGTAAGACAGGCCAGGAGAGGCAGATATCCATCTCGCACGTCAAAAAAAATGTACAGGCTGCTAGCTCTCACTGCAGAGCTGTGAGAAGCCCCACACTGCCCTTGCTGTATGCATGCAGAACTCCTTCATGTTCATCATGAAGGCTGAGGGAGAGCAGACCCCCAGGAACAGGGTAAACTGCAGTCCTGAAATGTTAGCATGCAAACTCCTCTGCATGCTGCGACCGGTCACTGGTAAGCCAAACTAACCTGTTGATACTATTCTCTACAGCAGTTTTATTAACCTTGACGACAGTCAGATGTATTTCCAAATACTGAAGTCGACATCAATAATCTCTGAATCAAGCACCTATAACGTCTCCCTGAGGAGAAGTGGGAAAATGCTCTTGTAAAGACTCTTAATGGCAAACCTCTGCTAGTAATTATTTTGAGAGACAATGAACATTTGGCAGAAAATGAGGTGGCTTTGTTGAGGCAGCTTAATGATGTAGGAGCCAAAGAGTTAAAGAGAAGCCGCTAAGTTGTGCGGGCCGCCGAAACCTTCCTGTTGGGAGTTCCTCTCTGAAGGAGTGGGAAAGGAACTGTATTAATAGCTATTGCTGTGCTACACTTTCCCACAGGTCTGGACAGGATCTCTGCAGCAGCTTTGGCCTTTCTGAAAGGAAGACCCGACAGTACCGCAGACATTGGAAACTCTGGGCCTCACAAGGAGGAAACAGGAGGGCCTGAAAGACAAGCCAGGGGTTGTGCCATGCATTTTGGCTGCCCACAGCCTCACAGGAGAAAAGGAGACTGGGGAGCAATAAAAACAGTGAGAAAGAGGAGCAGAAAAAGGCAGCAAGGGAGCAACAGCAGCACTGATGCCAGTGACAGGTAGCAGTCACTTGGAGGCCTCTTGAGCAAACCCACTTGTCCCTTGAGGACCTGAAGTTCGAAATGTTCCACCCCAGCAGGAAGCTTGCCGATACAGGAAAGGATTAAAAAAGCTAAGACCCCTCAAAACAAACAAAAAGCCTCTAAACAAATAAATAGCATTTCTCAAGTTTGTTACAAATCACCTCATTTTACACACTTGAGTCAAGGCTGTTTTTCCTCAGAGTTCCACCTCTGGGACTCAGAGGCAAGCAACAGCCTGAAAATACGAACCGTGTACTCTTTATTACACTAAGTAGGAGGATCCTGCCAAAAACCATAGAAAAACCTGCAAGCACACTGGGATTTAGTTAAACTTATTCATACTGACAGTAAGTCCTTTTGTCTTCGCCCCAGCTTGTGTTACTGCTCACATATAGTACTATCAGTCCAGTTAACTTAGCCCAAGCCAGAAGGAACGTGATCAGCAAAGAGACCAACTGCACCCTGCTGCTTTATAACAGGGATCAGGTTTTTGAGTCACTCCTCCATCTGTGCCATCACTGTCCAATTGGCACATTAAGACCAGCCTGAGACTTTTTGCAAGAGATTAGGAAGCTTTTCAACACTAGACATACGTACCCCCAGTTATACTTTTACTCAGGGCAGTTTATCATGATTACACAAATTTGGCTTAGCTTATGTTCTTCCTTTCAAGCCCCACATTAATGAATCCTGTTTGGATTACAGTTAAAAAATTATGTTTGTCATATGTGTGAAAAGTCACTTGTCTTTCCACCCAAATAGATTATCCAATGTAAGTTGAACGTGATTACAACAAACATTTGGTGGCTGAAAACACCAAATGGATTGCAGTGAATGGAATAGCAGGTAGGGTCAGAGAAGCTACTCTTCAAAACTTTTTAAGACAATGAGGTTTTACCTAGAGAAATTACTTGCTTTAAAGACCAAGTGTGGAACATTTCGGAGGGCTACCATATCACTTGACTAAAGATTTCAAATCTCTTTGCTCTGCTGTAGTATTAAATTAAGTCTTCACTTCTGCACCCACGACTTGCAAATGAAACTTTGTTCCTGCCAGACACTGTGCTAAGTACCTACTACTGCAGGCAAATACAAAGCAGCTAATGAGCAGTGAGTCCCGCTGAGAAAAAAATGGCATCCAAATTCAACACCTAAAATACGAAACAGGAATCTTTCTAATTAACAAATCTTGCATTAGATTCCACTCCAGTAACAAGAGTGGAGTGTGCCAGTTAGCAGTTCGATGCAAATTGTTAACTGAGGTTTTAAACACATCTTGAAAATTGTAGATAAAGTATGTCCTATTAGTTATTAGCAAATTAATAAGGATAAGTTATTAAGAGAATCGTTCAGTTGTAAAAATCTGCTTGGGAACTGGGGCAGGGAGAGGAGTTGGTCACAATCATCAGATGTAGACTCATCCCTCTGTATTCTGCTCCTTTCTAGATATAATACAACAGAGGAAAAGATATTACGAAGCCACTTTAGAACTTTAAATTCTCCCTACACTCAGTTTAAAGGGAGAGATGAGGACAGTGTATCGTGATTACATTCATTTTGGAGATTCAAGCAGGAACAGCCTAAGGATGTTTATTTTAAACAGTAAAATGCTGAGTGAAGTAAAATGAAGTCACTGTAATGATTAGTAGGCTCTTTTTCTCTTTAACACACACAGAAGATTTAGCTTTGCTTGGTATTGTGATGTCTATGAGTAAGCAATCATTCTACCTATTACTATTATGTTAACAACTGTAAACCACCTACAATTACTAGCATGATCCCTAACCTCTGAGAGGTGGTAATCCAGTATTGGTTGTTAGCTGTCAAATTTATTTCCCTTTGGTGAAATATACCCTGGATTTAATTACCAGTCATTCTTGATACTTTATGGAGTTGAGCTCAAGTACTGTGGCTCTGACATTTAACCCATGACCCTTAAATATTTACCAGCTTTACTGGTTGTGTACAATTATCCCTTCAAGTATATCTCAGATCCATCATCCTGCCCATGACTTACTACTCTAGTCATTCTAAATCAGATACATCTTCTCCCTCCCAATGAAAGGGGATTGTTTAATTTCCACTCTAAAAATAAAAATATACGGTTGAGCTGAATTGTGTGATTTGGTCAGCATTTGCTAACTGCACTTTTATTGCATTACAGACAACTTATATAGAGGGACAATAAACTCAGTTGTGTGCAACGTTTATTAACAAGAGCATCAAGCAAGATTTCTGTTACCGATTATGGGCTCAGTGTTCTTCTCTGGTAACAAGAGTAGAGTGCAGGGCAAAGAACAACAATCTCTGACATGCTTAAATGATGACACTGAGCCCACACAAGCTCTTCCACAAGGTCAGGTTCCCATGGGTGAGAAGATGACAGTACCAGGGAGTAGCCATACTTCAAACAGCACAAATAACCTCACAGAGTTAATACTTCTCTGAGTTGCAGTAACTCCTCCAGATGCCTCTCTGAAGAATAGGGAGAAGAGGCAGCTGATAGCATTCAAAAAGTTTCCTATGCAGGAGGAAGGAGTAAGATGCATCCTCCTAGAGGTGAAGTCTGCCTGCAAGGACTCCAGGTTTGGGAGCAGCATTTCAAGCAGACATCTAGGGCCTTTCTGTGGCCCCTGGAACTTCCAGGTTCTGTGCAGGACTGCAAGGAAAGAGTAAAATCCCACACAGTACCCTCATTTGCTGTGCCTTCCCCTAAAGATTTTTGGGAGTTAGTATGACATAGCCTTTGCTTTAGCCAAGATAGATAACCAGTTACTAGGTAATCTAAAAACTTCATTTGCTGAAGCAAGCACTCAGGTTTAAGAGACAAAGACTTACTCCTCCACTCTCAGTGTTGCTACAGCATGAACTAAATGTAAAGAATGTTGGTAAACAGCACACTGAAATACTAATCAGCTACAAACGGGCATTTTTAAAGTGTAACACGTGGCTGTTTACAGTGTTTGCATACATCTATGCACAAACATAGCTTCACAAACAGGATTTGAGCCTAAGAAGATTTAACATTACCCTTAATTTTACTCAGCATGAGTTATTACCTGGAGGGGAATGCTCACACAGCACAGCATTAACCATATATACAAGACTTTGTAGCAGCAAAGCCATTGACACACAGAAGATGATTTACAAGCAGTGTTCAGCAGACAGGTGAGCTTCACAATATTTCTTTACCGCATCTGATCAGCAGTTTGGCTCTAAAGAGAGCACAACTGAACCCTGTTGCTTTCCTCCAGAAAACAGGCCACTCTACAAAACACATATTCAGAACTCTGCAAGCCAGATAATTATTTCCATATAGTTATCTTACTTCCAAGAGGTTTAATTTAAAAATAATGTTGTAAAGTAATTTGCACTACGTATGTTTTGTTTTTATAAACACACACTAATTTAGATAAAGGCAGTATCTCAATCAAAAATATTCTAATTTTTAATTCATATCATAAAGAAAAATATAGTGCCTGCTGCTAGTAGGAAAATAAAATGCCTCATGGCTTTCAAACACACACGCACGTGTGCACATAGCCATGCACAAAGGAAAACAAAAATGATTATTCAATATTACTGGAATGTACCACAGAATTCAAACTCAGAGATTCTCTGTTGAGAGTGATTATTCATTCCTCCCTTAAGCCATGTCTGAAATCCACAGCAAGGTCTAAAAAACTGTAGAACAAAACTACTCTACTGATTTAGTATTATTTTTCTTTCTTAACATGTGCCTTCGAAGGATTTTCATTGTATCTGATACCATGTTGATACTGTGCAAAATGAAGCATCAGGACTCCGCGCTAACAGAACATACACCCTGTATGTACAGAGGTATTTTCAGGTGTTGTTCTGAGACTCGAACCATATATATTTGGGAACTGGGAAGGACATTGAGGCTTAATGCATGTAGTTAAGAAACTGCAGGTATTTGCAGGATCAAATCCTTCACTTGGAACCAGACTTCCATCAAGTGCTAACATAAGCAAGAAGTTCAGAGCAAGAAGACATAGAATGGAGTCCCAGACTATGAAAATAATAGAAAACAACACTCAAGCAAATCCTCAAGGCAGTGTTATAATGCATCTCAGTGGTAGATGAGCTATTGAGATCAGAAGAAAAAAAACAACCAGCAAATTTGGCCTGGCACTAAACTAGTGCAGCAAAACACTGGCTTAACTGAATAGGTCCACATTCTCTTTCTGGTGCTACAAGGTAAATTCTCTGGAGCTCATCTAATCCAAACTGATTTAGTCATACTCACTATTTGTTCTTTCCTATATTCACTATGTTGGTGATATCTATTGGTTCTCCTGAAACCTCCTGTGCTACAATAATCCACAGTGTCAGTGTTTTTCTGGAGTCCTAATTTGCTACAGACACAGGAATATAGGTTCTGATGGTGTATACTCCTCTTTTTTTCCTGCTATTTCTGAATTTTCTAGATAAATTTATTTATGGAACTATTCATATTCAAAACCATGTTCCAATCCTTCTTTTCCCATTGTGGGCATCATCTTATTAGTGGCTGCAGAAGAATGAATTATTGGCAGTCCTCTTGCAGAAAGCTAACTCTCAAAATATATGACCTTCGTTGACCAAGATTATAGTGGCTCTCAACATGCTACACTACTGATGTTTGTATGAGTCAACAGTTTCCATCCAACTACTGTTCTGCAAGAGACTTAAGCAGCAGTTTGAGAAACAAAACTTAAACGCACACAGGGTATTTGCAACATATAAGCAATGAGCCTCTGCTGAAGGCACACAATAAATCAGGTATGTTGTCAAAGGCAGCAGTAACTGCTATCAGCTTGGATTTGCCTTGGTTTACCTTACACTTGCTTCACACACGGGTAAAATTTACTAGCTCTGCAGACTGTTATGCATTCATACAGTAAGAGAGTTCATAAATAGACGTCTATTTAATTAAAACAAATCTCCATGGTATGGAAGAAGCATTTTGATGAGTTAAAAAAGCCCACAAGGATCATTCAAACACATATCAGTTCGTCCACAAATTCCAATAAATAATGTTCATAAATTCCTATAGCTATAGCTTTGCATTCAAACGTCAATTATAAAAATGTAAACCATACCCTGTTTTGTTCTTTACAGCTGGAAGAAATTCTTGACTGAGAGCAAAAGTAAACATTAAAGCGAGACCTGAGTCTAGATAGTACACAGGGCAAAAGCTCTGCAACTGAAAAGTGTCCATGTTAATTTCAGTGATATATTAATTAACCTTTCTGACATTTGAATGAATTACTTCACAGTGATCAAAGGCATGAGAAAAGGCATGGGGTCTCCAACAGAGATACACTTTGGATAGCATTTCATTCTAGCATTAAGGAGACTGGCAGTTGAGAGGCTCTTACCTCTCTGTACTTATCTCAGAGATGAAGCCAACTCTGAAACAATCACAGATCTAGACAGCATCTTGAGTGACATAGAGATGCCAAGAGAAACACAAGGATCTACTCAAACTTCATTAAGAACGAGAGCATTAAAGGCAACCTGAGATCTACAAACCCGGTAGAAATGTGCAGGTGAAAACCTTACAGGAAACAAAGCCAAGGAAAAGATAACATTATGTGAGAAACCTGTCAATGTGGGCAGAAGGTGTGGAGAAATCATGAGTGAGGAAATGTCCTGTTCATCTTCAGCCAACCTAAAACAGTTTGTTCTCGAGACGCAGTGCAACCTGGGTTGCCACAGGCTCCTGCAGGGAAACACAGGTCTCAAAATCAGCTCAGACTTGCACTGATTAGCATAGAGAGAGAAATGGGAAAGAGGAGAGGGTGTCCTCAGTTGCTCTGGTGTGCAATTAGCCTTATGATTGTCACCATTACTGATACTGCATATTGGCCAGCAAAACTGAAATGTGGGTTCTCCCTGTTTAGCCTCTGAATTTACCTGATGTATCAAAGATAGGAAAAGTCAAGAGACAATGCCTACAACCACTTCTTCTAATGGTTAGTTTTACAAACCCATTCAGACATCTGGAACACATAACCACATTTTGGAAGAGATCATCAGGCAGAACACAGGTGTAGGGCTCAAGGCTGCACATTAAATGCAATGCATTACAACACTCAGCATTTCATCATAAAGCTACCACTGTCCCATTGATGTTTCAGTCCTATTCAATACTCCACTGCAAATGACTCCGAAGTTTTAGGTAGCTACCCATTCCTCCCTCCAAAACAAAAAGCCAGTCAACAACGAGATGCATACCACAGAGAAACAGGCTTTGGAATTAGCGCTACCGTCATATACTGACTATTCTATAATTCATTGCTAAAAATCATTGCCTCCCCCTGCCCCCATCCATCCTTCCCAAATTCTTGCATCTTCTAACATTTCCTTATCTGCTGAACAGCCTGGGAATTATTTTCTTTCTGGTCTTACTGAATTCAGTTTTCAAAAGGACAACTAAAATGCTCACTTGCCACAGAATCTGACTGAAATGACAGATTATTACAAGGTCACTAAACAGCTCGTTGTGAACTTCCTGGTATTTTATAAACTCGACTGTCTTAACGTATTGTGACACATGGACGATTGCAAAACTCCTCTCGACAAAGAACTTTTCAAGGTCTCTTGTGTTTAACACTAGAAGTGGCTGGAGGGAGACAGTGTTCTCCAAAAAAATATGAGGGTTAGTTTTCATGATGAGGAAGCTGTATCTCAAAGAGCTTTTGTCCCTACTACAAAGCCTCTGAACGTAAAGTGGAGCTGGCCAGAATCTCCTGTAAGCGATCCCTGGATGAAGCCATCACACATATTATAATGTATTTCTTTTTAACCCTTCTACCCTCTCCATGCTCTGTATTCTTGCTGACTTCTTCCAAACCAAATCAGACAAGTGACAGCAAACGCAAAATGCACTTCTATGCCTTTTCAACTGTATCAGAAATGAATCAGTCAAAAATCAGTCTGTACAATGGCTGGATACTCCTGCGTTAAGGGTGTTACCTGATTTAAGTGAAAAGAAACCTATCTAAAGCTGAAATGTCTTCCTTGAGTGTTTTATTGCCAGCAAGGCTCATAATGGCTCAAAATGCTATGAGAAACTAAAAAGTTATGCTATTGCTTTTTTCATCAAATCTGAATGGAAAGTCACCAGTGCTTTCTGCTTACGCCACAGATAATTAGATCCTGGCATGGTGAAACATCTATTTTATGGCCCCTTTTTCACTGTAAAAGTAATAGAATAAATGCCATAACTATGCTTATGTGTCAAGTGATACTTTCATTTTGGTCAGTTTTCAATTAATTTACAATACTGTTTTGTTTATCAAGATTTGGAGCTGATCCAAGCCCTGAGTCCATCTGATGAGCCTTACAATAACCCTGAATGCACCTGTTAATTTTGCCTCTGGGTAAACAATCGAAAACTCCTCAGCTATTTCCTCAAGTTGGGTGGAAACAAAGAAACATGAGATTAAAAAAAAGAAAAAAGTCTAGATTAGGGAATTGGAGATGCATTAATTTAAGAAGGGAACAGGGTCAAACTAGGGGCTAGGAGGCTAATAAGCGCAGAGCACACAGCAAGAAAGCTCACAGCAGGGTAAGAGTTCACTTAATTTATTCAAGCGATCTATTCCAGACGCAGTAAATGATACATTATTGGATCCAGACCTGCAACTGCTTACTAAGACCAACCTCACTTAAGTGTCATTACCCTCCCCTTTAGAAATATTGCTATTACCCAAACCTGTTCACAGTGAGGGCTTTACTCAGCTGGCAATCCACTAACTTTTGTTCTTTATGATGCTCCCCCTAATTCCCCCGCTCTGCTGTGGGAATTAGGCATAACAACCACCATGCTAACCGCAGAACACCCAAGTTGATCCAACTCTATGAGATTTTTAGTGCTTTACTACACCGAAAACCAATCCCATGGATAGCAGACTATAAACAACAGCAAATGCTATATCAAGCAAGCAGTAAGTGGTTAAGGACTTAGAGATTTACTAGGGGGTTTCAATCGTTCAAAGTCTTATTCATATAAATTAGCGAAGTTAGGAAAAAGAAAGCAGAAAAACACGTATCGTGGAAAATTTGGAAGGCATTTCAAACTTAGATCTTCTCTGAACAGAAGAAATAAAAGGCAGATGGTTTTACTGTAACAGATCAGTTGTTTTTTTTTCCCTACTGAATTATGATTAATGCACTTTCACAATGGCAAATCTTTTCAGTAGCTGGCTGCCGATGTCATTAAGAATATGATCTCATCTAGCAGTTGGGTTACTCAAGACTTCAGAATACATTAGAACTGTACAGCATTGTAAGAATGGGGACTACGAAACATGAAAAGGCAAAAGCCTTGGCTTAGTGGGACTTTATTTAGCCCTTGGAAGCCTTGTGGAGTTGCATGTAGAGACTACCTCTAACTACCTGTCTTTCCATAACCAATAAGACAATTGCATGACTCCAGCAATAACATTCTTATGCAGATAGAAAAGTCTAATTCATCCAAGGAAAATAAAACAGAAGAAGAAAAAAGGGAATTGCTGAAAAATCGACAAAGTTTTTCCTACTCACCCCAGACACAAACGAAGTTACACTCAGCTTGACACCAAACACACAGCAGCTGGGGAACTACAGGTTTTGTTTGATAAGGATTTAATTGGCTGAAACTTATCTATTCAGCCGTTTGTCCCCCATGTTTGTTAATTTCCCACTCTTAACTACTTTTGCAAGCTCCTTTGCATTTCTCACTAGGAGCAATCAGTTCTTTATCTCTGGAAATTAGCACCTCTGGAAAGAAAACACTATTGACAGGCTGCTCAACAGAAGCTTTTTGCAGGAGAATAACATGGGTATTTCCAGTTCTTCCAAGAACTGATTGCAACGCTTAATGGCGAGGCTGCATCAGCCCCTGTGCTGCTTTATCTGTAGCAAAATACAAAGGGCACCACTGTAGGATTCCTCTGTGTCTCGGGGTGTAAAAATCAGAAGCAACCAGCTGTGCTGCTTTGAGCACTTCTAGGTGACCGCATCAGCAACCGGAGTGCTGGTGGCAATCTGCATTCCAAGCACTTCTATTCAAATTGATTATATTCAAAGTATTGTCACTACAAGCCTTTAGAAAACGGGTCCTCTGAAAAAGACATAAAAATATTCCAAACTGCAATTTCTAGATTCCTTTTGCTTGTTACTTTGGATCTTTCAGCATTCAGATTTTGGGTCTTTTCTGGGAACTCTCATGGGCTGCAAAGCACAAAAGCTGAGCTCTTGAGGCAATCATCTAACTCCAGGAGCTGGGACTTTAAGAAAACACTGGATATTGCGAGACTCACACTAAAATCCAGAGAGGCTGGAAACACTGTGTGAGGCTTTGGTTTCTCTTTACATAAAGTACCGAGGAAAAAGAGCACATAAAAAAGGTGATTAGATCCACCAGTCAGATTTATTAATGTAAGACAGTTAAAAATACTCAAAATATATTAGAGGTAGTAAATGTTCTTTATCAATCTGATGTATTTGAAGAGTACTAAAAACAATTAGGGTATCATATACCTAGGTCCAAACTAAAGATATTAATGTAAAAATCCCTTGAGCTTGTACAACTCACGTAAAGTGAATTTTTAATTTTAAATTACTTTTCTCTTCTGATATTAGTGCCAATTCTCCCCAGCCCCTTAACACGATTAGCAGCAGACAATGCCACCACTGTTTCCAGAGCAAGGACATAAGCTAGGAACAAGTAATATAACAAAGCTGTTTGTGGCTCTACAGTTAAAGGTTATGTCAGCATTTTCATGATAGAAACCCTGTTTCAGAGGTCAGTAACTCTGCTGGAAAAGCTCACTCAATTTAGAAACTTGGCACAGAGGGCTGCAGCCATAAGAGACATTCTTTCAGTAAAACTTAACTATACACAAGTCTGTATATATATTATAGGTAGCTATGAAACCATAATGAAGGGTTCAGGATGGTCTCAGCTTAAAGTGGAATTCTGTTTCCTCTCTAATGTTCAGACACACTGTGTGATGTGAAATTTGTTAGGCCAGGTCCAGGATTGGGACAGTTCATGACAGTTTGGACTTACTTGCTCAAAGGTTTCCTATCACTTTGCCTTTTGTTTCTCATGATCTGCTTACCTAAAATGCATTATTTATGCCACTTAAAAAAAAAATCTCTAACAGGGGTATGAAACTGAGTTAATACTGCATGACACGCTGCCCCGGTTTTGAATAGGACAGTTAATTTCCTTCCTAGTAGCTAGTGTGGTACTGTGTTTTGGATTTAAAATGAGAATAACATTAATAACACACTGATGCTTTAGTTGTTGCTGAGAAGTGCTGCACAGAGCCAAGGGCGTTTCAGCTTCTTGTGCTGCCCTGCTAGTGAGGAGGCCAGGAGCACACAAGTTGCTGAGAGGGTATAGAACCATGTCCTACACTGGCTGGAGGAATGTCCCATACCATGTGGCACTAAGCTCAGCAATAAAACTGGGGAGAGCTGGCTCTAGATGCTCTCATTGGTGGGTGGTAAGCAGTTGCATTGTGCAACACTTTTGTATATTCTTTTATTATTGTTATAATTGTTGTTTTCCCATCCTTTTCTGTCTCCTTCTATTAAACTGCGCTTATCTCAACTCACAAGTTTTATCTTTTTGCTATTTCTGTCCCCAGTCCCACTGGTGGGGGGAGTGAGTGAATGGCAGCATGGTGTGGATCTGCTCCTGGCTTAAACCACTATGAACCCATGCCACTGAAAACAGAGCTAGCACCTTTCTCAGTGATCTGAGTGGGAGATAAGGTGCTCCCCCATCAGATTTGAAGATGACACCAAGCTCGGGGAAACTATTTATATGTTCCGTCAGTTGGATGGATCTGGAAATTCAACAAGGGTTGATAGAAACGGGACAGACAAAGCAACTGTGACAGTACAGCCTGGCTGGCAGCTCTTCTGAAACAGACCCCATGTCCTGATAGGGAGCAGGCTGAATGCTAGCCAGGCACTGTTGAAGGCCAACAGCACCCTGGGCTACTTTAAAAGTTCTACAGCCAGCTAATATGCTGCACATTCCTACAAATCGAAGGAAGTGGTACTTCACTTTTACTCAGCACTTGTTCTGTTGCATCTGGAACGCTATGTCCAGTTGACAGCATAAAAAAAAAGATGCTGAAAAACTGGAGTGACTCCAGTGAAGGGCTGCCAAGATGGTCAGTTGGGGCTGGGCAAAAATTTTTGTGATGAGGCAAGAAGAGCAGTGGAACAGGTTAGCAAGGGTTTTGCAATCTCTGTCCTTGGAGTGAAAACCTCCCAGTTGGACAAAGCAATGAGCAGCTGGGGCTGAAGTCAGTGTTGACACTGCTCTGAACTTGAGGTTGGACTGAGACCTCCTGAGGTCCCTTTTAACCTGAATGACCCTCTGACTCCACTTTTTGAAATACACCAGTGGGACTGGGAATTCACCACTCTGACATACCAAACAAAACTGTGGTCTTTTGGTCATGAACAAAACTTTCTCATTCTCTCTTTATCCTCCTCCTCCACGGGGCTTCTGATCATAGCATCTAATGTGCAGTGAACTGGAGGATGAACTGATACACAAGTCCTACAGCCTACAGCTATTCATTTACTAGTCCATGACACTCAGTACTTAGAAGGTTATTCACACTTCCCAACTTTAAACATCTCAGTTTCATCTCTCCAGTTTTCTCCTGCAGTCAAGTGGATGCATCATACCACATCCCTGATTTAATGTTTTAATCACTTTGTTGATGAGATTCTCTGTCTTTCCTTCAAGCAGGGAGGGAGAATAAGATCAGCTGATGCACCTTCCCAGTTAGACCAGATGTTGTGAATAATATGCAAATCTTTAACCTTTGTGTCCCACAAAAAAAAACTGCTTACACACATAAGACTTCCACACTTGGAACTCTTCTATCTCATCTACCTGACCAGGGACAAGTACGTGAGGCTCCTCAACCCTAAGAGCCTGTCAGACAGCACTGACATTGTTACAAGAAACATGAGGCAACATTCACTGAGACAACTGGCACAATAGCAACCGGCTAATTAGGCTGGTATGAGTATTTGATGTAGCTGTTCTTGATAGTGAGACTGAACCCCCTAACTCCCAGGATTATTTAATTGCATTATTGCAGCACAACCTGGCCTGGGTAGGCAACTACTTTTGCCAAAAATAGTTCGCATTGCAGTAACACACACGTAAAACAAAAGTTTTTGGAGAGATGAAATGGATTACAGACAATGTTTTCTTCAAGTGGTTATGCTGGAATAAGGATGTAGGAAAACAAGCTTGACTGTCATGAAAAGGAAAGAGTTGCAGTACAGCGGCTGTCTAACTATTCTGAAGATTCCTAGTAGTATCACAGTACAAAAGTTGTAGGCTGAGATTTGAAGGACAGCGATGAAATAACATAGAGCATATTAACAGCAGATTCCTCCCAAGCTTGAGGAGTAGCATGGGAGAAGGAGAGATGCTTGTCTGAAAATGTAACAAGTGGGTGCTGAATGCAGGTGTCAGAAGCCGGCTGCAGGCAGGAGTCAACCAATCAATAGTGAATGAGAGATGACAGATAGGGTGAACAGATGACATGAACAGCATGTAAAGTGAAGACAAGTAACGCTGGTGTGACGTGACAGAGGAAAAGGAGCCAGCGAAGACACATGTGACATGTTGAAAGCAGCGAGGGAAATGGTCTTCCCAGAAATGTTCAGAGTGAATGTAAGAAATTTTGCACATCACATTCAACAAGCCTAGAGAAAAGGATGCTGCCTCACATAAGACATGAAATGTTGACAGCTGGAATGAGACAAATAGATGGCTGGAAATTACACAATAAGTGCAGAGACTCAGTAAGATGTAGACTTAATCCAGTTAGCCTTACTGTGTCCATCTCTTAGGTTGGACAACTTCTTAGGCATTCAAAGATTAGATCTGTATTCTGCTAGTGGGGAGAGCGTTGTATCTAGGTCAGTACACCAACCTTCACAATACCATCACTTCAAACACCTCTGTGATAGATCCAAGTACCTCAGTATGGTAAAGGTTTGCAATACAAATCCGTCAGATTTTTTAGCTTCTTCCTTCATGAGTGAATTCATCGATCTCTCATCAATTAATTGCCTATTCTGTCTGCTGCCATTTGTGCTCGAGTGCATGTCCATATTATTCTTATAACTCATCTGTCCACTGAAAAGCATCATAGCCACTGTCTTTGTATCCACTCCACTGCCTACACACTGAAAACAAATTACAATAGATTTGCAGACATATACCTACATACAGCAAGTCCTGGATATATATGTCCTATATATATATAGGACAAACTGCTCTAGCTGTTGCAAATTTGAATGCTCTATGCTTATAATTCCTCCCTTTACTTTTCTACCCAGGCCAGAAGTTTCCCTCTGTTCTACTGGTTTAACTGTCTGTTTATTAAGCAGGATTCTGTTGCAATTTGGGGTGTCAAAAGAAAGAAAAAAAGAAAAAGGTTGCTCCAATTATCTCAAGATAACAGCTCACAACTGCTAAGGCAAATACGTGTCCAAACTTCTGCAGCTTATGCCAAATACTCGAGACTGCAAAAAGCTACTTTCTGACAGTGTTCACTTCAGCTAGCAGAGATTAAGACATAGTTAAGTTCAAATTGCTTGGGTATTCCAAAATATTATAGCAATTCTTAAGAAGTTACTAAGATGAATTAGATGGACGATAATTATTGTCATCTAGAAGCAACGCTGCAATATTTTTAGATGAATTGCTATTTGTCATGTTTTTACCACTGGAAGATCTTTCCCTGAATAAAAGCGATAAGCCATGCAGCATCATCCAACGCTTGATCCTAATTTAACTCAGTTCTGGGACTATAACCATCATCTGTGATACAGAGGCAACATGATGATCTGTATATACAATATATGTACTGTTTTTTCTAACGATCTGTGTAGAATAGAAGTTATATTTAAACTTTATGAAATGAATTCCTAATCCTCAGATCTGTGATAATAGCCAAAAACAAACCCAAAGACTGCTACTATGATAGGTTACATACTATCCATTCAAACCAGCACTGAACTGTATTCAATAATGTGTCTGTAGATAATGTTACATATACACTTATGCACCCCCTAAAATTCAAAATTGCTATTCCAATACCTTTATAATATCTAGATACCAGAATTTTCATGCATTGCATACGGAACATCAACACCATCCATCTGAACAAGCAGTGGTAGAAACCAAACAGCCATTCCCCATGTGCAATGATTCTGTTTTGCCAACTGCCAATATTAGAAAGATTGAGCACTCTCTGTTTGTTTGATGCTGTACAGGTGCATTTCTGCCCATTGGCTGTGGTCATTATAAAACAGGAGGCTCTTATCTGAGAAATGAGGTATCCAATGAAACTGGCATGCCCAGGAAGTATGAGAAAATTTCTCTAAGCATTAAAGTTTTACCAGCCATACAAAGTACTTCATCATGCACCACAACAAAAGAACTGAAGAACATAATGAAAGGTAGGAGCATATAAAACACAAGTTTTATTTGTGTGGAAGCAGCTAGAACATGTCTCTGCCAAACTTCTTGACAACAGGGATGTCAGCCTGAGCATGGATGCCTCTAGAGAACAGATGGGTCTCCTCAAAATGAGATCCTTGCTCCAGTGGTGGGATGCTGTCTTCTCTAAGGTATGTGGTTTTGAAATTTGCTTGTAGATGAAAGGGATCCAGATCATGCAAGTAGTACATCTAGTAGGTACAGTACTTGTACCTGCAATCTGATTTCTCTGTATTAGTGATGTAGTACACAATATTAGAGCTCTACCTGAAACACCTCGCAAGTGGCTTTTCCCTGAAATAGGGCAAGACTTCAAAAGCTGTCTGAAAACAGTGCAGGGCAAACTGCTGTAGGCATCCCTCCTTAAGCAGAGAGGTTGGACCAGATGACCTCCAGAAGTCCCTTCCAACCATAACCATTTGTGATTTTGTGTGATTCAGCCTATATAGCAATGGTAATACTTTACAGCACACAACAATTTCTTGCATGCTTTTCAATATTTCCAGTCTTATTTTGGCTTCCTGTCTCAAACATTAGTGTTTTAAAGAGAGTTTTTGCTTGTGGTGAAAATCTCTAGTCTTCAGATGAATGCACATGTAAGGTATTGACTACTAATGCCCATCACATACAACTACCGCTTTATCATAGACTACTCAATTTTGACTATCCGTGCATAACTGTAGAAGAACATATTCCTATCCAGCACTGGGATTGTCATCCTCACTGAGACTACAGATTTGAATATCCCTGTTGAGAACAAAATGCAAAACCAGACTAAATGCAGACTAAATGCAAAATGCAGCTATCAAGCAATGTAAGCCCTCATGCAGTAATAAAACACAGAAAAGTACTTGAGCCATCACCCCTCATTTCTTGCAAAGTAAGCTCATATTTAAGTTCAGATGGACCAGGTTAACAATCACTATTTTTAATGTTAAAATGCCCTAGGGAAGTTATAAACTCACCAAATATGCTGTTAAACTTACTTTATATTGTGTGCAGCTGTATGGCTTCATACCAGTGACCAAACTTCCTAAATGGGCCAGTGAAGTAAAAGACGGTCTCCCTCTCCCCCTCACACTCTCTGCCCTGTAACAATGACTTACTTGTCAGGGGAATTTAATTTATTTTTGTAGTATGTCAGGCTACTATTCATTTTTGATTTTCCTTACCTCTCTTACCCTATGGTTATGCATCTGTCAAGATCAGGGTAAAGAAACAGATGGGGGTGCAGAAGAACTAAACCCTTATGATACTTTCTGCCTCATAGCAGTCATTGCTATGAAAAATAATGTTCAGATTCCATCTCATTTTCACTTACACTATATGTACTTGCTCAGTATGGGGTTTACATTCACATTAGAAGCCTTGCTCTAGACTGCCCAGCATAATCAATTCCACCAAGCTAATTATCAAAACAAACTCCACATTTTTTTCTTTCTTTCTTTCTTTCTTTTTCCACCCTAAAGATTAACACTATAAGCCTGCAACATTGATTTCTTGCAGTAAATGTATTTCCCTGCAAACATTCCTGTAACCTCTATTGGAGGTCTTAGAGAAGGAGGTCTGGCTTGTGGATTTAGATTTTGTGAACTTAACAAGGAGGCTGTTATGCAATGGAGCTTTGGCATGCCATGGCTCATTGGCAGTGATTAATTGACCGACATAGTTTCACATGATCCATTCTGACATCTACACACAGACTTCATCTAGGAAATCGCAAGTGGATAGGAAAGTGGATATTGATGCTGCATCACAAAGCTTAATATCACAAACTTGTCAAGGCTATTTAAAACTCTTCTGACAGAAATGGCTTCTCCTGAAGCCTGCGCTAGGACAAATGGCTATCAGTTAAATTACTTAAAAATGGATTTCAGGCTGGATAATAAAAAAATAAATCCACATAGTGGGAGTAATAAAGAAAAACTGTATCAGGATGAAAATTCTAAGAAAATCAGGCTCCTCAAGAAAACCAAAGACTAAACACAAATTAGCAAGACAGCTGCTATCAACAGTGCAGCACAGGGAAAATGTTCTCCACACTATTTTGATGTATTCTGGTAACAAAATGTAACTGTGTACTTACTTTTGCACAAAATCCATTTAACACACCTCCAAAGCTCTGAAGACACACCTGAAGCCAACCAACTTCCATCCAAGTTCAAAAGAGATGCTCTCTAGACCACTGGTCAACTGTTACACTCCAGTGTAAGTATCTAAGAAACACTTCATATTGCTGCTTAACAGCACAGCAGTTTTTTATTGTAAAGAGATAGCTGTCTTATTCAAGAAGAACCCTGATTAAAGCCAGATGTTTTGTTTTTTTTTAAATAAAGCCAACGCGTTAAACTATATTATTAGTGCTTTAACACAATTGGATTAGAAGTCTATAAAAATCTTCCCATAAGACAGACATATTTTAAAAGTAATTCCTGCTATTTCTTGGACGCAGTCTCTCAGCTGCCCTGTTCCTTTAGGTACCAAATCATGCTGTTGGCAGAGAAATGAAGGAGCTGGGTAACGTCAAGTCACAACACAGCGTCCTGTCACTAAGTAAAGAGTATTGTTCCATGACACGGGAGGAAATGAAGGAACGATAAAATAAAATAAAGCAAAACAGTGAAGCTCTTCCGAGCTTGCTTTGTTTTCCAAGTGAAAACAAGCAGTAGGAAATGCTACCACCATGCCCAGTGCCAAGTGCTGTTCATCAGGCCTGGATATGAAACAGGACTTACACTCCAGTTAGCAAATGGTTGCAGTGCAAAGGACACAAATCTCACACCTATGCTGATTTGATTAGCATTATGCGGGTTAAAAAACAAAACAATCTGTATTAGCATCAACACAGAACAGTTTGTTTAGCTCAGGGCTGCTGGCAATGCAAAATGCCAACTGCAGTGTGTTGAGGCTTTACATTGTAAGATTTCCATGACTGCTCGGTGAAATATTTATTTAGTATTCATTGATTTATTTTTAAGGCTAGCAAAGCTTATGAAGTGAAAAATTTACCAAAGACCTCAGGTATTATTGAGAATGACTCCAGGCGAGACTGATCATGGTCCTTTGTTCTGGGTATCAACTCAATCAGCACTGCTGGAAATGGATGCCATCATTCCCACTTACACTCTGTTCAGTACGATAATCCTACAGAAATATATTCCTAATAGTCCAGAAATCATTTCAGCTTACAGTCTTTGCTTAATGAAACTCTACAGATAGAGTAGATTTAAAAAAATAATTTAAAAAGAATTGAAAATTAACTTCAGGAAACTTTTTTCTTTAGAACACCTTTTCTTTAAACAGTAATATTTCATAGAAATGTATCTGTTTCACTGAAAAAAATCAGGCTGGAATTTCTAGTGGGTGTGAGAAAGAGTTCAGCATCAAAATGAACACAAGTCCCAAAGCTCCTCTCCCCTCCCTCCAAATGGGATTGTTGCTCTTTGACTAGCCTGGACTCTGGTAAAGTTCTAATGGGATAATTGCACATTTGGAAAGCTAAAAAAAAAACAACAAATGGAAAACAGTCCATTAAATTAGAGATAAACTGTCTCTGAGAAGAAAAGATGTGTCTGTCCCAAACTCTAGTCATTATTTCCGTGAATCAAAACCAAAAATCCCATACACCACACAAAAATGATGTAAATTCTCAGCGTTTCAAACTAGAAGCCAATAATGAAACCAGAGACAAAACCAGGCTCTTACTCAGCCATGCCTCACCCACAAACGGACTACGTCTATCACAGAAAGTCCAAAGCCATATGCAGGCATTCAGGTCAGTGGACTGGGAGCTTAAGGAGTACGGTTCAGGAAAAAGACAAAGCTGAGGCCTCAGTTATCTCTTAGGAAAATATTACATGCACTGCTTCTAATCAAGTTTCTGAAGCCGAAAATTATTTACGTGGTCTCATGAAACATACCCTACCTCAGACAAAATGTCTTCATGCCTTCTGCAGCTGTTGGAACTTCAAGGTGATCTGAAAAACTAGAATCAAAATATTCTGGGCAAAATTTAAACATGAAGCGCAATGGACCCTCACCACTAAAATCCTACGTAGGGCTCCAGTGCAGGCCCACAAACACATGAGAACTCTGTAATGTGCCAAGCATTAGGTAAACAATAACAAAAATATAATTTACAGACTGATCTTGCATATCATAAATAGCAGTTGCATGTTGCAACTTGCTATAAAACTTGGGGATTTTGCTGGCTATCTCCCAGTTTCTACAGGCAGAGTGAGAAAACAATGTGCAGGAGGAAGTGACAAGCTCCTTTTGAAATAAATGGGCATTTTTTCCTTTTTCCAATGCATAACAACTGAACATTTCTACTTTGTCAGTATAAAATGTAGTGAACAGTAATAAATTACCTAGGCTGGTCTTAGTTTGACTGATACTACCCTCCTCAACTTACCTTGTGTTACACGACCCCTGCACATCACTACTACAAATGACAAAGGAGGATGTTCTATGATATGATTCTATGTTACTTGAGGACCATGGGTGGGGATGAATACCACTAACTCCACAATAAAAGTAACCTGTAAATCCAGCCTTTATGTGGTGGACAAACATGGTGGGGTATGTGTGTGAATGCATCAACTAGGTACAAGTGGCCTATTCTTCTGAAGATGCGTTCCCTGCTTTCAGCCAGGAAAGTGGCCATATACATTCAGGTGCACAAGCACAGTGAAGGTCATTGCATTTTCCCAGACTATTTGTCTGCCTGTTTGTTCTGTGAGGCAGAACTCCTCCATAGAGGATAAAAATGTAATTATATTTGGGAACTTCAGACAATTTTCACCTAAGACAAAAGGTGCAGCAAAAAATTTTGAGTGTAGAGTACAGTTTTGGACTGATGTAAACAGAAGCTGCATTAGAACTTCATGAAATAACCAAGGAAGAAAAAGACAGTGATGACAAGATAAAATATCCTAACAAGCATTCATTTTCTCTAAGTCAAACTAGGGAAAACCGCGTTTACTTGATGACTGAAAGGACATACATCCATTGAACAAGCTCTGTCTTATACAACAATACTGCTATGACCGTAATGTGTTAAGAGTGGAAAAGGAAACCCATAGTGCAGTAACTCTTTCACTGTATAGTAAAAAGTAATAGGAAGAGATAAACCAAACTATCTCATATAGACTTCAGACATGCATAATGCACTTTAAAGTTTAGCTTATTTTCTCAGCAAAATCAGTTTGACAAACACTGAATCTAAATCAGTTTGAATGTAGTTAGAAGAGAAATACCAGCTAAAAGTATTTTTCTACAACTAGTTAGTAATGAAAGGTTTTATTTCAAATCACACCGGTTTATCTCCAGGCTTGGCAAAACTAACTTCAATTTATGATCAGTAGAAGCTCAATTGCTACTTCTGCTTGCATAACATTACTCCCAAGTGAAGACGTATGAATCTGTTCAGGGTTCATATCTACCAGGCTTCAACCAGAAAAATCAACTGGGAAGCACACAGAAGCTTTAGCATAAAGTCACACCAGCTGACAGACTGATCTACAGTGGAGAAGACTTCGCTAAAGAGTCTAGCACAAAACACTGAAATGAACACAGTCTACAGCAAAAAAAGGCCTTCCCCAGAATATAAAAAGTCATCAGTGTAATAGAACAGATATACAAACAGTTCTGCAAAACAGTGAACTGTGTCTAGGTGGTGAATGCTATGAGATACGGCTTGATGAACCAAATATGAATATCTATTCCTTGAATATGATAAATCACAATAGAGCATTAAGGTGACAGTGCGAGTAACAAAAATCCAAGGAACTACTACTTCACATAGTAGGAAGAAAAATGAGGAAACTCTGACTTTAGACAGTAAACTTAACAACTCCTAATTCTTATCTGTAGGTCCTGATAACCTTTGTTACCTTTATAGCTTTCAACTGTGTATACCTAGGACCTGGAAAAGGAATTAGAGTTGCCCATTAGTCATTTTTTGGTCTCTGAATGTTAAATCATTCTTTTGTTTATTCTACCCTTCACATGAAAACTCTGTTAGAAACGTACAGCCCAGCGTTCTAACAGGGAAAATGAAAAAAGTGACAGGTAAAATTAAATGTTTCAGATGTTTTCTTTGGAAAGTTACATCTCAACTATTTTGTGGGGGAGGATAAATGAGGCGAGATCATTTTAACACACTACCTCAATAATATATTCAGAGTGCCTCAGGAAACATGAAAACTGTTGGCCTCACAAATGAAAAATTAAGAGGAAGACAACTATTTATTTCATTAGTCATCCACATTTCTACTTAGAATCGTTGAATAACCTGAAGGCTCCAGCTGGCTAAAGATTCCTTGTGATCTCACAAATCAAGAATACTTAACCCAGCTTTTAAGATAGCATTCGCTTTATTTTTTCCCTCAAGTCACAGCTGTATAAGTTTTTTGGAATTTCAAAATAGCTTAAGATACTTCTGGATTGCTGTTCTTTGCATTTGCTGAACTACATAGTAACTTCATGGGCTAGACAACTTTATTTCCACCCTGCTTCCAGAGTTCTCCCACTTCTACCACATATCATCAACAGAAACTCAGGAAAATAATTCTCCTTTGTTCTCTAGTTCTAGACATTTCTCATTTCCGACTCCCACTTCTGCATACTTTTCACTATTAAACACAGGGTCTTAAATGCATGCATCCATAATCAAAATGCAGTGGGTTCATTCCCAGGAAGAGCTGTGACTGCAGCCTCTACTCACGTGAATGACTTGTAATGCACAAACACCAACAACCTCTGTTCGTGTCTTTAATTTGACACTTTTCTTTATGAACTTAACTGCTCCAAATACTGCTCACCTTTTCTAAATGTCAGAGAAACAGGCCATGATAACTGTTTTTGCAATCAGATATTTCGAATGATCATTGCAGGCATTTTGTTTGTAGGGAGACATATTTAGGTGTGAAAACACAGACCAAATGTTGCCATGTCTCTGATTTCTTTGGCCATGAGAATATGCAACTCAACAATGAAACCACTGGGATTAAGTCATATTTGGAGGATTCCAACATTCTGATGAGTTCTCAAAAGGGAAAAAAAAAAGAAGAGAAAAGAAAAGATACTTTTCAGAGCTTTTAATGCTTAAAAATTCAATTTGGAAATATCGATTTCTTATTCAGGTATTTTCACCCATCATTCCACTGGAGTTCTGAGTTGCTTCTTGAGTATAAGGTTACGAGGAGAATTATGGGACAGGGCCTCCTTCCCCACCCTTGGTAGCAAGTAAGATATTTAGCTCTTATTTCAAATACATTTGTATTAATTGTGCATTGCGGAGGTGCTGGAAGGATTTGGAAATATTTGAAACAATTTTTCTCTTAGAAACCTGAGATCAGCTACAGCACTATTTCACAGCTTTTACATTAAGTGGTGACGCTGGCAATATTTTGGGTAGCTGTTATCTGAATAATGCCTACACCTGGGACTGGGTATTTATGTTTTAAAGCTATAATTAAACTGCACCAGCAGTGATTTGCTGCTGTTACTAAGGCACAACCATCCCTAAGCTGCAGATTTGTGCAGCTCCAGGGCCTTTTTTCCCCATTTCTGAGCCTTTTTGCCCCACTTCCTCTGTGCCCTCCCTGCATTTCTTCATACTTCATTTTGCATTTTCTGTCACTTTCACACCAGTCTGCACTGGGAAAACTGACAGCGAAAGAAAGGCAGAGTTGTGAATCGTACCTAAAAACACCTGGGAAAGGTTTGTTTTATGGCATAAAATAAAAATGCTGAAAAATACCTGTCAAAAGATATATATTTTTTTAACCATAAAAACAGAAGCTTGAAATACAGCTATGAAAAAAAGAAAAGATGTGTAAATTTTCAAGAAGCTGGGCAACGGTGATAAAAAGCAATTTTGCACAAGTTATAAAAAGACGAGAACAAAGTTTAAATGACATTAAAAAATATCCAAGCCTTCATTTGATTATCTTTAATCTAATTATAAAAAGGAGCTGCTTAGTTCCCTGCAAAACAAGGAGACCTTAGATGGTTTAAGCAGTAAAAACAGAGGTTAGAGAAGCAAAAATAGTGCTAAATTAAAGCACTTGGAGGCCAAGGGCTTTGAACCTGGGTTTAAGCAGCCATTCCAGCCTTGTGAGGCAGGGGCTAAAGAAGTTTGGGCTGGTGCTAACAGAGCTCTCATTGTTCCTCCCGGCAGCGAGAAAAATGCTGCTTTATATCTCCTCACACCACAGGCCCCGCGCTGAGAAGGAGAAGGAGGCTGAGGGTGTGCTCCCCATTGAAAAGCCATTTTTCCGCTATAAAGTACCCAGCGCTCCATTCCCAGCTCGCCGGCTGTGTGAACGGGATGTTATGATGGTGCATAATTTATAACTGGAATGTTCTGCTTTATGTGGGACTTGGGGCGTTCATGCGGCCTCCCTCCCAGCCCTCCCACCTTCGCTCAGCCCTGGGCACCGCGAGGTGAAACCGCTCCAATGGCGGATCCACCGCGAGCCATGCGCGGTTGAAAGGGCAGTTATTCCACACCTGTTTTGTATGTTTATTCAGTAATTAAAGGTTAATGCTCATTCCAGACCAGATAAATATATACTGTACACCAGCATGCATTCCATAAGGAACAAAGATTTTACTGTAGCGGGCAGATCAAGAACATTGAGATGCACAATTTCACACAGCCATGCCCCACTCAGGCTGTGCCACAACTTACATTGCACATGTTTGTACGAGATGCCAGCAGTAGGCCAGCAAGAGGAATTACAGAAGACAATTTAGAGCCAGGTATGGCCCATCATTACAGCTGTTTGCAGGCAGCCATGATGCATTGCTACTCTGCAGCAAGCTCAGTAGTAGAAATATGTGACGTTGCTTGCATGATTCTGCCTTGCTGAACCTGTAATAAAAAGTATGAGGCCAGAGTGCTCCAAAGTGCTTTTATATGTACACACAGACACACACGCATACATCCTTAACTGCCCAGCTTAAGAATATTTTTGGCCAGTTTAATAAATAGACGATGCATAACCAGCCTGGAGTAACTTCTTGGTTTTTGTTTTAAATGAATAAAAACCATCCTGTTACACTGTGAAGGAAGCTCTACCTGTACCTCTCATAAGGCTTTTTTAGAAACAACTTGTACATATATACAACTTGTACAGTATATATTTATCTGGTCTGGAATGAGCATTAACCTTTAATTACTGAACAAACATAAATTGTTGTGTCTGAAGTTCTCTATGTGCAAAAATCCACTACTATAATAGAAGAATACTAAGGAACTGTAGGAGGATGGCGAGTCAAAGGAGTAACATCAAGGTGACTGAGACCAACTGCCTTGTGCTTTTTTAAAAACAACTTTTTTCCTGCCTAGAAACTTGCTGCACACGTACTGTGGAGGTTGGAAGCTCCATCTTTGCAGTCAAAACAAGACACAGGAACAGCTGAATCACGGCTGTCTACTGAACTCACACCAATTATGCTAATTCTATCATTTCATTTATTTGAAGTAATCAAATACAATTCAATTAATGTTGCTTCTTATAAAGTTCATAGGCTTATAAAGAGAAGCGCCTGAACAGTAAAAGATGTTTTAATTGTGTCATTTGGGATGTTATTCTGCTCAATTAAGCCTAGAAAGCTGGTAAACTAGGAGGCTTGTCATGCCAGAACCAAACTGCAGTTAAGGAGCACACCCTTAAGTGTGTAGTAGGAGGTTTTATTATCTGTAGCTCCAAATCGGAGCAGCAACTACTGATGTACTCAAGCTGAAATCAGTAGTCCTTATGCAAGACGGAGAGCATATGACTCAGTGAACCTCATCATCAGCCTGTTTAACTTGTGCTCTATGCTGGACTCCCTTTTGCATGGGTAGCACTCTGTTTCTTTCAAGAGAGGAGGCTTCAGCCTGTACAGATTTTCCTAAAGCTGCTACCTGCTGCATGACTTGGCCTTGCTCCCTTCTAGTAAGGGCAGAGAGCTCTGCAGCCCCTGCACAGGAGGAACAACAATCTCCAGTGACGTGCTCTCAGCCTGCTCACCAGCTAGGGGCAAAGAAAAGACCAGAACATTCACATACAACACAGATCTTTAAAGCTTGTTTCTTGAGTAAGTTTGGATGCAACTGTGGGTGCTGAGCACACTGCAGATTCTCACAGAGGCAGCATACATCTTCCATTGTCTAGCACTTTCCAGATGGAAACTTTACCTACTCGGAGGACAGCACGATGAGTACACGTCCTGCAAAAGAACAAGTTTGCTAAAGCATTAATGGAAATTCACAAAATGACTCCTGCCTGCAGTGGCACACAGTCCCGATTCACCCTGGCTCATTGCTTGGAGAAATGGGATCAGGAGAATTGCTCTTGGCTATAAGACAACACAACCCATCATGCAGTGGCATGCACTTCATGTATGTGTGAAATACGTGTTTATAGCAGCGTGTGCACAATAGAGTATAGTGGTTCTTCTCAGGACTTTAAACATACATGTAAGAATTAAGATTCCTAAATCAAAGCTACTAAATTACAAATTTAAATCCAAGCAACAGAATTACTTCCTATTTCAAATTCTAGAAATGGCAAGCATCTTCCCATCACTTACACAACCCAGTGGGAAGAGGAAGTCAGCAGAAAGGAATTGCATATCATCACAATAGTGCCAACTCACTCTAGGCTTTCACATTGCCCTTAGAAATGAGCAGACTATCAGTAATTGGATCCAAGAGGAAGGGGCTGCATAAAAAAGTCTCAAATCAATGTTTTAGTGCTCCGAATCACATGCTATGACAGAAGAGATCTCTTGAGTTCAGCTGGTCCAACATGCTGCCCAAAGCAGAACAACTTCAAAGTAAATCCAATATCTTGTCCAAAGCACCAGATCTAGAACAATTCAGCTATTCAACTATTCTGGTCATGGAGAAAAGTGAATCTTTGAGGAAAGCTGAACTGTAGAAGAGCAGAGTACTATGTATCCTCTTGGAAGAGGAAAGAAATGTAGATTATTTTAGCAAAAAGGAAATTTGTTACTGCTCTTTGAGAGGTTTTTTCAACTAAAGGGCAAAGATAAAGTATCACTGTCATTCTTCAGTGCTGCAAACTGCTAGCCTGTACTATCACTGTAACAACAATTTTCTTTATACAGATATTTTGCATGGAGTTTGAGGGCAGATCTCTTTGCTGTTCTTTTAACTGTGCCTGTCATAGTAATAAGAAAAAGAAAATAAAATGCATAAATAAAGAATGAGTTCCAGTAAGCATATCACTAAAGCACATCGCCTTATTAGATGTGCATTAATGGCAGATATAAATAGGGTTAGTATATGCAAAGATCTCCAAAGGTCTTGACCTTTGCATACACCTGGATGCAATATCTGAGCTTGAATATTGAGGAGGATCTCTAATTTTAATTCATCAGCCCCGAAGACGGGTTTTTTTAGCCACATAACAAATTACATATTTTATCAGGGTTGGACTCGATGATCTCTAGAGGTCCCTTCCAACCCCTATAATTCTGTGATTCTGTGATTCTGTGATTCTGTGATCATTTTGCTGGAGACATGAAGATGAATTCTACACATAAAGGTCTTAAGGTAGGGTACATTAATAGCAGCCAGAAGCATTTCTGAGCTTTGTGCATACTCGAAAAATTCAGCTGCAGAAGATATAGTTCAGAGCTAAAACATGTTGTTTATTAATTAATTGAGTGCCATAAACATGTCTCTACCAAACAAACTGCTGGGGTTCAACAAAAACTGAACACAAGGAGGCCCAGCACAAAAGGAGGCCAGATAAACGATGTGCTAAGTTCCCAAAGAATGCACTTGATGCTGTTTCCGAGGTTACAGAGAGTGAGAAGGGACTAACCTAGTCCTGTTAAGCTAACAAATATGACAGAACACATTAAAGCAAGTACAGATCTCTGGATTATTCGGTGGACACCTCCAGGCTGGGTAAACGCTTCCTTTTCGCCTCATCCACAGGCAGTTAACCTGGATTAAGTAGGTTTAAATGGAGAAATCTCTTCAAACAAGAAGTAATTTGAAAATGCACTTAATTACTGCAGCTATCCATACCACAGTGAGGTAGAAGTTTAGCTTAAGAGGGGGGGGAACACCAAAAATGCCAAACACATGAATGAGTCTATAGCAGCAGGGAGCTGTTTGTGACATCTCTGTTACTCCTTCAGACTTTCTGGCATTTTTATTGCCTGTTATATCAGTGATAATAGGTGAGCGCGTAGATATATTAAATCGAGGCAGGGGTGGGAGAAATAAGGGCTGAATAAAATGCAGCAGTCTGATACACATCAGACACTTTCTACTAAACTACGAAGGTTTAGAAGCTTAGGCCTACCACCTTCTGCCCCTGAGCAGCCCCATGCTGTTCCCTCAGGTCCTGTTGCTGTCACCAGAGAGCAGAGCTCAGTGCTGCCCCTCACTCCCCTCACAAGGAGCTACAGGAGAACACATGGAAGTGTAAAGAAACAAATTCAAACCCGGTAACAACACACAGCCATTTGATCTACTTAATTTTTGAAACACTTAAGTTCTATCACGATCCTTCCAAGATTCCGTGAATTTTCAAAACTGAGAACAGCTTAATACAAATACTATCAAACTGGGAGCCTCAGAATAAAAACTGTTTCCAACAGAAGTAACCTTTGGACCAGAAAAGAGAGTTATAAAAAGCTTTGTCTTGAACAGTGAGCAAAGATGTCTCAGGTTGTTTACTGAAACACTTTCATCAAGGACAAGATGCAGCAAAGTATGGTGAAACGCAGGAGCTTCAACCGAGACTCCTCAAGGAAAGTTTGCTTCCTGACATGGAACCACATCATCAGCTGGGACTGCAGCAGGGGAGGCCGGCGCATGGTGATGACCAAGCAATGGATGATGGCATCACTGTGGGACGGATGATGATGCCCCCCAGTGAAGGGAAGGCCTGGCAACACGGCCAAGCCCTGGTCTGTGACATCTCCGTGCAATGGATTGTGACTGCTTGGCCCACGCTGCTCTAATGCGGGTGCAGCAGCCCAGCCCAGCAGTTCGTGCCTGGCCTCCAACCGAGCAAGTGTGCGAGGACTGGAGTGTGGACAGGGCGAAATTCGGAGCTGGAACGTGCTCTGGGTGCTGCTTGCGCAGCTCTCAGACGCTGTTTCAGAGCCATTTGTGGTGTACCCCGACCCTGCTGGTAGCAGGCAGCCGGGACATCAAGGAGAGGAGCGTGCAGCAGAGCAGGTGAGCAGCATGGTAATGCCTCACGCTGGCATCTGGGGGTGCTTCTTGAGGGACCCTCTCCAGGCTGGCCTATGCCTGTAAGGTGTCTTGTCCACTTTGTACAGTGGCTGAAGGGGAACAGGCACAGAGAGGGTCTGCTGATGAGAGACCAGGGCAGTGAGTGACCATGGCCTCTCTCTCTCTCTTGCAGTTCGTAACACCTTCTGCCTGCTGCAGCACCTGTGAGGGGAGCAGCTTCCCGACCTCAGCTCTCCCCAGCCCACCGCACAGCCCAGGGCCATGGACGTGCCATCCAACTGGACCTGCCCCATCTGCGGGCAAATTCGGGAGGATGTCACCTACGTGACCCCCTGCCAGCACCAGCTGTGCTACGGCTGTGCCATCTGGTGGGCAAGCAAGAAGCCGAGTTGTGCCGTATGCGGGCACAAAATTACCACCATCCGATACTCGGTGAGGTCGGACGAGGATTACCTCGAGTGTGCTGTCCCGCAGCCCGCAGCGCACTCAGATCACGGCCTGCAGGACGAGCAGGGGCCTGCAGAGCCGGTGCTCATCCCACCTGAGCACAACTTCCCAGCCGAGGTCTGGGCTGCCTTTTTCCAAGACCACCCGGAAGACCTCGGACCCCTGCTACAGTGGCTGCAGGAGGAGATCCAGGAGACGTCCAGCGATGACTGGTGGGAAGTCTACGTGGGACAGTGCACCACCGTGAACTTCCTGTGCCAGCACGGGCTGGACCAGGAGGCCTTGGTGCAGGCGCTGCAGCTGATGACCAGCGGCGACGTGCTGCCCTTTGTAAGAAGGCTTATCAGCACTGCAGCAGCCCTGTACGGTCCCACAATCCGCCATCAGCAGGACCACCAAGTCAGCCATGCTGCTGGAAGGAGGGAGGACAGCCCTGCAGCCAGCTCCATCACCAGCACCTCCCATCAGTTGCCTTCTGCCTCGGGTCCAGGCCACTCCATCAGCCACACTGGGCCCAGTACCGAGGAGCTGCCCAGCAGCTCTACTGAGGGACCGGGGCACCCCAGCACCAGCACAGTGCCCTCAGTGGAGGAGCAGCAGGAGGAGCCAGGGCAGGTGGCGGCAGCGGGCCCCTCTTCCCAGGGCAGGGACCGCTTGTGTGGGGGGCCTCGGCGCCCCCCGAAGAGGAAGGCCCGCAGCAGCCCTCAGGACTCTGCGCCACCCTGCAAGAGGCGGCCCCGGTGGCGGCGCTAGGAGAGCACCACACTGCCATCAGAGCATGGCTCCGGCAGGCTGGGAGCCCAACATCTACCTCTCGGCCTGCTGCTTGTAATACCTAATAAATATCAGTTAAAAAAATAAAAAAAGACAAAGTCTGTGTGTTATTGACAAACTGCTGGCATTGCTGTCCCTACCCATCCTACCCATGCTGCTTTCTCCATATTTCCATCCTGATGGAGGGTGTTAAATTTCATCTTTTTTTTTCCATAACCATAAATCAGCACTCCTGATATTACTAATAACAAAGACCCCAAAGAGCAGAGGATGGACCAAATGTGATGACGTGTGATGACATTCTGTGATGACATCACAATATCAGACCCCGTCCCAAATAATCTCACTGTGAGTAATGCAGGAATGCATCAGAGGAAGGAAAACACACAGAAAAGTAAAGAATCAAACTCAAACCCAATAACAGCACACAGCCATGACTGATCTCCTTAATTTTTGGAACGTTTCAGTTATATCATGATCTTCGGCTTGAATCCATTGACTTTTTTAATGGAGAACAGCTTCATATGTGGTACCTGATTTCCAGGTTTTAAAATCTGTCCAATGAAGAACTCCAAATAACACGAGGCACCAGTGACTGTTCAGCGAACATAGGAAAAATGAGAAACAATCCCAGATTATTCAGTGCAATGATAAGCTTCAGCAAGCGCACCTGTAACAAACTTCCTGGCACCTCAGTCGAGAAGTCAGCAGAGCCACCTCGTCCACTCAGTGCAGACGTGGCAACATCAGCTGAACATCAACAGAGCAGACGTTACACGTGAAGCACGTTAGGCTTTTATTTCATCACGTTTCACAGACAAAGCAGGATCAGGATAGTGATCCCTGACGTGTGTCAGGTAACTACTGTAGGCCTGGAAATGGAAGTGTACGGGGTATGCTGCAAGCAAACTCTGTGTAGTGACTGAACAAAACCAGTTGGGATGGCCCTGCGATCTCACACAGATGGCCATATTCAGGCAAGGCACAAACACACATCCTATTCACTGGCCAGTTAATTCCCCAGCACTCTGAGAAGCACAGACAGTTGCCTCAGTGGCTACTCAGCATCTCAGTAATGAAAACGTATTAGTAATTCTAGTTCTCTATTCTAGTCAAATGTGGTCCCTTTTTGCTACCCTATGCTTTTTCTGCAGGCTGGCTTTTCAGCACACCAGAGCACTGCACTTAACATTGAACTGTAAAAATAAATGCTTAAATAAAGCAATGCTGACAATGCTGGGAACAGTGACACGACCTTATGTTCCACTGAAGTGAAAGGTTCACTCAACAGCAATCTTGGGCAGCACGGAATCATAGAATCATGAAGGCTGGAAAAGATCTCCAAGATCACCTACTCCAAGAGACAGAGGGAAGTATGAAATTTTATTGAACAATAAACCTTCTTGCTGTATGAGCCAGGGGCTGTGTGCCATGGCCATGGCCAGAGCTACCAGATGGGGCATGTGGGAAGACATGGCCCAGGCCCCAGAGATTGGTGTGAAACACGGATGCCAAGCACACAAGAGCAGCGGGGTTAAATGGGGTGGGCAGCAGTGCTGGGGAAAGCCCAGAAATGTGTGCTGGGGCTGCAGTGCTGCTGGCACACGTGTAGAAGGGAAGGCCGGCGCATGGTGATGACCAAGCAATGAATGATGGTATCACTGTGGGACGGATGATGATGCCCCCCAGTGAAGGGAAGGCCTGGCAACACGGCCAAGCCCTGGTCTGTGACATCTCCGTGCAATGGATTGTGACTGCTTGGCCCACGCTGCTCTAATGCGGGTGCAGCAGCCCAGCCCAGCAGTTCGTGCCTGGCCTCCAACCGAGCAAGTGTGCGAGGACTGGAGTGTGGACAGGGCGAAATTCGGAGCTGGAACGTGCTCTGGGTGCTGCTTGCGCAGCTCTCAGACGCTGTTTCAGAGCCATTTGTGGTGTACCCCGACCCTGCTGGTAGCAGGCAGCCGGGACATCAAGGAGAGGAGCGTGCAGCAGAGCAGGTGAGCAGCATGGTAATGCCTCACGCTGGCATCTGGGGGTGCTTCTTGAGGGACCCTCTCCAGGCTGGCCTATGCCTGTAAGGTGTCTTGTCCACTTTGTACAGTGGCTGAAGGGGAACAGGCACAGAGAGGGTCTGCTGATGAGAGACCAGGGCAGTGAGTGACCATGGCCTCTCTCTCTCTCTTGCAGTTCGTAACACCTTCTGCCTGCTGCAGCACCTGTGAGGGGAGCAGCTTCCCGACCTCAGCTCTCCCCAGCCCACCGCACAGCCCAGGGCCATGGACGTGCCATCCAACTGGACCTGCCCCATCTGCGGGCAAATTCGGGAGGATGTCACCTACGTGACCCCCTGCCAGCACCAGCTGTGCTACGGCTGTGCCATCTGGTGGGCAAGCAAGAAGCCGAGTTGTGCCGTATGCGGGCACAAAATTGATACCATCCGATACTCGGTGAGGTCGGACGAGGATTACCTCGAGTGTGCTGTCCCGCAGCCCGCAGCGCACTCAGATCACGGCCTGCAGGACGAGCAGGGGCCTGCAGAGCCGGTGCTCATCCCACCTGAGCACAACTTCCCAGCCGAGGTCTGGGCTGCCTTTTTCCAAGACCACCCGGAAGACCTCGGACCCCTGCTACAGTGGCTGCAGGAGGAGATCCAGGAGACATCCAGCGATGACTGGTGGGAAGTCTATGTGGGACAGTGCACCACTGTGAACTTCCTGTGCCAGCATGGGCTGGATGAGGCGGCCTTGGTGCAGGCGCTGCAGCTGATGACCAGCGGCGACGTGCTGCCCTTTGTAAGAAGGCTTATCAGCACTGCAGCAGCCCTGTACGGTCCCACAGTCCGTCGCCAGCTGGATCTCCAAGTCAGCCATGCTGCAGGAGGGAGGGAGGACAGCCCTGCAGCCAGCTCCATCACCAGCACCTCCCATCAGTTGCCTTCTGCCTCAGGTCCAGGCCACTCCACCAGCCACACTGGGCCCAGTACCGAGGAGCTGCCCAGCAGCTCTACTGAGGGACCGGGGCACCCCAGCACCAGCACAGTGCCCTCAGTGGAGGAGCAGCAGGAGGAACCAGGGCAGGCGGCGGCAGCGGGCCCCTCTTCCCAGGGCAGGGACCGCTCGTCTGGGGGGCCCCAGCGCCCCCCAAAGAGGAAGGCCCGCAGCAGCCCCCAGGACTCTGCGCCACCCTGCAAGAGGCGGCCCCGGCGGCGGCGCTAGGCCAGCACGGCACTGCCATCAGAGCACGGCTCTGGCAGGCTGGGAGCACAACACCTACTTCTCGGCCTGCTGCTTACACACCTAATAAACATCTGTTACAAATAATAAGAAAATGTCTCTCTGTTATTGACATGGCTGTTGGCACTGCTGTCCCTACCCCTGCTGCTTCCTCCCTCTTCCAGTCCTTAAGGAGAGCATAGAAATGCAACTTTATTTGCATGATTATAATTCGGCACTCATGACAGCGCTAACAAGACGTGCATGGTCTCCAAAAAGCAGAAGATGCACCTCATGTTCCTCTAATCATAATCTAATTACCAGGACTTGGCTAAATTCCTCTCATACTGCCATGCTCCAGGCCAGAAATTACATCATTTGATTTTCTGAGCTGTGATGTCCCCCTCTCTCCAGACTTCAAGTTAGTCAGTCTGAAGATAAAAACCCTGTTACCTGGATGACTTTTAGATGGGACAGCTCACATCTGAGCTGGTGAGCCAGCTGCAGATTTTGAAATCCAAATCCAAAAGGCAAGAGAAATCTTCCCAAAAGAACAAATGCCAACTACCCCAATGCTTATCTTTTTACTCAAGCACGGTGAACCATTCCGTTGCCATTTTCCTCTACAAACGGCCTTCCATAAGTTCACAATCTCTTTTCACCAGCTATTTTCTTGACATTTTCACAGTATGCCTTCAGAGCTCTGTGAATGGATTGATGTCCTTTTTTCATGGCAGAAAGAGTACCGCTACTTGTGGCTAACAACTAAAGGAAATGACACTTTTTGAGTATCTCTTTAGATGTTTTTTTCTTTTCCTGCACATCTTTCTCATCAGATTGAAAGGAACATTTTTGTTAACAATTGGAGTAGTTGGCAGTTTGCAATTTGGAGTCTAAAAACCAACGTCATATTGTCCCCCTGATGCAGAATCCAGCACTTGCTCTGATTTTGTCAAAATTATCAAATTTGGACATAGCAGTTTGCAAATACAAACCAGATCGCACAGGCATGTCCAACCCTTGGAACATAGGCCACATATGACCCAGCACAACTCACAATGCAACCCACCCCTGCCAAGTTGTATGTGCTACTAACACTGGCTCAGCTGAAACCAGGACAATGGGGTAGAGCAGTGCTAAGTCAAGTTAACACAAATAACTGTACGCATTTTGATACGGTGGATAAAGACAGTTCTGTGAACAGTGAAAAATACACACCCATGCTTTCCATTTTGATAAAGGAATTTGAGAATAGGCTTTGAGATTACAAAAAATAAAAAATCACCAATTTTTTGGTATACTTGCAACTTTAGTTTCATTCTAAATAAATATATTACCTGCAAATTTTCAGATGGAATGTATAGAGTTGCTATCAGATATTGAACTAAAAAATTTGACCCTGTCTCTCTTGAAACTTTTACATGTCCTCTCTTATCAGAGAAAATCATCCCTCACTTCACAATCACACCTTATTCACATCATCACTTTTTCACAGAATTGTAGAATGGTAGAATCACAGCATGGTTTGGGTTGGAAGGGTCCTTTAAGATCACCTAGTTCCAACCTCCCTGCTATAGGCAGGGACACCTCCCTCTAGACCAGGTTGCTCAAAGCCCCATCCAGCCTGGCCTTGAATGCCTCCAGGGAGGGGGCATCCACAGCCTCACTGTGCAAATAGTAATTTTCACATTTGAAAACTACTGTTTTCAAGGATGAAGCATAGGAAGTAAAATTTCATCAACAGTCTCTGACGAACATCTTAAGAACTCACAAACAGCAGCAACCACTGCCACTGAATTAGATTCATTAAAAAAAGGCTCAAATATATCTCTCATTTTATGTTTTTGTTGCTGTATTTATTTTTTTTTTAAGGATAATTTTAAGAAAAAAATGTTTTGTTACTTATACACATTAACAACATAATATATTTTTATGTGCAGCCCAAGACAATCCCTCTTCTCTCAGTTCTGCCCAGACAAGCCAAAAGGTTTGACACCCATGAGCTGGACTATTAGCCACAGTTATGTTTGTTTACTTGCTCAAATAATGAAATTATGGAAAATTCCTTCATAAATACAAGCAAGTCTGGAATGTTTGGAAGTGGGCCTTCTGCCAAACTATAAGAAGATAAAGTAAAAGCAAAGCCTTAAATAAACCCAGACCACGTGGGAAGAAATTTGTATCTCCTAGACTTCAGGAGCTCCAGCATTTCACTTCTTTACAGTGAGTCTGTCTGTTAATGACATGAATAAATCTGTTCTCATTATTCCCTTTGAGTCAAAATTTAAAATGTAGCCTCAGTTCCTCTGTCTGAGTGGAGCAGATTAGAAGTGACTTTAATGAGAAGAAGACTCACACCTTGTACTTAGACCCTGCAAAGCCCAGGGAAAAAACATGAGCAAGGCTGTCACTAGAAAACAAGTGCCCATTAGTTATCACCAGGGTGGCTTGGAGCCTTGTCTCAAAATATTAAGCACTCAAAGCCCTCAAAAATTAGATAACATCCTAGCCTAGCAGAAAAGATCCTACAGAAGATTCTCAGATCAATTCTCCAAGTCCTCGTGCATCAATACACCTTTCACAATTTTCCACGGGAAAGAGATAAAAGGCACAATGAAATGGACAGCAGCTCTGTGGGCTCAGTGGCTCACTGGGAATACTGAAGTCAAAGGTACAAGTGCCTGTAGCATTGATTGTCACTTGAGGCTCCAACTTACCCCAGCGATCTGCAGTAGGTATCAAAAACATCACCTTATTAATTACAGCTGAGGATTGTAAACATTAGCTCCTTTTACATATCGACTCAAATTATTTACCCCCATCAAAAATGGTATGCACAATCCATCAGTAACTTGCCCTCTTGATGAAACAGCACATCTGAGTCACTTCTCCTCACCCAACCAGTCAGAAAACACCTACACGGTGGGAGAGGCAAGAGGATGAAGAACTGTAAGCAAGCCCCTTGTCCAGAGGTCTTTTATTGTTTTAAGCTGCTTGCTGCCTGGCTTTGAGGAAGTGGACTTTCAGAACGAGCTGTGGGACCACTGAACTGCCCAGCATGGACAGCTAAAGGGGGCTCCTCTCATATGAAGCAATTTTATGTGGGCTCTGTTGAATCAAGATGACTGAAAACAAGGCGACTGCCAAATTGGGAACAAGTTTAACAGCATAGACACCTCAAAGTTCAAATAAGAGAAATATAATAGCCAGGATAACTGCAGGAAAAGGCTTGTAAGGGACTGGTAAGTTTTACCAAACACCACTCATCATTTTTCTTTTAGCACAATGGTGGGAAAAGATGATTCTATAGCCCAGTGATCCAGTCTATACAACTCAGCTGTGCATGACAAGTCCTGTCTCTTGGGAAGAAATCACCCTTTGCCTGTGAGAGAAACTACATTTGTTTCTTTGGCAAAACTTTGGGGACTCTCCTCCCACATAGAAATCAGACAACACTCCTATTTAACTGAAGATGTCAAGAGGGTGTTAATGTATACGTCATCACTTTACCACATTCTTTCTAAAGGCATCTCTAACATTACTTGTGCACAACTGCCTACAACAGTACCATGTTTGTGCTCACCAATTGAGCAGCCCAGCTCCCAGAAGGCATGTTTATGGAAATGCACCACCTGAATCATGCTATAAGGACCAAGGCTGATGATGAGAAAAAATGCCTAAATAAACTGCTGAGAAAACTATCAGATTTATTTTCAAAAAACCCACAGGCAACATGCTTCAGAAATGACTCGTAGTTTGTAGAGAGGATACTCACTGCAAACTTCATCAGAGGATGCATGGTATTTTCAGCAACCTTTTCCCTTTACTGCACTTTCTACATAAATTAGTCTACTATAACACTGTACTCACTTCTAATGGACTACTAGAAAGTAAAGTGTTAATTGCTATACGGTAAATCTGAAGAAGAAACTGAAGTAATTCTTGCTATATCTCAGGAGATGCTTGTTTTGTAAACCTGCTGCCTTGTCACGCCTTATTATTTTCACAAAGTTCTGATAATCACAGGGTCATATTTGTTAGCTGCTTGTGACAACATTCAAAAAGGCACTATATATCACCAAAACAGCTCACAAACTGGCTAGTCACATTATTTATTATGAGCCACACATGTGACAAATTATTTAACTCAGTGACTCCTAATAAGTCAAAGAGCAAGCAATTAGCTAACACAGTATGAAGGCTGTTTGTGGCAATTTATAGATGCTCTCAAGCTGTCACAGCACTTCAAAGTACCATTAGGGGGGAACCTCTTAATGACTCACTTGAGATGACAACCATTACACAGCACACATGGCAGCGATGAATTTGGCAGCCTATTCTGTTACATGAAGCTTCCTCCCCTTCACCCAACAGCTGTTTACATGTTTGCAGTTTGCATTTCTCTCCTGCAAGTTGCTGGGAATGGAGGGAGTGAGGCACTGCATAGCTTTGCCACAGGGGAAGTGCAGTTCAAGGCTGCTCTGTGGGTAAATCTTTGGGTCTTCAAGAAGCTGGGAGAGCCGAAGCACTGCTAGCTGGTACTGCAGCTGAAATATTCTCTTGCATACACAACTGCTGCTTCCAGCTTCTGAGACAGACTGGAACAGACCTGAGCCTTGTGGAAGCTGGACCTCTTATCCAGTTGGTGTCCAGATTACTCTTTTAATGGTTATTTCTATTGTTCTTAATAGAAAAACAAACAAAAAAATTATCACTTTGACTTCAGACAGGATCTCAGAACATTCAGGGCCAGACCCAAGCTCTGGGGCTCTGACCAGCTTCTAGAGCTCAATCCCTGGCTTTCTGTAATGAATTACTTCACTTGGGAGCTATTTGACATTTTCTTCTTTGCATCCCATTGAAAAGTAAGAATATCCTTCTATCCTTGTAAGTCCTCTCCTACGTTTCTAGTGGCATTCAGATAAATGAATTCAGGCTGCACTAAATCTAAGCCCCTGTGCCAATCACAGACCAGCAAGGATCACACAGGGTACTGGGGGGGGGGGGGAGGGGATGTACAGAGCCTGCGTGTTTCCATTCCAGGGAGTGCAGTGATGGTGCATGACCAGTGTAGGAATTAGCAATTAAAAAATCTGGTGATGATTAGTGGATGCTCTGTGCTGGAGACTGGGGGGATAGGAGAGGTGAGAGAGGGAACTCGGGAACAGGATGATTAAACGATCGCTCTGCAGAACTGCTAGGCAATAAAAGAGGCCAAATGGCCAAGGGGAGCGATGTTGCTTGCTGAAGACTCAGCCATTCCCCTCTTGGCTGTACTTGCAGCCCTGAGAGCACCGCGCCACTAGGCCTGCTGAAAGACAGAATTAATCAGTGGGAGTGAGTGGGTGACACTGAGAAAACACAATGTGCTGCCCCAGCCGGCTGTGGCTGCACTATTTCAGGAGGGGAGGAGGGGGTAAAAAAGCACATGTCAGCCACTCATTCAAAGGCAGTCACTCAGAGCCTCCCAGGCCAAGGCTCCCCCACAGCATGAGACATGTGGCAGAGCAATGAGAGCTCTCTCTGCCACACACATTCTTATTTGAAAGGCAGCAAGTCACTCACTATGCTTTAGCATTCTTCAGCAGCCACAGCTGTATTGTAGCAAGTTTGTTATTCCAGATAGTTAGAGGGAAAAATACCTGCATGAGGCTGTGTGAGCCTCAGCCTCTAATTGCATGGTGATGTCATCCATGAGATTTAACTTGTGCTTCTGACCCCACATCAGACTTTTGATAGTAGTGCACAGTGCTAAAGCATTTGTCTCCTCTTCAGTAATACACCTATACTGCATTGCTGGTCTTTCTTTTTTAAAACCAGGGACAAAACAAGAATAAAAGTGTACATAAATGTTTCCTCTATCAGGAAAGGTTCCTATTTCCAAGCCTGGATCTGCATATTGTGATTGTTTTAAAATGTGGGAATTACAAGTTACATTGGAATGATAGAAAAACCTTCATAAATAGCTGCAGCACAAAACTGTGTCTTCCAAAAGTGCTTTAAAGGCACTTCTCAATTTCTTGGGAAATAAAAGGCCATATGTTTCAGTCTCTATATGATAATACAACAATCTCCCAATAATATGTTTCTTAGCCAGTTTTTACTAACTACCAGACATTTCATCAATCTTCTGGCACCTTGTCCTTTTTTTTCTTCTGGCATCACTTCATCTCTGTCAAGGTTTGCTTTTCTTCCCATGCGTTTATGCCATGCTACTGATCTTCTCAGAAGTTACATAGCAGAACTCTCGGAACGTTTTACTGTGTTAATGTAATAAATCATCAATCAAATTACGGACACCCATGAATGACTTATGTTCTTGTTCTAGCTTATAAAAACCGCTATACTCTAAAGAGAAGGCATTTATAGGCAAACCAGAGTGGGGTGAGGTAAGGCTGCAGCTCGCATTAGGCAGAATGGGCAAGTAGTAAAGAGTCTAGGGGTTTTCCTTGAAGTTGCACTTGTGTAACTGAGTGGCTATCAGCTCTACTGTTTGACTGGTGTGTCAGAGTACAGATTTCATCTTCTGCAACACAAACATGGAGACATGATTTTCGTTGCTAGTCTCAGGATACTCAAAGAGTATCTCAAAGGTACTCTTCATCAGGATAATAATTTCCAGTGAGACTCACAAAATCTTGTCATATTTTTAAACATCTTCTCTTGAATCATCATGTCTGCTTTTTCCCAACATCCGATCTCCCAGTAATCAAGGAAAACAAAACAGCCTTCTTTAGCAATCCTCTTCTAATCTGGGGTTAAAATGACTAACAGTACAATGGTGCCTATTCAGTCAAATATTATTGGAATACTACTAACTAGGGCAGACAATCTTCAGGCTCTCCTGGTTTCTGACAAAGAGCCTCAACTGAGACAAATGCATCAAGCTGCATTTCTGAGGTGAGCGAACTTGATCTCTGAACTTTATTTTGAGCTGCTTGTACTTTAAAAGAAGAAGTTGAGAACAGCGAGCTGAAAATAAAGCAGGGCTTTGGAGGAAGGGGTAGGCGACTATGTCTTGGATGGAAGGAATGCTAACTTAAATAATAGATAATTAAAGCATTCAGAATTTACATTTTATATTTTGGTTATTCCAAACTGTCAGTCAGGACACTGTGAGTTCACAACGCTCAATGAGTTCATAAAGAACAGAATAAGGCCTCTCCCCTGCTCACCGGGTGCCCCTTGCCAATAGTCTGAGGACAATCACTGGCTGAGTTCTGCATGGCTCAAGTATCTGCTGTATTATGAGCAGAGCAAAGAACAAGCTCTTCACAAATGAGACTCATCTGTCACTTTCCTCTGCCTTATTTAAACTTAGTCACCCTCATTTGATTACAAGTAGATTTTCATTACTTATACCTTACTGTTTCTCTCTGACTAGATCTTTTTTTCTTATTATTTCATGAATTTCCTCCTTTTTTCATTTCACTGCTGCCTTTATCTCATCTCTCTTTGAGTGTTTCAAAAATGGCCCTCATGTATTCATATTTGCTCCTTCCTAGCTCCACTACTCTGATCAAATTGAGTCTTCATCTTTCAGTAACTCTCTGGATACTTTTTCACCCGACACGTTCCTGCAGTGCAATGTCTTTATCTAATGCCTACTGATCTCCCTTCCTGCTGCTGTGTTTCTTAGCCTGCCTGCCTCAAATTACCGGACTGTTATGTTTGGTGGATATCTGTAGTAACAAAATATTATGTTGCATACCTTGAAGATCAAGGTAAAGAGACACAAATTTACTTGGAAAGCATTGTTAAATGATGCACAGGACAGTATAGTCAAATCACACCACTGTGGGCTAGAAAGCAATTCAGCAAACTGAAAGGGGATAGTGAAGGTGTTAAGGCATTGGAACTGTTTGACCAGAGAGGCTGTGGATGCCCCCTCCTTGAAGGCATTCAATGCCAGCCTGAAAGGGGCTTTGAGCAGTCTGGTCTAGAGAGAGGCGTCCTTGCCTATAGCAGGGAGTTGGAAGCAGGTGACCTTAAAGGTCCCTTCCAACCAAAACCATTCTATGAAAGGGCAAAATGTTAGTCACTCTGCTCCCTGCACAGACAGCATTTAGACCACACAAGGTCTTTGGTTAGACATCCAGCTCATGTTTGAATTGATCGGCTACCTTCTAGCTAGATGCGTCATAGGGCTGTGCATGCTTCTCTCTCCCATCAGATACAGCTGCTCTTCTCTCTTCTTCCAAATAGTTCAGGACAGTCATGGAAAATATTAGCTCCCTATCCAAACACTGTGCAGAAACCAGTCAGGTTATAAAGCTACAGCAGTGAGACATACTGAGTTTATTTCTTGCTTAGGTGGCTTGGATAGGGCAGGGTCTGCATTTCTCTTGTGAGCAGAACTCTTGCTGAGGGCAGTTGTCAGCCATCAGAAGGAAACCATGCTTACCAGAAGCCACTGCTGCACACAGCAATGTCTTTAAATGAGCGTAGCAGACAAGCTTGAAGAGAACACTGCAAAGTCATTCAAGAAACACACTGCTCAATTCACTGCCCCAGCATGCAGCTTACATTTTGGGAATTACTGAAGTGAAGCAACCTAGCTAGAGCAATGAATGTCTGAAGTCATAACATGCTGACATTCATGTCAGAAACTTGAAAACCTAATACAAACCCATATGCAACACTTATACGGTGTTAGGGTTGGTTTTTTTGTTTGTTTGTTTGTTTGTTTCCCCTCCTTCTTCAGCATCTCTGGGTATTACACAGACAATCTTCATAAGAAATCTTGCCAGGTCAAACTGAGGATTCAGATTACACCATATGATCAGCAGCCATCTGCTTCATCTGCTTTCATCTCAGGCACGGCAGGGACAAGGCAAGATTCATCATTCAAGATCTGAAAAGTGAATCAGCAGCTAGTGTGGCACGGTGAGCCTCTTGTAACATATGCATGTGCTATTGCACTGACCTTTGAAGGTTATTCATAACCTTTTTGGTACTTTAATATGATGACTATTAAGGCACTCCTTGTGCAGTGATTCAACAGAGAGCTCCAACAGGTGCGCATGATATGTCTTAGGTGATGGGAGTTGTGACATCTCTGCAAGACCTTTGCAGCAGCAGCAGTGAGAAGTCTGAAACATCATTTGTGTGGAGATTCAATTCTTAAGAAAGTGAGAAAATATATGTTTTATCCCAAGGCCTTTCCAAAATAATTTTGATTGATTTTCCAGTCCTGAAGACTTGTAAGCAGTTAGCCAAAGCTCTCGGTGGACGAGAAATAGTGACAAGAATGGCAGTTTTCCATCTGATATCTGCAAGTGCAGCGATAAGGGACTGTATTCTCAAATCTTCCTATAAAATGTCTCTCCACTTCTGCCTGTACATATGAAACCCAGTTCCTTATGCTTTCTAAAGTAAAAGAGTTTTACATTATTTACTTTATTACGTCAATGCTATTCAAACCTAGACTTTCTACGTTTAAATTTTAATACACAGAAAATGCGTAAACATAGAACAGACAATATCCCTTACAATGTCGGATCAGCACTAGCTGTATTTAAAAACACACAATTAAAAGCAATACATAAAAGCCTGGGCTGGACTCCTTATGCTTCAGGGCATAAATGAAACTCTAAAAGAGAGAAAGAGGAAGAAATTTCCTCCATGACGCATTTATTCCACAACTGCCCAGTCGAAGTTTTTTGTCCTTTCTGGGTAGGCACAATGAGCTGGCGGCCGTTGGATACAGAACTGGACTGAAGTACGGCGGGACTGGGGCAACACATCCTATATTTAAACATGCAGGAATTTGGCCCTTCAAACGTCTGGGTCAGACCTGCTGCACTCAGCAAGGCAAAGGAACTTTTAATTTTATTCTATCCTTAAAGAGCGTCAGCACTCACATGCAGGTCAGAAGGATTTGTACAACAATTTACAGCAGTTTGCGGAGCAGATTAACTGGATTCTTTACTGCTGAAAGGATTATATAAAGATTAAAACATTCAAAGTAGAGAAAAGCATGTAATACATAAGTGTAATTTACACTAAACCCATTATTAAGTAGACGAGCACATTTAATTAAGAAAAAAGAGAAAACTGAGTCATAAAAAGAGAGGTGATACCCCTTTAAACGAGGACAGCCTTCAAATAAAGCTGTGGTAGAAGTTATTTCTTCACCAAAGTGGCATTTTTGCCAACAAGACACTTGGCAGCCTCCAAGGGTTGATACTAGCACAATTTACCAAATATGGTTGGGAATTTGAAAACATTGAAGATATTAACATTTGTTCCTGAGTCTAACATAACACAGTCCAGCCTTGCCACCAGAGCCTATAACTATTAAGTGATAACTTAAGCACTGGAATGCAAATAATCCATTGGTTCACATTAGCGTCGTTTCTATTTGTTGATGTTCCCAGTCCCTTCAAATCCTGGCAGTACCTTACCGGACTTCTGAGAGGCACAATCTACCAAAAATGTGCTAAAAAAATTTAAATTACTAGAAGTGAAGTCAGCGATGGTTTAGTTACAAAGAAAAAAAAGGGGGGGAAAAAAAGACGACATATTAAACTACACTGTCCAGAGTTACTTGACCTCAAACTGATTGCTGTTAAATTGCTTGAAGTTAGTCATTTACCTACTGGCAGTTACTCAAGATTTATCTTTACAGGCTGCAAGGTTTTATCATTCATCCATAAACTCCCCACCAAATGTTAACTTTCAAAATACTGATTTAACTGTGAAGTGTGACAAAGCTTTGCCAATGTCAATGAAAAATGAACGCAACTGAATGATAAAGACCCTAAATACCTATATAATTTGGCACCTCTCCTCTGAGAAGCTAAAAGGATGCTCCGAATACCTAATGGATAAAGTAGAAAAAGTATAATGATTTCTAAAGAACAGTGTGAGATATGAAGTTATCTGACCTAAAAATTTCATAATGGGCATCTGTGTTGGAAAAATAATAAGGATCTGTAATTTATTAGAATACACCAGACAAAAATTAAGTTATAGTGGAGATAAGCATTATGCTCCAGAGATAAGTGCAATTACTCCTCATTTTAAAGACAAAAAAGAAGAGTTACCCTGGGAAAAATGAAGTCCTCCCGCACTTTTAACTACACCATTATCTAGCACATATATCAGCTTAATGTGTCCACGCATCCCAGTAAAGAACTACAATTCTTAATATAAACCTGTATTCAAACAGAAAAAAGAATAAGGAAGATAAGAAGTAATAAAAATCTATAAACAAAATCCCAAACCTGGATTTCAACAAACTCTGTAGTTGTCATCAAGGTAAATTTAGGAAAAACATGAGAAAAAAAAAAAAAAAAAAAAAAAAAGAAAGAAAGAAAGAAAAAAAAAAGTAAGACAATGAAAGAATGTAAAAAATGACAGCGACCTTACAGGAAGTTTGTTGTGCTTTCTTAAACACTGCCTCCTTATGTAGAGACAACAGCTGCAGGAGGACTCCAGCACCTTGCAGGACTGGATCCTGAAGCCATGCCATAGACACCATCAAATTCATTCCCTTAATGCTCTTCACACCTGTGTTTCTTTCTTACTCAGGCTGAACAGCGATGTAGGCAAGGGTAAAATGCAAGTAAAACAAAGACTCCCAACTCTGGAAGATGAACACACCAGCGCAAAGTTCTCCCTCACATAATCTGGCAAAGTCAAGCATAAGCTGGAGAGGGAAATGCAACCCAGTCTATGGCAGGCAGCTCAGCCTTAGTGCCCGAAGAGCCCAAAGTTAGGAACATTTTCATAGTTTGATGTATTCCATGAGCCAGCGCTCACTCACTCCAGCTTTTTCACAACTTCAATGGACACTCAAAGACTTAAAAATAAAAAATAAAAAAAGCAGTTGTGTCTGAATGTCTGTAGAGACAACAGAACTATTCAATGGCTCAACTATTTTGCTCCTGTCAGCCAGGAAGAGAGGCACTTTCCTGCTGTCTCTACAAGTATATGATTCATTTCTGACCATAAATAAAAATAACCTCAGTGAATGAAACATTCAATGGAAAAAGAAAAAAAGTGAAAAACACCCTGAAGTTACTGTTACTGCACTTTCCTGCAAGTAGAATTTCATCTAATTTCAGTGGAGCTTCCAAGCAAGCTGGGAATGCCTGTAAAGACCTGGATTCAACTGTATCAGATAATTCAGTCAGATGGCACTATGAAGATAAAACAGGAACTTTCAGAATGGAATTATTTTGGTAACTTGAAGTCCAGATATCTCAGAAGGCATTAAAAAAAAGGCACTTAAAAAGAAAACCAGATAATATTGTAAAGTTAGAATTTCAGAAATAAAAATAATCTAAGCATCTTCAGATTAGGTCAATGGATTCTTGGATCTAATAGGAGAAAAATGCTTCAATTCTGTCCTACACTTTCATCTTTACTCAGTTTACCCAAGAAGTACTTATTCAAGAATGATTACTACCCTTCCCTTCTCCCTCCTCTTCTCAATTCAAATTCCTAGCATTTACTTTAATTAGCTATCAACGCATTCGACTAAAAAGCAGAGAGTAAGATTCTCATGGAAAAGGCAGCTGCTTGATTTAAGTGAGAGAGCAGAAGTGAATGCCTCAATAGTACATAAAACTTAGTTGTGACGGTCTGAACCAAGATCTAATTTTAATAAATGATTATTTGCATAATATCCCACTTTCTCTTTGGCATAAAAACAAGTATATGAATTGGTTTCCCATCAAATACGCCAACTAGCTTTATTATAGTTATCTTCTTAATCTACGTTAGCAATTATATTTAAGATACTTTGCTTAATGCTAAGGAAATTAAATAAGTAATCACTTGTAGTCTGTATACAGACTTGTAAATTGCTGTTCTCATTTCTTTTTTTGGCTCCATTCAGTATTCAAAACATTTCTAGAATAATGTAACCACACATCATAGATAAGAAAAAAAGGGCATGTGTGCTTAAGTAAAGGGAAAAAAAAAAGCATAGCAGTGCTTTAATGCCAATGTTTTTTACAGTCTCTAAGGAAGACAGGAAAGGGGATTTGCCCACAAAATTCAAGGAATTTTGCATTTCCAGTTCTCCCCATTTCCTGTCACATATCAACACTTAAACAAGATGTTAGCTTTCAGAAGAAAAGGAAATGGGAAGACAGACGTGAACCTCAATTTGAACAGAAGGCTCTCTTTTGCTCTGTTATGCTTAGGTATAGAAATAAATTCTGTAGCTTTATGTATTTTTAAGATGCTGACCTTAAAAATTAAAGAAGGAAAAAAGAAAGGCAAAGAAAAAAAATCTAAGCAATATTCTGTATAGAGTTTCTGAAGTATATTCACCCAATGCCTTTTGCCACGAGCAGTTTAAGGTCCATTAATAGAAACTACAAGGCATTCGATGGCAAAAACATTACTAATGATTTATTAACAAAACCAAGACAGCATTCAAAGGCAAGCACGGCTGTAGCAAAGAATATAAAGAGAAGAACTCATAATTCTTAAATAAAATATATAGGTACAACTTTTCTCGAAAAAAAAAATATATATATATATATCAGAAAAAGATTTAAGAAACCTCCTTTTACACTTAGATTTTAAACTGACATGAGTTTACGATTTAACGAGATTTTATTCCATCCCCACCTTGTCTCTTTTAGAATAATTGTTTGCACTGTGCAACTATTCATCTTGAAGTAAAAAGCAAAAATAAACCCATAAAACTCAGCTATGGCTTATTTCTGCTCTTTTGTTTCTGATCAGAATATCACTAGTACTTAACGCAGCATTACACAAAGCATCTCATACTGAGACAAGTTCGCTGGAGATCCCATTTCAGAAGCACCAGAAGTGAAGCAGCATCATCGTTTCCTTTGGCCATGTGAACACGAGAGAAAAAGCCAAAAAGTGAGCTGGCAAGATCCATGACAAGCAGCTGAAAGAGGGACCATGGGACAACAATGTCGTCATCAGTCTCTTTCCTTTTTTCCCCTCTCTTTTTTTAAAAAAAAGCAACCAACAAACCAGCTCTCACATTCTTTCCCCATGACGAATAGCTTTTTCCAGAGGTCCCCTCCCACTCCTCCCTCACTGTCTACACAGCAGCCTTATTCCACACGTCTGCCATATTCTACTTTTTCATAGAGTATTTTCTCACCCTCTTCCCCTTGTATTCCCTCCCATTTCCCATGTCTATTTAAATGCTTCATGATCTTCATGCTCTTCAGTCTGGCTATATAAAAGCACAAATCCCTTCAAGACCGGACTTGCTGGAATCTCCTCAAGGAGTACCTGCAGGACTGCGGCTCTCATCTTGGTCTGGGTCCCAAGAGAATGAACGGGCAGCACATAAAGTAAACAAACGATCTATTTTGCGATCTAAAGCATTTGCACAATCAGTAATTGCTTCCCACACACAAGCATACCGCAGGAACAACGCAGTAGTACGTAGCTTGCACTGAAAGTTTGCTGAGTGATGAGAAGATCTCTAAAACATCTGGGGACATAATTGAATGATGAGCACTTTTCAAAACCTGCCCACAGTGCTTTTCCTTCCCTGAAAAAGTGCGGACTATCTGCAAATCATTTTAAAGAGATCGATTCCCACAGTGTTGGTTGCATGGGTCAACTTCACAAAGACGACACTGAAGCTAACAACTAGTATGAGTCAGCTGTTCCCGAGTGTCAGTTGCCCCAGCACGTTTGCAGCGATGTATTAGACGTCCGTATAATTGAGATTACATGGCAAAAAGCTCAGTGATCATCCTACTAAACATTGTTTTGCAAAATTACATTTCTTCACTGAAGGGGGGAGTTAACAACAGCTTTCACACCGCAATAAAAATGGGCGCACACACAACACAACAACCAGCCTCTTCTCCCTAGGCACCATAACCAGTAAATATTGTCTGTCTATTCAGTATTTCCATACATAATTCTAAAGAAACAAAACTATGCAAATATCTACGATTGCCTTGCTGTAGCATATCATACAATCCTAGGCTAATTTGTTTAACCTTAAACACAGGGGACAAGGGATTTTATTTTTAACTCCGCTTTATTTTAGAAATAGGGATTTAAACTGTCATCATCCTTTACCATGAAGTTCCATACTTGCAACAAACAAGCACGTGCTTAACATTGGGCAAAGGCATAAATTTACTTCAGTGGAAATGCTCACCTACTTAATACCACCAGATGGTCACATTTATTTATTTATATTGCCAATTGTTGATGCTGACATGAAATTGTCATGACTCTGAACCTCAGTTTGCACGGTCAGGACCTCCTAAAATGATGATGCCCAAGAGTTAGAGGGAACGGAAGCTTCAGAAGGCAAAAAAAGGACAAAAATGTACATGTGGTGAAGGTAATGATGCATACAGACATACACTGAAAGCTATTAGTTAAATTGTCAGTAGCGGGCATTGAGAAATCCCTTTCCCTTCCTTTGGAAATCAAGTAACGCTTCCTAACTAAAAATATCCAATGGACCAAATTTTCCTTTCAGAGCTGCTTTCTAATCCTACCAATATTTTAGAAGCATTGGGGAAAAAAATCCACACATAAAAATGTGTAAATGCATCTGAGGATGCTCATATGAAAATATGTGCTTTTCTTCCTCTTCCTCCCCATGGCTTCCTTCTGACCTCCTCTAGACTGAAAAGATCTATGCCTCTCCTACTAAGTGATCAATTAATTACTTAAAACTAAGAACAAGTCTTAAAAGTCCAGACAAATTTTTAATGGACTCCACTAGATGCACCAGGAAAAAAAACAAACCTCTTTATTTTAAACGCAGAGACCGTCTATGGGACAGTTTCATATAGGCAAATAAGTCTTGGACTTTGCTCACCAATTACTGTGATCTACATACAGGCCCAAAATGTACTTACATAATCACAGAGCATACACATATTTTTCTTCCTAGCTGCAAGACCAGACTTTCTGCATATTGCCTATTTTGGAATCCTACATTTGCCAAAGGGCTTTCATTAGCATGTCTGCCTCTAGAAACCAAAGGACATGCCTGCGTTTTCTATAAAAGTGCAACAATAAATCCATGCTTGATCAACAATTTGTTGAGCTGCACACACGTGGACACTGTAAAATACAAGTCAGATCTAATGGCAGGACCTCTGTTCGTAGCTTCAAGTTCAATGGTGTTTAAGACATGGACATGTTACTATTTTTTCCCCTTAGCCATGTAAATATGAACATTTGATGGCATGGACTTCTTTGATTAGACATGCATTCTCACCGCACAGCTGCAAACCTTTTTTTCCTTCCTGCTATTGCTCCCAGATAAAGTCAAGCTATTTTGCCTCCATACTAAACTCAATGCTGGTCTCCACTGCCAGTTCACCTCCAGCTGCCTGTACAGAGTTTCACACTAAGCCCCTTGTTTATATCAGTACTGCAATTAAGCCCAGGCCAAGAAGAGAAGTCCCTAAGAGGGTAACAGAAGTGCAAGGCTATGAATTGATTTTCAACTTCTGCTCCCCCTCCCCTATACATCCTTTTGCCCTAGGAAAAAATCTCCAAGCAGACCTCCTTATGCCCCAGTTTTCTTTGTGTGTGTTTTTTGTTATATTTTCTTTCAGTGGCCATTCTGGGATATTTTTCACAAGTTGAATCCCATTTCCAAATTGGCCAGTGAAAAGTTTCAGCCATGCTGAAATCATTTCCAGGGCTAAATTGGGAAACCTGAGGCAGCTGGGCAATCTTACAGCTGGCTGAACTGTGGCTTGCAATAAAAGGCAGTGTGAATAAGGTATATTGAAGCTAAATTGGATTTGTGTGAAGGGCCATTTATTCTGAAGGGGGGCGTGGGGATTGGAATTAATGAACAGAAATTAAATTAGCTCAACCGCTCTTTTAAAAATACACTGAAAAATACCTGACCTGCTCTGAACCTTTTAACAAAACAGATACTTTGGGCTAGCAGGACCAGCTCAGTCCAATTTCATTTCCCTGCTAAAGGTACAGATTTCAGGGGATGTCCACGGCAACTCAGCCTGATAAGAAATCGGGCTGACGGTGGATGGGGGAGACCTTATTTCTCTAACTTGAAGGCTGTGCAGCACAAAGTCACTGCTATGGGAAATCCAGCGTAAACCAATATGCTGCCCAAATACAGAGGTCATTGTGACTGACGAAAATATTTAATTAACTAATCAGCAGATACCCAGTGAAAAAATAAATGTATCCCTTCATCCTAGATGCCAAAATACTTCTCACTGAAATAAAAAGAATTCACAGCCTAGCCTGTTTTGGAAAGACTAGTGATTAACTTCATAAATATTAATGTAATTATCTAGAATAATATTTTACTCACACTCTCTAATCTAATCTAGGACCTGTTCCAACAAAAGAAATGCTATATGACCATATGAAAGACCACTATGTGGCTGAATGCAAAAGCAGAAGTCAAATCTACCTCCAGAGGATTTATTTTCTTTTTTTTTTCTGTTCACAAGTATTTGTGTTTTTTTGTTTGTTTGTTTGTTTGGTTTATTTATTATTTCTTTTTCTCCACTACAGCACAATGAAATAGTCTAATGGTGTTCCTGAAAAGCTCTAACCACTTTACAGATAGAGGTAAATCCACCACAAAAGCCATTCTGTTGTCATAAAGTTTCCTTCTGAATCATAACCAATATTACAACTTTTATATCTGTTACAAGGGCCAGTCATTTTTCTCAAGCCCTACAAGTTTGTACACATTCCTCTATAACAATAATATTGGCAATTAACTATAATAATGCCTACTGTTGCAGCAACTTACAGCTTACCTACAGCTCCTAGTGAACTTGGCTTTATACATGTCTCTGTGAGGTTCTGCTTTCAGGTGTAAAAACCAAGAAAGAAGGCTCAAAGAAATGTTGCTCACACCTTTCTGACACCTTATCTGCAGTGCTGCCTTTGGAACCCATGGTATCTCAAAAATAGAATCTCTACTGAAATACATGCTCAGGAACCAGAAATTCAAAGTCACATTTGTTGAGGCAACCTTCCAGAGACAGTGGTATTTTGTCCCATCTTTTTCCCCAAGTAAGAGAGCTTTTTAGGGTGGAGTGGTGGTTTGCCTGTTTCTCTTCTCTTCTTGCCAAGAGGTGCCACCTTTCCCCTGACACCTCCTTCCAGTGTGAGTCATAATATTATGAACGCGATGATGGGAGAAATCAGATTTTCCATCACTCCACTGTAATCTTGACCTTGGTATTATTCATCATTCTCCCAGCCCTGATTCTAGCCACAGGAGAGTCAGTCCCATCAAAGCCAGTCACAACAGAAGTATCACAGCACATCTGGAAACAAAGATATACCTTATGTGTCTGTGCTGGATACTGAGTCGAAGGCATCTTAAGCCCCATGAGCAGCCATCCAGCCTCTCTCCATATGATTGTATCAGTTCTTAACAGTTTAAAGGAATGGATATCTCCTAGATATTACTGCAAGCTGAAAAAATGAATCTAACATAATCAAAAACTGACTCATACTGCACACACAAAATACACTTTAAGTGGGCATGGGTAAAACTTGAAATGTCTCTCAGTGGAAATTTATCAGTGTGTGTGAAATTATTGCTTGGGTTTAAATAGTGGACAGGAAGGAAAAAGAAGATGGTTTCCAAGGCACTTTCATGGTAACCTTTTTTCTCTACTGATTGCCTTCTATGGCCACTGTTCCCTAGCTGCTGTAGGCAACAAATGCGTCTAAACCTTACCCTCTTCCATGCCTCACATTCAGTCTTGATTTTTTCATTCAAATTTTGTACAGCAACAGGGAATACTTAGAATCATTGAATCACCAAGGTTGTAAAAGACCTAAAAGATCACCCAGTCCAACTGTCCACCTATTACCAATAGCTCCCACTAAACCATGTCCCTTGACACAGTGTTTGATATACATCAGTGTATTTAAGGACCACCTGATATAATTTCTGGTACTGCTGGTACACCCTCTGATACATCTAGGAAGATGCTGAGGTAACGAGCAGTTTACATTGCTTCCTGAAGGCCACAGCCTGATTCTGAAATGAGAAAGGTGCAGATCAGGACAAAGCTCGTGGCCAGCTCTATTTGGTGGGATGCTCCAGAATTTATGGCTGGAGTCCTAAGCAAACCCCTAACCACTTTAAATACACCCCCACACAGAAGACTCAAAGAGACCCCCACTGACCATTTTTTTCAGTTAGGCTTTCAATATCCACATTTTGTGTTGTGAGTGCTGCAGGACTGGAATCAGTTGAGCTCTTTTGCAGGTCTATATAAATTCACATTGGGAGCTTCCACGAACCACAGCTGAAGTTCCTCAGTGTTTTCATGTTGTGAATTTCAATTTTCCTCCCCTTGAGTCAATTGCAGCTAAATGGAGTTCATAATATCCTGAGCCAAAAGCAGAACTTTCCAAAACTGAAACGACCATATGCTTGGCCCTCAGCAATGCGTACCACCAGCACACGTGCCATGGCCCAAAGGGCAGCACACAAACATTCAGCCTTGGCCTGCCCCTCTGATTTTTGGAAAGGGCTGCATTACTTTCCAAGACAGAAGAGTCTGGCCAGTCTGCTTATCTTTTATCCAATGAGGAACTTCTAACTGGTTGCTTACAGGCAGAGCCAATGCTGGACTTTCTGTGCCAACGTTGAACTGGTATTTAATTCAAGCAAATTTTATTGGTCTATAAAAAACTACAATATGACAAGCATATAGGGGCTTGTCCATCCCTAGGCTCAGACAATACCTGTCAAAAAGTGACTTGGGTATATATATTTAATATATATATATATATTCCTGTTTTAAATGTTAGGTTAAAAACCCAAGAAAACATTCTCTTGTAATGGAAATATCAAGAGACCCCTAATTATAATGACACAAGCAGGCAGCACAGCGTAAAATTTCTGAAACACATTTAAACAGCCCAGTTACTAAGTCTAAACAAAGCTAACAGATCTACTTGTATATTTTTCTAATCCCTACATGTTTCTTTATTTCACCCATGACAATTTTCATTACTTATTCTCTATTTTAAAGGAGGTTGTTTTTAAAATAAAATGTATTACAAGCAAATGAAATGCACTGACATGTTCCTCTTTTTCCAGCTGAGGTACCTTTCTTAAACTGTTGCATAATTTCTATTTGTAAAAACATTATTACAAGGAAGGGACTCTTCACCACCCACTCATCTCCCAGAAGCCAAGAAAACTCATAGACATTGTTTTTCTAATTTTACACTGATACTCTTTTGGCCTTGAAAAATGTTCCAGGTCTAGCAGGCATTCTAAAGGGATTTATAAAGAATTAGCTCTAGCAATGCCAAAGACTAACTTCAAACTTATAGTAACTTTTTAAAGATGGCATATAAAAACAAAAAATTCACTACCTTCTTTTTCTCCCTACAACTCTCCTGTTTAAAGTGCTCTGTTTTTTTCTTTAGGACAGAAGCATTCAGGGACTGTGAAGTAATCTTGTTTCTACAGATATTAATGTGTATTCTATCTAATTTCAGTGTTAGAAATACTAACAATCAACCGAAAGACCTTAGTCAACTTGATCTGAAGCAGGAATGTGGGTTTTGCTTTTGCTTTTTTTTTTTTCTTCCTACTACTCCCCTCTAGCTAATGATGAATTATTATCTTAAAAATATATATTCTGACTTCAAAGAAAACTTAGGTTGTTATAAAACACAGGCGTTCAGAATTAAGTTTGAAAAGATTTGACCTTTTGCACACAAAACCTAACACCTACATGAATGAAGTACTGTAGTAAGTGATGATATATGATGGATCATTTAAAATGTGTGTATGGAACCGTGCACATTTTTCAAGGCAGGGGCAGATGGTGGTTACAGCAGATCCAACATTTTCCAATTACTTTGTTTTTTCAAAATGTATCCAGCCCATAAAAACATTAACAGAATCCTTGTACCTTCATGGAAGTAATATTTTTCAACTATAAAAACTTTGTATTTCGGTTAAAAAAAAATATCTTTAGACAACCCTTTTCTTCAATCACCTCCCTTCCATGGTTTAATCCACTTCAATGGAAGAGAAAATTATGAGGTGCTAGGCTCAGATCTTTATCCTAATTCTCTGACTAGAAATGTACCCCCTCTTCAATTGGAGATAGGAATTAACAACGAACATCTGATCCAGCCTGAGCTGCTACAAAGACAGAGCTAGTCAAATGCAAGGGTTTGGTTTTGTCCAAACTCCAGTGTGAATGTAAGTAACTCAAGACCAATGATAACAGGAAATCTTCTACCTGGATGAAGTGATTAAATGAATATGCATAAAATAAACATAAAACGATTAGCGTTCTTATCTAACGAAATGAATATTTCTTCCAGTCTGTGTTCAATTAGATAAAACTCTAAGGACAAGACTTCAGCAAAATGTACATTGGGCAGACAATGGAGCACAAACATTTTCAAAACAAAAGTGAATGAGAAGTATGTTGGAATTGGACCTCAGTGTGAAGGGAAACAAAAGTTCACAAACACAGCTTCCTTCCAAGTTAGGCTGTAAACCAGGAACACATGGAGAGAAGAAAAGGCTATTTGTATTGTTCCAGGAAACTGGACCAAGGATTATTCCATAATTGCATTAAGCAAATACAGTATAACATCTTACATAGTGAAAAGTTCAGAGGCACCAGAGGCAAGGTGATTGACTGATTTCAACATGCTGAAGCCCTTTAAGCCATTAATTCCTTAATTACTACAGTAACAAGCAATTGACACCAGTATTGTGTCCGACAGCATGCAAATTGGGAAATAGTATTCCTAGAGATTTTCACTCCAAGTACAGTATTTTAGACATTAGTTTCCAATTTAAGGCCTCATTCTGCCCATATATGTTGAAGATGCTTGTGAACTGATGATGAGTTGTACGCAGCAAAATTCCAAAGGTAAGATACAAATGGTCTCCAAAAACTGTTACTGAACCAATGGAGCTGAGACTCAATGCTGTTTCCAGGTAAATGTGATTTACTAAACCAAGCAACTTCCACACTGCCGGCATTACTTACACCTTCCAAAAATCACATTAATGTTATCCCTACTGACAAGAAAATTCAGGTAATGCTTTCCAGTAGATTTTCAAGTCAACAGAAGCTGCTAGGTGAGATGTTATTGAGATCCTGAAGAGAGACTGAGGAGAATTTATTTCTGCTTCCAGCACTGCAAAATACTTCCTTGGTGAATGAAGTTAATAACACATCTCCCGAGAAGTTAGAACTGTGTATATGCACAACAACATCTGCTGCTACACCTCTGCATAAACCTAACTGCCTCCAAGGTGAAGAGAGGAAATACTGTAGTACTACAGACAACCTGATTTAAGTGTTGCAGCTCTCCAGAGTAGATGCTGCTTGATCCAAAACTCCCTTTGTTTTCAGAGACCCACCACTAAGATAAACCTGCTTACACAGAACATGCTGCTTCTTCACCTGTCTGCTCTCAACCCATTTCAGAGAGATACCGTTCAGACTAATAAACTTCCTACCATTTAAAAAGCATAGCAAAAATGTCTACCAATAACTTAATGGTTGTGTGTCCACGGAACCACACCTTACCCTAGAGAGATACCCCGGGTAAGTTAGGATAATACCAGTGTTTTGAATGGGATGTGCTGATTTGTATCAGCTGAATAATCAATTCTCTGAGGAAGGGAGGAAAAAAAAAATTCCAGTACTACACTGAAAAAATTGCCCAGCAACTTTGACAGTCGGGATGTATTCCCTGTACAGAGGATTGAGATTCAGCATTACTTCCCCTACCAGAAAACTGTCTTCTTATCTTCTGTACCACTCATCTCTCTTTGGTTTCTGCAAGAATAAAGACCATCACTGGCTGGATCCCAGAGGGCTCCCAGCAGGAAGGACGGTGACTGAGAGGGGGCCTCTTTTACAGGGAGAACGAAGGGGGAAGAGGGAACAAGAGGGGGGTCTTAGAAGAACTGACAGGGATGGTAGGGACCACCCAGGAGATAAAGAAAACATGAGTTGAAGAGAAAGCTGGGGAAGCTCCTGAGCCTTTACAGTAGCTAATTGTTAAAATTTAACCACTTAGCCTTTTATATCTTCTATTTTTTTTAATTCCCCTTACGCACAGAGCAAAGGCATAGTTTGCATTCAGAAGTAACAGCTTGCAAAGACATTTAAAACTAAAGCGGGTCTTTAAATTTAGCACAGCCCTCTCAAAGTTTTCTAATCCTGGCTCAAAGGCTGAACTTTGTTAAAATTTGTTACAAAAAAAAAAAAAGAAAGAAAGAAAAAGCTAAGAAGTTCCCAGACTTTGATGGGCTTTGCTAAATTTAAAGCCACGGTGAAATTTTTATAGGAAATTATAGACTGAAAATGGTATAGTCGTAAAGAAGGACCACAGCGGTGCTTCTTGCATGTGCTTCTCTGCCATAAAAGCTCTGCAGTACTTGTGTCTCAACATCTACGTCCTGCTCAAACAGTGAGTGTCTGTCCTCCAATGCTCTCTGTTCCAGATTTTCCTCAACACAGTTACATGCTCCCAAACATGACCGTACAAAAGCTCCTATAACAAAGGGTGAGCTACCAGGCTGGCCTCCTGAAAGCCACCTATTGTTCCCAGAGGAGAGTCATGCTGCAGCCAGACAAGGAACATGCACTCCATGTCCCTGGGGGAAAGCTTGCATGGGGCTTACTCTTCCCTACTCAATATTCTGGGGCACAGAAACACTATAATTTGATGTTAACTAGGTAAATTCCCCACTTTAATTAAAAAGAAACTCGACTCTTCCTGTTCTAACTCCGATTACATTTTATTATTATTTAGCCGAACCAAATGCGGTTTCTTCCCTTCTCTGTAGAAGTGGTCCCCGAGAAGTTTTTATCCATCTTGCACCAATGATGTGCTGTTATGGCTTCTCTACCCACAGTCCCACATTCAGCCTTTTAACACCTGTAATTAGTGACAAGGGTAGGAGCAAAACCAGTGAAATGCATGAAGGGTCTACCATCTAAAACAGACAGGGTGAACAATGGAAAGCATGAAGAAACATTCATCTAGGAGAGTGGGAGAGACCGCAGCTGGAAATAAGGAAATGCTATTGGAAGAAGTAGGGTCTGAGGACCACAGTGTTGAGGAAGTCTGATGAAGTGGATCACAGAATATCCTGACTTGGAAGGGACCCACAAGGATCACTAAAGTCCAACTTCTGACTCCACACAGAAGTCCTCACAATTCAAACCGTATTTCAGAGAGCACAGTCCAAACACTGCTTGAACTCCAGAACTTGGGGCCATGCCCACTCCCCTCTGGCAAAGAACTTTTTCCTATCCCCCAACCTGACCCTCACATGACGATGTTCCCTTGGGCTCTGTCCCTAACACAGAGATCCGAGCTCAGTTCTGCCCCTTCGCTACCTGTGAGTAGCTGCAGCCACCATCAGGCCTCCCCTCAGCTCCTCTGCTCTGGGCTGAGCAAACCCAGGGACCTCAACTGCTCCACATACACCTTGCCCTCCGGACTCTTCCTCATCTTCGTAATCCTCTTTTGGATACTCTCCAATAGCTTGATGTCCTTCTTAGATTGTAGTGCCCCAAACCTGCACTCCATACTCAAGGTGAGGCTGCACAGCACAGAGAAGAGTGGGAGAGAACAAGAGAAAACACAAAGACACTGCCAGAAGTCCAGGATGTGAAAAGGAGCTCTGAAGCTGGCTTGAAGTTCTCCTTTGCAGACCATGCATGAGGCAACCAAATGTAAACAGTTGTTTTGTGACCCATGAAGTAGCATATACTGATAAAAAAACACCGCAAGTTTCTGTGAAACATCTTGTCACTCAAGAGATGTACACAGAGCATGGGCTTTCCCCTCACTGCACAAAGAACAGATTGCTAAAGAGCAAAACTTGTTATCTGCTAGCCAACCAATATTATATCCAATATGACAGCCAGGGCTTGCCATGGTCTGCTTTGCCAAGTTGACACAGATGTGCATTTACCATATGCAACAAGAACAAGACACAGAGAGAGCAGGACTTTGAAACCTCCCACCATCCCTCAAATCCCAGTTTTCTTCAATTCTTCTCGGGGCCTTAATGAAAAACTGTATACTTTTGGTTCACAATTTACAGAAATAAGACCCTTCTCTCCCCCTTCAACTTTCAAAGCTGACTTTCATTTATTCTAGGTGGAGGAGAGACTAGAAAGATCTTCACATTTCAAAAAGGGTATCACTGAGTTATTCATGACTAACAGCTTGGTCTCACTGGAAAGATATAAATAGATACACATGAATATACATCAGTATATACATAGATATACATAGGAACATCCCATGCCAATGAATATCTGCACTGTCACAGCTGACTGCCTTACAGGTAGTGGAATCACTACATATCCATCAAAACAGCAGACAAGTCTGGGCAGCCCTGAAGACCACTTCTGCCATTCCAGAACTGCTTCTTCAGTTTTAGGACATTTTAACACCAAATCTCATCAGAGCATGTATGCATATTCAGGACTTACAGTGAATTTAAAGAAAACAGGGCAGCTATTGTCAAATTAATGTTACTCAAAAAAAGGCATTTAACTTCGATCTGAATAGATATTATTATGTTTTGCAGTAACTTGTAGCTCTACGCCTGCAAAATAGAGTGAGTGTACCCATACAGCATGTCTTGTCTGTGCACACTTCTCATTTAAACTTTGAACCGTTCTGTGATGCTGTTGTGCTCTAGAGATTGGATTAGATGATCTCCAGAGGTTCCTTTCAACCTCAACCATTCTGTGATTCTGTAAAGTTGGAGTTCTACAGAGGCCATAATGTAAGCACCAAGTAATTTATGTATATTTCATATACTTGTATTCAAACATATTGAATTTAAATAAACGCTTCCATATCTGTCCCTGACAGAGTCTCAAGAATCTTCAGCTAAACCATTTTAATCAAGATAACTTTCAGGACTTTAATGTAAAACAGGCACTGAGCAAACTCAGACACTGGGCATGCCACTTCATATATTTTTAAGCATTTTTTTTTAACCATAAAAAGTGCAAAAGTTCACTTGCTGTGTTAGTTTTCTCCCACTCCCAATTAATGCCGAACATTTTAACAATTACGTTCTCTACTGCTGTTAGAAACATACACACGTCTGCTTTGTATTTTTTTTTCAGAGGTGCTCTAGCATAAAGCTTGTCTTGTTTTCTGCCAATGTAGATGCTATAAAATCATGCTTGATTCAGTTTATTTCTTCCCTCCCCTCCCTTCTTTCCTTTCCTCAGCCTTATCCTCCTCCATGTTCTTGGGTGGGCAGATTCATGGGGAGACTTGGTTTTTAGTATAGCCACCAGCAGGCAGTTTGCTACTCTTCTGTAGCACATCTGGGCTTTATATCAGGCCTTTAATTAATCCTCAGTGAAAGCCAAGCTATGACATTTTGACTGGGCAGGCTCCAGTTTTGGACAGGTCTTGATTTATTGCGACTGAGTCTCAACCTACTTTGATTTATTTCAGCTTTGGGGAGGAGGGCAAGCACCGAACAGAAAAAGCACTGTTGGATGCAGAAACATGTGATGCATGTAAAGGACCTCCAGACTTCTTTGGCCCAAATGACAAACAGCTTAGACAATTTGCAATAAAAATAAAATAAAAAAGCCCGAGTGATGAAAAGATTTTGGTGGAAGAAATCACTTAAAGCAACAACAACCATTACTACCCAAAAATACAACAACACGTAACAGAAGGCTTAGTGAACTAGGATCAAACCACTTGGCAGAAAGTGCCAACAAAGGAAGCCCATACCTTATCTCTAGGTAAACAATAAATCCCCTGTCACTCATTAGCGTTAATCATGTCTCTCATCTGCATTCAGCTAAATACAGAGAGGCAGGACCAACGCTTTCCTGACGAGTTGCTTTCAATGAAAAGGATGTTCTGCTATCGCCTGCCAATCTGCCTTGGGAGGATGTCCTTTGCAGGTCTCCCTTCTCTAATCCTTGTATGCAATGTGCCAAATCTTCTGTATGCTGAGAACAAAGGTAGCCGGAGCCAAACTGTTCATCTAAATAAAGCAACAAACATAATTACACAAGCTACTAAATAACAAATCCAGACTGTCTAAGTTTAAAGGCTTAATGTTTTTATGGGCAGGCGTACTTACTCAGGCCCTCTTTGCTTTGTTGATTTGTTTTAATTCAAATTTGGTTGGGCAGATGACTTGGTGTGCTTATTCTAAACACACCTGTTAAGTATTTCTGGTTAATAATGGCACATAACAGGCAAAGAAACTCTTGGAAACTCAAAGGAAAGCAAGTAATTCCATTGTTTTCCTCTAAGTTTTTCCTTGTTAGAAAATTCAAATGCTCTGATTTCTCCCTCTCATACTCACTTTCTACCAACTGAATTTTCTTTTTTCCCCCATCTGACTCTGGGAACCGGAGGATTTATAACAGTATCAAAATAAAGTTAAGAGTGAGTTTTCAGCAACTAAAAAGCAAAAAAAAAAAGAAGCTGTAGTCTAAACAAACTGACACTTTTTATTTGTTGACACCTGTAAGGCTCCAGTGGCCAGCGAACCTCTAGCAAAAAAAAAATAGGATGTTTCTGTTAAAGACTTGGCACCCACTTCTATTAAAATTTCAGTAACAAATTTCAGATGCTACCTCCACAGTTCCCATGCAAAGCCAGGGAGGACAAATCATTGCACTCTTGTCATTCCCCACAACACAAGATTGAAGGACTAGCAACCCGCACATGCATATGTAAGCTTGCTTCAAAGCATCTGTGTTATACAGCAGAAGAGGATACAGGTCAGGAATAAATACAACGCATAGATCATCTTTAAAACCATCAAAACTGATGTGTTCATTACGTATTCATTTTTCATTTCAGGGTTATATCTAGCATAAATGTCTACCAAAATGATGATTGATGGTGATTTAGCTGATACTCACTTGGGGCTTCTGCAAGCTAAGCTGGATTCCCCGGGTTTGATCCATGAATCAAACTGAGAGGAATTCCTTTCAGTTTGATCCATGCTACATTGACTAGTTTTATTACCTTTAAAAAAGGTGCAGTTATTTTAATGGTGGTAGCTGCTAGGCCTGTTTTTGCTGCTGAGCTACACACAGGGAACTTGTATTCACTATCTTGCACCCTTGCTGGGTATGCACAGAGACTGAGCTGGCTGTCTATGACCAACACAAAATAAGGCATTTTGCAGAATCGTCAAGAATTCACATGCTAGTAAATGGGCTTCTGCAGAACCAGAAATTGAAACTACTGTTAAAGGTAATTCTCAAGTCAAAGGTTTCTAGTGAGCACATCCTTTGCATCTCTTAATCCCACAAGAAAATAAATTGTCAAAACCAAGTGTAAACATTTGCTTTGTGTGTGTGTGTTCTAATTTGTGCCTCAACTAAATTTGTCTGGAGAATTTCAGTTTCCTTCCACAGGCACAATAAAGCCCAACAGCAAGCTATGGTTTGCTTTGCCCCACGGGAGTGTGAGAGCACGTGATAAGACCACAGTGCTCCCTAATCAACTAAGGTCTTAAACCTCATCCTGCATTGTCCCCTGACACAAGCATGCAGCTTCAGCTATGTTCCTCCTGAGTATAAAATTGCTTTGCTGTGCCAGACCATGCTCCTTCTGGCTGCTGCAAACTTGGTTCTGGGTGGGATTCCAGATGCAAGCTTTCATCCTGTGCCTGAACACTGCTATTTTATTCTTGTTTACAGGCAGTTTTATTTTCCAGTTTTTATCTCCCTTTGTGAAATATAAAAGTTTGTGTTACTTTTCCCTCCAAGAAAGTGTAATAACAGTGTAAACTCCAGGAGGACTTTCTAATACTAACACAGGCAAAATCTGTAGTGACAACTTAGTGGACTATTTCAGTGAAAGAGACTTTATATGAACCAGCATCCCAGTGAAAACCCATATCCAGGCAAAAAGGATCACTTCAAGATACTACTAATAAAACTATCAACTTATACAGGAGTCAACTGTTTTACAAGCAACTACAGAGCATAAACAACTACACAAGCCCTTCTTAAAACACTGCTTTCAGAATTTGGATTATTTTCCCCTAACTTGAAATATTTATGACATATTGTATTTAAATGATCTGACTGCTGCAAATCAGTGTAACTAAATGCCTATCGTCAGTATGCAATTTCATTACGCAAGTTGTTTAGAAACCTCTTATGAATAAATTAAACCGAGTAACTCAGGCTTTTTTTTCACCATATACTGAGTGTATTTTAAAGGCAACTGACATGTGCACGAGTCTGTTACTATTTAACACTTTATTTTTAAATTTAAATGATTCCAAAAATGAATGTGGTAACAATGATGATGAATTTCATTGAATTTTGGGTGGACTTTTCACTCAAACTTGTTCTTCAGCCAGCTACGCTTTTACACATGTGCCTGTTGGTTTTACGCTGCCCTTCTCTAGATGTGACCTTATGGAAATCAGCAACAAAAAAGCCTTCTTTGAGGAAAGTGCAATTTGCTTAATTACAAGGAGTGGGCAGTTGTGCGCCAATTTCATCATTCTGTCATACTTGAGGCTGAAAACTGGCACTGAGTGGGCCAGGTGAAAATGCTTTATTGCGCTTCCTGTTTACATTGGTAACATGTTAAATGGAATTTTAATGTTGCTTGAGGTCACTTTTAGAGCCAAATTGTGGCTCTCCCTATCACAGGTGTACTGCGTAAATTTGTGTGGGCACAGAGCCTCTTTTCTCGTCCGCCAACCTTCTCCTCCCTGTGTATAAATGTACGATGCAATGGATGAAGTCAATCCCACCGAAGTCAATAATGATATTGTTAGCACAAGCCTTCACTCCAGACCAGTTTCTGCAGTTAGCTTGCAGCACACTTGGCCCTCAGGTTTGCTGGGAGGCCAAGGAGGGGACACAGCTCTGCTGTCCTCATGGAATTTTACTCCTGATGACTGTGGGTCCCAGATGGCAAACTTGAAGCATATGCTCTCACCCTTTATTGCTGTCTGGATCAAACAGACTGCTTTTGAAAACGTTTTCTTAGCACCTACATTTGTAAAACTCCGCTAGAATTCTACACGTTACATGAAGTCTGTCATTAAGCGTGCTTGGACCATATGAACTTGCACTAGCCTTCAAGCAACAATGGTTTTTAATTGATACTTGCCTGCTTCTGAATCGCTTCAGAAAGAAAGAAATGATCTGGAGATCAGGCAACAGATAGCACAGTTAGTGTGGGAAAATGTCTCAGAAGGCAAGCTCCTTCATGTTCCAAGCTCTCATCCCAGGAACTGCGTACTGCTGGGCCCTGTGCTGTGGCAGACTCGGCCTTGCAAACCAGAGATTTCTGCTACCAGCACGACTGATTCAGAAGGCCACATTCCAGTGGTGTACACAATCACTGTGGCACAGAAGTCACTGGAAAGCTTAACAAGGTACCACGGGCCAAAGTAAAACATCATAAACAAGTACATGGGATGTGCCTAGGTAGGAGCAGGGGCAATTCCCCCCCAGCTGTGGTCCATATTAAAGCCTGACTGCTCTAAGCAGCTTGCCAGCAACCAGAGGACTATGGTGCTACAAGGCACGGTGCTCAGCATTCAACCCAGTGCTTTTCCATGTTGGAAGAGAGACCTGCCATATATTCACAGGCATCTATCATGCAATGGCCATCCTCTCTTGTGCCTCGTGGCAACTTCCCAACAAACTGAGACTAACTCATAACCAAGGAGATGAACAGTTTTCAATTGGTAGAATTTTTAATATACATCTACCTAGGATATCAATAATAATATTGGCAACAAAATGGAAAAGGAACTTACACATTTTTCCTCTGTCAATTATTTACCCTTTAAAATGAGTAAGATATATTAAAAACCTTATGTTCCTTGAATTTAAAACACCTCAGAGAAAGAAAGAATTTGCCACTAGAAATGGAAAAGTAAGGTTTGTCTGGAAGTAAGTGCAGCAAAATAAATTAATGGTGAGAGGGAAAGTATGCCTGTATTACACAGAGAGAAAATATTGCATTAGCAGCGCAAAACATTGATTTTTCTTGTAAAGCAAGGCACAGTACAGCATGATTGTATGATTTGGAACAACTTGTCATAGTGTCAAAAGCAACACGTATGCCTGGTATTATAGAATGAGGGTTGTCTTGATAAACAGTTACAGTGTAGAGTAACATCTCACATGTTAGAGGTTAAGGTAGAATTAAGAGGTAATGCTCTTCTAACGCAATTTGTCATGTCCTAAGGAAAACAGTCTAGAGTGCGTAGAAAAAGACTTTTGAGACTTAAAAGAAAACTCATTTGCAGATCAAGAAATAACAATACAACTTGAAGTATCAGCTTCTAAAAAGCACAACACTTGCTATTCTAAGCAAACTTTGAGAGCAAACATATTTTCCATAATGGTGTCAGGTCATTTTATAGGAGAACCGCATGAACCTAAGTGCAACAAGAAGATGCTTCAATGCTCCCAGACCTTCTAAGGACACAGCAGCCTCCTCCAACACTCAGAGCTGAGGTCCCTATTTGGAGGTCACAGTTCTCTGAGGCTTCAAATGATAGAATTTGCCCTGCCCTACTTGTACTATTAAACCAGAGAAAGTAGGCTAGGCAAAACAAAACCAACCAAAAATCCCACCAGCCCTTATAATTTTTCCTTGCAGACAGGTAACATTCCATATCAGCAGAAGAGGATTGAGCTCTCTCCTAATTTTGCTTCCTCAAATCCAATACCAAAAATCCTTTAATCCTACTGCACAACAGAAGATGTTGAAAACAGATATCTAGCCCACCAACCTTGTCTTTTTTTTTTTTTAACTAAAACATCCAGATTTTGCTAAAAGCAATGAAACTGATACTGAGCTCTCTGGCTGCAGGAGCTACCCTGCTGGTGAAGGCAGCTGCTGGGCTCTGCAGCACCAATGAACATCCGAATGCAGGAAGGAGCTGAGAGCATTTGAGGGATGCCCCAGCTGCTTTGCATGGCTCTTTTATAAGCTGCAGACCCTGGATAATTTCAGGGAAACACTGTTCACCTAATTCTCTTCTTCCAAGGCTGCAGGCAAATCCCAGTCACACTGCTTAACTGACTGAGGACAAGGAAGAAGAAAATAATAAGGCTGCTCTTCCACTTTTGCAAATGCATCATTCTTCATACTCCTGAGGAAACAAACTATTGTTTCTGTTGTAGAAATCACACGGGTTTTGAGAGGAAGAGAGAGGAGTCATGCACTCGACAGCACTAAGCTTTCCTCGCATGCCTAACCTGGTAACCAAGTCAGCCCTCCCCAGGGGAAGACAAATGTCAGCCATAGAAGGCTGACAGGAAAGTTCAGCTGCTCTATCTTTGGGCCATTAATGCTGGTTGTTAGGTCAAGACTTCATCCAAAAACACCTACAGCTAAAATTCAAGTATTTCTGCTAAAACTAAAAGTGGCATGTTAAGAGCACCCTGTGGGTTTGGGGAATGTTTCCCACTCAAACAACAACAAAAAATCCTATTTCTTTTCCATACCCAGATAGGGAAAGCATAGTCACTCTGCTGATAACCAATCTTGTTCTTAATAATACACAGAATATTAATATGATTAGAACACAATAAAAGTGAGCCCCGACGTTTTAATTTGTCATCTGAAATATTTATTTCAGCGGAATGACCTGAAATTTTTGGAGACCTGCAATCTTTGGTCCTGGGAATTCAATGCCCACAATTTTTTTTACTGGCTACAGTTCAAGTAAAAGCAATTACAGCGGGGCGAGGATGTTACCACACAGACATAACAATGCCATTAGCTATTTTGGACTTCCAGTGTAAATTCAATCATTACAGGGTTTTAAAAATGTCCTCATTAAATTTTAATGATCTGTTTTAAGGGATTTTTCCCCCTATTAAAATTAAAACCAACGATGCTACATAGCTTTCTCAACATGGTGCGCCGCTCTAAGATTCAAATAAATCTGCAAATCGCAGATTAGTTAATAAACTATCTGGATTATAAAGGTGGGGCTGGTAGCAGTACCTGTTCTTGGTGTTGCCAAGCATTTCCCAATAAAAGATGCTGCTTTCAGTTCTTTAAAATGTTGCCAAATACCACCTGATTGAATTAAAAAAACTTAATCTCAAAGGTAGACACACCTCGTTACCTTTTCATTTTTGATTTTTTCCCCCACTCATAACAGGAGAAAGAGGAAAGAAAGAATGGAGAGATCTCAACTGAAGTGATTCAGCTTCATTTGTATAGATTTAAAACCTTGACTGAAGAGGAGGAGTATGGCCATTTATGTGAACACTGCTATGAAATTTGCCCCAAACATACTGAATTCATAACATTAGTGTAGACAAGAAAGCTTCTGTAAAAAAATAAAATAAAAACAAATGCTCATGATTTAAATATACTCAAAAGAGGCTTGTGAAACCTTTGCTGTTGAACCTTGTGCAGACTGACTTCCCAGTGAGCTCGCTCCATCCAGCAATGGGACAGTGGTTTCCCTTGAGGTGCAACTGCAGGCTGAGACATCTACAGTGTCCTTTCTCCTTGGCCTGGATAATCCCAACTCTATTGTGGGATTCACCTCTTTCCCACAGTCTCAGCTGCTGTTGCCCCAAGTGAAAACCACTCCGATACTGTCCGGAAAGTGGAACACCCCATTTTTTTAGAAAGGTTGCCAGCCATGGTGGAAAATTAAAACCGTAGTAACACAGCATGAATTTAAAGTTACTTCTGAAAAATGCCTTAATTTGTTAGTCTACAAGAACAGTATGCCACAAAAGCAGAAGTTGTCAGGAGGGTTACTTGAGTTGTGTTATTTGAAGAGATGCTGCACTCAAGCCAACAATGGCATAATAGGTCAGCCTCAAAAATATGACAACAATACATAATTTATGGAAACCTTATACTTGAAAGAAGCCTTAGTCTAACCTTTCAATCACTCCAATTGAATTGTAAGACCACCACTCTAACAAGACCACTTAGAAAACCACAGGGGTGGCCCTGATAATAATACACATATCATTGTTAAGGCACAGGAAACTAAACCAGATGGTTTTGCTGAAGAGAGCACGTTTTAGGCTTTGCAAAGCCTAAAAACACTCACAGGTCAAACAGAAAAGTGGTGAAAAAGAAAGCTACAGGAAAATTCATGTAAATAAGAAAAAAAATCTTTTTACAGTTATATTCCCCTCACATAAAAACGGCTTCAGGAATGTAAAAAGGGGAAAATGGTGCTAAAATTTTGGAACAGACTGGGATAGTTTTCTGAAAGGAAAAGGCCTAGCAGCAATACTTACAGTAGGCACCGCTGCTAGAAATCAATACCATATGACATGCATTAGACGGAACACCTACATACTGTAATTAAAACCCTCTCCTCGTTTTTAAGCTTTAAATACAGAGACCATTTGTACATATTGCAGTAAACTACACTCTTGTTTAAATTCTTACTAGCTATCATATCAGACCTGAAGAGGAAATATTACATCTGTATCTCTTAAAATCCAATGATAGAAATATTTCCACAAAACACATAGATGGAAATAGAAAATCATCCATTTAGAGAAACAGACATGCATTCACACCTTTACACACACTCGCACGCATACATATGCATATGGATTGAGTGCATGCGTGCTTATGCGTATGGCACATTTGAATTTTCTCTTACACAGAAGAATTTATAATTGCATTATTTTATAGACATCAATACTTCAAGGAAGCTGATAACCAAAACCCATAAAGGACTTGTTTTGTTTTTGTTTCTCTTTAGAGCAGACATCCCCTACACAACTGAAATTAAGATGATAGTGTGTAACTCTGATAGGAATTGCAACTATATCCAAGTCAACAAGCAGAATCTAAACTACATGTGCTAAAAGAAAGGTATGTTAAGCTCTTTTGTTGCCTATGCTGAGTTACCAGAATGTAAGCTTTTGTTTGGCATTAGAAAGCAAAACTTTCACTATCGTATATTAGCAAAATCTGAAAGGAGATATTTGAGAAATATACCTACATTCTGCTAGTACTGAATCATGCTCTAACTGAAAAATCAGTGTTTAAATATCAACTCTTTCTCTATTTGCATAAGGCAGTGGAGAAGAAACGTACACCGAGGACAGCTTCACTATTTGCTTAACATTTGTGATAGTTCATTTGGTACCACTCAGCAAGAGCCTTGGAAAAAAAATGCTCCAAGTCTTCAGTCTACCAGTCAAGTTCATAACTAAGCCCAGAGACCTAAGAGTTGTCAAAAAAAAAACCCCAAGATAGAATAGTCATCCTTTCTGATACCTACAACTCTAGAAAAGATGGTGCTTCAGCAACGACTTGTGAAGAATTTTATGAATGATCTCACCATTACTTCACCTAGATGGAGGTGATAAGATTATCGATGCAGTGGATCGTCACATCAATCAGAGCAGACTGGATATCATTTTAAGATTGATTGCAATTAAAAGAGCTATTAATTATTCCAGTTCAAACAAGTTGATGGAAATAAAATGTGCTCATTTTGAAATACATAAACTATCTCTGATCATGTTTATGGCTCAAAAATCTTAATTTATACCTCACATTCACAAAGAAAGAAAGAAGTCCAGCAACAAAAAACATAGAAGGTTTAATATTATATTTTCACTCCTGTTAGAAGTGATTATCTGTGACTATAAAAGCTAAGTAGTAAGAAGAAAAAAAACACCTTTTCATCTTTGGTCCATAACAAAAGGGTAAAATATCTGCATTTAAAAACATGCCTTCCAACTCATGAGCCAGTCTCACAGGTATACAAGGTACAGGGAAGTTACGAACACAGACATAACCAACCTTCTTTTCATAACCAACAGCCCTAAACAAAGCAAAACTGTTGCAAGTATTCTGCTGGACACATCAAATAGGACTTCCAGTTTCAACAAACTAAGGTGTCATGTATTTCAAAAAACAACACATCCTTAACGTGCCAAGAAAACAACAAAATGGAACTAAAATTACCTTGACCAACAGTCTACTTTGCTGAATCATTTTCCCTTGCCAGACAGAATTACTGAAAATTTTACTTTACTTTTGTGCGAGAGCACCGACAAACAAAAAGGAATCCCCATAAAAGAAATGGTAAAAGCTGTGCCAAAGATCAGCTTCTACCTATAAGAAATGAATGAAAGAATCATGAAAAAGCAACCAGGTGATGCCAGCCAGAGGTTTGAACACAGAAAGACACCACAGTGTACATGACTGGATTTTGCAGTCTCAATTTAAACAGGCACAAAATGGCTTAAGAAGTAAAAATGACTGTGCATTTTCTTGTGCATTTTAATCACAAACAGAAGTACAAGTAAAAAATAGAAAAAAAGTTGGAAAGATTAGTTAATGTTAATTAAGCAATATTGATTGCAGTTAATTACTTAATATAAATTAATATAAAGGTTAGTTAATATAAAATAATGAAAGCTGATTGCCATATACTTATAATATCAAACGTTCCCTGATTTCACAATGAATTTAAGAGTATGCTTAATTTAATGCAATTGAGCAGACCTGTAATTAATTGAACTGCAGCCAATCATGAGTCCTCTGTAATTACTGCTTGAAACACTGCCTGATTTCTATTGAAAAGAAGTGCTTTTTATCTGTGTCAATGTCTGAAGGCTATAAAGTTGTTACCTTTGATTATTTTGCTTTTAAAATACTACTGTAAAATTTATACTGATAGGTTTTTCTATAGCATTCATCAATGCTACATTGATGGTGTTCCACATAATTAATGAGCACATACATATTAATCTAATATATATTAACATTGATATATTACATATTAATAATTTGTTTGGAGCAGACACAACTAAAACTGCAACAGGGAAGCATCATCTTCATCATATTTCTGCTCACTGGACAATGAAGTTGTGGGCGTTGCAATCATAGAATCATAGAGTCACCCAGGTTGGAAAAGACCTTGAAGATCATCAAGTCCAACCACAGCCTAACCAGTACCCTAACTCTAAAAACCCTCTGCTAAATCATATCCCTGAGCACCACATCCAAACGGCTCTTAAACACATCCAGGGATGGCGATTCAACCACCTCCCTGGGGAGCCTATTCCAGTACTTAACTACCCTTTCTGTAAAGAAGTTCTTTCTAATATCCAACCTATACTTGCCCTGGCGCAACTTGAGGCCATTTCCCCTCGTCCTGTCCTTTGTCACTGCAATGGCAGAAGGCAGCCTTAGTAAGTGGTAAAGAAGAGACTGAAGGGGAAAGAAAAGCCTTATTCTGATGAAAATGAATGTGCTCTTTCCCAGAACAACATTCAACAAGACTATACCCCATTTGTTGGCTTTCCCCTTACAACGTTATAAAGATATGTGTCTGTAGCTTCCCTAACAACACCACTTCAGGGCTTCAGTTGTGTATATACTTTAAGGACTATTTAGCATGTAGGAAATAAAACAAAAAACAACCAGCAACGGATTAATGTACATTTTTTAATATGATCCAAGTTAAACACTTGTAAGGATCTATACCTATTTGAAAGAAGATCTCTGAGAGAATGTCTGAGGCAAAGCGTATGCCTCGTGTGTTACAAAAGGCACAAAAATGAGTCAGACTCCAGGGTTGCTGTTGTACTAGCATTTGAAAATACCTAGCAGATGGTTTACTAGAACTTTCTGCAACAAATTAAAGGTGGATATTTCTCTCACAAAACAAAATGGTGCTCAGAAGATTCACATATCATAAGTGCTGATTTGCTGTTTTTCTTCTTCCTATCAGTGGCACTGATCATCTATGATACCATCCCTTGAGACTTATGCTGGATCACAGTTAAGTAAAAGCTGAGAAAGGGGAAATAGGAAGCTATAGTAGTTTCTTCAGAAATGTTAACATTTACTAACAGAATGTTAGGACAAAACAAATAACCGGTCCCAAACCGTTTAATTAGTTCTTTCTCCCTCCTTTCAAATGCTGAATGAAAATCTTTCTTCTGTGTTACATTTCCCTATTTTTATTCAGTAGCACAATGCCACTGTACCTGACTCTCAGTTGCTGAATATAGCAGTCCCAGCTCATAAACCTAACCAAACACATACTCCAACTCTTCTCTCCTAATATAAACCAATGTTTGTGATTCAACTCCTGTTTGCAACCACCAGACTTTCTCCACTCTAATACATACAGGATACAATCTCTCCACAATGTCATTGAGAGTTTGGTCATCAACTTTCATGGGATCAGGAATTGACCCATAATGTTTTATAAAACAACAAAAAGGAACATATTTATGGTTTTATTATTATCCCTACTAAGGAAATAATGAGAAAGGAAGGATTGTACACGGTCTAGTCTACATGCACATGTGTTACTTGTATTAATATCAATGGGATTTAAAAGTACATATGGAGAGGATAAGATATATCCCTATGTGTTCAGCCATATGCTTAAGGAAGCTCCCCAAATGCTTGTAAATACGATTATGCTTGCTAACATACTATGTATTTATTTGAACAATGTTAAATCTCTGAGCCCTACTTTCCAGCCCATTAAAGCCTCAAATAATTGTTTACTTCCAGTTTAAAGTTACTCTCTTTTAGCCATTAGAAGGCTGTCTGTAATCACATTTCCATGATATTTGGGGAATTAGAGAATTGATAATAACTCTCCCATTATCCAAAGGGGTATCTCTGGGAAGAGAAATACTCAAGATGAACTATATTTTAGTGAGGAATTCTTCCAGAAGATTTTGGGACAGGCCCAAAACATGTTAACTGAAAGGTCTGGAATGCTACTTACACAACAAACATGTGTTCACGTTGTAGACCTCAGACAACTACATTCCTTCTGGAGGCCAAAGCCATGTTCCTGGATAGGCTTGCTCTCATTTTCTTTTTGTTTTTGAAATTTTGGAAACAGGACAAGGGCCTGACCCATTTTGCACAAGAGAGTTATTCCAAATTTCCCATATAAAAGAAGACATTAGAATTCATCCCACAGTTTATGATTCGGTGCAAGCTGCCTTTAAATGAGGCAGCTGAAGTATTTATGGAATATCCTATGCATTAGTAAATCATATTGATATAATTGCAACTGATCATTTTATTTGGCTCATCTGTTTCTTCCTTTTGTCTGAACCATGGCAAATGATTTCTTGAATACTTTGTTATAGTTTTATCAATAGAAAGATGATAGGGATGGTCCACTAGATTATTACTTCAACTTGTGACTTGAAGTCACAAATATAAAGCAATTTGCATGGAAGTAGACTGAGGACATTTGTCACTCTCTTGCTGCATGTAGCATGAGATGTACATGCAGCACAGAATCAAAAGGCATCTTTATAGCCAAGCATCACTTTTTTGCTTACTTAGCACAACTCCTTTGGTATTTACCATTTTTATATCACCCAGAACAGAAGTGTATATTATGGCATCATCATTTCATTTCCTTGAGGTTTTGTTTTGTTTTGTTTTGTTGGACGTTTTTTGACCACAAACAAGATTTGGGAGCATTTACTTTATCTTTTAAATCTCACATTACAATAAAACCCCAGATCAGGTTTTCGTCTTTCCTACTGAAATACTTTGTAAAACAGAAAAACAAAACAGTAGTCATTTTTTTTTAAACTACATCAATGAATGGTGAAGCCAGATCCGGTTTCCCAGCAAGGCATTTTTAAAAGACAGAAATAGACCAATGACCACAGGAAATCTTTAAGCACCAAAATGGGGACAAAGGCCTCCTGGGGAAAAGACAATATTTCCTACATGGTCATTCATGTCTCCTTGCCATACAATACAGGGGTATTGTTTGTTTGCCTGCTGAAGTAGATGCACAGAATAAAATTAGAAACAACTGACTATGAAAACACTTCAACTGCTAGATGCAGGCACATACGTGGCAGATCTCAGATCACAGCTATGAGATGATGCTTCTTTTTTAGGTACAACCAGATCATTTTGATCATTAATATCACTTCTGATCATTAATATCAACAACATTCTTTCCACATTATATGTAATAATGGCCACCAACACTCTCCAGCATAACCTGTGACTTCAGGCCAGCTTGCATATTGCTTCAGTCTTAATATTGATCATACAAACTCTGAAAACAGTTAGAAGAAATATTCTAAAATAGCACCAGTTTATTGTTGGTCCCTTCCCCCAAGGAATTCAGCAAAGGAATGTAAACCCAAAGATTTATTTTTCTGTTCAGGTCATGCTTGGGGTAGACTTATGTTACTAAACTCCCTAGTCTGAAATCAAGAGGAACACAGTTAACAAGTCTCTATAGGCAAAAAAAACCACAACCTGTAGCCCTTTGTGGATCACAAAGTGAGGCTATAGGAATAAAAGTTATCCTCACCACAAAGATGATTCAGAACAAGGCATCTGGCCCACAGCTTACCTCAACGTAGTCCCTGGCATGGCCCCAGTCTCTCTTAGCATCCAGATTGCCCAGGCTGAAAGAATCCATCTGTCCGAGGTGAATCTTTGCCACTGATCGGCTAATTTTTCGAGTAACGAAATTAGCTCCTGGAATAGAAATAAAAGGGAGCATCATTGTAGTAACAATGGCAGATAATTGGCTATGAGAAATACCTAGCAGCTCAGCTTATTTTATTCTTCTTCATTCTTCATTCATTCCTCTCATACCACCTAGTTCCATGCCATCATTTACTGTTTGAGCAGGCTAAGAAGCTTCCAGTGCAAGTGTCACATTAGCTTCACTTTCACAGCAAACATCTTTCTTTGTGGGACTTCTAAGCATTCCTAATTTGCTGCCTCAGTGTTCAGTCCAGGCATAAAGCCAAAGAAAATCATCTGGAATGTCAGTACTTAAACACAATACGCAAAAGGTTACATAAAGAAGACAGACATCTTAGGCCACCCTTGGGTGTTTTTTTTTTTTTTGTTGTTGCCATTTAACTTCTTCCATTTTATTTTTTAAAGGAATGCATACGTCTAAACACATTCATGTATTAATTTTTTAAAAAAGCATATTAAAATCTGTGATGGTTAAACAAACTCAATATTTCTAATTACATGGGATTCTCTCTTCCTCATTTCAAAGACAATCATGAAACTGTGATTTCATCTTCTTCAACTGAAGGCTGTACATTATTTTTTTTATCAAGCTTCAGTATTTTGTTTGCTATATTTCATTGGAAAAACGTGTGCCCATTAATGCTCATGGCTGAGTTGTTTTAAAAAAGACTTGCTTTTAATTAAATTTGTATCTTCATTTTAAGATTATGACTGCTATTTTTCTAGAACGTGGTCAGCAGTTTCCTCAAAAGCAGAGGAACTTGAATTCAGATGATGAATGTAGGCTAAACGAGCCCAATGGCATCTGGACACTAATGGGCCACAAAAATTAAAATTACATGCCTTTTTAATAGCTAAAAAAATATGATTGAGTGGTGACAGATGATACAGTATCCAACTGGAAAGCAGGAACGTTAGTGAAAATGATCGCACTTGTTAAATGCTTGTAGCAATTTTTAAAAGCACAAAGTAACACAGCTTGGACATTTAAGTCACGTACGGTAGTTTTTTCCTTATAGAACGCCTGAAATATGCATCTGAGTATTTTCTATTTTCAGTCAAGCAAACGTTAGGCTGCTGCAAAATTATTACATGATGATAACTGTGTGTTTCAGACCGCTGATTTTTGCTTTAATGTCTAGAGCATTACAGCTCCTCTTTTTTATCATTTCAATCCGTCAAACAACAAAAAATAAGCGTGTACTTTTAAGCACAATATTAAATGACACAGGTATATAGCTTACCATAGTGTTAATATAGAATTGCAATTTCCTGTCAATTGCCAAGACTGTCAATTCAATCACTGTTATCAGATATTTAGAATATATCATAATTTTGTGCTTGTTTTTTTTGAAGGACTAAAATCATATAATTTCCACATTCCTTGAAAAAAAGCACTTATGTGAAATGGAATTTTACAAAATAGAGGGACTTGCAAAAGTTCACAAATAAAAATATGCTTGGGAGTCTTTATTAAATCAGCGTTTCTCAAAACTTGGTCAAACTTGGCAAGATAAAAACCTTGGCCATTCTTCTCAGCAGGAGAAACAGAATTATGCCAAAGATAAAGCGAGGCAAACCACAGGACCAGCACTACAATTCTGCTATTTCAATTTCTGAAAGCAAAGTGTGTTTCCTCAGTTCCTGGTTGGACAGGCTTGCAGCAGGAGTGGAATACCAGGTGAGAGAATCTCTTTGGTTAGCCTGACTGGCATTTCTCTGATGATTTTATTTTATGTTTTAAAGTTATCAGAGTAATTTTCACACAGATTATTACTGTTTTATTTAACACAGATTCATCCGATCACATAAACATATTCAGGAGAGCTCTGAAATTTCTTAACCTTCTGCAATGACATAGTTTCAGTTTTTATTATTATTCTGCGAATAACAATTGGAAGAGAGATTTTTTTGACGGGTAAAGTACACGGTCTTTTGTTCCAGGCTGCAACTGATTAACAAGCAAACCCAGCAGCTTTCAACACTACATTCCCATTTGCAGTAAAAGCAGTGAGAGTTCTAGTCATCATCTGCATTAGGGCAAGTTTTACTGTCAACCTCAAGAAATAATGAACATCAGTTTCCATTTTTTATACTGTCTTAGTACAAAAAAGAAGCACAATAGGTAACGAGAGCGTGTGAGGATGATACAAGCAACTTAACTTGAAATGTATGGAAGTATGAGTGATATTGCAAAGGAAAAAAGATTCACCTGACCCAACTCAGTCACCAATAACTGTAGAGAAACCGTCTTTAAAGATCTTCATGAAAAATCACAACATGCCTCCAAATGCACAAATTAAAGAGCTCCAGAGTGATGAATGAAAACCTTTATTTACCGCAAAGACCCTAGTAAAGGTTCTTGGAAATGCTCCAGCATTAAAGTTGTGGAAGAAAATCATGCTACTGTTCATTTAAAAAAATGTGATCAGAATTTTTCTTATGTAACCAAGGACTGAATGGCACATTCCAAGGGAATTCAAATGATATGGTTCATAAATAAAGTTTAAATACTGATTCTCTTCAAACACAGTATCTTAAAATATCCTATTACATTTTTTGTTTGATCCCATGCCATTAAATGCATGTCATAACTAGAAATTTAACCTATGTCCACTGGAGTCATACAAAACAGTTAAAGCTGTGTCAGCATTTCCATCATAAAGCCCTCTCCTAGGGGTTTGCAATTGGGCTGTAAAGTCTTGCTTTGGCAAACATAAAGCCTCTATTCTTGGGAAAGATTTTATTGAAAGATCTATGTTGATTTCTACAGTTATCTTTATATAACTGAAGACAAACCTTTGTATTAACATCTTTCTTCCTCAGGAGATATTGAAGATTTAATTTTAATGTTGAAACTACTCAAGCATTTTCCTCCATAGAATGGAAAGTCAGTACCAGTAAGAGTACCAGCAGAACTGCTGCTATTTCAAACACTTCATTCTTTAGGTTGACTTTCATCAGGTCTAGATGATGCATCAGCCACAAGGCCATTTAGTTATCGCAGCTTTGTAGGGCCTACATTCTTAATGCTATCACCATTGCTATATTGCTTGAAAACTTAGGATGGAAGGGAAGAGAGAGGTCAGAGTCCCACATTTGTTTCCTGGCTTTGTACCGCTTCTTCACTTCCAAGAGGCTTTGGAAAACACACCTCTCTGCTCACACCTAGTGGAATGAATGTGGAGTGATGTGGCTTCACGTTACTACCAACAGTGCTGGAATTGCCGTAGTGCCACACCAGAGGTCTGGCCAGACATGGCAAGAGTTTCTTTGACTTGTCCTCACATTTCAGCAGTTCCTTGGTTGAGGACTGCTTTTCAAGAGTTTACATTAAAATAAATAAATAAAAAGACCTTAAACCTGAGTTTTCATGATATTAAAAGCTCTTTCAGCCCTGGGCATTAGTTCAGATTTGTTTTGAAAACCCAAGCCCTCCCTCTGAGAACATCGGCATTCCAACAGGAACCATAAGTTCTGATTTATAACTCTGTTTACCTTAGTCACCATTCTAAACAAGGAATCCTCGTTAGGCAGACCTGATCTGTAAAACACATACCCAGACAGTAAACGATTATAGGAACAATACTGCAATAAGAAGTACAAACCAACAGCTTGGGCTCTGCAGTCCAGGCCTGTTGCCCGCTTGGCCACCTGGCTCAGGACAGCTCATCCCTCTGAAAAGGATGCTGCATGTATCTGGCAAAGACATAGTTTCAAAAACTGGGAAAACAAATAAAACCAATGCTTCATGTTGTACACTCTCAATATACCTACAGTTTCAAAGTTGGATACCCTGAGAGAAAAAAACAGTGCACCTCATTCTTTTCATCAGCCATGGGGTTTCACCCTTCCTGTACTATCAGCAAATTGGTGTTTTTGTCAAAATTCAGGGTTTTATAACAAGCAATCAAACAGATGAAGCAGTGTGATGAGCTTCTGTTATAGAAACTGTTTTTGTTTGTTTTTCCAACAGCCATTATTTTCCAATCACTAAGAGCTACAGATGAAAGTCAACACATGGTGAATAGAGATCTTAGAAAGACGGCTGCCTCTGTATAAAACTAGCTATATCTCACATAAGAAAAATCCATCTTAATTCAAAACATAGATAACAGACAGTCTAATATTGTTCAATAGCAACACTAATCAGATGAGATGCAGTACTATTCTATCTGAGTTGCCATAACATCTTTTTCTTTGCTTTGCATGAAAGATGACAAAAAGTTTTCTGTCTTTAAAATGCTGGCACAAGAAAAGGGGGATTTTTCATCCCCCCTCCTAGATTCTACAGATCTGGCATAGATTCCAGTGGAAGTCCAACATGCTCAAACACATTGTGTACCCAGTGCTTCTATTAACCCAGGGGAGCACGTATCTTTTAGCATATATGTTGTAAACGATACATTTAATGAGATCATTAAAATAATTTGATTGCTTGAAAATCCACACTGCTTATAATTTCCATTCTATTAGAAGCTTTTCCATTTCATTTTTTTTCCTGTGGCAAGCTAAAATGAAACGACAAAGTAGCACCCACTGTCTCTAAGGAAAGAAATCCAGAGTCTCCATGGGCTTATGCTGATAAAAATCAGCACAAAAACTCCAAAGTCACTGAAGTTATGTTAATGTAAGCCAGACAAAAAACCAAGTTACAGATCTTTGAAACTTCCAGTTTGAGAGATTTAAGTGGAACTTTCAACTGTATAATAATTGAAACAACTGATAAAGCAGCTGCTTAGTACATGTTAAACACAAACAAAAGCATTTCAATTGTGAATCAAATCTCATTTTACAATAGCAGGTTGTTCTTCTCATTCTAAAAAATACACAAATTAGAAATATCCCTGTTTGGAAACAATGGAAACATCAATTCTAATGGTGATTTTTTTCCTTTCCAGATCTTCATACTATCCTACTAATTTCACACTTGAATACAGCTACATTGGGATGAGCTTGTCAAAAAATCCACCATCAGATTTCCGCAAAATGAAATATATGTGAAATGAGGGCAAAATGATTCATAAGCAACTCATTGTAAAGTCATGCACTGCATGGGAAACATCTTCCTGACCTGAGTAATAAATCATTTTATTTCCTGAAACGTGAGATACAGTGCTTTAATCCCTACATTTTAATCCTGTATAGCGTAGCTAGAAATATACTTCATCGTAACGTCTCTAATCTCCTTTTCTGCCCCTTAAAACTGTAGCAATATCTTATATAGTAGGTTTCCTGTATTTATAATACATATACAAAGAGTAGAGTACCTGACACTTTCTCTGTTTATGTAATCCTAGCTATTTTCCAATAAACATGTGGGATCTATGAAAAGGCAAGAATAAGTTACTGATAATAGTCCTCTTTCTGCAAGTTTTTTTTTATCTGTCCCCCTGGAAATAATCACGCAACAATAAAATTCACAGATCACAAATTGAAAGCAACTGTACAATAACACGAGAGAAAATTCTTCCTCCTTATCAAGGGATTCTGATTCAGTATTACATTAAAAGGTGTGATTTCAATAAAATGCTATTCATTCGATTAAAAAATTGATAACAACAAAGACATCCACTTCAATAATATATTAACAGACATTTTTAACTTTCTAATACCAAAAGCAAAGTATGCTAATTCAGGAATATACATTTGTTTGGCCCTATTTCCCATTTGTACCGTCCTCTTTCAACTCAAAGCCCTTTCATAATGGCAAATGCATTTTTTTTTTTACATGCTTATAGGAGATTGAAGCAGATAAGTAAGCATGCACAGGTAGGATGAATCAGAAGCAAGAGGGCGACAAAATAATGGCATGGCATACACCCTGCTCTTCCAACCCAAGAGTACATTGAAGACACTGGGACTGATGAGGGCAACAGCTGTTCATGTGAACTTGGCACGGAGGCAACTGAAATCAACAGCTTTCATAACTGGAGGAGAAAGTGAAAGTGGGAGACACGTTGTGAGGAATGAGAAAGTACAGAAATGGGGAGGGAATGCAGAAGGAATACCTTCCATTTTCCTGGGGGGCAGAAAGATAACATGAAGCCTACCTGGAGAGACAACTAGAAGCACTGCGACAGAGAGGCATGGAAGTGGGGTAACAGATGTACCAATGGCCATGAAAACTGAGAATCAAACATGGTGTTTGCCACTAGGTCTCACCACAGCAATCTACATTCCTCAGTGGTTTAGTGAAGCTGACCATCCACACTGAGATTTATCAGCAGAGCTTTAAAATCTCTCCACAACCATTCTGCATACAAACAGATATACGCTTCCACCTTTGCACAGAACAATGACAGGATGATTTCAATGAATACATAGCAGCAGTCCTCTAATGTCGCTGCAAAAAAATCCCCCACAATCATTCAATCAGTCTGTTCGACTGATAGACGGACACTATTAGATTTCACTTTAAAAAGGACCTTATTCAGGACAAAAAACACACATTGGATCTATCTGATGGTCTGGTTAAAAGGATATGGTGACAAACCTGCAATAATAGCTGGACACAGAACTGTTATTTTAGTATATTTCCTCTATATAATTTTTCTTAAATTAAAATATTTTCCCTTCAGGAACCGTACACTGAACAGGAAAAGGTGAGGCATCAAAGATTCTTATAAAGGAAAAACCAAACATTAATACTGGAAACAATATGTAAAAGTGTTATTCCTGTTCCCAAGTTTATGCTCTTAATGGCGCTTACATAAACAGAGCAGCGTTTCGCTTACAGAAAACTTAACCTTTTGCTCCAAACTATTCCCTTTGATTCCTTAAACACAGACCTTATACCCTGTTTTTTGAAATAAAAGCAAAAATATTCAGCCACACTGATTTATTCAACGTTCATTAAGATATATATTTTAAAATGTGCGTCCAACATTCTGGAATTAAAGCACTAATTTAAGGTGTTGCAGAGTTAGATGAGTTCTTGAATTTGTGGGCTATGGGTCAGCACGAATGTGCCTCTCCATTAGCACAGTCTCTTTATATTGTTTAGGTGTGCGTAAACATATGATTTGCTGATCTGGGGCTGCAATAGCATGAAATGGTTGTAATCAAAAGAAAAATCCAACATTTGTACAAAGCAGAAATATCATGCCATCTAAGGCAATGAGCGCAAAACTGATTCTAGCTTGTTAAATAACTAGCGAAGTTTGGACATCTGTGGCCCCAGCAACTAGTAGCATGTCAAGAAAAGTGCTGTTTGATGGCTCAAGCTGAGACATTCAGCCTTTACTTTAGCACTCCCTTGAGAACAAGCAGGCAAGGCTTTTAATCTTACCTGGTGACACATGACTGACTAATACAGTTTCTCAGACCTCCTGACCTCTGAGGGACTAAGTCTGGTTGGTCCCTCAGTCTCTCCAGGTGGTTAGGACATTAGTTTGTGGTAGGTCACTGTATAATCAAGACTCTGCACGGGTCTTCTGTGTCTTTCTATACATCCTCATTAATGAAAAATGTTAATGTGCAAATTTTCAAGTGTAAAATGTGTAATTTCACTCAATTTCAACTTTCATGCACTTCTACTAAAGACAAAAGAGACTATAATAAGAGCTAGCCTTAAAACTAATCACATTGCTGAATCAGTACTTATGTATTTTCTTGGAGAGAGAAAAATAGGCTAGCTACAGCCAAAAAACTCATATGAAACTTTGCCTCCCACAAAAACTAATAAGCAGCTCTGGTCAGATTTGACACGTCCACAAAATCAAGATGTTCCTAAATCCACGTACTTCCTTTTTGAGCTCCATTGATCAACCTTTTTTTTATTTTTTTTGGCCTTTTTTTTTTCTTGCCTTTTTGTTGTTGTTGTTGTTTTCTTAGAGCTTTCTTCTGAATAGCTTTGTGACAGTGGTACCCTTCAAGGCATTCCATGGGAAGCCTTTACTACATTATTTAGTAAATGAATCTCAGTTGTCATAAATCACCCCCTTTGCTCCAGGAGTCCTGGAGCAGCCAAGGCAGGATCCTGAAACACTTGAACTGCATCTCTGGAGAGCTGGAAAGATCTAGAGGCAAAGGGGCTCACCAAGGAGTAACAAGGGACTAGGAAGAGCTGGACAGGAGAGAGAGAAATATCAGCTTCTGCAAATACAGGAAGTATATTTTTTTCTAGCACTTGAACAGTGCATGTAAAATGAGACACTGTATTTCCTTCCATCTTCTATGTTATGAGTAGAATTATAGAATCGCTCAAGTTGGAAAAGACCTTAAAGATCATGAAGTCCAACAACATCCTGACCATCCTACTCTAAAATTAACAACCCTTCATTAAATCATGTCCCTAAGCACCACATCCAAATGGTTTTTAAACACATTCATGGATGGTGACTCAACCACCTCCCCAGGGAAGCCTATTCCAGTGCTTTCTGTGAAGTTGTTTTTCCTGATATCCAACCTAAGCTTACCCTGACACATCTTAAGGCCATTTCCCCTCATCCTGTCACCTGTCACCAATGAGAAGAGACCAACCCTGCTCTCGCAGTAAGCACATTTCAGGTATTGGAAGAGAGCAATAAGGTCTCCCCTCAGCCTCCTCCAGTTCCTTCAGTCACTCCTCACAGGGCATATTCTCCAAGCCCTTCACAAGCCTTGTTGCCCTCCTTTGGACCTGCTCCAGCACCTCATTGTCCTTTCTGTACTGAGGTGCCCAAAACTGATCACAGTATTTGAGGTGAGGTCTCACCAATACTGTGTAGAGAAGAAGGATGACTTCCCTATTCCTGCTCATCACATCATTCCTTATACAAGCCAAGATGTCATCATTCCTCCTCACCACCATGGCACACTGCTGCCTCATTTCTAGCTGACTGTTCATCAGTACGCCAAGGTCCCTTTCCATCAGGCAGCTTTCCAGCTATTCCTCCCCAAGTGTGTAGGGTTGCCTGGGGTTGTGATCAGAATTCAGGACCCAACACTTAGCCCATCAATCCAATCTATCCGTGTCCCTCTGTAGTGCCTTTCTCACCTCCGGCACATCAACACTCCCTCCCAGCTTGGTGTTGTCTGTAAACTTACTGAGGGTGCACTCAATCCCCTCATCAAGATTGGTAATAAAGATGTTAAATAGAAATGGTCCCAGTACCGAGCCCTAGGCTACACTGCTCGTGACTGGCTGCCAAATGGAATTTACTCCATTGACTGCAGCTCTTAGGGCCAGGCCATCCAGCCAGTGTTTCACCCAGTGGACCGTACACCCATTCAAACTGTGGGCAGCCAGCTTCTCCATGAGGATTTTGTGGGGGACAGTGTCAGAGACTTTGCTGAAGTCCAGGCAGACCACACTGACAGCCTTACCTTCATCCATTAAGTGGGTCACCTTATCATAGAATGAAGCTGGGTTTGTCAGACAGGATCTACTATTCATAAACCCATGCTGACTGGGCCTGATGCCCTCTCTGGTTGATCTTTAACTGGTCCATGATGGCTCCCAAGATTATCTGTTCCATAACCTTCCTCAGCATCAAGGTGAGACTGATAGGTCTGTAGTTACCAGGATCATCTTTCTGGCCCTCTTTGAAGATGGCCATCACATTTACCAGTCTCCAGTTCACTGGGACATTCCTAGTTAGCCAGGACTGCTGAAGAATGATGGAGAGTGGCTTGGCAACCACATCCACCAACTCCCTCAGCACTCTAGGGTGTAAACCATCCAGCTCCATGGACTTGTGAAATTGGTAATTGGATTCTTAGCCGGAATGCTGTGAGAAGTACATCTCTCACGTTGCTGATGATCCCAAGAACTCAGTGTATAAATCAGCAGATTGTCTGCAATTACCATTATGAGGATGAGTTGTTGCTCCAGCTACCCTTCAGCCTCAAAACAGACTAAACAAGTAAACAGATGGCTCTGGCATATGAGTCCAAATTTTTCCTCAAGCTGTGATAGGCAGCATGCAGTCAATCTGATGTGCTACTAGCAAGACCAGAAGGGCTCTCAGTGATTTCAGCTCACTCTATCTGCATCGGCTGACCCAGCTTCCTCAGCCCTGTTTCTACACAGGAACAAGTAGGGTGCTGAGAACAGAGCAGGACAACTCTAGAAGTCATGATCTTGGATAAAACCAAAACAACAATCTTCAGATGCAGTATTTTAACAACAAGCCTCCATGACATGCACTTTAAAGTAATAATGCAGAAAGAACACCCAAAACCTTAAAGAAAACCTGCAAACCTAACAGGGTGAGAGTGAAAAGGAAGTGCAGAGACAAGTTGACGAGATATCAGGAAGAGTGAAAGCCAACAAAGACAGCACGGCCCTTCTGTTCCCGAAAAACTTGGACATGTTTGGCCAAGCTGTGTTGACCTCCTGTATTCAGAGAGCCAATAAAAACATTATTTCACCTAGCTGTTGCTGCTGCCAGTTGCCTTAACATGCCGTAAAAAGTTATGTCCTTATGTCAGAGCAGGCCACAATCACTCTCGGGGGACCATGGAGTTAAGCAAGGGTGCTATGGCTTCCACACCCAACCCTGCACTGAAAACGTGGCTAGGTGGGGGGGCAGCTCTCCCACAGGAGGTTGCATAAAAGCTGCTGGTTGCAAGCAAACCCCCTCTGGGACGAATGCCGGGAATGAAGCTAATTTTCATTTTAAAGTAAAAAAGACGATGTGGTGAATAAATAGACACTGTATTTACTGGGAAAAAAAAAAGACCCTTGAAAGCAGGAAACCAGGAAAATTATAGCAGTTGTATAAGGTGTACATGCATTTCAATGATCATTCTCTTTTTCTGACATTGTCACTGAAACTTAATCCCATTCTTGCATTCTTTCCAAGTGGGAATGATGTTTGTTTAGTGTAATCAATACCTGAATTAAATAAAGATAAATATGCAGTTATACATACAGACAGTCCAGTTTTCTACTAAGACGAATTGCTGCAGTCTCACTGAAGTCAGATTTCTTAAGTTTACAGAGAAGAATCCAAACTTACACATTCTACCATTAATATGTCCAATTACTACAACACTTTTGCATGACACTGAAGCAAAGCAGAAATGAGCATTTGGAAAGCAATTAAACGGCAAAAAAGAACATCTAAACAGAATGTTCATTTTGCACAGCTCAACTTTTCACGTTCACTTCTGTTTTAATATCAGTATTTTAAGAACACTTCTTCCTTTGTAGTTTCTCAAAATTCATTGTTATCCTGTTTTTGTGATATTTCCCATTTAAGTTAGTTTAGACTTCCTCTAGGAACAGAAGAGGCAGTCAGATCACCTGCTGTTCTGAGATGCTTACAATACTTAAGCACAATGGGGTGAACCCAGGACAGAAAGTTAGCCCAATTCTGAATTTCCTGGCTTTGTACTGTTAGTGGGACCTTTCACATGATTTTATTATCCACATAGGTAGCTGTGCATGCTCTCTGAAGAGAACACATGTACATACACACACTCTGTGCTTGTTCGGGAAGAAAGCTGTAAATTCTAGCACTGAAGTTAGGGCTCCCTGTGTCAGTGTTATTACTGAATGCACAGTGACACAGTTTCATTGCATACATACAGATTAATTAGATGCTGTATTCTTCCCCCTTTAAGATTTCTCCCTTTGGATGGATTTGATCTGGGTGCAAAAACTTGGAATGAATGAGGCAGGAGTTCTAACAGAATCCGAAGCCCAGAAAAGGTGAAGAACTACAGAAAAAGAAATGATGGATTCACAGTTTAGTTTGATGAATGCTGCTATGGAAAAATGCTTTATATTTGAGCTTCTTTGGCCAATTCAGAAAAAGTACTCACCAATCCACTAGGTTCTTATTTGATCAGTGGATTAAATAAGAACAAATAATTTGCAGGAACTTCACAAAGCTAAGTATCCTGATACTTGCAAAAGAATCAGAGAGAAGTGTCCTTGAATAAGTCGAAATAGAGTGAAATCATTCTTAGTGCATAGACTGAAGAGCATGTCCCATGAATTGAGCACTGAATATACCTGTTGTCAAAGAAATCCTTTCTTGTGCTCTGCCTCGCAAATATCAAACATGCAGTCATGCAGGCAAGCACAACTCATTTGTGTAAGGAATAAGGGAGGGACTTGGGGGTGGTTGGGGGTGGCAGAGGGGAGTTTGCAAATAAGAACTCTATCAGATTACAAAGGCACAAGTGTGAATTAGGTCTGTGGAGTCACCCTTCATTCACTTATTATACAATTTTTGAGCTAGTCATGTCTGCAACATTCTTTCTTCCCTCTCTGCAGTTTTCAGGATGTGTTCATATTGACCTCATCGCTTATGTCTTTGGATGGTGAGGAAACCTAACTTCTGTGGCCAAAGCACAACCGTCTTAAATTTCCAGCTGTGGTCTAGAACCCAGTTTCAAAACTGTACAAAACTGAATTTCATATGGCTCCCAAGTGCACACTGAGGAGTTGGCCCCTCAGAGGGCAGTTCAGAGTGCCCCAAGGAACAGGGATGGAAATCGCTGAAATTTAACCCTGAACCCAACATGAACTCAGGGATTGGGACTGCATATTTTCCACCGTCCTACCATCTGCTGCTTCACTGCACACCGTAATCTTTGGCAACCCCGCTGAGAGCTGCCTGGGCTATGGCTCTGTTCAGACAGGGTGTAGAAAGAAAAGACACTGAGAATGTCATGGCTGGCTGACCAGACTACTGAGATCAGAGAGATTATGCCTCATTTGCTCACCGAGCCCTGCCAAAAGCAACACCATTTAACTGCAGGTACTCAAAACCCAACAGGCATGTTTAAAGGAATTCTAGGCTTAAAAAGGAGACCATTCATAATGTGCATTTGTTGGGATAATGTAGCTACCACCTTTTGGCAATTATTTGCAATAATTCTTAAAGAATGCAGTGCTGAGTATTTCAGGTAAAAATGATATCTGATGGAAAGTACCATACCTGATTTACAGGACAGATAGACCTGGAAGATGACTCAGGCAGGAACAGACAAAGGCGACTTAGCAGCCCAGCAAGCAGAGAAACAGAGAGAAAATATAACTGTTATTTTAGCCTGTTTATCTCCAGGCTGTGAAATGCTGCACAGTATGGGAGTGTGAGAGTTTGGTACTTAGATGCGTAACACTCATATGTCATTACACGATATGGGACCTCCCCTGAGCCAGAGCAAAATCCACATTTGCTTCCCAGAGCACCTCCATGGGCTCTGAATGAAACAAAGAATCAGCTCTCAGAAACTGACTTCCCCAGACACATTCTGAACACAGGCCATAGCCCTCTCAGTGATTAAGTACCTTAACCATAGAATTTACTGACTATTTTAAGATGATGACTGCAAAAACTAGCGAATATTTTAGAAGTGTGTGTCTCATAACTGCTAAGGAATATTTCTAAGAACAACTGCAGGAAAGCCACTGTAGGAATTACTGTAGGAGGTGGAATCAAATAATGCTCACAACAACTGTGTGTTAGTAAGGTATCTTCCTCCATCCCTCTGCTCCTGACAGCAGCACTAGAAATGGAGACATAATTGTATATGTGTCTACAACAACATCCTGCCCCATTCAAGTACTGCCCTTCTTACTCAAATACTGATCTTGGAAACAAGGGTGCATTCTCTCATATCTGCCTAGGAAAACAGTCAAAAGCACTTCAGTAAGACAAACTCCTCTTGCGGCTGCAGAGCTATGGTTGGCAGATGTCATGGTTGATGAATGCTCTTCTAATTGCAAAGGGACACTACCAAATTGTCTTCTGATTTGGAAGAGACAGCCGCTGTCACCCTTTTCTTCTTCCCTGCTGCTCTACTGCCTCCACTCTGTCTGCCTCACAGGGAGATCGGAAAAGAAACAGAAAAAGCCACATAAGAGAGAAGGAACAGACATCACTTTCCCAGCTCCAGCTGTGTTGGAGCCAACAGACTCTGTTGTTTTGATGATTCCTGGACTCGTAAGTCTCAATTCATCCCTGCTTGACAGAAGTGCAAAGCCGAGGTGAGAAGGGCTTGAAGACTTACAGAGGGAACAGTTGAAATCCTTAAGCTGTTCCCTCCTAGAAAGGGCCCTTCTCTCTCAGAGCTGGAATAAAACATCTCCACTTCAACCTCATGTTAGTAGGTCTGAACCTCTCTAAAGTGGGTTGCAAGGCAGTTTTGCTAGTGCTAAGCTTTGTAAGTAAAAGGCAAGGCAGAAGTCATTTGTTTAAACTGGTAAGGCACAGAGATCAAACTTGCTTTTTGCAGTATTTTTCTTTCTATATGAACACATACCTTGAAAAGAAAACACTTGAAGTAAAAAGCTTCTCATTAATATTCTCAGCTTAAACTGCTTCTTTGCTAGGCTCTGCTCCTGTTCTCTTTCTTGACTCATGGTCTCAGTGACAATCAAGCAGCCAGGCAGAGCCACTTCATAAAACGTACTAAATGAAGCAACATTTAATAATAGCACAAGCTGGCAGGTAGCCATGTTAAAGAAGGAAAGACCTAGCAAGAATGTCCTGCAGCACAGAAGTCTCTGTTGTTCTCATTACTGCAAAGGAAGAAAATCTCTTTAATGCTTTTGATTCAAATGATCATTTGACAGAAATGACGGTCAAGACAAATGGCTGTACAACAAGGCAAATGGATTTCCTACCACTACAATATCTTACTTGGCTCCCATGACACAATTTCTCTGTTATTCTCCCTTGCCATGGTAAAGTAAACTTGCAGGCTACCCAGAAAACAGATTAGTATAATCAGCCCTTTATAAATTATATCCCTTCACTGAGGGAAAGCAAATAACTTTGCCTCCTCTATAATAACTGTTTCTAATACTTCATTTATTCTTTAAATTGTTTATAAAACACTTCAACAGAGGTCAAGATGAGAGGGCAACAATAATTGTAGATTAAGGAGACTCTCTAAGTATTTTGCACCTGTGAGTAAACACTTGGGCAACTGTTATGATACAAGATGGATATACTAAAATAAAAATCAGTTCTATTTATGACTCTCTTGAACACACGTGTTATTTCATCTGAGAGAAATCCCTCATCTTTTACACAGCTAATTTACATTCAGATTGAAGCAGCTGTACAGCTGCTTCACATGCTTCAGGCAAATAACAATAGATTTAACCATGGTCTCTTATGGAAGAACCCTAAAGGAATAGTGAGCGCTACTAGTGAAGAAGTTTTCTCTTTAAGAAGCAGAGGATTTCCTCCTCAGCAACAGACTATTTATGTTTTCCTAAAACTGTGTGCAAAAACAGCAAGAACATCTTCAGCCCATCTGACAGAAGTCCACGTAGTCTGGTAGGTTCTCAAAAACTGGCAACATAGAATTAATTCTATGTGCAAAATCCCTGTGGCTCTGTAGAGAAACCCTTTACTGGTATTCACCTCCTGCTTTCAGAGATCACAGAATCACAGAATGACCCAGGCTGGAAGGGACCTCAAGGATCATGAAGCTCCAACTCCCCTGCCTGGCATATATGAGCAATATGAGGTATGAGTGTGTACGGCTTTTGACAAATTTTCACAAACTTCTTCCATTGCTTTTTGGATCTGTGGACATTTTTTTGACATCTGCAAAATCCTGTCGCAACAAACTGCTCCCCTCACAAACAAACCATAAAGCCAAATCCTGTATTTTCTTTGAGCCTATAATGTGGCAAGATGAGAATCAAGGACCAGAACATGAAATGATGAGAGAAAGCAATCATTTCCCATCCACCTTCTCCCAGCCACTTCAAATTGCTCATACTTATAACACTATTGCTTGTTCTTCCTATGCTCATGCACAGTACTGGCAGTGACCCTGGCAATGTTTGGGAACAGGGTGCTGTATAAGCTCTCTACAACATAATCTTCTGAGCTGCTAAGTGACCCAACTGCGCAGATTCCTAATGAAGCGGAACTGTTGATTATCAAATAACACCAATCAATTTCATCCACACCTTGTAAGAACATGTGGATTAAATTATATTAAAACTTTAAACCTCGACTCAACTGTTTCTTTTAAAATGTATCAATTGTAACACATCAGAAAAAAACTGCTTCTTAGCCAAGTTTCAGCACAGCCCAGAATGGGATGCTAAAGAATCTGCTCATGTCCCCTAACATCTCACACACCAATGAAAAGAAAGAACACAACCCAAGCTGCTGAAAAAGAATAAACAATCAAATTGTGAGCTATTATACAGAAACAATAAACTTAAACACAGCAAAAATATTTGCCAAGGGATTTAAAAGTAGCCAGCACTATAGGCATATCAGCTTACTAAGAATGAAGTTAAATTCTTAAAGTTATTCTCGAGAGTTTCGATGGAATTCAGTAAACAGTATTTTATTCATCACAAAGTACTCTCTTTAACCAGCGTATACGATGACAAGGTTATAAAAATGCAGGCTCAAGTTTCAGATTTTTATGTTGTCTCTCTTTCCTCTTTTTTTCTTTCTCTTTTTTGTAAATATCCACATTTCCCTGATCTGCTCATTGGCAACGTTGTCACGTGGATTTAGATACAAACACAAGCTCGCTCCAAACTACTTCAAACTCATACCAAATCAATACAGATTATTTTCACGCTTTAATCCTAGTATGATCTTTCTCCTTGCATCAATACGTTCCCTGATTCTACTTGTTAGCCAAACACTGCAGCACTGTATTATTGCATTGCATGTCAGCCAGGAAGTATGCTATAGCCCAATAAAGCAGCTTACCCAGGCAGTGAAGTGCACAAGGTAGCTAAGTGGTGCCAAAGTATAAAAAGGCTGCTTGTTTCTTGTTTCCCTCAAACAGAACCAAAATATAAAATCAATTTATTTTTTCTAAATTGGGAAAATGATCTGTCACGTGAAGCCCTTGCAGAATCTAATTCAGAGGCAAACAAAACAGAAAATACGGGGGCTTCTCCAAAAGTAATGCTTCCTAATTCATGATGTAAGCCCACAACATCAGAGGAAGATGGTGGTGGTATGGCAGAAGAGGTGGAACCTTCCCACCAACATTCCATTACCGTTTGTTGCCATGTGACAGAGGGCAACAGAAGGACAGTCCAACAGAGCAGCATCTGACATGGAAGTGCATATGAAGCAAAGGTGTGTCATGAATTCTTCCATGCAGAAAAAATAGCACCCACTGTCATTCATCAACACCTGCTGAATGCTGATGAAGACTAAACAGTGGATGTGAGCACAGCGAGGTGGTAGGCAGTGCTTTTCGGCAGTGGTGACAGCAATGTGAAAGATGGCCATGCAGATTTTTATGAGCGCAGCATGCAGGTGAAAATGCAGAGCTAAGAGTGGTGACTGTGTTGAAAGACTGCATTTTTTAGCTGAGAATTTCCTCTATCAAATGGTGTTACTCTGCTCTTCGTATCTGACAGAATCATAGAATGGCTTGGGTTGGAAGGGATCTCAAGGATCATCAAGTTCCAATCCCCTCACCACATGTAGGGTCACCAACCTCCACATTTAACAAAAGACCAGACCGCCCAGGGCCCCATCCAACCTGGCCTTGAATACCTCCAGGGATGAAGCATCCATAATCTCTCTGGGCAGCCTATTCCAGCACCTCACCACTCTCATAGTAAAGAACGTCTCCCTGACATCCAACCTAAATCTGCCCTCGTTCAACTTAAAGCCATTTCTCCTTGTCTCAATATAATCATACAATGGCTTCAGTTGAAAACAAGGCAGAAGAAGCATCTTGTACAAAAATCTCTTGTATTTTCCATGTAAATAAATAGGAGGCAGTATTTTCAGAGCAATCCACATACTTCTGATTACTGAATCAGAGTAATTGCTTACAAAAAATTTACCAGAGGAAGTTCCCTTTCTCATATGATGAAATATATTCAGCATAGCAGTTCTTCCCACAAGCATTATATTAGGGTAAAAGGAAAAAGAGGGTAAGCAAATATTTCCAGGTAAGCGCTGCAGACATCATTACACAGTTGACTTGTTCTCCTTTTAGAAGCATGGAATTATCGTGTCCTCTCAAAAATATCTCTTAACTCTATGTTTCTTTCTTTCAAGAATTCTGTAAAGTGCCCAACCTTTCAATATACATGCCCCAGTGCTTTGAAAAATTTGAATGCTCTCACTGTCATTAAAAAGCAGGTGTGAAAATCTGATCAGTGTGATTGAGCTCTTATTCACTTACTGGTAATAGCCTTCTACTTAATAACAATAGAATGAGACTTAAGAGTCAGAGCCAATAAGCATCAAGTGTCTTAAGGACAGCGGCTATAATATTCTCTGTTGTAAAAGGCAAAAACACTCAAAAAGAACTTACTGTATCATGTGGCTGCATAAGCATTTCTTTCCGGATAGGTTACAGAATATTAAGAGGTATTTGCCTTAATCCACTTAAAGTAAGGGATAATGAGAAGAAAAAGATGAATGTGAAGGTGTTGTGGATAGAAGGGGAGGTGGCAGTTTCATAGAGAAATACTGTTGTTAGAGGAGCCTGGTTCAAACACTGTCAAGGAACAGAAACTGGATTCTTGAGGGAAGCACACTTGGAAAACAAACTTTTACTTTAACCTGGATTTCTTTGAAGCAGCAGCAAGCTGAATAAAATGACACTCCATGAAACGACAAAAGCCTACTCTTGTACGTAAAAAAAACCCAACCATGGGTACACAGAAGCCTGGATAAATTAGCAGATGTTCATGAAACCTTTCAGTTGAAACAAAAGCATACTACAGGAAAGCTCACACAAATGCTATACAAAATGTACATCTGATCTAAAAATTTAATTCTGGCAAGCGATGTTAAATCCTGCATCTCAAAAGTGTTTTCGTGATAATAGTACAGATGTGAAAAAAGTGAAATCCAAAGTCATGAGACTGCAATGGAGATGCCATTCTCTGTGATCACAGTAATTCTACAGTAATTCCAACTCGCACGATACTGTGATACTGTGATACTGTAAGTGTATACAATAGCTGTGAAAGAAAACGACAGTCGCTTAGAAATCTTACTTGCCAAATGTATAAAATAATTAAAGAAAGACTCGTGAATTCTGAAAAGTAATGCTGAATAGCTTGTTAGTATACCTCCAAGCCTTATAATTTTTAGAGTTCTTATTCAGTGTAACCTCGGCTTCATAATTTTATAAATAATTTAAATTTGCATAGCCTACTGCAATAATGTTTCAGATTTTCCTATAAGGGATTGTTTCATAAAGTGGTTGGATAGGGAAATTTTGCCCTAAATTCTTCTGAGAGCCAAAGATGTCAAAAGATGTTGAGGCAAAACCACGCTAAATACTATGGCAAGATGGAAAAATAATTCATAAAAAAGCTACAGTTAAAAAACAATTTAGAAACTCCAAATTATGCCATCTCCACTTCAAGAATAAAGATTAAATAAACAGCTATCCAAGCTGATGCTAGTTTCCTAATGTTTTCCCTTCTTATTTTAGAGGAAAAACATGCTTTAAAATGTGTTAAATCTAAGATTTTTTTGTCTTCACTTCAAAGACTTCAGTATTAAATATTAGACCACTTAAGTTTGAGCAAGCCTTCATGTACATTATCACTCTTGACAATAGATACAACCTAATTCTTTTCAAGTTTTATTCTGATTTATCTGCAAATTTTACTGAACACACTAATTATGTCATCAGATTTTCATGTACAGGCAACCATATGCACACATCATTCACATACTCACACACATACATAACTTTGGAAAGAGTGAATTAGCATTCCCTGATGACTCTGTGGGTTCCTCCTTGAGTGTTGATGCCTGGTTATCACTGTCTACAAATGTGAAGGTAAAACCAGATGATGTTACCCCACCAAACCCATAAGGAACCTGTAAAACCAAAGTGACAGTAGATGCATCACTTGCTAGTAGACCTAAGTTGTGCAATAACTGCTGCACACTAATGAACTCATACTCCGAATTGCATAATCTCATGATTTCAAAACAAAGAGCTTATTTTTATAAGTACAATTTATGATCATGATATCATTAGGAGACACAAGTAAAAACTTAATAATGACCTGTTATTTGTTGGTTAGTTTTCTGACCCTATTTTGTTCAGTAGGTCCTGGATTCACCAGCATGACAAAAACTACTGCCAGTATTTTGGTATCACCAGCACAAACAATTACACAACTAAGTAGCAAAGGCAGCATTTCCCTAAGGCTGTTATTAGATGAAATGAAGCTTTAAAGTTCATAGCCTGAGTTACTGTTACACCAGTCTTGTTTTAAATGTTTTTGTTAATTGTTACATGGTTTGTGGGGACTAAAAATATCTCGTCACTAATTTTGTAAAGACTGAACAAATTGTAATAGTATGCAGTACAAATTCAAGTGAAACTCAAAAATATTTAAAGAAAAATCTATATTATTTGTTTTAGATGCTCACTTGTTAGCAGAATCATTCACAGTAGCATCTTCACTTGAAGTTAAACTGGGAAAGATTTAAGACTTGAGACTATGAGAATGTTAAAACTGTTTGCTGGAAAACAGAAGCTTGGAGCGTGCTGTAAATAGAGAGCATGAGCTAGGGCTGTGTCCTGGTTTCAGCCCAAACTGTGTTAATAGCACACTGATGTTTGGTTGCTGCTGACTGATGGGATCACAGCCTGGGTTAAACCACAGGCTGTGATGCTAGACCATGCCAAGCTGAAGGAAAAGTGACTTTCACATGTAGGAACACCAGCAATTCGATAAGGACGCAACAACTATAAGGGAGACCCATGGAACCACCTTCTACCCAAGATGCATGACAAGTATTTGATTTTCACCAAGTCTAAGAGACTTTAGTTTGTAGCTTCTTTTGAAATTCATTACAGATGTATTTAGGATTGAATGGTATTGACTGATTGATAGTGGAGCAGGTTTAGGAGGAAAACAGCTGAAGAGATTAAAGTAATTTAGATTAAGTAATAAAACCTGATCTTCCTTGGGCTGAGGTGATTCACGCTACTACCTAGAAAATGCAGTGTGACTGAAAAGTTTTATAGCCTAGGACACAAAGCTGCACACCTTCATGCTATTCAGAAAAGGAGAATTACACTACTTAGTTTTACACCTCAGAGAGGTTGTTGCTCTTCAGTAGCCTGACTCTTGGGCACATGAGCATCTACATGATGTACCTTTACAACCATATTATTTGTTTGGGCAGCAATGTCTTTTCATAGTTCAGCAGCCCAAATAGGTTTACCCCTTAGTTGCCAGTTGCTTTGTTCCCACTGCTGTAATCATCCGCATAAGGCATTTGCCACCTCCAGCAACATCTAAGGTTTTACCCATGATATCTCAATGACTACTCCAATGGAGCATGACAACAGATAACACTCCCAGCACTAGTCTAGCCTCTTCTCCAATCAAACATCAGAAGGCTTCTGTTACCTCCTATGTTTCCAGCAACACACCTAATCAAAATCAATTTAAAAACTTGAGAAAAGGAAGTGACATTCCTGCTGCAATACATGTCAGAATTAGCGATTACTGGCCTGATTTCCGATGACAAATGTATGCAATAATTTACATCTAATGTATACCACTGTAGACAGCAGAGGAGAGGAGCATTCGCAAACTCAAGTGCCTAGTATGGTCACTACATTGGCTTTGCTCAAGATTCCATGTCATTTCAGTATAAATGCTAAAAATGAATTACACCACTAGTACCATTCCTAATCAACAAAGCATTTAGATCCAGAAATGATTTTCAATTTACTCTCTTTTCAAGGATTACACAGAATTTGCAAAGTCTATCACTGGTCACCAAAGAGCAGAGCTCAGTGCTGCCCATCTGCTCCTTCTTGCAGGACCTCCCTTCAGGAAGTTAGTTATAGAGAGCAATAAGGCCTCCTCTGAGCCTCCTCTTCTCCAGGCTGAACAATCCCAGCCCCTTCAGCCTCTCCTCATATGGCCTGTGCTCCAGACCCCTCACCAGCTTTGTTGCCCTTCTCTGAACACGTTCCAGGGCCTCGATGTCTTTCTTGCAGTGAGGGGCCCAAACCGGATACAGTACTCGAGATGCGGCCTGACCAGAGCTGAGTACAGGGGGGGCAGTCAACTCTCTGCTCCTGCTGGCAACACTGTTTCTGATGCAAGCCAGGATTCGTTATTACTGAAGCGAGGTGAGATGCTACAACAGGCTGCCCAGAGAAGCTGTGTCATCCCTTGAAGTGCTGAAAGACATGCTGGATGGAGTCCTGGGCAACCTGATGTAGTGGAAGGCAACTCTACCCGTGACATGTTTGGAACTTGATAAGCTTTAAGATCCTTTCCAATCTAAGCCATTCCATGATTCTATGTATAACAGGCGGTATATAACCAGTCCTTGGGACAAGCTAAAATATGCTCAAAAAATACCTGACTAACCAGACTCACACCAATCAGCAGCCTGCCCTGCTACTGCGATTTTCAATTATTTCCAAGTGACACAGGTTAGTTTAGAAACAGAAGTATTTTGCAGCCCCAAAAGTACACAATGCATTATATGGTCTGAAATCAAACTAACTAAACATTTAAGGAATCCGTGTGGATTTGCTCTGTATTTCCAAGCACAGTTTTCCAGGAACTTTTAGTAAGCCCCGGCACAATCAAAGGATAAAAAAGCAGGTATGTAAAACCATGTCTGACCAAGGCTCTGACCCCAACCTGCTCGCTGCCCTCAGATAATGTAGCTTACCCTCCTATGATACCACCATAAAAACCCTCTAAATGACGAATGCTATCAGACATGACATCTGACTACACCGCAGTTCTCACTTACACGCTCATTTTGTATTTGTTTTTAATGAATCCTGAAGGTTTTACAGAGGAATAACCAGATGAACTTTCCTTCTGAAGCATTTTTGCCTAATAACTTCAACAAAGGGAAAGAAAAAAGGAGAAACAACCTCGTATTTCATATAGTTTCAAAAATCTCGCTACATATTTGTGCACTAGTGCAGCCACTAAAGATGAGGTACATGCTCTGGCCCTTCCATTTCCCACTGCCGCCTTCCGGATCTTCCTTAATCCATAACCCAGAGGTCAGAGTTTGTATTTCATAACATGAAGGAAAGGCTTCAAACACTCAGTTTAAGAAACTAACGCTGACATCAGATAATATAACATGAGAAATATTAAGAATTACATTGCAAGGTTTTCTAGATTTAGTAGTTTCAGTATTTTGTAAATTGGGTGGGTGAAGTTAAATCAATCATGGGAAACAGCAAAAAGTGTAATCTACTTTCTTCCCGACGCAGAATAAGCCACAAGGGAACACATGATTTAATGACAAGAAGATGCATCTGATAAGATAATAATTTGCTCAAGGAGAGATTTGGGTTGCAAATGCAGCTGTTCCAAGAAGCTAAACCCACAGGCAAGAAATTACTTAGTCTTTGTGAGTGCTATATTCAGAACTATTTAGATAAACTGGTGATAGACCCCAGAAAAGTACATCAGATAAGGAAGCACAGAACCAAGGGTACTCCAATACTGAAAAGGAAAAAAAAAACCACACAACAAAATAAGAAATCCGAAAGATTTCCACAAACTATTGTTTCTAAAACTGAATCAAAAAAAGATTTCAATAATTAGACTGCTCAACACAGGATCTTCTTTTCATGGTGACTTACTTGAGAAAAATGTATTAATATAACACAATCCAGTTTATATACATGAGTGTTTAGTTTCCACGTGGGACAAGTTCCATGGCACTGACCTGGACTACTACATGGATGTCCAAGGGCAAGCGCATGCAGAAACGTTCACAGCTTTCAGTTCCCATATCAGAAGTCTGGCACTGCATTTAGAACCTAAGCTCACAGAGGGAAGCCCACTCATCTTTTGGCATGATTACATTGCCTTCACATATGAATTTTTACCAGAATTCAAGACTAAGAAGATTTACTAGCAACACAAAAATCAGAAAGACTCACAAAAATCTGCATATTATGACGTGCTCAGATCTGTAGTATCTAAAAAGACAGTACTATGTTCGACATCAGAAGAATTAACTGAATTCACTTACTTTGTACGGTCATCACTTTTTCAAAGGAAAACACACATACCTAGCTAAAATAGCAGAGAGCTACTACCCAGCAGTCTTCTCTTATTATGAACAATATTACTGCAAATCCATGTGTACACGTAGACTCTAATGCCCATATTTATCCCCACTGAAGTCTGACTGAGTGTGTTGATAAGGGAACACCTGCATGGATCACTTAGCAGGATCAGTCTCACAGCAGGGAGAAAAAGCTAGTAAGAATGCATGTCTTCAGGACACTGCATGCTTTCTCTGTTGAAACATGCAAACTAAAAAGCATGAAATGATCTTGGCTGATGTGCAGCACACAACTGCCTGAATAACTGCTTTTACATTGGCCATGGTATACCTTGCCATCAAGTTTTCAATATGCTAGGCAGACGTTCCCTGATAATACTAGCCAGCCTGCATTCTTCTCCCCGAGCAAGGAATCAGAAAGACGCAAGCAGCACTCCGCTGACTTCTGCTATTCAAATGTGTTTGTGGATTGGAAACTTTTAAACTAAATTAAAGATTAATAAATCTGCACTGAAAATTTCACATTTGCATTTTTCACCGGCCTAAACCTACAAAAGAAGAGGACCAGCAAAAGTCCTTCATATTTTCAGTGGTGCTAGGTTGCCTAAGCCCCTCTTGCACAGAACATTTCTAAGGACACCAGCAATTAGTTTCCTCAATGAAAAAAAATGAGAAACGGAAATCTGACAGATGTTGGCCACATCTCTTTATAGGAGATGCAGAAGAGCAGCTGTTACTGCAGGGATTGTAGGGATTTCTTGTGAAAGTCGGTAGCAGATGTCACCATCTGCTACTGCCCTCTCTGTTAAACAGAGGTGAAAAGGAGACTGAAAGCTTGTTAAAAAGAGGAAAAAAAAACAACAGGTAACAACAAAATAATTTCAAGACACCCACGTACATTTACAACAAGCGGTAGAACCTTGCCCCACTCCCTCCTAGCAAAACTGCAATCCAGTTGCACAATAAAAGCAAAGAACACTCCCCATTCTCTTCACATCAAGATTTCTTTTCATTTTAATCTTGCTACATGTACTTTGACAACCTTCAGCCTGCAATCTAACACCTAGCCATTTCCCTCCTGGCTGAAAGAGATCATAGAAATGAGCAGTTGTATCCTTTCCCTCTGGCTATACAGCAAGGGTCTGATGACAACTGCTTTACCAGAGCTGGTATCAGACAAACAAAAATTTCCTACACAATGATCTACACAGTTATGTCATGCGTGGAGGCAAAGTATTTAGTACTCACAGAAAAAAGGAAAAAAAAAAAAAATCACAGCAAAAAGAAAACAAAACTTCTGTTGCATTGTGTCAGGAAACATGCTGTACATGTTTGTACATCTTGGCAGATAACGATCAGATGAGGCAAGCAATGAAGCGGTTAACCAAATCGGAGAGCTATCTCAGACATCCAAAGGCACATCTTGTAAACCTGAGAAAACTATACACAGAGCTGAGGAGCAAAGAAAGTAAGGGCTTGTCTGGGAAGAAACAAATGACACTGTCAACAAGTAGTTAGCTTTCTTACTCATTAAAATGGTATCAGTGAGATCCACAGCCCAACAAAAGAACAGGAATCTTTCCAATGGTGTAAAGAAGACTTGGATTATGCCCCAGCTTTCCAGAAAACTAGACTTGCTAATTGCCTCACTCTTTCACTGTCGAAATCGTCATCTCACTGAACTGAAATGCCTTTTCGATATTGCTATGGGGCAGACATTTCCACGCTGGTAATACTGGAAGCCACATTCAACCACCAACAGAAACTTGCTGATCACAAGCTTCCCCATTTGGTATTCCACAATGTTATTAAAAAAAAAGAAGAACAAAAAACCCCAACCCTACAATACTATGTGTCCAGCGTTTTGTTCAAGATCACCCACTGGAGCCTGGAAGGACACAACTTTGGAATTAGCCCTTTGAAACGTGTAAAAAAATCCACTCTGTTATGGCAGCTGCACAAGATTACTGTGGAGAAATCATTCAGATTTATCCTAACGTACACCTCCCTGCTTCATCTGGGAAGACTTTTTAGGCTTTGTCTTGTATGGTTTTGGAAACATATGCCATCTTATAGCTTACTAGCAGTGTAAAGAGCATTTTGCTTTTCAGATAATGTCATTTTAAGACAATAAATAAGGCTCAGAAATGGAAAAGGCCATTCTCCTCTGGCATTGCCATAAATCAGGAATCACTCGAGCCATACCTGGAATAAGAGTGATAAAAGTAAGAGAGAAACCAGCTTTAGGAAGGTTTATTGCTGTTACTTGTCTTTTCCCTGGTACAGGGGAATTAAGCTTACCTTACATTACCAGGCCATCACTTGAAATACTATGCTTAGCCAGTATAAATCAACATGGACCAGTTCACTTCAACACAATCATGCTGACTTGTGTGTGCTGAAGAACATGTACTGGTCAAAAAGTGACTATTTGTTATTATACTTACTGCCTCTCATTTCCTAAAGAAAAGAAAAATAAAAAGGAAAATACTACACAGCCACTTGTTCTACTTTATATGAGATTTTAGATAATGTTCTCTGTTGTTAGATATGCACGCATCTTTTGAGCAGGGACATATTGGTGCATTCTGATAATGCTATCCTACTGTTGCCCAGATTTAAATCAAAGGTGCAGATAGAGGGTTCAAGCAACCTGGAACTTATTGGTGCTTATTTTGTATTTCTTCCCTATAAAGTCACTTTGGCTGTCCCTATGTGAAAGATCAGCCCACACAGTGAGCTTAAGTGTTCAAAATTGCAGCGCAGTGTCACATCTTAAGAACTACTCCTGTTACTGTATTTTTCTTTCAGAGTAGAAGAGCAAGATAAAAGTAAAAAAAAATAAATAATAATAATAATAAAAATCAAACAAGCTTCTCACAGCCAGCACTTTTCCCAAGGATTCCTAATTTCAAGAGATGAGAAACCTCATGTTTTAGACTGAAGCACTCTCTACCCTCACGAAATCTCTGTAGACATAATGTTAACTACTAGAGTTCATTTCCAAAATAAAATTGGGAAGACTAAAGAAAAGAATCAATATTCTGAAATATCCTGTTGTTTGTTTGACTTTTCCTCATACCATCTCAAGGAGAAAATGGCTTCAACAAAAATGGCGTGAAATACGAGAACAAAATATACGTCGCTCCGAATGTAATGCCTCTCATTCATTTCCATGGAAACTACAACAGATACAAAGAGCTCAACAGCACTATTTGGTAGAGCAAATCCTCAGCTACAAAAAACTATTTTTCAACATAGCCACCACCACTAGCTTTACATTTTCACCATATTACCATCTCTGTATAGGAACTATCTATCTCAATTACATCCCCTTTGCCTCACAGAGCATGTTCATAGACTTCAAAACCAAAAGTGGTGAAAGCCAATAAAGAAACAACCTCAAAACTCTTTCACTTCTATTTTCTTCTCTGTAAAATTTTCAGACGTTCTCACATAAAAACACTAAGCAAATGACACTGGGCTGTGTTTACTGTCACTTTCATTGCCTGTGCTTCTGCTAAGGCTAACGGAGTCAATCAAAACTACTTCTAAGACAAGATTCATGTTTATGGCAGAAGGGGCTTAAATTTTACTAGAGTCACATACGCACAACTAGAAAAACAGCCTGGGACTTCAAAGCACAGACTTCGCTCTCCACAGGGACATTAAATGTGTTGAAATGAGACTTCTCACTGGAAGCTCTGTTTCACCAGTATCAAAGCTGGAATGAATGTCAGAGGGATCAAAATAGCAACAAGCAATGAAATTTTTATATTTCACAACGGCACAAGCCTGAAGAGAAAAAAACAGCAGAAATCATAAATGTGTTCCTGTAACTTCCAATTCATTCTGTCGTTGTTTATTATTACTAGAAATTATAATATCATAGAGCTGCTCAAGTTGGAAAAGACCTTAGAGGTCCTCAAGTCCAATCACAACATGACCATCCTACCCTAACTCTAACAACCCTCCACCAAGTCATGACCCTGAGCACCACATCCAAATGGTTTTTAAACACATTCAGGGATAGTGACTCAACCATTTCCCTGGAAGAGCCTATTCCAGTGCTTAACAGCCATTTCTGTAAAGAAGTTTTTTCTTATATCCAAGCTAAACCTCCCTGGCACAACTTGAGGCCATTTCCCCTTGTCCTGTCACCAGTGAGAAGAGACCAACCTGGCTCTCATTGCAATCACCTTTCAGGCACTGAAGAGAGCAATAAGGTCACCCCTCAGCCTCCTCTTCCCCAGACTAAGCAGCCCTATTTCCTTCAGTATCATGCCAGAGTAGTATGTGTAATTGCATTTTCCTTCGTCTTGGTCAGATGGTTTTAATTTCAACATTATAACGCAAAGTAGTTTGCACATCAATTTATATAGTGCACCAAGACTATATTGTAGTGAAATACTTAAAAGAAAGCAAAGTATTAGGGCTTCTAAGTGAAACAAGTTAGTGAATTCGATTTTCTTTTAATTTTGAACTTATAGTGTCAACTGTTCTGGCATGAATCACTACACCAATTTCTGCCACCAAGGATTTGATGCATCATGTCCTGGAAACACTGCCTACTCAGTGTACTGTAAGGCTTTACAGCTGTGACTCTCAAAGAAATCCCTATTTGAATCATATTGACACTGACTTTTTTTTCCTCTTTTTTTTTTTTTTTTTTTTTTTTTAAACAGTTGCAATTATGGTTTATTTTATATTTGTAAGTATGAGTAAAATGATTATATTTTGTACAAGGCTATAATTTACATAATTGCATTCCTGTAAAATTTGAATTTATATTTCATTTAGAAACAGACCACAATAAAAGGCTTCTGCACTGAGAATCCAGTTCTGTGTGTCAATTTAAAGTTTAATTTCAGAGTGCTTTCTATGTCACAGTATTTTAAGGGCAGAGGAAAGCTGTCACTGTATAAGAGACTTTTAATCAACTCTGGACTTTTGCTTAAACTACCACTATTAATTGTTCCTAAAGTAGTGCAAAAGGAAAAAGGATGATTAAGTGGAACTTAAACTGCGTTGCTATTAAGGATTAAACAGACAAGCATTTTAAAGCCATACTTTGAAAGCCATCACGTCAGAAGGCATGGGTCATAATCCACAAGTTTCCAAAATATACCAGGCTGTAATCATTAGTCTTATGAAATTCAGAGGGTCTATTATTTCTGCTTCTTAAATTGACATTTATATGCAAATGAAAATCTTGAGTACAAGTCACACTTGAAATTGCATCTGTTATGCAGTTGCTCACCTGAACAATTTTAAAACCTGCTTTTTAATATATCATTTTAACGTTATAGCCTTCACTTACTATCAGAAAGGGAAAAAAATGCAGAGATGCTATGAGATTTTTGCAGTCTCTTGAGATCACTGATACACAAAATCAGATACACCAGACTCCCTTTAGAGTTGGAAGGTTACAAAATGGAATATGATGCTTGAGAGTGAAGACTGCCATACTGCAGACTGCCACAAGAGCTACATTAAACACAGTGCACAGACTACCTCAAGTCAAACAACCCAACCTCAGCATTTTGGAAATTGAAATAAAACTTCTGGATGCGTTGTATCATCTTTCCTACCAGATATGCACAAACTTAGGAACAGTTTTATATGGAATTTCTAACCTCTCCTGGGGCTTTCATGATTGAAGAGAATGCCATTCACAGCAAAGAGATTGTAGGCCTCTCTGAAGTTCACCACAATCCAGTAGGCATATAGTTTTGCTGCACCTACAAAAATAATTGAAGATGTAACACATTATCTCTCCACTTGTGCACTGCTCAGACACATACACATACATCTCTCTCACAGGCAGGATGATGGCCACATTTCAACAATTCAATTAGAATTCAGTTCATTCCCTAGATGTGTCACATTTCATAGGGAAAAAATATCCAGGCCAATAAACAGCAGCTGAACAGGAAAATACTCCTTTTCTGCACAACCCCAGGATCCGCCAGGAAGGGTTACAGCACTCTCACTTGTTTTCTTACGCACACTCAAGCATAGCACTTTTTCTTTTACAATACAATTAACGCAGCCAGAGCGTGTGAAATATGCCACTGTGGTGACCTCTGCTAATAAAAAAAAAAAAAAAAAAGACTTTAAGAGGAATAAAAGCAAAAATCCGGTGCCTTAACACTCAAATTGATTTGAAACTTTATCACCAAAGTCTTCCATGCACATTGCTTAAATAAGTGTTTCAAATTTAATGCGAGGTCATGAAGGAAGAAACGAGCTCTTGGGAGTTTTTCATTTGGGCAACAAAATGTATGAAACCTTATCACTCCAGTGCTATCTCACAATTCTTTGTGAAGGAAGAGCCAACCTTCCCCCTCCTCTCTGGAAGAGCTCTCTAATTCTGATCTGAACGAACACAGTCCTGAGAAGTGAGATGGTAATTTCCAACCCCCGGGCAATGGCAACAAATACTTTTAATACAGTAATTCATAAAGGTATGCCTCTCAACATGTCTAGTCACTTTTACTCCATCGTCATTCTAATCTCACACCCGAATGACTTCAGCCCTGAGACATGAGAAGGGAGAACAGACATACAGACACTACTGACACACACGCATCAGCAAGCCTTACCATAAGGCGATCTTGGGTAAAAAGGGGTGGTCTCCTTCTGCGGGATTTCTTGTACTTTTCCAAAAAGTTCACTGGTGGAGGCTTGGTAGAACTTCACAGAATTGATAAGGCCACAAGTCTTAATAGCATCTAGGAGCCGTAAAGTGCCAACTCCATCAACATCAGCAGTATACTCTGCTAGGTCAAAAGAAATCTTGGGAGAGAAAGAAACAAGAAAAAACAGCAGTTTGACTGAAGAGAATCAGAACATGCAGTAATCATGTACGTACGTATAACCAAGCAAAGTAAAACACCACTTGTCACAAATCATCTAGACACTTCTGTACAGAGTTGATGCTCAGTTTACAAAAGTACTCTCAAAGGATTTCTAAGAATAAACAAGTAGATCCACAAATAGCAGAATCAAAAGACTGGTGCTCACTGATCTCTCTCTCTGGATTACTTTCCCACGTGAAGTAAGGGGTAAGCCTACATTATCAGGCTCTCTCTCATCTCCACAGCTGACAATTTTCACAATATTCGCTTGGGCTTAGTATCTTTGACACACTCGAGTTAGTTAAAAATGGCCTAAGTATATTTTTTAAATTATGTAAGATAACATGACACAAGCATAAATATTTATTTTAGAAATAAGCAACCTTAAAACCTTAACTCAAAGTTAAGCAATTTCAACACACTGTAAACTGAAGAGAAGACTGGAAATATCTGTTTTCAGATGAGATTCCCAGTCTCATCTGGCTAAGGAGTATCAGGTGCGACTTTTGCACAGAGGCCAGGGGGATGATGAAGTGGGAGAACTAAAGGGAGAGGTATCCAGATGAAAGCTGACTTCTCCCTTAGCTAACACATCCTTCAAAAGTTGGTAATAGGTTTGTGGGCACAGCTCTCCTTTCTCTTCGGGCCTCTGTAGTTCTGCTACTTTCATGATGACCCTGACTGCAGCATAAGCCACAAGACAGTGCTTCCCTTCACATCATCTCTCCAGCCCAGCATTTTGCTTCTACACACTGTTTTCTTTTTTTTTTAAACAAACAAACAAACAAATCCTAGCAAACTGAAACAACATTCCCTGTTTATACCACCAACCTAAAATAATAATAATAATAATAATAATAAAAAGAGAATGGACCATTAGAGTGATCTCCACCATCACTACGAGCAAAGGAAAAATTACTCTGCCTAAGTGCTCCTCTTGCTGATGACTGCCTTTTAGGAACAAGCTCTATAGCAATAGCAATGTTACAGCTTCTTTATATGACTCTGTGCAGAGGTTAAAAACTACTGTCACTCCTTCTTTGTCAGGTTAGTTGTGAGTGGAGCAGAAGCTAAATGACCCTCACCAATGAGCTGAGCTAGCCCAGAGAATGTAATGGGAAACAACATTTGCCAGGCATGTTTTCAGCCCCTCTGCAGATTCAGACAGACAGCCAAGTATTCACCTCTCCTGTTAAGCTGCTTTCTCTGTTTTTAGAGGTTTGGGGCTTATTTATAGAGTAGATGAAATCAAAATATATTAATTTTTTAATATGCACTTACAGCTATTTTAATACAAGGATGAAGTAATGTAAATTGTATTGGCGTACTCCAAAATAAAGATGCTCTCACACAGTTTTGACCTGAAACAGCTAATGGTACAAATTATAACAAATCTAACCTTTCTTTAAAACCGAATGAAAAAAGAAACCCAGTTCTTCACATGTTAACCTGGTATAGCCCAGCTGAAACTGAGCGCTGCTCTACTAAGAAGTGCTGAGCTTCCCATTTTTTAATATTCATTTGCTACCAAGATAACGGACACTTAAAGCCTCTCTGCTTCACCGTTAGAGTAACTCTTGAGAACAGATCTTAATGAATAAGTGATATTGTCAAAAATCATAGTATCATAAAATTCTTAGATTTGATAGGGACCTCTGAAGGCCATCTAGTCCAGCTCCCCTGCAATGAACGGGGACAACACAACCTGATCAGGTTGCCCAGAGCCTTATCTTGCCTCATCTTGAAAATGCTCTAATGAACATAAATTAACATATTCACCATATGGCTAGAGATGTTCCCAACCCTCTAAAAGAAAAGGCAAAACACTGATTTTGTTAGAATCAAGAATTTAACCATATTAACATATTCTTCTTAACAAATAACCTGATGAAGCAACTCTCCAAAAATGCAAACTTTGCCTGCATATTCCACCTACATGAGTAAATGCTGCATGTGGATGTCAAGCAGTCTTAAATGAGAAATCCCAGACTATAAAACCCCTTCACTAAAGTGAACAAAGAGCCTGCAGTAGCACTACTAGGGGCTGCTCTTGCTGGCTGCTCAGAGACCAGTTTCACAAGACATGCCTTTCCCTATTGCCTGAAGAATGACCTCAATGTTCACCTAGAAAAATCACTCCCTCGGGTGTGAGGTAATTCTCTCTACATGTTGGCCTGGTCTGAGTGTTCTCGAACAGAAACCGACAGCTTTGTGTGGGTTTGGTGTTTTTGTAATGTCGACTATTGTTCACCGGGGACGGGACTCAGACCACTAAACTCACTTTGTTTTGGAGCGCAGGTTGGACTAAAATGGCATTGGAGAAAATGAAAAATGGCTTTACTCACTAAAAACTCTCAACTCCAAAAACACAGGGCTGTTAAAACATTTTGTGCAGTGTCACTTCACACTGGAATTGCATTCTAATTCAACGTTAAGACCGTAAAAAAGTTCTATAAAACTAGTTACAAATGAAGCAGGACAGTGTAACAAAAGCGCTAAGCTATCCTTACCACATTCTTTCTTCTTCTGAACATGCTACTTTCTGCAAAGCCCATAGGAAGACTGAAGAAAATAACAATAATGAAGGGATCTCATTAGGAGGGACATGTGAAAGAGATGTGGCTTTGCTTGTACAACATACAAAAGGTCAGGGCTTGTATAAAAGAAACCAACTATCTCATCGGATGCTGTAAACACTACTCAGAAATAATCTTTGCTTGTGCGCTCAGCTCAGTGAGATTACCTGAGAGAGTACAAACCTCATGGTGGCCTGTAAGGGCAGGTGCATAAATGTTATGATCAGCCCATAGCTGCTGAAAAGTTAAATATTTCCCCAGTGGAAAAAATAGCGTAAATAATTCTGACAGACTAGAGTTTTCAAAGAGTCTGAATTAGGGAGCTGATCTCCCTATACACCACTGAAGACAGCAGAAAGTCAGAGCAGAAAGCTCAAGGAGTTGCTCTTCATTGTGCTTCAGAATAATTACATATACATTAGTTTTTAACTTAGCTAAGAGAGATGCTCCATCCTAGCTTCAAAAATCCCAAACAGCTTTCGTCACCTGCATAACGGAAGCAGTGTACTCAGCAACTTCTCCGAAGGCAACAGCAAGAGTTGTTGTAATGACTGGAGTAGCAAAAAGAAGTGCCTTTGCCTGGACAGAACCTAAAAACTGAAAGTTTTCTCATTTAAGAGTTTGAAGGGCATAAGTCCAATATTTCTTTGTCTTCTTTGGACAGATTTTGTGTCAAAGGGAAAGCAACATACCAAGAAAACTGAAATTGTCTGCTTGGAACGTTTGAGTGAATTTGGAACTCCCTTCCCACACTGCTTTTGGAACTGTCATAGCCAACCTCTGGACACGCTGTGAATCTATACACCGAAGACGCGTCTCCTTATTCCATTCAATAAAGAGTGATAACATTATCATTAAAAGTGGATTGAACAAAATGGAGATACTAAAATTCTTGGTTAAAAGTATTTCAGTTACAAGTTTTCAGGCTCTGAATACCTGGCAGCATTGGCTCAAAGAATATTAAAAAGGAATCGGGGCTTTTATATGCTGTCTTCAGCTTGTATGGATTTCACTGCTAGACTAATCTCTCTAATTGTGGAACAATTCAAATACATTCTTAGGCAAGCATAAGTTCCCACAGCAAGGCTTACTCATAGGATAATAAAACTTTCTTGAGAAAAGCATAGAGTCATTACTTACAACATTCCTGGAAACACAGGACACAATAGGAATACACTTAATACTACACTGCGTCTCTTCAATAACACAGCTCCAAGAACGACAGTGAGTTTTGTGAATCAGTCCCTATATTTTGAATTTAAACTCTTTTTCTCCCCCACTTCTTTCTTCATAATTGTCAGATTTAATCACTATATGAGATCCAAATTTAATAAAGCAATGTTTTAAATATGATGTTTCCCAACTGATCGTTCAAAACCAAGCTTAGCAAGGTCTTTAACAAGATTTAAAAGCTTATTGAAAACTATCTAAATGAAAACATATGGGACTTGCCCTCCCCAAGAACACATTCCTATCATGTCTATGAATACTACATACAAGCTGCAGATTTAATAACACTTGTTTCTGAGTAGTGCATCATCAACAGTAGTGATATTCAGAAAATAAATATGAATTTCTGTTTTTGAACAGTCCAAAGGATGGACTGTAATCATACCACTTGGGTAGGTACCATACTTAGGTATGAACTAGCAGAACACGTTCTAAAGCTCTAAGAGATATAAATAACAATTTGAAATCTCATATCCTTCTTACAGTATCCTGCAGTTTAAGGATATGGAATTTAGCTGGCTGGCATTTCAAGAGGAAAGCTTATGGGAAGCCCCAATAGGAACCAGGATAATTGAAGTGTAAATTATGTCTTATTCCTTCACTGTAAAAGCAGTGGTGACTAACATAAGTATAATATTAGATTAAGCATCTTTGTTCTCTAAGACAAAGATTTCTCTAAGACTTAGATTCATCAGAGCAGAAGATCAAGTCTCTTTAAGCACTGACAAAGGTTTACACCTGAGAAACAAATCACAGGGAAGAAAAATTGCTCAGAAATGTTTCAAGCCTCACAAGTTTCACAGCAGTTACTTTTTTGTATTTTTTACAAATAATTCTATTTGCTTTGAATATTCAGTGTGCCTTCCACCGCCAACAAAAACCAGTGGGATCACTTATATCATCTCAATAAACACACTGCTCAACCCCTAGGAACAGGTATCTATAGCATAACATTCCAACTGCTAAATCTAATACAGAGTATGGGCCAAGCATTCCTGCAAAGTCCTAACACCACAAAAAAAAAAGTCGTAGGGATTTTAGGAAATCCAGAGAATTTGGGTGGAGGTGGAAGGTGTCAGGGAGGATGGGGAAGAACCAGCACAACTAAAGAAACACCCGGTAACCTTTTAGGAGAACATGACAATTCCTCTTGCTTCCAATATCTTAACTCATAATGAATGCCTAATGCATTGCCTTCTCACATAATAAAATTAGTAGTTGAAAGATACCAAAATCCCCCACCCCCCCCCCAAAAAAAAACACTATGTTTTTTGTCATACAAAAAATTAATCCGTTCAGTAGCTGTGTTTATGGTTATGTTCTTGATATCAAAGCCCTACTGAACTTCTTAACTACACAGAGTAAACTGAAAAAATGACTGAAAACTTGAATAAAACAAGTATGTTTTAGTATATCTGTCTTCTTTCCTATTTCCTTCCCTGTTCTCCACTGCTAAAGAAGATAAAATAAAGTGATCTGCATAAAATCAGAGTAACCTGACTGTATGCAGAGAATTAGCAAGACACCCTGAAGGAAGAATTATCAATATTTATTCATAAGTTCATAATCTCTGAGAAAACAGAGTTTCTTCATATACTTCAATACTACCTGATTACTGAAGTTTTACTTATTGAACTAGCAGGGGTTGATAGCTGCATTCATTATTCAGTTCCTATACTGAATGGATCCTCAACACTTCCTGGCAAGCTGCAGGTGAGGTTGTAAATCCAGCTCACGAGGTCACCGTGTTCACCTTTGCATTTACAGCAGCTTTACCGGCAAATGCCTGACTGCTGAAGTCCAGTTGTTGATTGTTTCTAAATTTCAGTGCTATATTCTTTATCTGGAATATTCATTCCCTTTGAGATCCGCTATAACAAAACAAAGTGCCCATTCCATACAATTGTTTTGGTCGCTGTCTAGTGACCAAAGGATGTGTTTTTGGAGCAGAAAAGAGCTAACCTGTAAATTGCTTATTCTCATGAGAATTTAACAGTCTGGATTAAAAGACTGATGCACAGAGAGAGGCCAAAAAAAAATGGACACAAGTTGCGAGACAAAAAATTATAATTACATACCAGGTGGAAAAAAAAAAGTTCACATTCACAGTATGAGCAGCCTAATCCTAATTCGGGCTGTCCAAACAGGTTGTGGCATTTCCACCCTTGGAGATATGCAAAATTCAATCAAACATGGCCCTGAACCACCTGCTGTAAGTTTCCCCCTGCTTTATGGAAAAAGTTGGTGACACTCAAAGATCGGTCCTAACTGAATTATGTCACGGTTATAACAAAAGAGGGAGATGGCATTGTGTTAGTGTGTTTCACTATTCAGATAGCACCATCCAATGAGCAGAAGGTTGCTCTGTGGTGTGTGAGGATAAGGCTGATCTCGTACAAAATTAACCATGTATACTAACAGGAGTAGAGAACTGTTCATAACAACTTCTTGAGGCACACAGCCCAACTTTCTATTCAACAGATCTCCTTCACAGAAAAGCTTCAGATACTGGAATGCTCAGATCAGATAGTTAAAGACAAAAAAAGAGTAGGAGGAGAAGGAGGAGGGGTATCACAGAACATGAGATTTGGTACGGCCATAAACCTTTGTCACAAAAATGTAACCTCACCATTAGTTTTCCTTATCTTCTCATCCATTTGTTATTAATTTGATGGAGCTGGGGAGTTGTCAGGGTTATGTGATGCAAGGAATTTATCTTGCAGAACGATCTCCAACCCACTGTTCAAAGTCTTTAGTTTCAAGTTACAGAGATTAGAAAAGAAGCTTTTAAAAAAGAAGCGCTGATTCTTTCTTCCTTTTCATCGTGATTTTTTTCAGGGATCTTTGCAACAATATACATGTTTACCCAAGTTTTTAAGCACAAGGAACACCAGCAAAGTCAAGATGAATTTGAATGCTTGAAATTTTGTTACTTCAATGGCTAGCGACGCTGTAATACCCTAAAAGCTTTCTCACATACTCAAGTCCAGCTGTGCCAGAAGCCTTAAATGCTATTTAGTAGAAAGACAAAAAGGGTAACTTGCAGAGTCACTAGAGAACGCTGAAAGGGAGATGTAAAAAGATAGCCAATTCATTTTGTTTTATATGTACCAAGGGAATAGACAGCTATGGATAAAATGCGCACAGGGAATGCAGTCATTTTGGAAGAAACACTACAATTTTTTATTCCCTTTCCTATGTAAAGAAATGAATAGAAAGCATACAGGTTATTTCAAAATTCAAAGATGACAAGTAGGTTGTAGTATTACTATATACATGTGTTTCACTTTTGATGTGTTTACTTCCTTGATGTTTTCAGAACACGTGGAAAGATGTTCTGCACAGAAGTGATAAAAACATCACTGCATGCAAAAAGAAAGCCACCAAAAAAACCCCACAACTCCCCTCGTGTTGCCAGGAATCCACAATTACCCCAACAGTTTGCAAATTACACTGCCTGTCTCTCCTGTATCTCCTGTCAATGCATAAGGTAAAAACCTCTGAGCTTTATGGGCCCTGCCAGTTTTGCCTTTCAACCCACACAAAATCTTTCCAGTATTTATTCTTTAACGCTTCAGAAAACAGCTTCCTAGACTGTGATTTCTCATGTCATGAAACACTGAATTAGAAAGCCTAGAAGCCATTCAAACAACTGTTTCTCAGGTACTCTCAAAGAATCAAAGACTCAATGACAAAATAAACTTTTTAAATTTCATAGAATCACAGAATCACCAAGGTTGGAAAAGACCTAAAAGATCATCCAGTCCAACTGTTCACCAATTACTAATAGCTGCCACTAAACCACGTCCCTCAACACAACATCCAGTCTTTCCTTGAACACCCCCAGGGTCAGTGACTGAACAGATTAAACCCAATCAGATGGACTGTCCATTAGACAGGCCTCCTTCCCCATGTTGGGCGCAGCTATTGAGGGAACATCTTCTGCCCTGAAGTACCTGGCAGTGCTGAGAGATTAGAGTACGATGCTTGCACCAGCGTGGCAGAGACAAAAAGGCCCCAGCTCAGCAGGCTAAGAGTGTGCTTCCATTCACTCACTCAGACTCTCCTTAAAGTACTCAAGTTATATTCATCACATAGATATCACTCTTAGAGAGAAGCACTGTAAAAACACATCCTCTAAACAAAAGATGAGTAATATCACTTCAAACTTATTCCTGCTCTACACACTCACTCTCCGTAAGTCCAAATTCCCCTTTGCCATGGGTGCCAAGTGATTACAATTCTTCATGAGATAACCCTTCCATGGACCTACATCTACCATCCGGTTTGCCACAAAGAAAACTATTTTCTTCTAATGCATAAAGTCATCTGTCCAAAATGTTATCCCAAATGTTACTCGAAAAAAGCACAACACTTGAAAATCCATAATTTTTTCCCCATAAAACAACATTCTTTTTCCTTTAATCTATCTTGAAAATAGACGAACTTTAAAAGTTTCAAACAATAAATGCAGAGTCTGAGATTTACACTCGTTATGAAAAAAAAGACCATTGAATCCTTTATGCTTATTTAAATTATAAACAATGAATCAAAAAACCACACCACTCTGAAATGATTCAGCCAGTGAACTGAGTACATGAGCACAAGCACTCTCACCTATAATGCAAGTACGGACACTACAAATGATTAATTTTAAACCCAGAGTATTAATAACATCCACAAATACAGTAGTTGATGATGGTTTTGTTGGGAATGATGTAATAAACCTGTAGAAACAGCTTTCAGTAAACTCATTGTAGTTGCATCTAATTTTAACTTTCCTTTTCAGGCAAGATTAGGATAGCAATGATTACATACCTCAGCACGGACTTTGATTAATTCTTCATCCTGTGTAGGAAGCTACAGAAGCAGAATGCACTGCTGTCATCACTGTTAGTATTCAGAGTTTAAAGTGTACTTAAGGAACCATGAGCCTTACTAACTCTTCAGTTCTATCATTTCAGGTAGAAAACTGCTGTTTTTTCCTACGTGAAAGTGAGCCCTCTGAACTCAAAGACGATCCCCTCATAAAACAGTCTACTTAATCAACTCGTCTGCTTCAGGATGTGGGTGGCTAGCTAGGAAAATCTGGGACAAATGAGAAAAACACATGCATCTTGACAGGTATGTGGGGCTACTGGGGAGAAAGCTAGGGGGCAGAGAGCTTAAAGGGATGAGAGCCACTGGTTAAACTTTTAAAAAATTATTTTTTCCTTTTATGAACTATTAGGATGATTATCTCAGGATGCATATCATAATCTGACAGATTTTAGGCTGGAATCCCCTTTGTCTTTCCTTTATTCTCGTGTTTGACTACTAAAGCGTCTCCATTGCAATTATAATAATACAATGCACAAGCACTGATTTTAAGAGGCAGCTTTGCCACTCATGAAGCATGGTGATCATAAATCAAAGAACGTTGCAGTTGATTTGTGTAGTGTAACCTGTAACACCAACATCAGTCTCATTTCTCATTTGGCTCTTGGTTTCTGACACAGAGAAAACGAATAGGAATAATAGCTGCTTTTCATGAGAGTATAGGAGTGAAATGTTCAGGAAACAGCGATGTGGCAGTCAGCTAATTTCATAAATCAAAAAGCTTAGGAGTTTCTCCTCTTGCACACATCAACCAATACTACACTACTTTCATCCACCTGACTATGACCTGAGAGAGCAGTGAGATTTTTGTTTCTTGCGGTGCTAGAAAATGAAACAAGGCAGCACTCCTTCTATGTGAGAGAACGGTATTCAATGTGTCCATAGATCTTCTCCTTAAGAAAGACTTGTTTGGCATAGAAAAAGCTCCACCAGCTTTCAAAGTGAATTTCGGAGCCTCAAGATGAGGCGTGTTGAAAGGGCAATATGGACAATAAGATCATGTTGCCAAAATGCAATGAACAAGTCATTGATTGGACACTGACGGTGGGAACATCAAATTTCACGAATCAGGTAGGCTGCAAAACTGTGTACGGCTGCATTTTATTTAAAAAAGTACAGCTCAGGCAATTACCATGCCTCTATTGTATGCAAATATTTTATTTCAATTAGCACTTTTCAATCATGCTTTTCTTTTCTAAATGACTCACAGATCTCTCAGTCAAGAAGTGGCAGGATCGTAAGCACATGCCAACAGTCTGCTTTTATCTTGCTAGCAGATAAATGTGGAAGAAAATGTGTAAATCTATCTCAAGAGTTTTTCAGCCTGTTTTCCATGCAAACATTTTTTCTCTGAACGTCTGCAAGCCTCTATATTGCAGCCATCTCCGTTTCCATGCCCTTCCAAGCAAGCAGTGTTTACAATAATTTAACCAAAGATAAGGAAACTGTGTTTCTAAATACAGTCAGTGAGGAACAAAAAAGTCCAGTTCAGTCCACAAGATCTCTTTTACCATATTAAACCCAAGAATTAATGAAGGAGTCATAATACAAACTTCCCAGCAAGTGCACATACAAAAGAGGGAATCCTAAGCACTTCTACACAACACTGAAACAACCATGCTGCACAGGTCATAATGAGGGATGACTGTTCATGAGGGAGATGCACTGAATAGCTGTGAAGTATGGCTGGATGAAAAAACAATGCAAGTCAAGACCCATGATTCCACCCAGTACTGACAAGCTAAGAACACTGCATCTCAAGGCTGCGGTTACAGTTTTAACTAATTTCAAGCATGCTGACCCCAAGCTGCCTTGAGGCTTTTAGCATCTTCACCTGGGATACAAGAAGCTCTGTCAGGAACTACAAGAACAAGGGGAGAAACACAGTGGTGCTGTCTGTTAGTCAGAGAAGCAGAGGAAACTGCACGAGTGACATTCGGGACTTGGGAAATGTCAATTTTCAACCCTGTGTGTATATAGTATATACTAAAGAAGCTGTGCTGAGAAGGTTGAGAAAAGTGAACATGCAAAGTTGATGAAGAATTCTGTAATTTGGTAAAAAATTAAAAAGTTTTGGCATAAGAACAAAACCTCAGCAAGTGTTTTGCTTTCCAGCCCTATAGATTTTAACACCTCTCATGTTGTGAGAGTGTTCTCTCCACACGCAAATTTAAGCTGATGTTAACTGCAGTTGCATCTGAAAGTATGTAGTTTTAATACTGTTTAGGTTCTAGGCAGTAATCCCTTTCTCAGAAACTGGAGGATTTAAATGAAGTCATGGCTGCTAAGTGCACTATTCAGCCATATATCATGTCCTCAGAAGTACAAAGAGTACTCAAGGGTGAAGGGTTTTTGGGGTAATGTATGATTTCTGCATTAAATACAGAATCGCCATTATATAATTTTAGCTTTTTGCCAACTTTTTTTTTTTTTTTTTCTTTTGAGCAGGGGAAGGATGGAGAAATAAGGAGGTTGAATGAAACTAGTACGGTACTGTTTGTACCCTGGTGAGCATTAGGGAAATGATAAATGATCCCTAAGCACATAGACTGATTTAAGCAATAAAAAGTAGAGTGGGGTGGAGCCTCCTTGTGAAAATCTCATCCTTGGACAGCTATGAGGTATGAAATGCACCCAAGTGTCTCAAACCCCCTTGGGGTGGAAATTATCTCATGATAACCACACCCCTGAGAACTGTCTCTTTTTTTCTCTTCTGTTGGGTGAGGGGAAAAGGAAAGGGAAAGAAGCGTATTTCTGATAATGAAAAACAGAAGATTGATAGTTTATATTAGCGAACCCATTTAAGCTGAAAGTGTTGAGTTTGCACTTTTTGCTAATTAGCAGTGAGAGCAAAAAGAAGCCATGTCTCCTGTCAGTAAGATACAGGGAAAAGCGGAGATAAAGAAAATCTTCTAAAGCAAATACAAGCCAATAAAGCAAATCACATATTAGCTTAAATCAAACTTCCCAGTGTCACTGAGGAAACACAGCCGTGGGATTAATAAATGCAAGAAAATCCCATTAAATCACTTTCAGCAAAGGCAGAAACTTCAAATAAAATATACTATCTCTAAACCTGCGATACTGATTGAAAATCCTACCCGCCTACAACTACAGCCATGTGTAGTCCTATCATTAGAGAGCACTGATGTTCTATACTGGCTCTTTCGTAAAAGCCTTCCTAAAAAATTAACTGGATAATGCTATGAAGTGTTATGTAACAAAGAAAAAGTGAGAAAGAATCAGTTTTAAATTTCTGAGCTATCCCAGCCACCACTTACAGAGAGCTCTCTGTTCCACATAGACAAACGTAGCTAATTTATATACTATTCAAAGTAACGATATCCACCTACTCATACGTCTTCACTGCATGGAAACGCAGATGCTTATTTATTTTTTCATGCAATAAAGTTGCCAAATTTATGGAGAATACAGTTATTATGCTTGTAAAGTATATACATCATTACGTATCAGCCTCATAATATTTTTACATGGGTTATTTTTTTTATCCCATAAATGACAAAATAAGACATTTTCCTCCTCAGGTGAAAGAACCCAAAGTCACTTGATTCACTTCATTGAACAGATAATACTACCTCTCTGCCAAGAGACAGTAACATTGTGAAACATCTTAAAACATGAATTCATAAACATCACAAGCAGGTATGAGATCTAATTAGATGCCATACCAAAATTATACAGCAGTCTGATCCCAGGAGTCTTGTTTTTCTCCAGCATTACCCCAAAACATTAGTTCTCACTGACAGTTAACAACTGCTAGTGCTGTTTTGAAATTATATGTTCCTACAAAACTCTAAATGAAAACCCCAGTTGACGTATTTGTATGATATTCAGCATTTGAAGACTTACTACGCTCATAAAATTTCATGTAAAGATATTTCAGCGCACTGTGAGCACATTCAGAGAGTTAGAATATGCCGAGTTGGAAGGGATCCACGAGGATCACTGAGTCCAGCTCCCAGCTCCACACAGCATCACCCAACATTCAAACCCAGTGCCTGAGAGCACTGCCCAAATGCTCCCGGAACTCTGGCACTTTGGATCCATGCCCACTGCGCTCTGATGCAGACCCTTTGCTCTTCTTAGATCCTGGTGCCCCAAACCTGCCCCCAGCGCAGGAGGTGCAGCCGCACAGAGCAGAGCACAGACACTGTATCTCAGAATTCTGCTGTAAACATTCTTCAGATCCACCAGAAGTAGCAAAACTGAAGAAATTTTATCATCAGATGCAACAGTTGCTCTAAAATGCATGTCTTACACAGTACTACCTTTAGTTTGTATTAATCCTTTTAAACTTTAAAATCAGCAAGTTCATCCTTGAAATCTCTCTCAGCTGAAAATAATTGTCTGCACTGTGAATTCTCACCTAACATTAAATATGTAGAAAAAACTGATGTTCCAGATAGTGAAAGAGGGGATAGCAAAAAGATTTTAGCTGTCATGTTATTTTGCTTACGTTTCCCTCTGCTATTCATCAGCCCTTGAATGAAGTCTTTCAGTGGAGCTGAACTATGACTGCATGATGTTTCTTCTATTGTTACAAGAGGGAATGGCTGCCCTGTCAAGAAAGGACTTTAAACTTAGCTTTTAAAATGAAAAAGGTATTTCTAACACAATGAGTCTACAGTTCATCCATCATCTGTTCATAGTTCTGTCTAAAGGAGGAGGAAAAAAAAAAAATAATGTGCTCTGTGGTAAAGATGAACTAAAAATTTCACAGCTGGCAAGTCTGAGGTTCTGCTTTCTTGGTAGAGTGTAGGGCCACATACAGAGAAAGTGATTGACTGCTCACTAGTTTTTTGTTGTCAGTGCTAGCTTTTCTTTCCTCACACTTTATTGCTTTGGTCTTGAACTTTATAGTACTCTGTGAGCCCAGGAATTTGACTTTGATGATTTGATTTCCAAGCAATTGTGATTTTTGTTCTAAAAGACTATTTTCCTCCAGAAGTATCAAACTGTTCTTAAATTTAAAACTGAATTTACTAATGATATTCTAGTTGTTGGTTTCTTTTTTTTTTTTTTTTTTTCAGAATCAGTTATCTGTTCTTATGAGATAATTCTACTTATTTTGCATACAAATCCACCTCCTTCTTTTTACAACACGAAAGGCTGCAGATACTATCTTTGATAACAAGCTCCAGATCTGTTCAGCATGTCCAAATGCTAAGTCTTCCTTAAAAGTTTAAATTCATGCATAATCCAGCACAGAACAGCAGAACACAGGCACAGATTCCTCAGACGTTTCACAGAATCACAATATCACCAAGGTTGGAAAAGACCTAAAAGCTCATCCAGTCCAACTGTTCACCCATTACCAGTAGCTCTCACTAAACCATGTCCCTCAAGACAACATCCAGTTGTTCCTTGAACACCCCCAGGGTCAGTGACTCCACCACGTTCCTGGGCCATCCATTCCATTTCTTGTGTTTTATACTGTGCGTCCATATCAGCACAGTTTTACTGAAAATCAAATAAACGATGTTAATATACATAACAACCAGCTCTGATTTTAAACCTCAAGTGCACACACATATTCAGCAAAGCCAGGAAGGTCTATGTGGATGCAGAGATTCATCCTGGCTGAGCTTTCCGTTGAATCGGGGTATAAATAAATTTTAGAGATTTCACCTTTTTAAGGAGGAACACAATCACCGAACACACGGTACCACTGCATGTGTCAAGATGATATCCTGTATGATTACAAGAGCATAAGGCAGACATTTAGGATGGTTCTGTACTTTTAAATTACAGCTGCAACCTACCCTCCCAGACCCATCGCTCTCCACCCCCAGCAGACAAATTAGTGAATCCGGATCCAAAGCCTGAAGCCATTAGGTCATGCTTTGGCAGACCTTGATGCTCACATAGCTTGTTGGGCACAGAACCAGCACCGCGCACTGACTGAACACCACCAACAGCTTTTCAGAAACACGGAACTTTGCAGTAGTAAGAATCCTACACGTTACCTAAGCATTAGTGAAAACAAGCAAAGCCATGCACACAGCAGAACCTTACAGAATATTTGTAACCTCCCAATACCAATGCATGCACTGAGAAATCATAATTGCATACTGATTAAGCAACTCCCTAACACCAGGCTAAGGAGAACGATCAGCTGCTTAGAATTGCAGCATAAACTCTAGAGAGGCTGAAAATAGAACTATAACAAAAGTTTTATTAATAGGCGCAAAAGGGGCAAGCTACACAGGATTATACTCATCCAAGCCTCACAAAAAAGCCTTTGCTATTGCTTCATTCAAATCCTGAGAAGAAAAAAAGCATAACAGCGCATTGTTTCACACCAGTTCATCTTGGCAGCCTATTGCATTCTGGCTGTAGAAGTGTCTGTTTTCAAATTTTAAGCCCTCAAGGCAATTATCCTGCTCTCAGACTAAACCTACAGAGCATATTTCAAAAGAGCTTATATCTAAACAGAGGGAATTTAACAGTGATCAATGTTCAGCAGGCCTCGATGGCAATAAACTATTTACGGCCTTAACCTTTTAAGTTTGCACAAGTGAAGTGCTCGAGAGCCCTGTGATGAATTAACTGAAGTGTTTGGTTGTGACTCAGGCAGGCGCTGCTTCAAATCATCTATCCAGCAACGCCGCCAGCCTCGCTGTCCATACAGCAGCAGCCCAGTGCCAAAGCAATTGCCTTCTCATCAGTTTGAAGTTCCATTGTTCAGGCAGGCACACCTTCTGCTTCTACATCCACCAACCCGATTATAACCCTATAGAAGTCTTGGTGTGTATCAAAGTGCATTTAGCGCTCACTGCTACAGTAGCTGATTTAGATCTACTGCCCTCCTCTTGCAAGACTGCCAAGACAAATTAAGAGAGGAAAAAAGATTCACGCCTATTGTATTACCAATGTCACCCACCACCCCACTGATGAAATGCATTAAGAGGAAACAATCCACTGCAGATGTCTGAACACATCTAAGGCTTGGAAAGCCCGTCTCAAAAGAAGCTGGCTTTATCAATTTCAAACTAGATTACTTTGTAATTAATTCTGTGATTATTAGAATAGGTTTTTAAAGCTAGTGAGACTTCTGTAAGCCTTCTGCTTTTACGGAAGAATTTTATATTATTCTCAATGATTTCTAGCAACATGGCATGGAAATTAACTAAGTTTGTAATCATTGTTTCATCATTTCAGATGAACTGTGAGACGTGTTTGTCTCCATGTAGATCCACGTGAAATCCATAGGCTATCGCACACATACCACTGTCAAGTCAGTTCAGACTTTCAAAATTATCTAAAGAAATACAGAATAAATTTGGTTTTGATTTTCCATAAAAAGATTTTGGAGAGAATTGCAGTTTTAATTTTCAAAGAGGGTATTCAACCCCCATCCCCATTTTTGTTTATAATTTAAATGCTGTAATACATGGCATGCTAGTGAAAGCAATTGGAAGGCAAACAACAGCAGTAACTACTGTCATATGCAGTAACTATCATATACTATAACTAATATCATACACAGCAAAGCAAAAAGAAGTTGTAGATGGTATTACAAGTGATAATCAAGAGGTACGTGTTCTCTTGTAGTAAACTGTTACACTTACTGAAACAGGCTTATGATACCAAATAACTACCATCATGTTTCAGTATTTAGTTTGAAACAAAGCATGCATTTCACAATTATTCTAACCCGTGTGAATAGTATTTTTCCAACAAAAATAGATGCTTTTCAACAGGATGGGATATAAACCAATGACACAAAGGGAGAAAAGACTCACACAGCCCTTCAAAACAATGAAATAAGCCAGACAAAAATACGTAAAATGAAGATGAAAAAATGAATCCACATACAGTTTTCCTGCTAATGCATAAATCACATGTGAACTTCACAGCCAGCCTTAGCAAAGCCTAATTCTTATTTTCTATATAGGTTTGATGCCTTGGGCAACTAAAAAAAAGGCGACATTTCTAAAACATAATTCTGCTCAGCTTTTAACTCTTCCTAAAACACGTGGGGAATGTGTGGTAATTTCAATGCTTTGTCTTTGTTAAAAATTGTGCTCATTCTATCAGAGAAGAGACACAGTCCCACGTGATCTTGTCGACTGTAGCAGTTTAAAAGTACTTTATCTCCATATGGGCATTTAGGCACAGCTATTTAAGCCTGCAGGTGAGAAAACTGAAGCATCAGATATTTGAACGCATTGAGAAATCAGAGGAAAATAGGATTATTAAAAACAGGACCACTTTTTTTTTTTGGTCACAATTTCTTAAATAATAAAAGTCATGACTATATACATATAACCACTACTACGTACAATCTTTCTTCTCATATGAAAAATCCTGCATAACAGAGGCCATATGACTTCATTCAGTGATTCTTACAGCAAGCTGTACAAATAGCTAGTAGTTATTTATATACCTTAGGCAGGCATCCAATCTTGATTTGAGGACTGCAAGTAATGGAGAATCTTTCACAGCCTTTGGTAAGCCGCTCAAGTGGTAACTGTCCTCACTTCTAAAAATTTGCACCTCTTCTCTGGTTTGAATTTGTTTAACTTTAGTTTTCAGCACTGGATCTCTGTATAATTGCCTACTAGGTTAAGGACACTGTAATACCAAACATCTTATTCCCTGTGTTAACAGGATCAAATAGCTCCTTCACGTTCACTTTAATGAGGTAATTCTAGTGGTCTCCTAGTGTCTTTCACTGGGAAGTCTGCTTTCTGCTCCTAAAAGAAATCATTTTAATCTTTCCTCTAAGTCATTTTTAATTGTCAACATACTCTGAAAATTAGAAGATCTGTAGTGTTCTTGCATAATGCATTTATAGGTTGGAGCACCTCTCTCCTACGAAGAAAGCTTGAGGGAACTGGGCTTGTTCAGCTAGGAGAAGAGAAGGCTCCAGGAAGCCCACATTGTGGCCTTCCAGTACTTGAAAGGAGCATGTAAAGAGGAGGGGGAATGGCTGTTTATGAGGGTGGGTAGTAATAGGACAAGGGGGAATGGTCTTAAACTGAGACAGTGGAGGTTTAGATTGAATGTTAGGAGGAAGTTTTTCACACTGATTGTGGTGGCACACTGGAACAGGTTGCCCAAAGAGGTTGTGGATGCCCCATCCCTGGAGACATTCAAGGCCAGGCTGGATGTGGCTCTGGGCAGCCTGGTCTGGCAGTTGGCGACCCTGCACACAGCACAGGGGCTGAAACTAGGTGATCACTGTGGTCCTTTTCAACCCAAGCCATTCTATGACTGATTGACTCTGTACAGACAATAGCGACTCCTTGTTTTCTACTTGCAGGACACCTCTTCTTGCATCACCCTAGCCCTACATTTATATAGTTCAGTGCATCCCTTGGCACAGCAACATTGGTGTTAAACTTCTCAGGATCCAAGCACAGTCATCAATCTCCCCAGTAGTACTGATGCCTTGGGGTTCTCTGTAGTTATGTTTCATACTGCAGTGCTCCCATACCTTTTCCTTAGAGTATACCCCAGCTTCATCAACCCAGGACAGAATATAGTTAAAGGAGGTACAAAATTAGTGTGATGACACTCATTTAACTTGAAAACATAGAAACATCAATCAAATCTATTTGTGAACTACAGAACAACTCCAAGATTCAAGTGACTGTGACACTAAGGAGCAAAACACCAGGTTTATGAACAATGAACCTATTTGGAAGCCTGATAATATGAGAATAAAGAGAGGAAAACAGAACATGTGAGCAGAAATAGGAAATGCCTCAATACTACGTTAGAATTCTGCCTCTTTTCTAAAAAATGGCAGTTTTAATCACATCAAGAAATCACCAGACAGGTAACTATTAATTCCTCAAGATCCACCTTTAACCATTTTTTTATAGGCTATCTGGTTGTGGGCTTAGGGAGTGGGAGGATCAGGGTAAATAAACTACCAGTGTTGTTTCCATAAGAAACACCAGAGCTAACTGAAAGCACTGTTTTCTTGTGGTTTTTAAATTAAATGGAAAATTGGGAAACCTCATTGCCTTTTAAATTTAGGCACGAGTTGAATCATTTAAAAGACAGCTCCTACATTGTAACTCTGTATTAGAAAGATTTTACACTGGTACCTAAAAAATCCCAACGAATTTCTCTTGAGCTCAGGACCCCAGCGCATGCAGTGTGGCAGCAATGACTGCCACGGCTGCACACAAGAAACCCAGTTTCAGATGGACACGGCCCCTCTCATATATCAGACCTAGCACATTACTGTGAGCACTTGAGCTTTCCATGCTGCCGCGTCACATACAAAAGCTGTGGGACACAGCAAAGCCTCCCCAATAGGCAAGCTGGACAGGAATAAGATTCACAGACAGCTGCATCAGACTAACCTCTCTTTCTGACTCTGCTGGCATCGACCAATCACCCGCTCACAAGCAGATGCGCTTTCTAACCTCTGGAGCTCATTAGCCAGATTAACTGCAAAGATGAGAACAGCTTACCTCTGCCAGCATCTTTATCAAATTAGAGACCTCACTAGGCCTATTCCAAAATGAAAACAGGAAAAAAATCTACATCAAGCATACAAGACAAGCCTCCCCTCCTCTACTGCATCAGAGTTATGCTCCCGCATTGATCTCCTGCTTCACATCACAAAAAAGCACCATCTGTCAGCAGGAAGAAAAAGCAGAAGAAAAGGACTGCAACTCCTGACATTTGTAAAACCTGTCACAGAGCCGTGTAAGACATAAACATGTACCAAAGTGTGCCCCAAATGCTGTTTAAGCAAGTAAGAATTTTGCTGCAGTTCAGGACAATGCTGCTGGATCTGATCTCATGTGCAGAGAGGAAGACGGAGGAAATAGTTTTCTAATGAAGTGTCCTCATAGTGCAAAATGCTAACAGTATTTTGAAAGCAAATGAAAGGTTTCCTCGAGTATAAAACACTTTCACTTGTACTGATGAGTTCATTCTTTCATTTGTCTTAGTTTTTTTACAGCTGCATCTCTGCCAGCATCACAGGATACACTTCTGATAAACACCGTTATGAAAGCTTAGTGAAAAACACCCCTCCCCAAATTCCCACTAGGAAGGACGGAAGGAAGAACGGAAGGACGGACGGACGGACGGACGGAAGGACGGAAGGACGGACGGAAGGACGGACGGAAGGACGGACGGAAGGACGGACGGAAGGACGGACGGAAGGACGGACGGAAGGAAGGAAGGAAGGAAGGAAGGAAGGAAGGAAGGAAGGAAGGAAGGAAGGAAGGAAGGAAGGAAGGGCCTTGGAAGTATCAGAAGATACTCCAATTTTCTGAGTTGGGTGGTAGAAGCCCAAAACAAACCAGAGACAGCCAGTTTGCTGGGAAAAGGAAAGTAAAGTCATAAGAAACACTTGGCTCATTTTGTGACCAGGCATTGTAGGAGTGAAATCATAAAATATTTGATTTCTCCTTGTTGACTTTATATCTCTGGCATAAAGAAATCTGGAGAATACAAACAAAGTAAACTTTGGAACATCTGCAGTGCGGCCAAAAAACATTGAAGTTAATGTTTTATATGTATGACTATACTTGGAGGCTCTTGATTCTCATTTACTGAACGCAACAGCACAATACCTTTGGGGTACATAACAGAATAAGCCCCACGGATGTACAGACTCACAGACCCCACATTTGTATATACACATGCATGCTAGGCCTTCAATATTCACTTGTCATATTCTGACAGCTGCACTTGTGCAAGAATTAGCGTGAAACTGCTAACTGTTATTCTAAGGGTTTTTAAATAGCGTTAACCACTATTTTTTCAAAATCTTTTCCCAAGTCAAACAATAAATATGTTGATAAAGGTACTGTCTTCATGCCTGTCATGGTTTTGCATTAGGTTAACCCATGACAATGCCATAATACTCATTGCAAAAACACCAAACCAATGAACAAGCGACATCACCTAATGGAAAACTTTAATATGCTTATTCATGGGTTTTGCACATCTTTCTTCAAAAACAATTTTAATGAAGGGCAATTAACCTCTAACTTCTAGAGCACTTTCCCCTCTGAAAGCAATCTCTTTTCAGAAATGAACCGAAGGGGTAAAAAAAAAAAAAAAAGAAAAAGATTAAAGTTGACATACAAGTTTCCACAGGTTGTCTCAACATCCAACATCTGCTCTCAACATCCAACATCTGCTTTGGGCTTTAAATATAGATACATCTAAGAATACATAATGATTGTGTGTTCCAAAATAGCAGCAGGCAAGTTCCATTAGCTCAGGGAAAATTAGTGCATCTCTCAATGCTTTCGAGCACCTTTTTTTTTTGGCAATGCAAGACAGGAAAAGCACACTGCACAGCGAGTAGGTGTTTAATTGTTCCAGTCTTTTAACTCGACCTATATAAATACAACTTTATGAACAGTCATTCATAAAGAGTTTCTGATGCTATATTAAGAATTTACTTATATTACATATAGCATTATATTACATATACTTATATTACATTATAGCATATTACGAATTAATAGGCAAGCTAGGCTATTCACTATCAAAGGAAAAAAAAAATAATTGGTTGCATTCTAACAGGTGATAAAAGCCTTAAACAACAGAAAGATTCTTGCTAAATGCTATGTCTGTTTTTCTAAAGCAATGTCCATTTGCTCAAAGTTCCCACCTCACCTCCCCCAACAGGCAAGATCTCTGGTTCCACGGAAAAGAATGCAGCACAGCACAAAGGTCCAGACAGATGTCTATTCAGTGATTTTCCCTTGAAATACCAAGTGCAGGTCAGCCTAGCCTCATCCTAGGTCAGCCTATATCCCAAATTCAGTCAAACGAGGAACACTTAGTGCCTGAGATTTCTGTTTTACAGCACAAGTTTATGGATGTATCCTTTCTTCTCTCAACAGTTGCACAGCTTCTCAGCTTTCGAACTGTTTATGCAAGTATCACTTTTGTTTGCTTGATGTGAAGACAAGCTGTTCTGGTTGACATATAACTAAGATCTTAAACACACAGCTCTGGGGACTGCAAAATCTGGCCTATTCTCACCAGGCCAGGGTAAGCAAGCAGTGGTCCCAGCGCTCCCTCCTATGTCAGGCACACTATTAACGCCAATTCTCACCAAATGGCACCAACATTAACCTGGAAATTCAAGGAAAAAAAGGAGGAAAAGGAAATAGGAGAGTCTGATGAGCTCCAGTAAAGTCAGATTGTCTGAACTGTGTGCTTTCCTGAGGTATTCCAGTGATGGCCATAGCTCTGATCCCCAGGCAGCACTGACACCAAGAGGGAAAAGAGCCAAGTGACGGATGCCACCATACCGCATGTGAGCAGCAGGAGGCCTGATCCAAAGCACAGGGAAGCCAGGAGGAGCCTTTTGCTCCTGACCTGACCGTGTGCTGGATCAGACCCAGGGACTGCATGAGCAAACAGCCTGTGCTATTGACACAAGGTACAGAGAGGAAGCTGCGTGCGTATAAAGTTGCTTTGTGATGTGAATGCAAAAAGCCAGTGTCATGGGAATAGTCACATAAGAAGTTACTTCATGAAATGTAAAAGAAGGAGCTTTATCTTCAGGCTCTCTGAAGATTTCTGACAGTAAACTAACTCCTGTATTCTAAGCAGTAATCTATTCTGTAACTGCTGCATCTGAAGCATATGCTACGAGACACTTATTTTATGTGCTTGGCTATATACTGCAATTCATTCTGCAACTGCATTGGGAAAAATAACTGCTTAACACTTATATGAAGGCATGTGTTTACCCTAAAGTTTGAAAAGCTGTGTCTTTTATAGTTCCTAGAGCACAGGAAGAAAGAACTGACAAGCATTTCACATTATCTCTGAATTTCTATAAAAATAATAGAAACGTATTCATTGTGTTCATTGCAGGGCTCTGCCTGGGCATGTAGCAGAGAGAACGACAACAGAGACCCAGATGGAGAATGCATGTCAGTCTCAACACTACTCCTGCTTTTGACCTGCTGAAGGTGGGTGGGCAGAACTTGGAGAATTTGGCACCTGCGTGAGTGGAGTCTGTAAAGTTAGCGATTTGGCCAAAGTACAGTGATGAGGAATGTCATAATCATGACCAAAATTAATTCTGCCTGGGCCAGGCACACACACATGTAGCACTTTCCTATGGGCCATACATTGTATGTGGCTTCCAGGGGCTCCAAATGCCAGAGGAAACAAGCGCTTATCTGTCAAAGAGTCAGGAAAACAGAACAACAAAGGTGGAAGGGATTTAAAAAAATTCTTTTGCTGTCCTACCCCCAACTGAGAAGAGCTTGGCGCTTCCTCTTATTCCCAGCTGTTTCGAGTGCATTTGGCTTTAATCAGGTGCAGGGCAGGAACTCAACATCCTGTTGCCTTGCTCTGATTAGGAGGAGTCAAATTCTACAAATTGGCAGATTTCTTCTTTTAGTGTTCCTTATTTGATGAATCATTTGTTTTAAAGTATTTGGAAAGGGCCATTACAGAGGCAGCAGACCCAGCCTGTTGCTGTTTCCAAGTCTATTTATAACCGCTGCTCTAACGGGTTTCAGCAGAATGCAGTTTCTTCTCCTTTAGTTCACAGAAAGAGCCATTCCATTAAAGCAGAGGCAGAAAAGAACAAATCTGACAAAAGGCACGAGGTGTCTATAACCAGCGAGATACTAATAAACACATGCAGCAATTTGGTTTAGAAGTAATGCCTTTGAGTTTAATGATTTTCTCTTTAATGGCGAGTCTAGTAATCTCAGTTGAGACATTTGAGTGATTTAAGCTATGCCTGCTATCAACTTTGCAAACCTCAATTCAAACCTTAAAGCCTTGCTCTCTGTCCTTTCATTTTACTCGCTTCTTGTGAGGACCATGCAGTCCTAATGTAACTGGCTCAGCACAGCCTGCTTTTCCCACGCAGTTAGCAGTAAGAAATCTGCAATTTTTAACACTGAGTTTCCAACCTAGAGTTAGAAGATACTAAAGGAGTCATTAAAAATACTTTTTGCTTGAGGCAAGGTAATCTACTATTTGACTGCACTTCTCTAACTGGAAGTGCAGTCAAATAGAAAAGGTATGCTAGGAAATAAATGATATAGCCATCTTCCAGCACTAGAAAACAACAAATACAGCACAGGAATATGTTTTACTTCTCCTTTTTCACTTTTCCTCTGGTATAACTTGAGAGAAGCAAGCCAAATAAGGGATGACGCTCCACCCTACTCATGTACAGGATATCCTCTTCCTTCTTTCTGCCTTCCATTCTCTCACTTTAAAAATACAAATATGTAAGGTGCTGACCAGGCCAGAAGTATATGAGACTTAGAAATAAACCTCCAAAACTATTCTTATTATAAATAGAGGAATCTCCTCAAGGACTCATGTTCAGTGCATGAAGTCTAGTAACTACATATACTGTAGCTTGACCTGGATACTAATCAGTTGGGGTTTGGTAAAAAGAATTTGCTGAAAAGGTCTACCTTATATGTTACCCAGATTCATTGGAACATGATGCACAATACTGTACTTCAGTATTAGTTTTTATCCACACCCAGTTATATTGTAAATCATACCTAGATCATCATCTGGCACAGCCTGGCTCTTCTGTTCACCAAAAGCAAATGCAATTTTGTATAAGAAAAAGTAAACAGGACTACATCCATCCCCTCACATAGCAATCTTAGCTCATAAGAGGCCAGCTCCTTGTAAGTGGACTTGCCTGGTAGAACCAAGAGGCCAACACCTGCCCACCTGGAAACCATCTGAAGAAAACTGAAATTAAGGCTTCCTAACCACCATGCTCTTCTGATGAAAAGCAGCTGCAATACAGAGACAACTCTGACCAGTGCAAAGGCTGGAGGAAAGCTCTCTAGCTCCCTCCCTGCTCTGACAGCTTGGCTTAGAAGGGCTCCAGACATGCCACGTTGCAAAGAGAAAAGCAGCGTGGTGCAGCCTTTACTGAAGAGTAATTCCTAATACTATCAAGTGGTCAATCAAGAATGAAATCAAAAAGGATATTTTGCCAAACTCCGCTGCAGACCACCTGTATGTAAACATTAAAGTCAGTTTCAAAGCAACTGAGAGTAATGGTTTCAAAATAAAATATCAAAATTCTTTTCCCTCTATTTCACTGAAAACCACAACACCTCTTTATTCACTTTAAACACAGTGCTGGTCAGCAGGAGAACAGCAGATTAATTTTACATGCATTAAATTCAAGCTTACTTGTTCATGCTACATTTTTGTTGTATAAAGTAGGTATTTCATTTGGGCAATTTTCTCTTTCTCCAGGAGTAATATTTCCTCCTCCCAAAACTTGTAAATGATAGAAAAACAATAGCCAGATAATATGCAAAGGCTCATAGTCTCTGGAATTACTCTTGTCTTGTTAGGCTTATTAAAAACCAAGCTTAATTACAAATTACATTCCAACTTTCAAAACATGCCTGATGTGCTTCACAAGACAGATTTCTGGCACTCTGAAGCTCCTATAGTAGAAATAGAGAAAAATATTACTTAATTTCAAGAGAGCGGGCTAGAGGAGACTTCAGAGGGTTGGGTATTTTGGGGTTTAGGCTTTGAGAATGGGAGGGAAGCAGTGATGGCCTTAGAGACTCCATGAAGGCTGAAAAAGAAAACTTGGGAAGCTTTTGCTAATATGCACCCTTAGCACAGCAATGCAAGCTGCAATTAAGATGAGAATTAGTTTTACTATTTAAAGTTGTGAGTTTTTACTTTCTTTCCTGACATGAAAGATGTATTAGCAGAGGTGTGGGTAGTTTTTTTTTGCTTGGTTGGTTTGGGTTTTTTTTTTTTTGTTTGTAGGTTTAAAAAAAAAACAAAACATAACCATCAAAGCAGGTGTATATTTCTTAAATATATATATATATATATATATAATAAAAAATCTCCGTAAGGCTTTACATGATTAAATATATGATTCAAATATTTACTGACATGTACCGAAAGCAGTATAATCTGCAGAGTCAGTACAATCCGCTTGGTAAATAGATACATAATTCCATAAACACATCATTTCTTAGAAGTTTATTTTGCCAAACTGTAGGCACTGTGAACCAAGATAGTCAGCTGGCTGCACTTTTCCTTTCAGATCATCAAGCTAATTGTTCACGATGACTCTGAAAGCATTTAATATCAAAAGTACTGATTTTCATAGGTCTAGGCCTACATTCAAATCCCGTGTATGGGTGCAACCCCATATGCACATATTTCAGCAATACTCCTCTGGTTTTGTAATCTTGCTCCTTATGCAGCGGCAACTACTCTCTGCTGTCCTCATCTAAATGGGAGCAGTTGTCTTGTATTCTGGTTAGCTGAAATAAAACACACTTAAGTGCCAAGTGACACTCTTCCTAGCCATAGAACAAGCCTCTAAAAACACAAGTGTATGCTGTAAGCACTAGAAAACTTAGCTACACAAGCTCAAATAACGTTTAAGGATATGTATTCAGAAAACACTTATGAATGTTATCTTTAAATATGTGAGTACTCCCTTCAAAACCTTCACTTGCTAACAGCTAAGTGCATATGGAAGCACTGCATTGTTCACAAATCAACGTTACTTTTATAAGTGCATACAAAAAAGATTCAAGTAAATCATCGTTCTATGCCTTAGTTTGCTCCATACCAAAAACAAACTCCCAAGAGTAATTAAAAGACAGACATAATAGTCTCTACTTATGCAAGCCAGCAACTGGTCTGAGCCATCTACTTTCTGTAACTAGAAAGCAAAAATTAAAGGCATGTTATATATTGAGTCTAAACAGTAAAATACTTATCAAGGACCCCATATGAGAGCATTAAAACATAAGAAAAGTAGTCTTCCCCTCCCCTCTTTTCCTCTTCCCCTTTTCCACCAAAAGAAAGGGCACCAGAAGTGTTAAGGTCATTAGCCACTTGGTTTTTGCCTCACACACATACACTCATTAGTCAAACAGGATCTAATAAGATAGCTGTCTCAACATCTTTCTCCAGGGTGAAGAAAGGACAGAAGGGCACGTGAATTTCCTCTGTTGCTAGCATCTTAATTAACTCCAGAACAAACAGTCGCTCAAACTTGTTAAAGAAACAGCCTTGTTACTGCAAACAGAATCTGTGCTACCTGCGAGCAAGCAAGGATCTCACCCCCAACCCAATAACGCCAACCATCCAGACAACAAAGATCCCCTCCAAATGGAGCATGCAGAGAGTGGCTGTTCTAAAAACTGCATCACTAATATATGCCACGTACAAGGTGGTCAGAAAATAACTCCAGTGGGGACTTTATTGTACTGAGGTATGTTAAATCACATTTAAAAACTCCAGTTTTCCTAGAGGCATATGTGCATTTCTTCCATTTTTTAAACACACTGACATAAAGCTGGCACAAGGACTCAGTTGTACCATGGACATCCATTGCAGTGCTGGAGAATTCACTAAAAGAAAAGCTTAAGTCCTTTCATTCATTATGGAATAATTTGTGTTGGAAGGGACCTCAAAGATCATGTAGTTCCAACCCCCAATGATGATAATGACAACACTCCATTTGACTGCAGCGGGTTTGAGATTTTACTCTCAATTAATTATACTGGTTTTACAGTATTAGCCAAAGCACCTGAAGCATGTCGTTTTTTCCAGCTCTTCTTTCCTCTGCAGGCTTGAATCCACCTTGTATTTCATCTTCTTGTTTATACCCTTGACCAGTCTCACTCACACTGTCTGGCCCCTGCAGCAAACATACTGAATCCGTGGCTGCTAGGTGGCATACACTGGAGAGTTGGAGACTAGTTCCCATTTTAGCATACCCACACAGGTAGGGAGTTTCCTGTGAGGTATGTGCCACATGGGTGTGAAGTCCCCTAGGATAAGAAGCTTTAACATGCAGGTTTCCTGCTTCTGGTGCAAGTGGTTTCAGCATAAGGCATTATACAGAAAAGCTGGAGAATAATTCAACAGGTTTTTGAATGGAAGAGGCTATAATTTCTTATGTTTCATAGGTATAAAGTTCCCTGGAAATCAACAGTACTGCTCATAATAAGCAAATATATACAAATCCTAACAAATTTGTGACAGAAAAGATCATCATCTCACAGAGGAAACCCCCGCAAGTCCCAAGCAACTTCACAGGGGTTGGCTTAAGTACAAGTGCCAATGTGAGCTAATGGAGATATACTCCAAAGGATTAACCGAACAGGAGAACCTTAAAATAACAACAACAAAAACCCCTCAACAAATCAAAGCAGAAAGCAGGATGACAAAGCAACAGAATCTAGGAAACATCAGTAGCAGCCTGTTACACTGACAACAGCTGAATGGATGTAACAAGTTTGCTAGCATAGAACTGGGTGATCAAACATCCAAACATCAGCCTTCCTACAGAGCATGTAATTATTACTTAAAGGAAAAGAGGACAAGAAAAGTAACTGACCATTTATTAAGAGTGCATTTTAATGTGCAATCCTGGTTGTTTCTTGAAAGTGTAGCTGGAGGGAAATGGAGAAAAGAAACAATGAAGAAAAGCTCTCAAGACCTGTAGGGAAAAATCAAATAACCAGAAAATATCATTTGCCTTTAAGTTGTCTGGTGTTATGATAAAAAACATGGGAGCAACTGACCTGACTTCTTGTTATAACGTTCAAGGTATTAAAAGATAAAATTCAGCCCTGCAACTTCTGTAATGGCTTCTGAAGTTTTCCATATTCCTCTTTTCCCCTCATCTGTGATTAGTAAAATACTGTGTCAGCTATTAAACTACATAAATCCTAACTTTTCCCTCTCCAATTAATTTAATAATGCACTAAAACCCAGCGTCTGCAATACTAATGTCTTTTCTACAGCAACTAATGTGACACTGTTAGGAAAATCAAGCATGAGGAGTTCACAGAGAGAAACAATTTTCTGTTCATCTTAAATCCAGTAAAAAGCAACAAACAAACGAAAAGTAAACCTGGGCAAAAATGAACGTGCCCTGGAAGTTGCATTTGAACTTTCAGGAGAAATGCCTTACTGGTACATTTATACATCACTGTTCATATATAGAGAAGGTATCTAGATCTGTAATTTTGTGCGTATTTACATAAACACAGACAAATTTTGGCCTTACAAATCAAAGGAAAATAAATATACTATCCTACTTAGATGACGGATTAAGAAAAACCATAAGGCTCAAACATAGTGAGTATCCACTGAGAGGTGAATGAATGAGCCCCGCTGAGTTACTCTGTGGAATTCAGTTCTTCCACAGACTCCCAAAAGGCACAACATACACTATTGAGCTTTCATTTATGCTTCATAATCGGAAAATATGAAATGCTTTCAAATTTAATTAGCTTCTCCCCTCCCCTTTTTTTTTTCTTCATTTCCAAAGACATCTCATATAACTACACTGAACAGAGTCGACTAAACAATGCAGCCTACCAGCACGGGACAAAAGGTCATTTGGAAGGGATGTGCCTTTAAGGACTTACAAAGGCTTCGTCCTCACTCCTGTATTGAAAGAGGAAGCCTATCTCAGTAAAGGAAGGATGCCCACTTTAAATAAGGAAATGAGTTTGCAGGATGTACACATGCTGCTTTCTATTAATGATAAGCAAAGTCTACAGAAAAGCAATAGACTTCTTCAGCTTTGGCAGAAGTAGTCTTCTTGTGGATTACCTGTAAGAGACTTCAAAATAAACAGACTGCAAATAAATGTCCTCTACCTTCTTACTGAAGCTGATTTATGCATGAATAATGGGGATTAACAAATGCTGATTACTATACTCTATGAGAGATACAATTACTGACTAAGGTTTTTGCATGCGGGCCAGAGATGACAGCAGTGGTTTTGGGCAGCAAAAATGACCGGTTATACATCTTGACATTTTCTTCTTCAAGCTAAGTTTCCTGACTAAAGATCTTAAGGACTTCTAAACATTCATAAATCTCTCCCTTTACATTTAATAAACTGTCACAGAGTGATTGCTATTTTCTATTCAAAATCTGTCATTTTTCAATTGATGTAATAAGGAAACTGATTCCACTTGGCAGCAGTGAATGAATATCTGAACATAACCTTTAAATAGGGAGGCAGAGACTGCTTTGCTATAGCCCCATTTCACTCTGTTGTAAGTACCTATTATTTGACCAGCTTGAGAGAATGTGTATCATACATAGCCACAGTCAAATTCCTTTAAGACTGAAAAGGGCAGTTAAGTAGCAACGTACAAAAATGTGTCATAATAATGTAATGAGTTTAAAATATACACACATAGACACACACTTGAGTTCCTTAAGCATACAAATGCGAGTAAACATGCCAATTCAGATACTGAGATAAAAGTCAAAAGGCATCTGTTGGCTAAAAATATTAATGCCCATAACTGAATTTCCCATCACCTTTCAATTTCAGGATTCAGCTTTCCCTAACGTTATTATTACCACACAAAACATTTTGGGTTTCAAACAAGGAATTTTTCAACCCCAACTGAGTCTTTAAGAAGGCCACAAATTCTGGCTGGCTTAGAACAGTGAACAGAACAGACATGGCTTACAAACGAGTGAAAGAAACACGCACACCAGCTGACCACAGCTTGGACCATCACATCCAGCTGGGCCCCACTCTTGGTGGTGCTCATGTTCCTTTCTGTGAGGCACACAGTACAACCAAGCTCAGAGGCAAGTAAGGACCTTCACAAATGCTTCACACTGGCTCCAAAATGAACATCGGTGGACCTAGTTAACACAGAAATTCACCTCTGCATAATCGGCCAAATCAAGGCTTACACTCCACACACCACAAACATCAGCTTTTTATTTTTTTTGGTTGCCTTTGTTATGCTTTTACAGCAAAATCCCCAGCCACTCTTCTAACTAGAAACAAACTGCACAAGGAAATTGTTGGGGCGTAGAGGTAGAAACAACTGCATACCAAAACAGCTGTAATCCTTATCTAACCTCTTCCACCGTGTTGCAGAAACGAGCATAAGAAGCTCCGCCATAGAAGCATCCAATAAAGCTAACTTTTTCTCAGGTGTTGGAGCCTGACAGTCCAGATCCTGGCAACTCTTTTCTTGGATCACATACAACTCATATACGCTATCCGAAAATCTTTTGGTTTGAAAGAAATTATTTGAATAAAACTTCAAAACATCCAACTCTAAAAAGCAAGAGTCTCATTACACAAGAATTATTTGTTCAACTAGCCTTGGAGACATCAATGTTTCCATTATGCGCTGATGTGTTTAATGTTTATTATTCCACTGTAAAAAAAAATTAAAAAAAATAAAAAATTAGCCTAGAACTTGGCATAAAAACTTCTTTTTTTATTTTTTTTTTCTTTAAATTCATCAAAAGTCAGAGTGTCGTGTTTTTTTTTTTGTTTGTTTGTTTTTGTAAAGGAATCATTATTAGCATAAAGCTCTTCTGGGTGCTCGTGCAATTCCTAAATGATTTTCCTTAAAAGCGTCTGTAGGCATTTATGGGAGAAAAGGAAAGAGGGAAATTAAAAGCAACCAAGCCGCTTCATTTATAAGTATGACTCTACGTATATATTTTTTCAGTCAAGCATTTGTAAGGATTTTCAGCAAGCTGACTTTACACATATGTATGGCAACCAAATGAATATGGATAGACCACAACAGGTCCCAGGAGCTGTTACTGTCTATTGGGTCAATAATATGCAAACTGAGTAGGATTTACAAGCTGGACTATAATGGCTCCTTTGGACCCATTACGTTCTGATGGGTAAATAATACATGTTTTCTAAACTACTGCCATGCCAAAATATGTATTTGCCCTTCAGGCTGTAAAGGATCCAAATAAACCAACAGGATTTATCAGATAAATAATACGTTTGCAGAAGTGAAATGTATGTTTAACTAAACAAATAATGCTCTTAAACGCTGACTGAATGACCCTAAACACTGACAGAGATGACCCTAATTATAGTAGGTATTTGGCAGATTACTGGAAGTCAGTGATCTAGGAAAAAAAAACAAAATTTGGAGTAGCTAAAACCTGAATATGAAATAGTAAGCTAATAGAGGTAACCTCTTTCTTCCTTCTTTATGAAAAGATTTTCATTCACATGTCTGAAATTGTAAAAAAATCAAACCCCAGACAATCAAAGTAGCTACTATTAAAACTGTGCATAAGAAAAGCAACTGCAGATGCTACAAACCTTCTGGGGGTTCTGAAGGCTGTCACATTTCTCAAGTGCTCTGCACTTCATGGGACATCCTGTTATTAAGCCATTTTCCTGACCATGTCCCAGGACGCTGCTCTCACATCACGTCTGTGTTATCTCTGGACTGTCTGATCTCCTCACACTTTCCTCTCAGCTTTGCTTGAAGCATGAGAGCAATACAGGGAGAGGGGAAGCACCGATCAAAAGCATTAAGAATTAACCTGATGATGTTGGGAAATGATGAACAGTGATCCCAGTGCTTGGGGAGGGGAGATAACACAGAGATGGTGCAGACAGCACCAAGGAGGAAGGAACAACAACAACAAAAAAACCCTTAAGGGGAAGAAGCTGATGGCAAAGACAAAAGAGGAAAGGAAAGATAAAACGACCACATACATTATAAAAAGAAAGGGGGGGAAAGAGGTCCTACACTTCAGAACTCAAGAGTCTGATGAGCAATTTTTGACTCTCCTAGAAGTTTCAGAAACTATGAAACAAGGCTGAGCAGCAAGAACAAGAGCGAGTTCAAGTATAACACCAAAACCAACTTAAAGAACTCCAGTGAACCAGTTCTACTTGGAACATGAATTTTTTAAGGATCATTTTAAACATGAGAGGTAACTTTGCTTAATTTAAGCTGCAGTATCTGATGATACAAGTGAAGCAACGTGTAACACCTCCTGTTCTCATACAGGGACAAATACAGTCTAGTCATACCAATACTGGCAAATCCCATTCAAAATTAATCAAGTTACAAATAATGGCTTTAGAACTGACAGGCTGAACTGATCAGCAACTAAATTGAAGATGAACTGAAATAGCAGTAACAAACAAGTAATGGACTGTAGTAAGGAAAGACGGTATGCCTAAGGACCACGCATTAAACATGTTAAGGACCACAGGTGATCCAGTTTCACAGCTTTTACTTCAAGAAGAGCTCTAATTTTAATCAGCAGTAGCCAGTTAAAAGAGAGGCTGCAGCAGTTGGCACAGAATTGTGTTATTTTTGTCCTGCAGCCCAGGTAAACCTTTACAGTTGGGTGAAGAGGGGATAGATAGTGAAGTAAGCCAAATATTTAACAAGACCTACATTTAGTCACATCACCGAAAGCATTCTTCTATTTCCCTTAAACTGTTTGGAGAGCACTTCCTAAAGGGAAGGTGGCAAAACTTGTATCGCTATAATTTTCAAAAAGGACCCCTCTCTGAAGGAAGGATTTCTTTCATGTCTGCAGGAATGACAAAACGAACAAGATTATCCAAAGGGCACGTTGCAACCCTTTGTTTCTGACCGTCAACAATAACTATTAAAACAAAGTCTGTAAGAATAGCCATTTTTGCTCCAGATGAAAAAGAGATTTTACCTTAAATCTTGACTTCCTTCAGCAACATTCAGATCTCACCCTTGACACTCAACAGACTATGACAGAGCATTCTGTCCATTTATTTTTGCACCAAAAAAAATTAACAGTTTCTTGGCACAGGAGGGCCAATGTTTTTGTGGCTAAAATCACTCCTAAATTGTAACTGGTGATGCACCCTGAGGAATATACAAGGTTGCTGTCCTGCAATTAGCCAATAATAAAAATTAACAGAACAAAAAAAGGGGAAAATAAAGTTTCATTTTCCAAGTAAAAATTATTAACCTTTTCTGAGTAGAGCTGGTAACAAGGTGTTAAGCAAACACTGGGTATATTAATGCAAAATCCAGAGAAGTCTGCCATCTCCTAGACACCTCTAAGCAGCATTTAGAATTGCAGATAATCTGCCCTCGTAAACACTAAATCTGTGTTGTAAATGCTGTTGTGAACAGCCTCCTGATGCTTTAGAAATCTTACCAATACTGCCACAAATGCAGGATTTTAACCTTAGTTTGAAATTCAGAGGAATAGAACTACCAAAACAAAACAAAACATCCCCCCCCCCCCCCCCATAGTTCACTCCCACACTTAGTTCTTCTCAATTATTAGTTTACACACCACAAAGAACTACATGGTAACTTCCGCCCTTTCTAAGGTCCACATTTACTTTATTGATAATTAGGCATAAACCGATTGCATCCATACTCAACAAACAGTGAATAACAAACCCTCTGTTTAGAATCTGATAGTAAAGGAGTCCGTAGAGATGATTTCTTGGATCTAATTGTCTTACCTAAAAATTAGGGGTTACTAAATTGCAATGCTGTTTGGTTAGTTTTCTTTGAAGTGGCCATGGTTCAAGGTGTACCAACCTGTTACCACACCACCTAATCCCCAAGGATGTATGTAAATACTCAAGACCCTCCTGATCAATGGGACTTCTTGTCATCCTTTAAGGTGTAGCTAGTCAAAGCACATTTGCCTTTCTGGCACATTTCCCCTTCCTCTGAAATATCTGATGGCTCTATGCCAGTCTGAGGTCAAAGAAAAAAATAATAACCTCTGTTCTACCTGTCTTTTTATTCATCTTTGAAATTCACTAACACTTTGTTCCTTCAGAGCTTATATGTCTCATGTTTACCTCCTCCGGTCGTCAAGGTATGATTCCCATTTGCAAGATACTTTGAGAATTTGAAATAAAGACAGGTATAGCAATCTACAGAAAGTAGACTCCATTCTGCAAACTTTTCATCCTGGACAACTATTTCTCTTGGTCATGAAAGAAGGGCTGTGCAATTTATAAGAATTAAATCCAGCATCCCAATGAGAAATATAAACACATGCTAAATTAGCATGGTTATCAACAAATTAAGCCCTATAAATCGCCCATGAAGATAGCAAAAAAATTCTATAGCACAACTGTTTTCTAACACTTCTCAGACCACTTCCTTTTAAAGGCTGTTTAATCTCGTCTGCTACTGTAGTTATGCCAAGTCAGTAGCTGGATAGGGAACATGGGGATGATATTTTCCATAAACATCACAAAAAAATTACTCGGCAAAATAATCTGCACTAAAGCAATGTTTCAGGAAGTCTCTAGGTAGCAATCTGTCAGCAAAAATAACATCTTCCAGATAGAAGGTGTTATGACTGTTAACTTCCTGAAGGGAGGTTGTGATGAGGAGGGGCTCGGCCTCTTCTGTCAGGCAACAAACAGGACCCGAGGAAATGGCCACAAGTTGTATCAGAAGAGGGTTAGACTGGACATAAGAAGGAATTTTTTCTCTCATAGAGTGGTCAGGCACTGGAATGGCCTGCCTAGGGAGGTGGTGGAGTCGCCATCCCTGGCATTGTTCAAGAGGTGTCTGGATAGGGAGCTAGGAGATAAGGTTTAGTGGTTTTACTGTAGGTATGGTAAAGGGAGGATGGTTGGATTAGATGATCTTGTAGGTCCTTTCCAATCTTGTGACTCTATGATTCTATGATAGATGCCAGGGTTCCTTTTTGGGGTACAACTCATGTAGCACTATATATTCAGTAAAACTCTCATGAAGTATTTTCATTGTGGCAGTGTAAAAATCAACCTGTCTGCATTGAATTCATTGCAGATATCCTCAATCACTCTTTCAAGCTATTTTAAACAAATTTGTGCGTTCTTCCACATTATCTAGAATAAAACTTTCATGAAGAACCAAATTATATCATTCTGATAAGTTGCTTGAATGAATCTACAATTAATATTTTAAAAGGTTCTTTGAGAGTCTTCTGAAGCCAAGATGTTAAAAGAATGTTATTTATCATATGCATAAGGAAGTGGATTAAATAAGCATTCCTATACAGTTCTCAATTCTTCCACATTTCTTATTCATCTGCTATGCTCAAGGAAAGGAATGAAAACACAGTCTGTCTACAGAACTCATTTGCACAAGTTCAAAGACTGATATATAACTTATTAACAGAATTTATCACAGTTGTGTTGAAGTGACCAAGGTAGAATGTTTCTAGACGCCACTTGATTCCAATGAAAATGTTGAAATTCAGGAAAAGTTGAATATTTAACACTCCCTCCCCTCCTTCTCCATTCCCAAGAAAACCTTTTAGATGACAAATACTCCCCAGGCAGCTGCACAAAGTCATCACAGAATTGTTCCAGTGGGATCTGTGAACCACAACCCAAGCATAGTTTTGCCATCAAGATGCCTGAAGGGAGAGTACTCCAAAGACCACCGAACGACGAGATTCAAAATATTCATCACAGTACAGGGATAATCTTCTCCTGGGACTCCCAAGGTCTACAATACGAATCATTAGTGTAGCCTGCCAAAAAACAGCACTTTGTCAGAGTACTTCACCCAGATGAGAGACATACAAACATGACAAGCTCCACGGAGACACTGGAGCCAAACCTGGCTGCAACACTGCCCTGGTGGGATTTGTCCTGGAAGGATGGCATTCAACTCCAGCCACTTTCATGCTTCAGTTATTAATCTCCAGAAAATGCGAAAACTTTAACAATGCATCTATGAGCTGGAGGTCAGTTTACAAGGTAAGCAGCAGTGTGGGAAGTGGAGCAGTAGGTGACAGAATCACTGTTTTAGGGAAGATTCTAGGTGCTATAAACACCTGCTGAGAACGAAGAAGGTATTTTCAGCAAGCTACATGATCTTGACTTGGAAACTATTCTTCTGTATTGGCTTCTTGCTAATAGGGGAGGTGATTAATAACAATCCAGTGCCCAATTCCATCCCACACACCTTATGGCACAGAAATGGAAAACAAACAAACAAAAAAAACAACTCTTGATATTCCTCTGTTTTTAATCCACTCTAAATCCTCTTAATTACTGGGTGGTCCGTTATTCTACTTTGCCAACCCACAGCTGCTGCAGTGGATGGGGTCTGCTCTGCTAATCTCCTGCCTTCCCCACACTGGACCTCTGTTTTATGGGTTCTCTGGGTCCAAGAACAGCCCTGAGTCGTCAACCCATGGTGCTGCCCACGGCTTTCTGACAGCACTAAGAAGCTGGTGGAAAGTTCACAAGTGTTACACTGACTTTGAAGAGCAGGCATGGTATTAACCTTTCATCTGCTGCTTTCCTGAAGCCATGCTACGTCTATTCATTTTCAGAGGGTTAGGTGCAGCTCCACAGAAGCTGGATATTTAATCTGTGTTTGTTTTTAAGTAAGAAAGCTTACACTGAAGAACTAGTGAATTGTTTTCTTCTCTAAACATGCCCTTTTAAAGCTATTTGAAATCAGCCTACCTTTGAATCCATTTCTAAATATACAGAGAAAATAAAGAATGGAAATAAATACAATTACAGGCACACATCACACCTTGTGTAAATATTAAGGAAGTACTACTCTCTAGACATGCTGATCTACCTGGTCTGCTATACTAGCACTTGAAATAGATAGGCTGACACTTTCCAGAAAGTTGAAATGGCAAGAAGTAGGGATTTACCAGAAAGCAAAATCCCGTATCAGTGTTCCTAGATCCACGTTTTAGCCTTTTCATGATTTAGATATACACACATACGCGTATACTTAAGTGCATTGAGGAAAATGCCATTTAAAAATAATAAAGTAAATCTTGGAGCTGCGCTCAAATTCTTTACTTTTAAAGCTCATAGGAAACTAACCCCAAACGTGAACAAGCCCCACAATACAATGCTGTTCTTGTCGTGAGCTCTGAACCAGCTCCACAACACATAGTGTACATATTGAAAAACAGCTGTTGGGTGACAGACTGCTCGCTGGGAAGTTAAAGTTGAGTGAAGTGGTTAACCCACATCCCTTCCCCACTGATAAAGTGCTTTGATAAGCAGGCCATACTGGTGAAAGCTAGCAAAAAGAGTCAGGCCTGAGCCTTTCAGGAATGAATGTAAGACTTGTTTGGTAGAAGCAACCTCCATCTCTTGCACGGCATTCTCCAGTTGTTGTTTTTTACCCACCCGTCCTCAGTTACTTTTAGTGCACGCTTGTTCTTTCTGTTTGCAGCAGAACTGATTCTTTGATATGTCAAAGCAATATCCTGTACATATGGGAAATCAAACCAGAAAACTCTGCTAAAAAGTCTCCCTCACTGCAACATTTTATAGAAGTGTTTTCCACTACTCAAAACGGTCCTAGTGGTGCAGCATTAAAAAAAAGTCTGTATAGGAAAAAGCAAGCCCAGTTTAACCACAAGTAAGAAACACATGGGCTGTACTTCTTTTTTTCTTTTTTAATATACATTAACAGAAGTAATTCAAAAGAAAAAAGATTTCTTGGGATTAATTTCTGAGCTTCAGCTAAGCACTTTTGGAAATAAACCCGTTAATTAAGTACAGATGTCACCTAAACAAAAACCCAATACCTCTTTTCATGAACCTTAAATTTTAGACATACGTCCTCAAGTTGTACTTATTAAAAAAAATCCTGCAATAAAAAGGCATGTTTTTTTCTTAGCATGCCAAAGTTTTAAAAGTAAAAAACATACAAAATTTGGTGAGTTCGTATTTTCTCAGTACAATCAGATAAAATTCCAATTCAGTTCAGTGGGACACAGGCTTATTTGCAACACCGCCCAAAACAAAACAAACAAACCCCATTACCTGCATTTAAGCTTGCTGCACTGGAGGTATTCACAGACACACTGTGAACATTCCTCTCCCACAATGAGCTGCTCTTGATGTCTCTATACTTCTGTCCCTCTTTGAAAGTGGAAGAAAAATTAGCTAGCAATTGTTGCCTGGCCCCAAGAGAACCATGCTATTGCCGTAACAATGTACAGTTACTGGCTTCACATCTACTTGTGCGTTAGATGTAGAGTAAGATGTATTTGTAGATGAAGAGAGAAACAGAATTTCCTCCAGATGCATGCTCCACAGGTTTTAGCCCTATTTAACATCAAATTTCCGCTGCTAATATTGGCTGTTCTATGGAAATGATACTAACGCAAAATCAGCAAGAGATACATTTGAGGAATTGTTTTTAAAATATACATTTTCAAAACTAAAATTGTTTCTCAGTATATGGTATGCTAATTTTTCAGGAAAACAAACTGGAAGTATAAATGAAGAAAAGCAGCAGTCCTCCCTATATTTTACCTACAAGTACATTCTTCTTTGGCTCAGAACATTTACATACTTTGTTTTACTTTGTTTTAGCCAAGAAAAAGGAACAGTCAATCATTTCACATTCTAAACTTTCTTAACTACCTTCAGAAAAAACACTGTACAGCAAAAACATTTTAGTACCCAGCTTGTGAACTGACGGCAGAGAGAGCTGTCCAGGCTCTTGAAAAGAAATAGATTAGGCATGCACATGTATCTTCAAGGATTATACTATATGAAAAATGTGGCCCTGAGGACAAATTTACACTAGAAGAAGTATAAGTTGAGGCTGCTGACCGATTTAAAAGTAGTACCCGTGGAGAACTAACTTGGATAAGCAATGCACTTGCATGGCATTAATCCTTCTTATCAGACAACTTTATCATGAAGTCTTGCTTGATCTTTTTGCTAACAAACCAATTCAGCTCCCTGCACAGAGCTGAAAGTGCTGGATGAAAACAGATATAATGCCAATGTAAGCTTACTTTTCCTTTAACAGACCATGCAAACGCTCATTTCATTACTCAAAAAATAGAGTACAACTTAGAACTAAAGGATTAAAGATAATTCTTTAATTGCTATGTCAGCATAGGAGATGAAAAAATTAAGACAAAATGCAACTCGTCTTTTCTGCTCAGTGTAACTGTTACTAACAGAAATGGAAACTGGAAAATATAAACGGAATCATAAACATTATTTCTCTTGGTATTTAACAAACTGAGAAGCCAATCAAACAATATTTCAGCTCTCAGAAGTAACACACATCTGAACAAATAAGTTCTGATAGTTATCTGACCTTCTTATTGTGTTATAGAAGAAAGTAAGGCAGACTGTGAAGTGGGTTTTCCATTACACTATTGAAGTACACATCTTTTATCTCTGAAGTTACAAGTTTTCATTGATGACAACATTATGCTTGGGTGCAAAATCTCTTTCCTCATCACCTTGCTAAACAAGCTTCTCTACCACCAACCCCAGCCCTCTTCTCCAACAACCAAGGTGAAAGACAAGTTACTTTTCTGCATTATTCTGACAAAAAAATTGTTTTGCTGCTGCAGCGTTTACAGAGCGTGCATTAAAATCTAAATATGATAAAAGTATTTTATCCCATTTTACCACAGCATTTTAATAACAGGATGCTGCCGCAACTTCACACATATTTAGGATAAAGAAATCATTCATTTTAAGAACACTGTACAGAGATTGTGAGAAAGCTTTAAGACACACTACCCAGACACACTACATTTTCCACCAGGACTGCAACACAACTGTTGGGATGTCTGCAGGGATTTGTAGAATTAAAACACGGAGAAAAAAACCATTTGCTCTCAATGAACACAAAATCAACCAGGTTACTTTTAAACTCAGCCTCAAAGATACAACTACATCTAACAATAAAATAAAATGCCTAAATTTTGCTTTAAAATACGATCTCATCTCTTCTTGATCTCATGCAAAAGGGTGCACGCAATGCAAAAGGAGCAATAGGAAGCTCATTCAGTCCATAAAACACACAAAATAAATGAAATGTGTAATATGCTTTATTATCTAGTGAATTGTATATATAATTTTTTTATATAATTATTAAACACTTCCTAACTTAACAATAGCATATTACTTCTTACTTTGACCAATTTAGATCTCATCATTTCAAGCATGTTTGATCCATTTCAGTACTCTATACAGAGTAGGCTCACTGCACAAATGTTTGCTATTTCTTCAGCCAATTAATTAATCTTTTTGTTACAGTCTTAATCCATCGAACTAAGGGTACGTGCATACTGTTCATGTATAAAATCTCCACTGTCTCAGAACCTTAACAGTACAGACTGGAAGGAGCTGTGATAGCCTCTAAGCAGTATCAACTGAGTATTGTGACAATGAGGATCTTGTCTAGTTGAAGTATGAATGCCTACAAGCATAGAGAAACAGTGTAATAGAGAAAAAATCTTGTCTTGCATCCTAATAAGAACTGGAGAAGAATACAAAGGGAGGAACACACACCCACAAAACATAGAAGCAATACCACTTGCTGTGAAGTCAAGTCAGTTCCATGATACTCAGTAGTGACTTCGCAGTCAATGCATATCAGTGCTTCTGGTCCCCAGACACGTGCCTGCTAGAAACTTCTCGGAAGCTTCAAAACCTACAGGTCTAATAAGCATTGTGTCCTACACACTGAACCCAGAATGAGTAGAAGACATGATCAAGGCAATGGTTTTAAGCCACTTCCCACTGATACAAATGGATGCAAAAAAATGGGAAGAAAAAACTCTCCTATGTATCAGTTCTCAGAAAAAAATAAATAATTAAAAAAAAATTACCCTTTCATTTCAAATAGGGCTACATCCTATCACAATTAATAATTTCCATTATCCAAGTGTCTGGAAAGAATATTTTCCATGAGACTAGCACATCTATGGAAATACAATGTTTTTACAGATGTGGCTGCAAGAGAAAAACGTCCTACTGAAACTGAGTATTAGTGGCTAGAATTCAGAAAATGGTCTGAAATCTCACCACCTCTTATCATACCACTAAGTGTGCTCTCATTCATTTAAAGACATAGGCTCACTGTCTCAAGGTTGCCTTCTACGCTCTACTGAAAGGTTTTGTTTTCAGCTGTTCTCTGGCAGAACATTAACCATTTATGAAGCCGCTATTTTCCATATTCACATGCTCCCTAGGGCTGCGCTCTTTGTTTTGTTTTCAACTTCATGAAAAGACAAAGTTCAGGACTTTTTTTTTTTTTTTTTTTTTTTTCTTTTTTTTTTTTCCCTTGCCATTTTTGTTTCTTAAAAGCCCAGATTACGGTCGTTTCACAGAACAGCTCCACTGAGCATACGCTTTCAAGGTAGGAATAGAAATCATGACTAGATGGGATCATAAGTCAGAAATATGGATCTGCCAAATCTACAGAAGTATGCTCAGACGTCTCTGACCTGCACATACTAGATCTTCCATAATACTGGCACCTGCTTACTACTAACAAGGCTGAAGTATTTCATTGGCCATAAAAATATAGTTTCTAAAATGCTAATCCAAATTAAGCCCAAACTCAAGCACGAGAGCTAAGCTGCAGGCAACAGCATATCCCAATCAGCACGGATGTTGAAGCCTCCAACATGATCAAATTAAAGTAGGGAGATCTGGTGTAATTTGTCAGAATCAGATTGGATTTGGATACCTCTCCTTCAGCTGGAAGATGATCATTCTTTGGGTTCCTATTTCAAACTATTTCAATGACTACCCTTAAAACATTCAAATTTTACAATACAGAAACACTCCCACTGGATTATGAGAAAGCAAATTTTAAGTGATGGCTTTTTTGCAGAGCCTTACAAAGAGTAACTTATCTAGCTCAAATCCTTAACCTGTCACACCTAAATGTAATTATCAAGGATCAGATGGAGATAAACAGAGCTTAGAACATTACATCATGGCATCTTTACACACATACTCTTTCCATAGTCCCTAATGTAGTACTGTGTTCTAAGGAGGATCCCTGACTACACAGGGGTCCTCCTTAGAACACAGTATGCTTGCACACAATTTCTACTGTCTCCATGTCAAAGTAGCCACTTCCTTCCCACAGTCCATTAAAATCTATATCCCACATTCAGCCCTCCAAAAGCTGGATGCCACTCCTCTGCAGAATTCCAGTACCTCCACCATCTCCTGTGCTCCCACATTCCTCAGGTCCCAGGACAGAGCAAGAAGAGGAAGTGTGGAAATTATTATTGCCCTGGACTGGAAGTCAGGAACACTGTAGGAATGCAGATACTGTAAGAGACTGAATTATGATTGCTAGGAATGGAGTTGAGTCTCCTTTTGTCAACGTTTTGTCATGAGTCGTCACAATGTACAGGCTTTCTTGCCTCTACATACAGGACCTGATTTAAACTTCCCCGAGCAAGTGATATTATAATAAAAAAAGCAGCACTATGGAAAAGAATGGAACCTTTTCACGGAGCTTAAAAATAGTGAAAAAAAATAAGAATTTTCCTACTTACAGCCTACTAACAATAATATTCAAGTTGTTTAAATCCTGTAAATTTATATTAAGTGTCTGTAAAAGCTGGAATCCTGCAATTTCAAAAATAAAAATAAAAATTGAGTAATTATCTAAAGTAAAGATAACAGAACTTCCTGTTGGAAAAATAAATGTAAATGAGTCACAAATTGTTATCATTTTCAGTCATGAAAAGAAAGTAATTGCTGCATACAACAGCATTATGCTGCTACTTTACCATGACCTCTAGTTCCTGTGCAGGTTATGACTAAGTTTTGGTCACTGCAGGGAGATGCTTTTCCTGCAAACACAACCATGGATTGCCAGTGCTGTGTTTAAAGCACGAAAGACATTTCACCTCCCTTTCTGAAGAAAGTCCCATACTTCTTTGTGGGAAGGGGAACTGGGGGAGATGGTAGTGAAGAATAATTCAGGCTTATTTATACCAGCCTTTCAGTTCTGATACATAACCCAGTTGCTGGCAAAGCATGCCACAGACAGTATGAATTGCTTGGATTTTGTTACATTTGGAAAAATTCCAAGGATTAAAAAGAAAGAATTTCAGAAGTAGTTTGAAAGTGTAACAAAACCGATACCCAAGTCACGCCCCAGATTGCTGCCCTTATGCAATTGACATTGGCCAACATCCATAAAAACATCTCCAGGCTCCACACTTTAGAAATTGCTCTGTTCAATTCAAAACCTAAGCTCATTCAGCCCAACCACCACCCCATCTCCACCATACCCACACTACCTATGTCCCTCAGAGCTGCATCCATGCAATCCCTGAACACCCCCAGGGATGGTGACTCCACCACTTCCCTGGGCAGCCTGTGCCAATGCCTCACCACAATTTCTGAGATTTTTCCTGATATCTAATCTGAACCTCCTTTTTCACAAACAACCTGCTATGAAACTATACGTCTACTGCAGGACTAGGGAAATGATTATAAAATATGTTTTTAAAAGAGAGGAAAATAAACAAAAGCAGATTTTATGCACCATTTGTTAAAAGCAGTACCAGTTGCCTGGCAGTTACACTTACAAAGCAACATTGCAAATCATGCTTATTTTCAAATATGGAAGGGTTAATCTTTCTAATTAAACACAGAGTAGCAAACAGATCATCTTCCTTTGACGACTGCACATCTGCCTGCTTATTTTCTTTGTGTGTGAGAGAGCTATTCCCAAAATTGAAATTAACAAGTCATGGAGATATTAATGCATGGAATTTTTGTACTGTATCTCACAAGCTTTTTTTTGTTTTTGACAGCCAAAGGAGGGACTTGCAAGATATTCACCACATTGTTTTAAGTACATCTCTGCAGCATGGAAAGAAACAGAAAGCATTTTCTATATTGACTCAAGCTGTCACAAAGAGTCATCTACCGCATTCCATTTTGCATAATTTCTGAATCATTTTGAAGATTTTTATTTAATGTAAACAGCAGTAGGTGCATTTAATAACCATTAATTCAGACTAGCCTGTATATGTGACTATGGCTTTCAAAATTACTTTGTGTTATAGTAAAGAAATTAGGCGTTTCCACAGATGAAAACAGTATGACTCGATAGCACGTTGCACAAAAGCATCGTCCACTAGCAGGTTTTGCCTTCCAAAGATCATTCTAATGAGAACCAGGATTTCCATTGGAAAGTAAAAAATTTGCCTCGTGTGAGCATCCCTGGAGAACAGATTTTTGTAAGCTTCTACAAGAAACATAAACATGCTTACAGACCCAGTTTTACATGTGCAAACCCCCAAGGCAAGTTTGAAAGAGGAAATGGGCATCTCCAGTTTTTCTCTTTCTGCTCCTCCAGTGTGGAGGAAACCCAGAAAAGAGGAAAAGCATTTCTATATACACACAAATTGGGATATTTATGGTGATAGTCATATTTGTGGTTTTACCTATCTAATTACAAATGTGGTAGTCATAGAATAAAATGTTTATAGAGACATATGCCAAAAACATATCAAAACAAACAAGGAGAAAAAAGATAGGAGATGATGGAGTTGATGCAGATGCAGTGGATGGAGATTCCACCTCTCGGCTGAAGGCCAGCTACATTTTTTACATCACAAATTGACCCCAACTTGTAATATCAAACAGATACTCAATTTCCAGGCCACAGAACAGAGCGACTTCGATGCAAATGGTATTTAAAAAAATCTTTGAAAATTGTTTCAAGTCACACAGCATTTAAAAATAATCCTTTGGTAGCAAAGGTCCTAGCAAACTGAAGCACTTCCACTCTGCTCTCAGCACACTTTTCAATAAGAAATACAAAGAAAAGTGTTGTTGGCTCACGAATCGTAATGAGATGGGCTCATTTTACTCTCCTTTCTTCAGCTTCCCTGTAAATTGCAGCATAGCTTTCAAACACTGACTCTATAATTAACTAGATAATCCCCACCACGGGTTGGTCAATGTGAAAAAAAATAGCATATTTTTAGCATGAATGATTCATATGCCAGTAATGCTCTGAAAAAGAAAGGTCCTCTGAAGAAAACAATTTTGATGCATCAGTACTTTTAGAGTTTCCACAGAAAAATGCCAAAGTAAAAAGAATAATACAGAATCTGCAGAACTGGCAGTAAGTGTAATTTCATAGAAAAATTGATTTGAAATTTAGTCACTGGAATTATGTTTTAAGTGGCTGAAAACAGAAACTGAACCTGTGCATGAGAATAATACATGGACTTAGCAACACAACAAACTCTACTCTCTAAAGACAGCCATTGTCTTTGCTACCAGACCTAAATGGTGTCATACAGTGATAGGAAGGCCACAGCTAGTGAGCAAGGACTCATTTTGATCGTAAAGTACATTAATGTAATTATTAAATTTAATTTTGATTTAAACTAGTCATAACTCTTTCATTATTATGAAATTGTTTCAGTTTGACATCTCTCAATGGGATACCAAAGGCTTTCAGAGACTTCACCTATTTCCTGAGGAAGGAGAGAAAATCACTTTGGATGTTCCGGCTTCAGTAGTACCACAAGGTTAAGAAGTAACTAATCTAGTTAAAGCATTTAATCTCAGACAAAATTATGTCGAGTTTTGGAAGATGAGCACATGTTTAGTTAGAATTGTGTACAAGCACAGTACTGCTTATCATTTAAACAGAGCATCATGCTAGAACAACCAGCATAAAGTCATTATAATGATTTATATATGTATAATAATTCAATTGAAAACACATTATCCCAAGTGTCACACTACATAATCTATAGAAAAGGTCAATGAAACGTTATTTTTGGCCATCCTCTATGTATTAGGAATTTGAAAACCCAACAATTACTTTACAACTTCTTCCCCTTCCCAATCTGCTTCTCTTTAGAGGTCAAGACTTATGGTAGCATCCGCCTATGCAACTCTCCACCTATAGACATTTGCTAACAGTAAATCCACACTGCACTTGGTACCTAAGAAAGTCATCCGATCTTAGCCAATAGCTGCAAAACTAATGACCCACTCCAGTCAAAACTTTGGAAGATGAGCAACATGCCCAGCAGGAAAATTCAGCTCATGTGCAGTGCCAAAAAGGACACAGTGAGCAATAAAACGCCACTCTGGCATTCTGTCAAAAAAATTCACAGCACTTAGCGTAATAACCTATAATCTAATACATAACGTTGCCTTTGTGTGTGCCTCTTTCACAAGCAATTTTTGTAGGTATTAAGTGTAAGAAGTCCATTTCTTAGCTTCTCCAAGCACAACAATTACCTTATTGTCACACAGTCCACTGCGCATTGCACATCTGATTTCATGTAACAATCTTGTTGCATGCTGTCATGTCTGGGTATAGTGACTGTGGTATTTGCACTGTTCAAAACCCTGTCTTCAGGATGACAGGTCTCCCCACCCCCTTTTTCCTCTTTCTTCTCCTTCCCCTCCCTTGGGGGAAGGACATTTTAATTCGGTCACCTCCACAGCAGAGTGATGACATCAGGACCTCACGTTACAGCCCCTGCCTGAGCTGCAGGACTCGGCCAGTTGTCGAAGGCGCTGAAAGGTATCGCTGGTTCACTTCGATCCAGGTGTTTCAGAACTGACCTAGCACATTTGCAAGGCCAGGCTTGGTGAAAAGCCAGTCACTTAAAATATTATATTAAAATATGTCTTCAGTCATCATTTCTAAAATGTTTTCCCCAAATTCTGCTGGGGATAATTTGAAAGGTATGGTTTTATGCTCAGAAGCAATAGGCTACTAGGTGACTTTAACTTTTTCTGATTGGTTTGTCTTCTGTACAGACTTCGTTTCTACGATGTTTTAAAAGCACCACAGTTAAATAGTTCAATGGCAAGGTAAATCAGCCAAGGAAATTAAACAAACTAAAATGCGAGGAAAAAGTAATTTTTTTCTTTTCTTTTACTTTTTTTAAACAGGAAAAGATATAGAAATAGATTAATAGCTAGCATTTTGGGATTTTAGTATGAAACCAAATTAATTTTAACTACATCAATGAAAACATTTTTTATCCAAAAGTAACAGAAAATAAGATCTTTAGGCACAATGTTGGAAAACAAATGCTTTTTATAAGTTCACGATACTGATTCAATACACTGCTAATAAGAATAATAGTATACTAGTATTACCAAGCTAACATAGAAGGAAAATATTGACCGTATTTAATTTTCAAATTATGATTAAGTTACTGATTTGAGATATATTTACTAGATTCGAGGTGAATTAATCAACAGCTCCAAAGTAAAAACAATACAGAGCAAAATAGGTCATCAAACCATACTGCGTGATTGACCAGTCTGGTGGCTTCCTATGATGGGAGTGATAGCATGGTAGACAAAGGAAGGACAACTGATACTGTCTATCTGGACTTGTGCAAGGCCTTTGACACAGGCCCATACCACATCTTCATCTCTCTAAACTGGAGATACAAGTTAGAAAGTTGGACTATTCAGTTGATAAAGAATTGGTTGGATGCTCTCAGCCAGAGGATTGTTGTCAGCAGCTCTCTATATACGTGAGAGAAAGTTTTGAGTGGCGTCCCTCAGGGGTTCATCTTGGGACCAGTGCTCTTCAGTATCTTTATCAGTGGGATCAAGTGTGCCCTCAGAAAGTCTGCCCATGATACCAAGCTGTGTGTGCAGCTGAAACAACAGAAAGAAGGGGTGCTATCCAGAGAGACATGAAGAAATTGTTTTTAATTAGAGGGTGTTGATGCACTGGAATAGGTTGCCCAGGGAGGTGACGGATGCCTCATCAATGGAGACTCTCTAGCCCAAGTTGAATGGGGCCCTGAGCAGCTTGATCTGGTGGGTAGCAGCCCAGCCTACAGCTGCGGGTTGGAGCTGAGTGGACTTTTCAGGTCCACTGCAACCTAAGCCATTTAATGATCCCAAGAAATGGTTTGTGATCTCCCTCACACAAAAATCACTTCTGAATATCACTGAACTAAAACTTCACAGCTTGTACAGTTTAACAGAAAACTAGAATCTGATTTCTGCCCCTAGTACCTTACAGGGTTTCAAAATACCCAGACTTGTCCAGATAATCCTTCACTATTTTACCAGGACAAAAACTTAAGGTTAAACTGAATGAAGGCAGTGCTTCGTGCAAAGCTAAGACAAGGAATGCAAGTACACACACACACACACAGAAATTTTCATTTATGCAAAGCTAAGGTTGAAAAGAGCTTCCATGAGTACTATTGCCAGACTTGCTATGGTATTGCAGCATGCCAGATGTCTGAGGTACCTTTTTGGGACTGGCCAGACAAGAGGTCACAGCAGCAAACTGCTGTTCATACTGAGGTCCTGTGGTCACAGTGCTTAGGAAAAATTAACTAACCCAGTCCCTTAGACTTGGCATTCCTGACATGCAGCAGGCTTTGCCTTTGACGTATCTTTCCAATCATTATATGCAATGGAGAACTTGTTATAACACAAGTATAGATGGAATGCATAAAAATAATGGCAATATTTCCTCACTCTCCTGGTGACCACCAACTCTTGCATATTTTTACTGCTCTAAGCATGATATCACAACTCTTGCACAAAGGAGGCAAATATGCATTAAGGCAGTACCAAATCCCTCTCCATCAAAAAGAGAAGACATCTCCAAATATTCAATAATCAGAAGGAGAAGTTGCATAGTTTAACCTTCTCACTGTCAGACAGCAGTTTCAAAAGCACCAGTTTAATAAACATTGCTAAAAAAAAAAACCAAAAAACAAAAAAAAAACCCACAGAATATTTTATTTATGAGTATATTCCCATGTAAGTGTGAAAGAAGAAAAAAAAAAAAAGTGTGTACATCTAAATATAACACGCAATTTATAATGGAAAAACAGAGGGAAGAAAACTTTTTACTCCTGTTGTACAATTTGTTTCAGAAACACATTAACAATGCCGGAAAAATTCAGTGCCATTTATAAGGCTAACTCTTGCAGGCATGTTCCAAGTCCAATAAAGAAGGTTAATGCTACAATGGCAGTCAGAAACATGCAAGTCAAAACACAATCTAGGAGGAACAAAGCACCCATACAACCCAAATTTCAGCAGCACTAAATAATATCCCACCTGTCATTATGTCAAACAGCTTGGCATGTTTCCATTACAAGACAAAAGTCACTTTTGTTTGTGTGTCAAAAGTGCTGTGAGCAAAAGGGAAAAAAAGAGAAAAGCTTATGGAGAGGAGCAACAGTTCTCAGAGGTTAAAAAACCAACCAATAAATTACAGTCATGCTTACCACCTTTGTGGTTATGCTCAAAAATGGAGTTTTTGTTAGCCAGATGTTACAAATAGAGTCAGAAAAAGACACGTAATGAACAAATTTAGACATCATTGATGCAGAGAAGATAACACTCGGAGGGACACATCCCATAACTAAAAAAATTATCTGCAAGCTAAAAAATTATCTATTTACAAACAGAATCTAAAGATAAATGTCTGAATGATCACAGCTCACATTTTCCATTTCTCCAGGAATTTTTTGCTCTGATTTATATTTTTCTACTTTTCCTGTGCCAGGGAAGAGAGAGAAGGAGAAAGAATGGCAGACAGTGTAATTTAGTGTTGCCTATATACATACATATAAAGTCACATGTTCCATTTAATAATAAACACTGAACTTGAACAAACTGATTTAAAAGATCACATTTTTCTCAGTACAACATGAGGTGCCTAACTAAGGGAGCAAGCAATCTGCTACACTCATTTTAAAATCCTTGCTTTAGTATAGTCTCTATCGGTGACAATTACTTCATCCCAGGGTGCATGGGCTGTCTGACTACTTGGTTTGGATGACGAGAAAAACTAGATTTGGAAAACGTAAATGGAAAGATAGATAACAATACTTCATCATTCTGCTGCTGGATGTCAAACAACATTATAAGTCTGAAATATAAGTCTCATTGTAAGACACAAGCAATATTTAATGATGTTGATTGTTACTAGCAAGAAAAAGATAATCTGCTTTTGAAAGCTACTGCATTAGTTTACATCAAGGAAAAAAAAACTGACTACCAGATAATAGAAAATAGTATTTACAAGAAAAAAATAAATAAATCTAAAATTGCCTAAAATTTATTCTGAAGAGGTCTCAGATCTCAATGTACAGCTTACAAGCATCCTTATAGTTGTTGATCTTTACCACAGGTATCATCTGCCAGGTCAGCCTGAGGGAATGTTCAGCTTCTGCTGAGCCTGAAGCCCCCTTTTCAAGGAGCCAGGAAAAGGACTAATATCTCCATGTCCAAGAAGCCCTCTGCAAGACCAAGCAGAGAAGCCACTTGCTCAGCTACAAAGATACTTTTGGGTGGCTTTCAATGACGGGATTAAGACTCAGAGTATGAGATTCAGAGAAAGATATGATCTTTCTATTTGAAGAAAGACACAAGAATATTTGTAGAAAGATATAAGAATACACAGTTAAAAGAACCTTGAAATACTGACAATTTTCAACAGAAAACTGAGAACTAAAAGGTAGACCAGCACTTAGCATTATCTCAAGTTGCAGCAAATAAGACAAAACCCTAAATCCTAGAAGACAGCCTAGCACAGAGAAGTGTTAACTTGAGAAGAAAAAGTCATCATATCTTGCAAAGTATCTGAGCACAGACTAGGCACATTCTTAAAGCTGCTGGACACTGTGGAGTAAAATACAACGTGAAATAAACTATGTAGCATTATACAGGAAAGTATATGTTCAATGATACTGCTAAGAAAATACTGCAATCAAATCCTTTAACCTTCCTAATTATTAAGATCAGTAGGCAACTAACTGTCATCGCTAACCTAAATGAGAGGCATTAGGAATGAATGAGATCGTTTCTTATCTTGTAAGGGAAGCATTTACTCAATTCAAAAATAAGATTGCTAAGACTTAGATCTTAGCAGACTGATATCAAGAGCAATTCCTAGCAGGGCAGGATAGTCTTCATGGCATTTATCTCTTCTCATGTGGATCTCAACCAGAAAGTTTCTGCCCTTCTGGAATTCAGATTTTTAAATCAGGAGAAACTCCTATGAAAATAATTATGCTTTTTTTCTTATAAACTTGCACACATATAGTTGCAAATTCTCTCTCTCTCATAAACATATTCTCTTTAGTTAGAAGAGTCATCAATCCAACAAGAATCAATAGCATAATCTCCTATGATGACCAAATACGTAAAATAACAACATATAGAGATCCCAGTTAAGTCAGAAAACAATAGCTGGTAACAAAGAAGTTTAAAATAATTTTTATATTATTTTATGAAGCATATTAGTCCTAATGTCTATTCTTGCCATGCATTAAAAAAAGTGAGGAAGTTAAATTCCTGATCCTACAAAGGTCATTGCAAATGAGCATGTGTGTGTGCTGGAGGGATGGGAATCAGAGGAAAAAGGGGAGAGCTCAAAATATAAGGTTTAAGGAATAATGCTGGAACACATCCAAGATCAATCTCCATTCAATTTCTTAATTTTTGGGACAAGCAGCAGGTCCTTCACACCGCATGGAGCAAGACCACTAAACGCCAAGAACAACAGGCATAACTCTTTTAAGATCATTCCATCAGGATTTTGTAAAAGAAAACAGATTCAAATATCTGGAAAAAAAAAAGTTGCTGAAGAGTGCAAAATTTTCACTTCAGCCTTCTCTCACCAAGTAAAACCTACCTCCCCAACTTCAGAGACTTTTCACAAGGAAAGGAAATGCGGCAAGTGAGCAGGTACCTACCTCAGCTAGGCGAAAATCTGAAACGTTTATTGGTCTTTATAATATTTTATGTGAGCCTTCCCAAGATTTTCTTGGTTCCCTTCACACACTTCTATTTCAGAGGCTCACTGACCCCTACACTGAAATATTAGCTAACAGTTTTGATTTTACACCACAATGCTTGTATTAGTCTGTCAGTGCACAAAGAATATTAATGCAACTCCCACCTGCAGCCACTGATGTTAATTTATACACATGCCACCTGCGTGCTGGATTCACAAGAACACCTCTGCATTCTCCGGGAGGCCTCTCTCCAAACATCTCCAGTTACATTTGGTCTCCGCAGTATCCCAGCGGGGCAGAACCATGGCTGGTTTTACACACAGGCAAAGGCAGCGGTAGTCTAGAGTTGCATATTGCTGGGGAGCAGCAAAACAATCCCACGTGAGGGTATCCATGCCCATAAGCTACATAAATCAGAGAGGTGAAGAGCCAAGTTGGCTGCTACATCCCTGAATGAGGCAGCAGCCTTTTCGAGCTTTGGCAGGAGATGCAGGCATCTACCACTCTCATCTGCTGTGACAAAACTCATTTCTGGTTGTAGCACACAAATTTTGCACTGTCTCTGGTAGAACCATACACTGATAAATCCGCAAAGAGAACAGGACCCCAAAACATTAATGAATGCATAAGTCATAACAGCTACAGGTTAGACTACACTTGCTTGACCTCACAATTTCTAGTAAGAAATGTCATACGTCATCAGATCCACTCACTACAATACCAGCTCGTGGCAAAAAGATGCTCAAAACTCATTACACAAAAATGTTTTTAATGACAGTGTTCAAAGCTTTATTAACCTATAGTCATAATTTTTCCCCTATTTCCCCCCATTTGTGATTTGCAAAATTTCTGTTTCTGTCATATTCGTGGTATACAATAGTATGGACCTGACCAAGCTGAAAATTGTTAAAGACTATTGTACTGAGTTAAGGAAAAAGAAGCAGCAAACAAGTTAATGCTACACATTTTAATGGTGTAAATTTTCTATTCAATCCTATTGAGTTTTTTGAAAGCAAATTAAGAAAAAGGAAAAGAAAATTAGCCTCTACTAGCACCAAAAATGACAAGAAAGCTACTTCTCTGAAAGAATCATCATAACTTGTCTATGGCTGTCTAAACAAATACCTTACTTTCTTCCCCATCTCTTTGTCTACATATGTTAACACTCCTTTTGGCAGTACTGAGGCCGTACTCTATAGAATCATAGAACTCCACCTCATCACATGCTTCCATTATCAAATTTATAGCCAGAAAACACAAATAAAGCAACTTCAGCAAGCTAATGGAAGTCAACTGAAAAGTACATCTAGTACATCAAATAATTTTATTTTAGTTGCGATACAAGATGCTTTATAAAGTTTAATTAGGACCTGCAGAAATACTTACACAGCAGAACAGGCACAGCTACCCCCCTCACATGAGCGCTGGGTCACCAGAATACTGCTGGTTCAGTTCTCTTATAAAAACATCAACAAGAAAACATGCTACAAAGGCAAAATTATAGCGAAGATAGCAGTTCCACCTGAGCATGGCAGAAACTAAGTGGGTAACTGCACAAGCATGCTATTGAAGAGAATGTACGTGCATGCATGTATGAAAAACACCCCTAAAACAAGGAAACGTTCTAAATAGCATTAGCGCTATCATCAATTTTCTCTGAGGGAAAAATCTTTTTGTCCCAATGAGTGGAATACCTTCTGCAAATGCACTTCTGAATCCTCACTATAACACTGTCCATCACCTCCCAAGAGAAGCAAGTTTGCTCCTGCCTGCATCTGTTCTGCAGATGTGGCACTGCCGCCTTTCACCCATCCTTGAGGGAACAGCCTATGGATATCACAGTGTGAAATTGATCTTGTCCCACACATTTTACCAGCTAAATATGCACTCCAACATTCTCCTTCCATCTCAGTGAGGCATGAACTTCAGTGACTGGCTAGGATCGTATAAAAGCTATAAAAACATTGTTTTTCTCTTCATCATGCCCTTTTTCCCCTTTCCCACACCTCTATCCCCTGAAAACAAAAGGAATGAGAAAACTATTGCTAACATAAGTTACTGTTTAAAGGAAAAGGAAAAAAAACAACAAAAAACAAAAACAAAAAAAACAACTTGTACTTCGAACAGACAATAATAAAGCTGAATGCTGCATTTTACTACTTAGATGAGCATTAATTGCACTTGTATGACTGACTGAGAACGACAGTTGCTTCCAAGCAGCATCAAGAAACATGCTTTGTCATATGGGAAATTAACTCTTCTGCAGATGTTAGGATGTGAGCCTCCATACAATATCTTTGAACATATGCAACTTTTACTCCACACATTAAATAAAAGGAAGTTTTAAAGTAGCATTCCCTATGGTGTGTTAATAGTAAAATCATACTTGCCTAAACACAACAGTTTTGGCCAATGCTTCTGTATCATTTTGTCCTGTTAAAAAGCTTATATGTTCTTGTTCTTCTGCCATGATCTCAGATATCGGCCAGACATCCTCTTGGCCATATTTTTTTTATGAATGGACTCGTCAGTACATCCAGGTGATGTTTTTGTTTTTTAAATCACAAGCATGAAATTATTTTCAATTTTCCACATCTCCCTTTTTAAATACACACACGCTCCCCTCACTCCCTTTCCCTAAATATATACTATTTGGCAGCAGAGGGTGAGGAGGGGAGTGTTTGGGAGCTTTTTTGGTTGGCTTATTTTTAATATATATATATAGATAGATAGATAGATAGATTTAAACTTTTCCCACGCGTTTGTTGTGGTTTTTCACTCAGTGCCAAATACTTAGATAAACTGTGGTGCCCATCATTAGTAGTGCTACAACCTTACTCCTTATTTGTAGAGGAGAAAAAAAAATACATATCCTAACAATTCATGAAATACTGGAAGACACAGAAATGACTTTTGTTCCAGCAAAAGGAAGAGGCATGCACTTACCTACTCCTAGACAAGAGTTTCATTCATTCCAGACTGCTCCTTAAACAGTAAGCAATGCTTTGCTTTGATTTTTGCAGAAGAGAGAACATCTTTTACCAATACAGAAAAGCTCAGGAGGAACCACAGTCTTAATTAATACTATAATTAATTGCTACTCTAATTTACGTCTTAAGGGATTATAACAGGTCATTATATCTGATTAAAGAGGAAGGAAAATACACACAACCTTTTCATGAAGCTTTCACATTTGCTGGTGAAAAGTTTTGATGTAAATAAAGTTTTGACGCTTTACAGTTTAGGATAACTGTAGAATATCCGTGCATCAGAGTTTGAGCACAGGGTGCATAAAGATTTTCATAATGACATCTTCAATAAATAAAGCTAAGATACAAAGCAGTTGCTGCTGCTTATTAAACATAGCTTGTGTTTATTTCTTAGCAGCCTGCTTTCCACACCCCGTTTTGTAAGTCTCTGGATGCTCCACAAGTTTGAAGCAAATGGCCTACAGAATCATATCTTACTTAAGTGTTTTAAATACAAACTCAGTAGAAATACAGTCCTCCACAAAAAAGGCAAAGGGTGAACAGTGGCCCATCAGTACAGATACAACAAGAACTGCTATCTCAGCATGATGTCAAAAGGTACCATGAAAAAAAAACAAAATTGCCAGTACATATTTCACTGGCAGACTGACAACAGGTTTCTCTGCCATTTCAATTTAAAAATCTGATTTGGCTTTATAGTAGACATTCAGGAGCACCAGGAGCAGCTTTCCCAAGCCACGTTGTTTTTTGTGCTTCAGACTAATGGTTAGACATTGTCTATTACCTTTCTTCAGATTCAGCTGAACATACGACTCAGTGCAACCCACCAAATGTGTGAGAAGTTGTGCTGCTATTTGTTGGCCATTGCAAACAAAAACAGCAAAAGAAGTCAAAAGACTAACAAGACTAACCGTCTTTCCTTCTGCTAGCTATGCAGCAACTAAACTAAGTGTGCAAACACTCTGTTAGAGAACAGCAAGCCAACAGGAAATCCGTACCAACATCCATCAAGCCACAGCTGTCAGTCTATCACAAACACTCAAGGGTGATCAGATTAAACCCAAGAGATTTGGGGCATTTTGAAAATGGCCTCTAATTTACCGGCGTGGGTAATAAAATGGGAAAATGTTTGCACATCCTTTTACTAAATCCAGCTCAGAAGGTGTTGCTAAAAGAATGATCGTAGAACTTCACTTTGGTGTCACAGTCAGGGAAAAAGACTATAATCTGTAGCTTCACCCTCACTGTAAAGAAGTTCTTTCACATGTTAGTGAGGAACTTCCTATGCCCCAGTTTCTGTCTGTTTCCCCTTGTCCTGTCTCCACACACTGCTGAAAAGAGTCTGGTCTCGACACTATGGCCCCCACACCTCAGATATTTATAGACCTGGATCAGGTCAATATCAACATGTCTTCCCAAAGATTTAATAAAAACTGAGTGAATTCTTCTGTGGAAGCCTGATGCTGCACCAGCTCTTCCATAGGAATAGGAAAATGGAAAACTGAGTTTATCACCCAGGTTGGCCACTCCTCTTGTAGGATCAGGCCATCTACTCATGTTGCTCTATTGAATCCAGTCATGAAAATACAAAGCTACCCATTATAAACCTAATGCCCTTCTTCACATTCTCATCACAGAGCAACAATAAAATTAGCTGTGATGGCAGGCGGCACATTCTCAGAGGAATATTAGGGCTAATTCCTAGATTCACTGAGAAATAAGTTGTCTAACAAATTTTTGCTTTAGTGATTTTTAGAATTCCAAATAAAGGGACAAGAAATTTTGGCAGTAATGACACTATGAAATTAAAATGAATCTTGTTGAAGATCCATTTGTCCTTTGTCACAAGCAAGGAAGCACTGACGCAGCTTCTACTTCTGCTACACCTCTCACACCCAGAATTATCTCCTGAAAACCAACTGAGTGTTACACCTCTCTGCAGATCAGAACCTTAGGCTTCTATCACTTCCCTACAGTCAACAGCAAGGAAAGAATTAAAATACCTAACTTCAAATGGCTAAAAAGTGGAAAGTGCCCTACTAAATTCCTTTTGCTCTTAAATACAGTCTTGATTATTTCACAACTGCTATCTGCAAAACTCTAATACAACTACAAGAAATGTTTAATCCCAAGATTATTAAGTATTTTCACGATATAGAAAGCAGGAAACAGCAACACATTATGTAATTCAATCATTATATTCTGCCATCATAAATATTTAGAAATTCCAGGGCTGAAGAAGCCCTTCATGCACAGTATCAACATTCATCCCTTCAGGGTGCATCATGCTGACTGCTTCCCCATGGGGAGTTTTATCTTATTTCATTTTCATACTGCATTCCATATCTATGTCACCAACCAAATTGATTCCTGTTTTATCGTACAGAGGAGAAAGTTCAGTAGTTGCTATCAACTTTAAATGCATTTTGATGAAATTACCTAAGGCATCTAATATACCTACCGTTATTTAGCTATAGAAAATCAACAGGGTTACAAAAGGCTCAGAATACTGCACCATTACACACATAAAATACTTAAAAATATTTTAATATGAATAAAAATTGCTTCATTTTCACAATAAAAAAGCTTTCCATTTATGAAATTGTATGCATAAAACGCTTTGTGCCTTCCAAAAGAGGCACCACATGATTCAGAATGTACTTTTTTACTTCTTCTTTCAAGAAAAATATTGCAGTACTGGCTATATTACAAAAAAATGTGTAATTGTTGTGAACACTGGCACAGTCTTCCTCTTCTGAAAAGCATGTCTTTCTAACTGGATATCACAATGAGCAAGTTGGGAAAACATCTTTGATAATTTCATTTTAGAAATTGGAGAAGTAATAATTTTACTTTGTATTGTCTCTATCCTCACTCATTAATAATACTTCAGATTTGAAGTAACATAAAAAACTGAGTTACACTGCAATAAATGAAGTTACAGAAGCTTCCCACCTTCTAACAGTTTACTAGACCGAGGAGAAGACTTGAAGTGAAACACAGTACCTCCTGATATCTGCAGTATCAATGTCAAACAAAAGCAGTAAACCCTTAAGCTTTAACAGTAGTACTTAGTGGTTTTGATATGAATCAAAAATTAAAAACAAAAACCAGTTGCTCTTTCTCAAAGATGTAATGGAAATTAACAGCCCACAGTGCAAAGCTGACATCTACCCTGAATTAGAGATACTTACAGCTGAAACCATTACTCTTACATGTTTATGCTTCTGGTCCTAGGACACTACCATCTTGATTACCTGAATTAGAAATTACTATTTGTACTCTAAGCAATACTAACATTAACTGTCTAACAAAACAACTGATGTCTTACTTTCTATTCAGCATCTTTAATATTTCAGTTCTCCTACTGGCAAAGTAGACGTAGAAGAAGGGAGGAAACACCCTCCTTCTCCTGTGAAAGGATCAAACTCTGGCTATGGGCAGAAACACATTAAGCGGAGTGCTGATTCACCTACTGGATACATCAAATGCTATACACCTGCAACATCAACGGAAAAGTACTTTGTCACCTTTGTCAAAGTCAACATATAAGAACAATTAAAAATACCTTTTTTTATTATATTTTTTTAGTATCATCCATCCCATTTAGTTTGGAGTATACAACTATGGGACATGCCAATAATAGTGTCTGACAAAGTAAGGACAGCTATTATATCGTAAAACTTAAGCTATTCCCACAGAACAGAGCACTTAAAAAGCATTTATTTCTCCACAGTATATAAACATAACCTAGTCACAAGAATACACAAATATAAAATGACCTACACTTACTACCACTGAATGACTGCAACACACTCTCTGATGGGGATGCATATGCAACTCCACTCTGAACCTTCATGTCATAGAATCATAGAATGGCCTGGGTTGAAAAGGACCACAGCGATCATTAAGTTTCAACCCCCCTGCTATGTGCAGGGTTACCAACCACCAGACCAGGCTGCCCAGAGCCACATCCAGCCTGGCCTTGAATGCCTCCAGGGATGGGGCATCCACAGCCTCCTTAGGCAACCTGTTCTAGTGTGTCACCACCCTCTGTGTGAAAAACTTCCTCCTAATATCTAACCTACATCTCCCATCTTAATTTAAAGCCATTCTCCCCTTGTACTACCGCTATCAACTAGACAGCTCTTTGCTTTGAAGGAGGCCAGAACTGGAAGATCTGCTTTCTTTACTTCACATGGAACATGCAGGGTCCTTTCAACAAGCACATAGGATATGCTACAATGGCATCTTGCAAGAAAGGCAATAACACAGAGGAACTATAGTCCTTGGTGCATGAAACTGCAAATCTACCTTAGCATCACAGTCCAAACAGACAATCAACATGTCTTCCTACCTTGTTGATGCAGCTAAGCTGTGTTACTTCTTAATGTGGAAATAAAGCCATTTCTTTTAAGTGAGCTAGCTCAAGAAATAGCAACATCTTACAGCTGTTAGAATAGGCCTCAAAAGTGCACTTCTCTGGAGAAAGATTTGAAAGATAGTTAAACATTTCTATTAGTAGGCAAGCATTCTGGTTTTAAAGACTTTTGCACATGAAAGCACTCCTGTTGTGGTAGTAATGGGTGAAGAAGTACTTTGCATTCACAGTCAAAGGGCAGAAAAGCAGTTTGGCATCCTCTCTCGGTCCCTGCTCAGTAAAGACCTTAAGTCATAGGTGAAGAGCAATGGCAATCTGAAGGCAGTGAAGAAGCCTGAGGACAAGTAAGCAGTCAGCACCCAACATTTTTTATTTTAGCTCTACATGTACCATATAAAAGGAAAAAAAACCACTATTCATAAACCACTCTGCTGTTTTTTTGTTTCGTTTTAAAGTATGGAGCTGAAATAGCAGGATAGTATTACACTACACACAGGCACTGTAACAAATCACAGATGGACTGAAGCAACAGTAAGACAGATGCAAACACCAGTTCCATAGCACAGAAATTTCTGTATGTTTTGGATCTCCCTCTTTGGTGCAACACCTGAGAAATGTACTTAAAAGCAATACCATAACCTTCTATAATGCTCACAATGTCAGTATCTTTAGTTATTTTCCCCAGTGGCACCTGCAGTATCTAAACAACTCTGAAGTATTCGGAATAGTCTTTCCCTGCTTTTCCTCCTTACTCAAACCTATACATAGAAAACTTCTTCGATTTCCTTGAGCAGAAGACTACACTAGCCGTCAGTTTCCTTTATTTAGGTTTGACAGAAATGCACATTATTTAAAAATTGAGTTTTGTGCTGAAATTTAGTTCTGACAGTTGTCTTGAGAACATATTTTTTTCCAGGAACAAAGACCACAGTTTAGGATCTGAGTCCTACTAAGTACTGTATTTGGCAGTCGTAACCTTCTGAACTGATACTGTGGGGTTCATGTTGTGGCAAGTGAGGCTCGTAGCTCCAGCAACTGGGATGAAACCCAGATATGCCATTAGTAAACTAAACATTCTCAGGGAAGACTCAATACAAAAAGGAAGACCTATCTCAGGATGAATGTACTCATAGCATAGTAACTGTGTTTATTGTTGAGAATTCCGACAGCTTCAGCTTTCGCACACTATGTGGTTGTGTAGTTACAATGAGCTGTGGTCACAAATCACTGTTACAGAGTCCATGCCTGCAAAAACATGAAGCTGCAAGATGTTGTTGTTCACATTTTCCTACGTTCTTTTTCCTTCCTTTTTTTAGTACTTCTACCTGTATTATCTCATTAGCACCTGCAGGTAACTCGGATGGATGTCAAATGCTGAAGAAACCAGAGCTGTAAAAGACTCTATATACAAAAGTTTGAACAAACGCTTGGGTTCAAAGAAAATGACACAAAGCATTAACCTCAGGGAATCTCCATTTACCTTAAAAATAACCTTGGTGGTGACAATTAGCCAGTAATAATCATACCAAGGAAAAGCTACAGCAAGATGCTGATGTGCAGTTGTGCAAGAAACCAACATTCAAAAAACACTGTTCCTGCACTGAGCCTTACTTTGCTTGCAAATGCATTAACTTTATTTATTTTTTAATGATACAATGTGAGGTTCAAACACTTTCTTCTAGTCCTAAAAGGCATAACGGAATATTTTCCCAGGAAAAGAGGCAACACGGTTTGAGGGAAGGGAGTATGCGGAAAAATCACTTCCTCTGTCAAAGTGGAAACATGTGCCCACAGTAGGCAAGGTGATCTCATTTGAAAGTTTCATTGTAGTATTATCATATGGTTAAAAGTGAAGACAAATAGGTGGCTTCCCCCCACTCCCTATATTAATTCCACATTGTCTTTCCCACTCAATTAAGGCAGACCTACACAAAATACACCCAGAAGCAACAGTAGGTTGCTACAGATCGCTGAGCTTTTGTTATCTATCTACTTTGTATTTTTGCATCTTATTATTGTTGCAGATAGTTGTATCCACAGGCCACCCCCTCCCCCCCCGGGGATAAGATTTGGCCTATTCTTCAAGTGCTTGAAGATTAGGAGGTGGGAACAGATGGTTCTAGTCAAAGTCTTTTAAATCAGTTCCAAAGTGTAACATTTTCACATACTCCCCATGCTTACCACCCATCTAATGAAAAAATAAAAATAAAAATAATAAAGAAAAAACTTAAATAAAAAAGGGACAGAAAAGGAGGAAAAAGATGAAAGACTAATTCATCCAGTCTGGCTTTTGTATTTTTAACTTGTTAAGTTTTAACAGTAATGCAACACCCAATCCACTACACTCACATTACATTCAGCTCACGACAGGACAAATACTTGGAATCTTCAGCACTATTAATACATAGAAAATAGCTTCGATGGCATTCCAAGTCATTCATCTATGCTACACAATGCAAGTAAATGCTACAGCAATGCAGTTGAACACGCATAAAGCACAGTATTTATGTAAAACAACTTAAACAGTTAACAGAGCACTTTCCTGCCCTCAGTGATTTCACACATCTTTTGTATCAAAGCTTCCCACACAGTGCTATAAGGAAAACGGGGATATACACAAAAGTTGAGATAAAGTTTATCTAATTAATAATCATAGAAACAACAGTGCAAATCGTACACTCTCCAGATTTCCTTTCCCGTTCTCACTTTAAACCCACCATTTTAAACATAATTGCAGTACGTTTCTATGTTGAGAAATACACTAACTAGAATCTTGCAGGATAACTTTCATTTTAGCAACATCCTTTAAATCAAATGATGACAAAGTAATTGTTTTCCAACTGCCATCTCATTTTCAATCTCCCTTCCTTAAGGTTTCTAAAACTAGTTCTAGATGTTACATGAGAGAATGCACAAATGTGTTAAAATATGTACTGATCTTTTAGAAAAGGAACAACTAAATGTGGATGGGCCACTACAGACTCTCAGAAAAAAAAATCTATACCACCTAGATTTGCATTTCTTGGTAACACTGACACACACATTTGCATTTATGCCTGCAAATAATCAGCCTTTTCATTTTCAAAACGTACCATTTTGCCTTTCTGGCAAGCTTTTAATTATAATTTTAAAAACATAAGGAAACTTCATTCCCAATTTAACAACTCCAGTTTCTGATTTTATGCAAACCCAGTCAGGTTGCACAGAATGCTTTGCACGGGCTGAAAGCTAAGGAAAGCAAAAGAAAATTAGCACTGATTTATGTAGTTCAGGAACGCACAATGAATGCAAATGCTGTACCAACAGCAGTCCAATGAGAGATAAAAATCACATTAGAAAGCAAGGTAGCTCACAGTATATTAGAGGAAGTAGAACAAAAGTATTTCTACTTATCCACTGCCCCTTCTAAAACATGTTCTATCACCATGACACCACAGACCAGAAAAGCCACACCAGAGCCCATCTGGAGCTTAAAAGACACGTGAAGAAATAGCTTCTATGCTGGCAAACTTGCAGCACGTTCTATACAATTGACAGAAGTTAACACACAAATAAACCTAAGCAAATGCCTAGTGAAAGCCATGTTTTCACACACACGTGAACACCTTGGGAATGTTCTTTTCAAACTCACAGGGACAGTGACTGTGAGCCACTTCAAAAAGTTAGAAAACTATCTGTACAGTTCTTATTCATAACAGTGTTTAATTACAATATGGAAAAGGTTCCTCTTCAAACACTAAATGCTCATCCTTCCACACCCCACAAAAGTGCATGTCTACTTCTAAAAAAATAAAATTAAATCCAACCATGAATTAAAACTTAAGATACGTTTAAATTAAGGTTCAATTGCTTGCTTGCCTTAAAAAGTAATAATGTTTTCAATATATTGTCTGGGTGACCTCTGAAATCTTCAAATTATTTACACTCCATGGCATGAGAAAACCACATGTTTTACTTAGTTAACACATTAACATCTAACAGTAAATATGCATATGTAACATGCCATTAAGAAAGATACCCCTCCTATAAAAATGTTAACATGCACTCACAGAAGCAAAGTCAACTGTAATTTATACTTGCTGACAGAACAGATAATATATTACAGACAATTCAGTTTTATTCAAGGGTCTCAATACATTAAACTTGCTTTTCCTTTCCATTCCCCCCCTCCGCCCCCCCTTTTGTTTTAAAGCAAAGCATTCTTAGATTAAGAAGTATTTCAACTTTAATATGGAAACCACAGAATCAATGGCAAAATTACCCTTTGCATGAGGACAGATTTTTCATGTTAGATAGAATTACATGTATTTTCAGCCATTAAATTGCAAAACTATTACGGTTCTTAGATTACTAAATCTACACTGACACTATCATAAATTATTTATATTGATCAATTGCATGCCATGATTGTGAAATTTTGCCTTCAACATGACTTGATACTAATCATCATATTTCCAATTATTTATTTTATGCTGAAGCACCGAAGAGAAAGTTCAAGTCACTTGCTTTGATTTCTTTTTTTTAGTATAAATAAAGAATACCTTACACTAACATTTATAGGGGAATTCTAGTTCAGTACCCCAGTCACAAATCTAAGGCAACAGGTTACAAGCACTTACACAACTGAAACAAGATTAACAGTATGCAACTCTCAAAAAAAAATACCCAAAATGTTGGCCCTCAACTTACTCGTATGTCATTCCTAAATCTTACTCAGCACCCACTGTTTGCAGTCTGACTTCTTAATGCATATTTCTCATCGCAGTGAACTATATAATAAAAATATTAACATCCTATCATGTAACTACCCATTGGAATTTCCAACATTCAGTAACAATACTCTTAAAGATCTATATTTTATGGAAGAAAAAAGCATAACACCTAGAAATACTTACCTCAGAACAAGGTCAAAGGATCAGGGTGAGAAGAGAGAAGTGACAAAAAAAACCCACGCATCTGAAATACTCCCAAGCACTGTACACTGAATCCCTTCCACTGACTTCAGTAGCCTTTAGATCAGACTAATAACAAGTCAATCAGTCCCATTTTCTTTCGTTAGAATTATTGCAAACAGCTTCAGAATTGTCTAGCATGCCATAGAAACGTGCAAGGTTTTTACAGTTTCTCGTGTAGTGCATTTGAAAAGAAGTCTCATTTATCAGCTATTTACATACCATATTGTTTCAATTAAGTCGTACCTTTTGAAATCAGCAGGAAGAATTACATACCATTTTATTTCAGATAAAACCTGACGAGAACTGATACTATAATTGATGTTTATACATGGCAGAGATTACAGTATAAAGAGATCACTATTATTTATAATTAGTAGCTTACATTACTCTCTATTCAGTGCGGTTTTTAGCCATTTTCACCCCCAGTGGAACTGGCATTTTAGATAATGTGGATTGAGCAAACTGATTCTTTTACTAGTTCCACGTACTCAGGTGCACTGAATGTATGCAGTGTTCTAAGGAGCTTTTTTTTCCTAGAGCTTTGCAATTAAATTTTACTGCCAAGCTAACTAAATACATAGGTTGTGTACTTATGCCTTGTAATTAAAAATACATCGTTTCTAGAGGATGTTCTTCGCCACAATGCAGTTTTAGAGACAAGTCAAAGGAAGAAAGTATTACAGCAACACAGAATTGGAAAAGGTCTGCAGAACGCACTTATTACATGCATACTATACAGACAGAAAATGCCTTAAAAAAAAAAAATCAAGAATATTAAGCATATTAAAATCTTTAAAGCAGGGCTTCAAACTCTTAGCCTCCTTTAATTTGTTTTTATGCTCTTGTTTGATGCCGTTCTTTGTTCTGATGCTATGCCAGTGAAACTGCATCATCACAAAGCAACATTATGCAAGAATGTCTGGCTAAAATTAAAGTGTTATTTCTTAGCATCACAGTTACAGGAAAAATGCAGTTTAGGCACTGACAATGTAATTATTCAAACCAATATATTCAGTAAACGCATAATGAAAAAATAAGGTAATGCAAAGCGAGCGCGGATAGCTGCATAGCAAGAAAAGCCACCAGAGTGCTCCTCCTCTTGCTCTAACTGCACTCCTCGGGACCTGAGTCTATTGGCAAAGATGCTTGATAGAGCTGCATTTCAAAAAGAAAAGAGTCAAAGAAAAGCCAAATAGAAGTTGGAGACTTCCACACACAATGTACAGAGCTGAGTTATCATGCATGTATATACTTCTGAACAATGTACTGTTACATAAGAAGCACCTAAACCCTCAGCAAAACTGCCTGTTTGGACAAACAGTGAAGATTTCCTCCAGCCACAAATGCTCCTAATACACAGCTCTTCGTTTCAGGGGAGAACGGATCCATTTCCTGAGTAACATTTTTCTGCCTGCCTAAGTGTAATACAGCAGCATCACAATAAAATTTAACTGCAGCAACGCTACTTAAACCAATTCAATTCCTGATTTGGATGGATTATATGTAAACACCAAACAGACATTGTTTACAGAGTAAATAATTATCTGATTAGCAGGAAATAAGCAGTTAAAGAGTAGTATTCTATACTTATTCCCTCGAGGTCTTTGCCATGAACAGAAAAGTGCACAGAATGGTAACTGATCCTGAACATCTCAGGACCGCAACTCACACAGTGCACAATATTTTTTCAACATTGCTACACTGAACAATGATATCTATTCTTAGCACCCACCATTTATTGAAACTCACGAAGCAAAGAAAGTCTAACTATATTTCTGGACTTAAATTGTTTCACCTTCAACATCCAAAGGGAAAAAAAAAAATAAAAATCATGTCCACAGACTGTTGTAACAGTGGAATTAATCTCTCCTAATATAAATATGTTCTGTCATTACTGACCGCACTGAATTTCTTAATCATAGGTTCTACGATCTCAAGCGTGTACATCTTACTGCAACGATTATTTAACCAAAACACTGTGTGCTTTAACCTCTATATGCTGCTTTATGCTCTAAAAAAAACAAAGGCATTTTCACTGCAGAAAATACTGTATTTCTCATTTTGCATGCCCAGAAAACATCCCAAGCAGCGTTAAACACAGTGCATTTCTTCCGCAGATGAAGGAAGCTGAGAGGATGAACAGACGCTTTTAAAACTACATAAACCACAAAGTAAGCTTACAAAGAAGAAATGCAGAGTTACTCAGCAAGAAGACAAGAAACATGCACGCACACATACACCCCGGCAGTACTAATGATCCTACAGGGGAAAAAAAAAACTGCTTTGTTATGCAAATAAACCCTTTCTAAAACTGAGAAAATTAAATGATGTCATTCAAGCCAATATCCTTACCTCAATGGAAAAGAGGCAAGAAACACCCTTCTCCCCCTTCATAAGCAAAACATCATTTAAACGTGTATAAGTAGGACTCTGCAGCACTTAGCTCCAAGAAGAATTGCAGAAAGAACGTTTGAACTGCTTGTTTTAAGAAGTTAATGTTTGTTCTGCCAACCTAACTTATCTGAATAATCAATGCAACGCGTGCATTGTTGTGTATTCAGGCATTCCATAGCATTTTATTTATAACGTTCTGAACAGTGACTTAGTAAATGGTTTCTAAATATATTGAAAACATGTTTTTTCTTCCAAGAACATATTAACGTGCAGCCACAGAAGCACGTGCAGAAGTACAGTATGAATTCTGAGACACAACAGACCAAATCAATTTGCATTGAATAAATGCATTAATGTTATAACTCATCTAACAAAACACATGCATTTTGTCAACTCAGCAGTAGCACTTTACTAGCATTCAAACAACAGACAATGCATGTAACCTAAATTCTCTTTTAAAAGTCCACTTTTGCCCTGAAGAAAAGACACACACATGCAGACCTGCTCATTTAGCTGCACAAACAGCAATTTAATGACAACAAAAATACTTCAGAAATCAGAGCTCTTCTATGAGCACTCTCCATAGTTCCATAAGCGATAGTGAAAATCACCCACACTCCTGTAACCACACATTACCCTGTGATCTTAGTAGACTTGCAACAGTTTGCTTTATTTGAAATGTTTCAAAGAAAATCCAGTGCTTTTCTTCAAACTTGTAAGAGATAAATTAGGCTGCAGTTTGGCTTTCTTAGTATCCTAAGGTACTCTTCCAAAGGGGTGAGCTAAAACACACGGTTTGAGAAAAAGAAGCAGACGAGAAATAAGTTATCAATAGAAACCTGCCAAGTAGCAAGTTGTTATAAGAGCTTTCAGGAAATTTGGTTACATCCGCTTACAGAAAGTAAAATCCTAATGAGGTGCATCTGAAAAATAAATGAAGCTAGTGCTTATCCAGGATGGTAGCACTCAGAGCCATAACAGGAATAAGTTTTATGATTAAAATAGATCTAGATACTGACTTTTCCAACCTGGACATAATTTCTAGACTTCTCTAATCACGGTATAACATTCATTTCTAAGGTTTCTCTTTCTATTCTGCTGCAGTATCTTAAAATCCCAGGTGTTGAACAACCATTGACACCAGAACCAAAGCCTACAATACAGACAAAACTCTACCTTTATCTTGGGAAAGCCCTACTACAAATTTTTAGATGCAGATGAGTACACAAAAGCCTCTTTAATGCCTAGATGATTACATATTTTGCAGCCAATAAATACAAGTCCATCATTGTACCACCATTATTACTTGAACACTTCTAGAGGCAGATCTGCACCTTAGCTCATTTTGACCACAAATCTAATTTGGGGGATCAGGGCATTACAGTCTGCAGCTCTTTCTTACAAAAAAAAAATGAAGCTGACATATGAGCAAATCTTACCAAAGAATGCTTGCCTGACTGAGGACTGACATTTCCTTTCTCTAACTTGCTTAACTGAAAAATAGGCATTCTGGCCAATTCCTACAGTACCCCAAGGCAGCTGTATATTACTTTCAGTTGCAACTTGTGAATACTTTCTTTTTCTTTCTGTCTCTTTATTTTGACATGCATATTATGTTAGCTGATTTCAATCATGTTGCATGAGTGGGTGACATACCTTAAAAGATTAAGTTTTGCCACCTGGGACTACTCCAGAAATTCAGTACTTTCTAGCATCTCATACCCTTCTTCATCTTCTGTATACTCGTATTATAAATAGTAGCTTTCTTTCCTACTTTATGACTAACTACAAGTTGTTCAAGGCTGCAGTTGATACAACTCAGCTTGAAGCGTCATTCCTCTTTCGTTGCTATTACTCAATAGAGCTGTTCCATTCTATACGACACTCTGCTGCCATCTATTTGACGGAAAAAATACAACACCACGAGTGTCCACCTTCCCTTTCCACCGGCTTTCTCTTCCCTTACAGCAGCTGTTAGAAGGAAAACCAGCAAGGACCTTTTGCTCACTTCTCCCTGCCCATCCTTAGATTCAGAAGTCGTTTCAGTAACTACTTTTGCACTTTAAAATTGCTACAATTGAAGTAGCAATGAGGACATTAAAATATTTAGTAAGCACTCTTCTCTAAAAGGAATCCAGTTTAATCACCTTCTTGCATTTATAACTTCAAACCAGATTCCAATTCCGAGGTTTGTACTAAGACTTTCCTAATTATGTAGCAACGGAGGTTGTTGAAATCAAGCTCTGTCTACAACTTTCAGACCACAGCACTGAATGAACATGGGTTGTGCTGCAATCCCCTTTCACTACACCAGATTTAAAATTCAGAATCGAGTCGGGAAGTCAAATTATGGAGCCTAAAAGCAGAAACCACACACAAAGCGTGAGATGAAAGAGGTGGTACTTTATCCATCATCAGGTTCACTAAGATAAACACCACTTCATTCATCACAGGGTTCAGCCTGCTTTGCATGCAACTGCGCAGCACAAGAACAACAGCTTAAAAAGCGTCCTTTACTTGCAAGACATTATACAAGAGACACCCACGGAGAAACTGAAAAATAATATAGTATTTAGTTGTTTAATTACTAAACCATATAGAAAAAGTTCTGTTCCAGGGCTCAGTCTGGTTCTCTCAGCATTTGACTACATACTGAAATAATGTCCCTCCACCCCCAACATGGTTGTTTCCCTTAATGCACAAATATATATATAACATCTTATTGGTAGTAATGTAATTACCCTGGAAATGTTCCTTAAGAAAAGCAAAGGGAAAGATGAATAATGGAAAACTAGCAAGTTATTAAGACCACTATAAACAACAGTTGTTAGAATATCCAAAAAGCATATAAACTCATGTTGCTTTCCATAGCAAGGAAGGAAAAAACAAATCCCTACCACAGAGGATGGGTAGGGAGAAATTGTTGTTGAGAATGAAATAGTTAAGGAGAAAATGGGAGAGGTAGAATGGGACAGCACAGAGGTAATGCTCACATAACTACTGCTGGATACAATCATTTGTGGAGTAAACACAGACCCACAAACATGATGCCTTAATTTTCTCACTGTAACCAACATAAGCAGCACTTGGTTTGGGGAGCCACTTGTTAAAGCTTGTATTTGCTAATAAGTAATACATACTAGTAACACTGCTATTTCATTGCTTTGTTTGTATTCACAGCCATAATACAGCTCTTTAGCTATTACAGTTAACCCGTTTAACAAAATTAATAGCTGCATTAAGTTAGAAAACATTCCGGTTTAGAGTGCAGTCTGCCAGTAACAGGCCACAATTACAAACAGTGGTAACGTACCATAAATATTTAGTGGGTCAAATGGACATACAAAATGGCAATTGCTAGATATTACTGGAATTGCCTTTCTACTTAATTCATTTGAACCGGTAAATATATTTAAGAAATACCCAGAATAATTTAACTGTCAAACCTTGTAAACAATCAAATTTTACATAAAATTGGATTGCTTAGGGTTTGTAAACTACACACAGAACATCACCAGTGTAAGTGTTACCAAGAAGCACTCAGGAGGCTTATTCTGCCCTCTGGTGCACTACAACTTCATCCCACAAGAACGGAGCATCTTGGACAAAACACAGGAATGCACCCGAGTAATTCCAAGCACCTGAACTCAGTAGCTAAAGGGTGCATTGAGCTACATTGAGACTGTTCAGCACACTACAGGATCATATCCTAGACACAACAGGAGATGGACAGGTACCCAAACATGCCACAGCACACATTACTACAGGCCTGTGCAGAGATCCACTGCAAAGCAGATTTATCCTGGAGCAGAAGACCCTATAATTATAATCTTATTATAGCAGGAATCAGCTTTGGAACCTCACTTTCTGGACAATAAAATGAACTGCCATACACGCTAAATTGGAAGTAATTGGATATCATCTTGAGACAGTAAAATATTCCATAAAGCATAACTATATAAATCTTTAACTCCATAAAATTATAGTACTTTAGGCTTATATTTGCCTATGAATGAGTACAAAAGTATGCTGCTAATATCATTTTCAACTAGCTAGGCTAGATCCTGTTCCACTGAATACCCAAATTCTTTTTCTTATAAAACACAAGAAAGAAATACTTAGTCTTCCAAGCAGCCATGATCTTTTGTGACATTCACAGCACAACCTATGCAACTGTGTAGCAATAAGGACAACAAGGTACAGCATACACAACATTTATTATACAAGCCCTCACGCACAGTTTAAGCTTTGTTACTAACTTAGTATTGGAGAAAATTTGCCATTAATTCATTGAATTATCTACTTTATATAGGTGAAACTGTACCAAATACGAATTTTGACAGGAATAAGCATTTCAGGACTGGAACCAATCTGCTTTTTACAGATCACATATAAGCACATAAGTAGCACTGTTAAGGTTACTGATTGCTATTTACATGTGATAAAAATCTACCCTACAAACTAGTAGGGAACATTTCTGTTTAACACTGACTACAGTATTAAAACACATCTCTATCAAAGAAAACCTGTTTTCAGAACTATGCTACCAAATAGGCAATTATCAGCAATTCTTAGAAGTTAGCTTAATACAATTACTGAGATGGTTAAAAGCTAAATCAAAACACATTTAAGGACTTCCAAAATAAGAGTCATGGCAGAGTTGTTCTATATGGACTCCAGACCTTGAAAGTATCACAAAGCTCAATCAAGGGACTTTAGTTCTCAGTTTTGACTAAGATCTGGATTAAGGTAGTTAAGTTTATGCCTTGACTTTCCTCAAAGCTAAGTACTCACTTGACACATACAGTGGCAGTAGCTTCCTCTGTGAGATGGCCTCAGGGCAATCACTATCCTAACCTGACTTTCTCAAACTATTTTCAACTACAGTAGCTACACAAATTGAAAGTGGATAAGCAAAGTGGACTGTCCCTATACTGTCATTGATAAAACCAACAGGAGAGACTCAGCAATATTTCACAATACTTGACACAACTGTGTCCCAAACAGGAGGATTTAGATTCCAGGCTGTGTCCCAAACACTGCTTTCCTCAGAAAGCTGCACAGCACTACCTTCCCCTAGCAACTGTTCTAAAGTACCAATACAGCTGCAGGAAAATGCAACCCACAAAAATGCTTAAAAATATGAAGCCCCTTCTTCAATAAGGTTTTCACTCCTTAGGCCAGCCAAGGGATGCAAGCAGGCTTTGTGTGTAGTAGCAAATAAGACTTTCTCCAGTTAACCAGAAGAAATCTCACATTCATAGGATCTGGTCCTCACGGGAGACCTTTCACTGCCTTCCATTTTATCACAGAGATATCTGTTATAGGAACAACAAAGCAGAGCACAAGTAATCCAGGTTTCTGGAATGCATGGCTGATGTGACACAGGTGATTGAGTAAACAAGAAGCAAAAATGCAGTAAAGATTTGATTTCTAGAGACATGGAAAAAGCGGTCAGAGCAGCCTTGGTTGCAGTACCCATGAGACTGTAACGTTCAGGATACTGAGATGCAGGAGCATGACAGAAAGCAGGATCACAATAATAGATTTTGATAGAGAGAGCAGACTTGGACTGTTTAGGGATCTGCTTAGTAGGGTCAGACCTTGAGAGAACAGGGGTCCACAAGAACTGGCTGATACTCAAAAAACTCCTCTACGCTCAAAGAGAATTCATTTTGAGAAGTATGAGATCATACAGAAGTGGCGAGAGGCCCAAATGATAAATAATGAGATCCTAACTGAAACATAAAAAGCAAACAGGTAAGAGCTGGAAACAAGTACAAGTGACCCAACAAGAAATACAGAGGCACTATTCAAAAAAGACAGGTAAGGGTGTAGGCAAAGCAAAGCCCATTTTTTGAATCAGCAAGAAAAGTTTCTACATCAGCAGCAATAATAATAATAATACTAATAAAATAATAATAAAATAATTTTAGAAAAAAGATGACCAGTGAATACATGGGCTGCTGCTTGACATGGCAGGAGAGTTTATGACAGAGGTCACCTCATGGCTGAAGTATTCCATGTCCTATCTACCTATCTTTACTGGTAAAAGCTGATGTTAAGGAATCACAGGCCAAGGAAGGTCTAGAGCAATCAAAGCTTGCCTCTGGTAGAGGAAGATACAGGAATTATTTAAACAAAAATGGGTACCCACACAGGTCCCTGGGACCTGACAACTTAGAAATGATTTTCAAACATATGAAAGACAAAAATGTGATCAGAAGTTAGATTTATGAAGACAAAATCATGCCTAACTAATCTTATAGCCCTCTATGAGATGATTACGTCTGTGGATGATGGAAGATAGATAAATGAACAGTGAGGTGGACTAACAACAGGCTGAAGAGCCAGCCTCAGTGCTGTGACCAAAGGCAGAAAGTCCAGTGGGAGGACAGTCACTAGCTGAATACTCCAGAAATCAATACTCAGGCAAATACTGATTAACATCGTTACTCATGACCTTGATAATGGAACAGACCATATCCTCAGTAAGTCTGCAGAGGACACAAAACCGGGAGGAGTGGTTGATAATGCCAGATGGCAAATCCCTCCAGAGGATCTCAGCAGGCTGGAACAATGAGTAGGCAGGATCTTCATGAAATTCAAATAATAGAAGCTATACAACTTCAGGCTTCAGTAGAGGTCCACACAAGCACAGGCTTTACATAAGTTTGTTATTTTCCTCCCTGGGTTCTGAAGACTTTGCCGCTTTTTGTCTCTGAATTGTTTAAATCCTTCATGCTGCTACTCATCTTCCAGGAAATATGAAGAAAATCGCATTAATAGGTATGGGATTGAAATCTAATGGCATAATGTTACGTTCACAACAACTAGGAGTCAGCATTTGATGCAAGTAAACAAATTAGAAATTCACAAGTTCTTTACCTTTGCCAGCCTATATCATCTGTATGGTGAAAGAAGATACTAAAAGGCCTGTTTGTAGGAGAGGACAATCCATAAAAGGATAAAAAGAGGGCCTAGAGATAAAGATGGCTAAAACAATTAAGTGTAAAGAGACCTTTACTCAAGTGAAGGAACAGAAGTCGCTTGGATTCTTAAATCTCACCTCTAAGAAGAAAATTCTACCACTGTTGAAGTTCTGCAGACATCAATACATGCAAGGAATAAACAGAAAGTACACTACTGAAAAAGAAGTTGCACACATTTTGTCAGGTAGAAAGCACAGCATATACTGACTTTTTAAATGTTGCTACACACAGGTAAGACCTTACCCTTCAACTTCACATAGAAATCAATTCATTTTCATATACCATAAAACACACTTGGTACAAAATTTCTAGTAACAAACATCAACAGTCGGAAGGCAAAAATCTAGGATGTTAGTCCTTCAGACTCCACATGATTTAAAGTAAACGGAATAGCTGTGGTTATCTGCACTACAGCTCAAATGGACAACACTATTTAGTACATGGCTACTAGAACAACAGTAGTCACAAAGCTGGAGTTTACTTCCTGTTCCTATAGTTAGCTGTTCAGTATGGCAAGTTTCAAGTGCTGAGAGCAAGAGACCTTCTCCTAATGTTCCACTGTCTTTTTGCTTCAGGTCTGTCAAAATATTTACAAACTTTATCAGTGTAATACAACTCAAAACAGAAATCCTACAGCGTGGAAAAAGATGCCATCACTACTGACTTTCAGGAAAAAAACAGTTACAAGTTCATATCCATCTATGGGTTCATCCACTGAAACGATGCAAAAAAGAACATTTAGCCAAAGTAGCATTTCAGTAGTTGACTTCTAAGGCATTCAACCGAGAGGGGTACAAATAGAGTTATGCTACAAATTTAGATTAAGTCATGTGAACACTACCTAAACACACTACCTATACACAATTTGTTATTATTTATAATCAATAATTACTCCCATTAAACTTATATGAAAACAAGCCATGACCAACACAGTGTATCCCCAAAGCACTGAGAGCCAGAGCAGGAAGACACAAGGACTGGAAAGAGAACATGAGGCTAAAGTAGCTCTGAAGTGAATGTGCCTCTGTTTTCCAAACACCCACCGCACAAGTTACAGTATGGGCAGCTAATCCCTATTTCTCCTCAAAACAGACAGGAATGCACACTGGATAATTTGTTCCTACTGATGATATCATTCTGTTAAGTTTACTGTTTTTAATGACTAAATTTCAGCCTTCTCTCACTTTCTCCCATGTAGAAGATTAGAACAGCCTCCCAGTGACCTATTTTATGAGTCATAATCTTCACTATTTATGATTCAGAAAAAAGTCTTCTCTGACAGTATTTCCCAGACTACTGTGGGTTCATTCCAAGAACCAATTTCATCTTCATTGGTTTCCTGTAGGAAACCAGACCAACTTCCTATTATTTTGTTTTCCTTCATTTCAGCATGGCTCACATAAAACTAACTGGAAGTGAGAGCGATTTAAAACTTTATTCTACGTAAACACATGCCAAAATAAACACCACCAAAAAAACACTGAAGACATCACTGGTTCTAAGTGACCAAAATGTGAAGTAAGCTAAGATTAGAGGACTTTTTTTCTTCCTTTTCCAAACATGATGCACGCAGGCAGAAGTGGTACAATTACATCAGCAAAGTATAACAGCAAGAAATGTTCGTTTCTCTGGGAAAGACCTTAGCTCCTAACAAGTGGCCAAGTTCTAACATCTCTCTTCTAATGCTGAGAATAGTTTTCAAACGGTAAATGCTGTTGGACTGCCTAAAAACATGCAAATGTGGCACTCAGGGACATGGTTTAGTGGGCATGGTGGTGATAGGTTGACAGTTGGTCTTGACAATCTTAGAGGTCTTCCCCAACTTCAATTTTTATTATTTTTTTTTTAAAGTCCTATCAACACCCCAATGAAGTCTACCAGTCATTTTAATTAGGCAAAGGGTATCTCAGTTATTTCCCCAGCTGCAATAACCGAAGTATTATTGGAGATATTAGGAAGCACAATAAGTACCTCTTTAAAGAAGTTCCCAGCAAGGCCTCACCAAGGTACAGTAAGACTTCTAAGCATTGCTTAAGCACTGATCTGCTGCATTCATGCTAGCTTATGAGAACGTCTTCAAGTCTCCCTCACTGTGCTCCATGGCACTTTAGATCTCCAAAAGCTGAAAGTCAGCACCAGATCTGCATAAGCTCACTGCATGAACTTTGTACAATACCTAAGGAATAACATTTCCCAGAGCCCATCTCAGTATTATCTAAGAATCTACTGCAGCCTCAACACCACCGTCATCCCTTTACTACCACTCAGAGCTGTGATTTGAGCTGCTGGCAAATGCAATAAGAAAATGCAGATAGAACGATTCTAGACCCATTTCCCTAGTGGATGGAAGCCAAGTCCATGGAGATCATTAGCCATTGAAATGGTTTAAGACACAAAGCACCGAAACACCCAAACTTGGCCTGCAAATACCTGGAATGATTTGTCAGTTTATTTCTACAGAGCAGCATCTAAAATGCCTTCTGGACTAGAGCTGCCCTCAGAATCACATTAGACTTGTTCTTATAGTGCTGTACTCAGTCTAAAAGCTTTAAACAGACTCATGCATAGCACAGAGCAAGATGGCTAACTCAATCACACAAACAATTGAAAAGAAAGATTATCCCCATTTCATCTTCCTATTCTCCTGTCTGCCTTTTCAATAACTCAAGTCTTTCATCATGATTTCCTCATGGGCTTGCGCACTGATAGGAGCAACATTGCTTTTTGTAGGAAGGCTGACTTAGGAAACCAAAACCAAACTGGTTTTCATTAAGCTTAAATGCTCCCTCAGTTCTAACCTCAAGAGAAGCTAGGGAATATTGCTGCTGAGGAATACTTTCACATTGCACACATTAAGGAAAGGGCATAAGGCTAACAATTTACTACTTGGACATCCGTTTTTGTTTGTAATCATGGCAGGGAGTATGAATGAGGTTTTGGCAAGTAAACGAAGTTCACCTGTCAATGAATTGAGCTGAACATAAAGCAACATAGTTTAACATATATATATATATGTTATATATATATATAAAACGCAAATTGAATTTAACTGTTCTATTGTACATGCTCCAGTATGACACAGCAATTTTTTTGCCAAGGTTAAGTCTTTTCAGTTTCTATAACTCGATTTTCCAACGAAAAAAGTAGTAAAGCCATAAGATGTAGCAAGGCCATTTAGTCAACTTATAGGTTAAACAAAAAATACCTCCTACATGAAAATCAGTATAGGTGAAGCCTTTCTATAAATGATACAATACAAACTTTAATGCAAATGTGGTTATAATCAATGTCTGACCTAACAGCGTCCAATTTCTCCACAAGGCTGATCTGCAGTGTGCTGCACAAAGAAAGTTGATGCAAGTAGCAAGAAAAATTGATTTCTCAACCTAGGGATCTTGTTGATAATGACAATTCAAACTCATCGGTTTCCAATATCTGCTCATGTATTCAGTATCCAAACTCAAGCAATAATTCAGCACCACAGCAAGCACAAGTTTATTAAGTATCTACCCAAAGGCAGCACTTAAAGAGGTTATAAATGTGGGAGGTTAAAATAAAATAAAATCAGTATGCCACCACCAATGCACATTCATTATTTGCAGCTCACCTTGACATGGCTCTGAGCTCCCAGGTTGTATATTTCATTGGGTTTGACTTCATTAATGATCTTCACCAGGCAGGTGCTGTCCGTGAGGTCACCATAGTGCAGCTTCATGTCTTCAGAGTTTAAGAACATACAGTTAATATACTTTAATCCCAGTACAGCACTCTTTGTCCAGATTCTATCCCAGGCTTAAAGTTCAAATAAACATTAATTGGAAATAAATGGAGAACACTATCTAAGTAAGACATTGCTTGTTTTTAACTCTTCAGGCACAATATATATTGCACAACAATAATAAATACTATTTTAGACTCTTCAATAACATGATTTACCTAGCAACATTTACAGCATTTTTTCAATAGCTTACACTTTGTTAAGCCAAGTTAAACAAATCTGACCAATGCCACATACTGAATTTCAGCCATAAGCCAGTTTAGGCTTCCAATTTTTCTACTGCAGGCATTTTTAATAACCTAAGCATATATATAAAATAATAACATATAACAACATATAAAAAACATAACTAGCAATAAAACATGTTTCATGATACCACACAAAAATCAAACAATTATCAGTCATGCACGTTATATACCTTTTCCTGAATTATTTCTAACTTGCATGCAAAAAGGCAGGCAAGAACAAGAGCCAGGTTTCTGTCAAAATACAGCAGGCTGCAATGGCTTATTGACTTATCATAGGTTTCAGACTCTAACCTGTTAAGAACTTTCCAAAAAGGTAAATTCACTCTAATAAAACATCTTTTACCTTACATTTAAGAACACCACACCGCCAATCACATCTATTAAACAAATTAAAATGCTACAACTCTTGATGAAATAGCTGTTACATTTAGAAGCAAGGTTGGAAAAGATCTCCAAGATCACCCAGTCCAACTGTTCACCTGCCAGCAATATTTCCCATTTAGATACCATATTTGTTTCATACTTCATTTGATAATATTTTTTGTACTGAATACGTTGATGTTTACACTGTTCCATCTCCAAGATTAAAAAAAAGAAATCCTTATTCAACACAATTTAGCTGTCTCCTCATTTGACAATAATCACTCTTTTGGGGGACGCATCATCTGCAAATTGTCTTTTCCTTTCAATTCCCAAACTAAAATTCAAGGTTTATCACAAGAAACTACAATTTTTAAAACACCGTTCAGATGTGCAAGTTATGTTTATGAAATTCAGTATGTGAAACAAGTTCTGATCACAGACCACAGCATGCACAAGATCCCAAACAGTTGTAGGACAAAAATATATGGATATTGTTTCTGAACTATAAATCCCCAAAACCATCAGCATCCAAACCACCTTAAGAACTACTGCATTTTTCTTACAACACTAACAGAGACAACTGTTTCCTCTGATGGTGGTTGCTACTTTCTTTAGCAGAGTTTTTGCAGAGTGTTTGCAGAGCAGGGAAGAACAGAAACATTGTGCCCTTTTTGCGCCAGAAAAAGTTTATTGTAGGTCACCCAGCAAGTCTTGCTCTTCATCTGGAAGTTAAATGAAGCCTCCCTGACAGCTAGCCCAGTCTCTAGGAGAGAATGCTCCAGAGATGATGCTGTTACAAAAGGAGGCCCAAGACAGCAGTTTTTTAGAAGACTTATGTCTGAAAGAACTTCCTCCCTTCACAAGCTAAGAGCAACAGAGGAAACAGTACCACAGCCAGGCTCCTTTTTCCTATGCCAAAGACATCCAGTTCTGCTATCTTCCCCAAGACAGAGACTCGCCTCTGACCTTCCTTACTCTAGGGAAAAGAGAGCTGCTACCTGGGTTGAGTTGAGCAGTGGAGATGCTCTGCCATAATTAATATACACTTTAAAGGTCTCATTATAGAACCCATTTTAGTCTCCCATCACCTTCAAAGTTTCTCATTTAAATATCTTTTTAGATGGAGAGCAGGACACAAGGCACTGTTTACATTTTCTGATCCTTGAAAAAGAGGTCTTCCAGCAGTAATCTGCTAAGTGGAAAAGACCTACTAGAAACAGTTTATTTGGTGCAAGTATTTATAAAGAAATTAAATGCCAGCACCTTTGGGTAAGCACTGGTTGATAATGAGCTTTTTCCAATCTAAATGTCTCCTCAGCAAGCAGTAGCTAAAGGACTTGAAGGAACACATTTTTCCTCCTGTTTTTCTTATTTTTGGGGGGATTAAGAGATTCATTATGATGATCACCAAAATCCTGCAATGCGTAATCAGTTCATGGGAAGAACACAGGGCAAAAAGAAATCTAGTTTGTTCACTAATCACTACTGCTTCTTTGCTTCCTCTAGTACTGCCTGGAAACTCATTGTTTCAAACTAGTTGCCATGGAGCAGCCTTTCCTGAGATTCCAAATCCAATTCTTCCACCTTCAATTCATACGGCTACGATTCCTCAGTTAAAGGAAAATGAAATAAGAAGTGAGGTGAAATATTTAATGCTTTCTTTTTCCCTCTTCCAATTCTCAAATGCTTGTATACATATCTGTTATATATGTCATCTTCTCAAACCACTTTTCATATTCATATCTTGTCCTCATAATATACAGACTTCTTTTTGATCTCTTTTGCCTGCCTTTACAAAGTAAGTCACAAATCTAAATCGTAGGACACAGTTCTTACGCTGTCCTCATTGGAAACATAGGGGTGAGTATTCTTCAAGAAGATAATTAAAGTAGTAATGTATAATAAGCAGAAACTATTCACAGAAGAATACACTGATGTTGTATAGAAATATATTTTTTAAAGACAAGCAAAGAATTAAGTGCAATCTAAAAGCTGCGTTATGTGTTACTGTACAGTAAAGTTAGGTTTTGCTTCATTATGGTGGGAAAAACTTCAAAAGACAGTATTTGCTGACAGCATGGAAATATTGAGAAGTAACACCTTAAACATTCAAGCTTTCTTTAAGGCAGTTTTATTCTGCACAACTTTAGAAATACAAACAATGTAAAGAACTGCATGTGCATTCAAACACTCAATCTTCCAAACTTCTCCTGATCTGGAACCAACCAACACTACCACTTCTCATTAACTGAAGAGTTAGCATCTCCTTACAATAAAACACTAAAAAATTGCACTAAAATTAAATCATTTCAGATTTCCAGATTACCATATCAGTAGCAAAGAACACAAGTCAACGCCAGAAAGTTTCTTCATTCTTTCTGCAATAAGCAAGAACTGTTTACATTTTACTTATACTGTCATATAGGCTGTCCTCAAACACTCACCTACATGGGGCACTAAGAAGCTCATGAGGAAAAAGAAACTGGGTGCAGAACATCCCTGCTGACAGAGCAGCTCACAGTATTTTATTCCTCTTAGAAAGACCATGCAATAAACGAAAGGCTGCCAACTAAACCTGAGTTCATCTTCTTGATACAAACAAGTTGTTCTATAAACATACCATTCAACATCTGACACTCTTACTGTCCAATATTATGTCCTATGCAAGTGGGACAGATTACATGAAGGGAGGTCAAAAACTAAATAGAAGAGAAAAGCAATGAATCCTCGTAAGTATGTTTGGAGGGCCAGCCAACTTTTAATTGCTATGACTTAAGAACTACGTCTGTATTTATGAATAATATAAAGTACCTTCCTGTGTCCTTCACTTTCCCCTCCTGTTAACATATAAGAATATCTATGCTTTTTCACACTTCGATCATAGAAAAATCATTGATTTTCTGTAAGACAGCAGCTAACAGAAAAGGAAAGCTTACTATTAAGTGTAGGAGCAACGGTTGTTTTTTTTTTTCCAATAACTAATTCTAATTCAAGTACAGCTGAATTGTATTAACTAATCATTATTTTCAAGTCAGAGGAAATTGAGATTCCCTTCCTGCTCCCAAGAACCTTTCTCCACCCAACAAGCGTTAAATACAAAAATAAGGTCTTACTTCCTTCAATGTGAGCTTGTGAGTTCTTATAGAGATGCTCAATCCGGCCTGTGTTAAAAGAACTAGATCGACGAACAATTCCATGCACCTGGAGATTAAACATGGAAAAATACAAAAGGAAACAGTAAACATAAGAGGTAAGTAATTTAATTTTTAAAATACTTTCAACATTAATGCTTTAGTAAAGTTTTAAGACAAAGGAGAACCATCCTCTCTCTTTTCAGATACACGTACCCAAGTCCCATCAGTATCTCCATTCTTAAAGTCACAATTATCCAATTTCTAACAAAATACTTTATGATGCTGTCATTTTAGTAGCCTTGAATGTTTTCACCTTCTGCCCTGTTGACAACCCTGGCAGCTCAGGTACCACATGTAGTACAGAAAACACTACATTGATCTAGAGCATCATGTATCCTAGTGAGTGAAACCCACCAATGTAAATGGAGTTGGAGAAGCAATTAGTGGATCTCAAGATAACCACTGCTATTTGGTTACAGAGAAGCTTTTCTAGGGCCAAAGTTGATGGGCATGTAAAAAGCAGCAGCAAGAGTCAACACCGGGGAAAGGAAAGAGAGGTGGAAAGAAGAAAGAACAGCAGTAGCAAGGCCCAAAGATGCTTTAGAAAACAGCTGTTATTCTCTTTCTGGTGTCTTGGAAGAACAGACTGAACAGTCAGTCCTATTTTTTGTACCATGTGAGTCAATGTTCTCAGATGGGCTACAAGACATACTAGCAAGTCTAAGACTGAAACACAGGCTGGGAATTTCCTTTAACCAGCCACGATAAATAAGTTGGTGAAAAGGCAGCAGCTCTGACTAATGTTAAAAGAAAGGTCTATTTGTCTCTAATACATTAGAGAAATTGTTCTAACACAGATTCTGTTTCCTCCTTATGTAAGATAGCCCCATGCCTGCTGCCAGAAAGTTGTCTTAGCTTAGGTTACCAGCTGTAGGAACTGTGCACAAGTGAAATCAAGCTCCAGCATCCGACTGCCCTCCCTTTCTCACTGTACTTTATTTCTGAAAGTGACTACTTACAATTTGATGCATCCAACACCTCATTAAGTTGGGCCACTTCACTCTCATTCATGCTAACTTAAGTTGTGAGAATACACCAGCAGGAAAAAATGGTAGGTTTCTGTTTTGTTATGCAGATAGCATGAGCTATTGTTATTTACACAGCAGACATTTTTTATTTTCACATAAAACACATTTTACTCCATCTTATGCCTGAAACTTCATACATCAGAATGAGACCAGCTTTATGAACACATTTTGGCAATGAGGTCTGTATTTATTGCCAAAGAGCTTCATTCACACAACGTGCACAAATCTAGAGCGTCAACTTCCTTGCATTAAATCTCTATCATCCAGCTACAGAGCAGGCTTATAATATACCTTGTTCTAGCATCCAAATGTTGAACTTTCCATAACTGAGCAAGTTATCTGCAATTTGAAGGTCAATGGGAAAATTAGACACATCCATAAGGAGAAAAATTGTTTCCTAAACAATGAATGTATAAACACAAGTCTTAAGGAACACAGCTAAAATCCTCCTCAAAGTAATTAACGTAACGTGTGGATAGTTTCTAGGAATATAGGGCTTATAGAGAAACACCTAAAAAATGGCAGCTCCAGAATAACGTAACTTCTGTAAAAGAAATTAGTAATATTTTAATGAACAGTATTAAATAAACAGCTGTTCTGATGAGCAAGCTAAGACTTTAGAAGAATTTGATTCTTCAAAACTGTTAAACAAGCTAACAAGTATTCCTAGTACTTGTTAGTCCTAGCAAAATTAGACATTTTGGCCTTAAGTCCCAATGAGAGACATCCAATCTCTCAGTTGTGACTTAGGTCACCTTGAAATTGAAGTTCACACGAAAAAAAAATGTCCAATAAGTCAAACCCTGTCCGCTCAAAGATGAGAGATCATGCTTGCAAGAGTTTTGTGTCATCTGAATGACCGTGATACCAACATTTGATCAACGAGATATGTTAAATGCAATCAACACAAGACTTCAAAATATTTCCAAAAGCAAAGCCAGAGAGCCTCATGCATCTAGCAATAACAAGAAAACCCAGAACACCAGGGTTGTGAGGTGTTGTTTTTTTTTTGGTGGTTTTGTTTTCATTTTAAATAAAGCATTTCACTCCTTTTTTTTCTGGTGAGAACGTACAAAAGAAAACAAGCCTGCCAAATGCTTAATCCATGATAGCAATATTACTGTAAAAAACGATGAAAGATGCCTTTGTGTGCATGGGACAGGCGAACCACAAACTTTGTGACAAGCTAAAACACCTGCAAACTGGTTAATCTAGTTACGAATGAAAGATCAGTGTTTTTCTCAATAGGGCTTGATCTTTAAGTAGATCGCAATTAAAAGAAAATAAGGATAAAACAAATGACCTTATTATCACTTTTACCCCAGTGTTAAGTTATTCAGAAACAGAGGTCCTGAACTAGGACACAGTAAGGAAGTCCAAGTAGATGGAGAACTGAGGAATAGAAAGGAAGAACCCTGTGCAATCTTTCTGCAATAAAAAGGGCCTATGCATTTCCACATGGAGTCCATAATATTTAATCTCAGCTGCAGCTAGCAGTTCCCAATGGAGCAGGAAAACACATACTTTTTACCTGCAAGACACCAGAAGCAACCACAACTCCCTTTCCCCAAGTGGAATGAAGAAACCATAAAATTCATCAGTTTACAACAATGAAAAAGCACACCAGTAAGTAGATTGATCAACAAAGTAGTAGAAGGAATGCAGTGAGGAAAAAAAAAAAGACTAACCATCTGTAAAAGCATGCAAAGTGCAAACCTGCTGAGAAGAAACTTCTTACCAAGCTATAAAACAGTGTTCTAAAATAAGTAATAAGACAGCAGGATTGTAGAATGAGTGTTAACTTTTACTGAGCCAGGAAATGCACTGAGGAGATTTATTTGATCATCCATTTCCTTCCTCCTTCTTCTACTGTGACACCTTCTGGAAGCACTAATATGGTGAACCATCAGACAATTCCCCAATAATGTGATTGTTATATTGGTGGTCCACAGAAAAAAAATAATACGGTAATTTTGCCAAAGTTATGCAGAAGAAAGGGATCTGATTTTGTTCATTTTACAAAGCTAAATAACATCATGTAATAAGTAAAAATATAATTAATCCAAGAGAAGCAGGTGGAAAGTAACTCTACAGAAAGCCTGAGGTTGGTTGGTTGGTTGTTTAAAAATAAAGAAAGGAAAATACAGCATTTTCATTGAAGTACAACTGCTAAAGAGGGCCATTTGTGTCAAGAGAGTAAAAAAAAAGATCCTCGTTCCTTTCTGTGGTACACTGTATCATAAATTATTCCCTAATTCCTTACAGTTTTGGCTTGCACAGGTTGCTGCTTATCTGAGCTGGCGGGAAACACGCTAAGCAGATATACCCCAAGGAGAAGAGGGAATCCACCAGTGGACATTAGATGATAAATAGTACAATAAGCTGGCATGATTACAAGCCATGCTGCACATTCCTCTCTGGAGTTTTGATTTGTTATCTAGGGTTGAGTGGAAAACATACACAGAGACGGACAGAAGCAAAGGAAGCTTGAGCTGCAGCATCCAAGTGATCCCATCAGCTGCAGTCAGTCACTGAGTCACTCACCTCATAGCCTTTTTCCAGCAGGAATTCAGCCAAGTACGATCCATCCTGGGAAGAGTAAGATATAGGAAAATGTTAGAAACACAGCAAATGGGCCTGGGAATTTGGACTGATTGTGGTCCCAAAAAAGGAAGAAGAAAGTTTTGCAATGAGTGAACTGGTTAGCAAGCATATGCTTTGACTTCCCCAGATTTATGCACTGACCTAGAATACTATGGATGCTTTTTGGTTAATTTTAGACTAAGTCACAGTATATTTTAAAATAGCTTGCTTACAAACGCTGGTTCAGAACTCCTGTCTCCATAATGGAACTTGGGAAGAGATTCAAAAGTGTCTAGAGACATCTTTCCAAAATATCTTAACCGCAGTTATTGAATTTGAACTATTTTGGAGATAGGGAAGGAAAAACATTCTAAAAAAGCTGGTGCAAGCTTAGCACACTAATGGGACTGATAGGTTTCTGCAACACCGTGTCTCATTTGCATCTCTGTTGCACTCACTCCTTCCACAAGCAATCTAAAGGCAGTAATAATTCCGCCTGTTGAGTGAGTTTTTCAAAGACATCCCTAGCACATACTATATTTATGTTACAGAATACAGGCCATTTCTATGGTTTGTATATCTTTGAGGGTTGAGAGGGTTCCTCTCCTCCTCCTTTTAAATCCCTGTTAAGCTCAAATTATTAAACTACCAAAAAGCAAAGACTTCAAAACATGTGCTAGTGTTATCCTGAAATCAAATGATTTTCCTAACATCGCTACTGCCAGGATTACCAAATACAGTAAGTCAACGTCCTTATACATTTGCATGTAACACTGCAGAAGTCCAACAAAGCTCACCCATCTGGAATGAATGCTAACCAACACAGCGAATAATAATATAAGAACACTCCAGAGTCAACTGACTTGCTTCAGGAATACCACAGAAACATGGAACAACACCTTGGCTCAAATGCTTAAACTATATTACATGAGTTTGCCTGGACACGATCCTGGACAGAGACACTAAAGTAAGAAACTGAATGCATATCTCTTCGGTCCTCTGTTTTAAGCCACGTTTCCAGAGAACTCCTCTCTCACCTTAGATTAAATCAACTTTTCACGTCTCAAGACAGCCTAAAGAGAATAACACAGTGAAATAAGTAATTTGAGATGCACCAGGAGGCCCTAAAGCAGCATGATGGCCAGTGAAGAGTGCTCATCAGATTGATGGCAAAATCATGCCTAAATTTATGCACAGTTATTGAGTGGTACTACCATGTGTTTCAATTTCCAGTATAAAAAATAAAAAAATAAAATAAAAATTAACACCATTACAGAGCAAATGTTTCATCTTCTATAGTCCAGAAGACCTTGAAATCATGACTCAGCTTACACATTTTACCTACTATATGTACAATATGCATGTGCTTACCAGTTTTCAGAACCACCCATAACCAGAACAGTCAGACTATGGAACGTGACAAGCCACGTTTGCTGTGGAATCACGGGAATAGTATGTGCTTCTGTGCATCACACAGAGCAAGATCCCACTGAAGGGAGAAACTAAGAATATACAATGGAAACGTCACAGAAATATGGGAGCAGGGGCCAAAGTTTTTAATATAGTTGTGTCTCTCAATAGTAAGTCCCTTAGGATTTAGGAGAGGTCAGGAAACTCCACAAAAACCCCTTGTTTACACATCCAAGTAAATAAAATACACAAAAAGGAGGTGAAAATAGGAAACCCTGAGTGGAAAGGAGATGGAAAAAAAAAAAGACAGACTGTGACTACTTAGAAAGTTGACGTACAACAGACTTGACTAGGATTGAACCCTGTCAATAAGGCCCTGTTCTTCTCACCCAGGTTGTTGCTCAGACTTTCCAAACACACTGGAACATTTTGAACTAGCAGTGGCATTCGCTTCCTCTCTGCTTCCTTTCCAGGTCTATCAAGTGATAGGGCAGGGCTTCACAATGAGTGGGAAACAGGCAGCAAGTGTGAAAGCTACTGGTTTCTGGCTCTAGCACAGCACAGCTGATTTACTGCCTGCTAATGGCACACAATGCAGTTTCAAGCTGTCCCGCACTATGATACAGTATCACATCTTTCATGTTTACCTTCCTTTTCAGTATAGCAGCTGTCAGTGAGAATGGCAATCAGATTTGCAATTGAAGTGTTCAAGAGTTTGCAGCCTGTAAGGATAGCGCAGTTTTAATCTTCTCCTGGTAGTATCAGCAAACAAAGAACATTAAGCAACCTCTACAAAGTGGTTGCAATCTATATTATGAATATAAATTCTATTATTGAAGCTACTGATTTCCACTTAGTACAGACAGAGCTTTCAGGGTTCAGGAATCATTAAACAAGGAAAGGAACATTAAAGGAACTAGGTATTTAGCAAGAAAGCCTAATTTTTGTTAGAGTTAGTGCTTTTTCCTTCAAATCATGTGCTGCCAACCATGTCTGTTCCCGTTATGCTTCTAAGTAGGAATGGGCCTGTGTGAAGTGCGTGACTTGGTTTCATCCACAAAGTTCACAGGCTGGTGTGTGCACAGGCAGAGTCTTCCCATTTGTAAGTGATGCTTACAGTCATCTTGATATTACTTCCACAAGTGTTTTACCTTAAAGCTAATGGTCCAAATCATGTTTTCTTTAATGCTAGAAAAAGTCAATATTCAGAAAAATTTACCCTCCTACCTTCACACAGTAAATGATGTCACTTTGAGTTTCCATCTGCGGCTCCTTATTGTGTAAGGAGTTCAGCAGCACAGCTATTTCCTTACTGGAAGCTTTTACACTATTATCTGAACTATGCAAAATGGCGTACCCACATCAACCAGACTGAGTACCAGCCTAGGTGGTTGTAATCAAATGCAATCTAGACAGTAGCAAAGTCAGAGCCCAATCTGATCACTGAGATACTCTAGGCAACCTGCTCCCCAAACAAAACCACAAAAGGAAGCAGAAAAGTCACACGCCAAACAAATTAGAGTGCCTGGTTACTCTGCTACCTCCACTGTGCAATATGCTGTTTTACTTTAGAAGCATTCTCACATTTCAGAGCTTACATTTGCTAATGTAAAGTACCCAACAACTGTTACTGCTGATTTTAGATCAATAAAACCTCATCAGACTGAAGCACATCCCTGTCTAGCTAAATCTTCCATTTCAAAGAGAGAAAATGGCTATGAAACGCTGTTATGCAGGATCATAATGAGAAATGACTCCACACAGATATTCCCAATCATACTGAACAGTCAACACGTTTTTAACAACACTGCCTCAGTTGAAATGGTTCCCCATCAACACACTGACATATCAATACTTGAAGAATCACTTCACCATCTTCAGCCAAAGTAGTTTGAAAGCATATGCAAAGAATGATACTTAGTTGTCTTCCAATACACAGCAGTAAATTTCCAACTGCAGCTGTCTTACATGTCTGTAAAATTCCAAGACAAAAGAAAATAGTCATATAAACTAGAGAGAGAATCAAAGGATGCAATATTTTATTCTTAATACAGTAGTTAATGTCAAGAATTTCAATAAAATTCGATGTGCTGTCAAGAAAAATCTTTTTCCAACAGAGCAAAGAAATTGAGACATAAATGGGTTAGAGTCTTGCCACAAACATCTAAAATAAAAAGTATCATGTTTAACTTGATCTATGAACAGAGAACAGGATCTTCTATACAGAAAAGAATTTCTACAAAAAGGAAAACTGGAAATCAGTGGAATTAAATGGCCTGTTTGACAATCCAAGTATCCTTTATTTTGTGCTATTCTGTTCTAGGAAATTTGCACCAATAGGTTAATTTCAGATTTATATTAGCACATTTAAGGTTAGGCCATATATGAGCAACCCCAAATGCACAGCATCATACACCTCTTCCTCTGAGATGACCAGTTCTAATACCATCCACATTGCTACTGAACACCAGAACTACATTATACATTCTACCTGAACATTAGTAATGTAGAGAAGAGGAATCCTCCTTTCCTACAGCTCCTTTCTGCTAAGGAAAGAGGAAGAGAGGAAAGCATCACATGGATGAACAAACAGGAGAAGACACACCAGAAGTAAACAGACTAGAGTTCTTACTACAATTCCTCAAATTCTGTGGAAAAGAACATTGAATTTTTATTTTTTATTTTTTTTTTAAGAAGGAAAGAATAAAAAACCTGATAGAAACTACGTAAGCCTATTATAACCATAACATATGGTTATATGAAGAAAAGCCTCTCAGAAGAGTGTAGGAGAAAAGTATAAACAGTTCAGAAACATCTCCAAAGTAGCATGGTCAAAGTGACATCTCCCACAAACTTGCAATTTTAAGACAAAGCCACGCAAAACATTGCAATCTTGCTGCACGATGCCTGAAGAAACCATCCACCAACAGTCCAGCTCTCTACTTTTCTGACACACAGATCCTGCTATCAACTAGACCCAGACCTGGCTCCAATCCACAAGAGGCACAGCCTAAGAACATCACCTCACTAAGTAATACAGCAAGAGTGATCAACGTGCCTTCCTCTTGCATCTTCCCATCTGCAAATACATTGCCAATACCGCCTGAGAACATTAAATATAAGTGTAGTTAGATGCAGTATTTGAGAGAGTTTTGGGTTTTTTGAGGGGAACATTTTCAAGGTGGATATGTCGGATGAATCTCTGTCCTTCTGTATAGGCTTATAGTTCTGCTCTGTACTTTTATGCAGCTCCTACATATAATGGATACAATTTTCAGAGATCATTATTCCTTTGGGAAAAAAAGTACCTTAATTTTCCACATAGACAAGAGACTATGGTTGGTTCTGCTTAAAAAATGCAAAACTGAAAAAACTACTCCCATATCCACAGGAATAACAGTATAAAGGTGAGTTTATGGTATTTCAAAATATAGATGGAGTAAATTATCAACTTCATTCCTAACAGTCTTAAATTCTGTTTGAGCTACAAGCTGTAGCTGTGTTCTGAAGTCAAATTTGGCTACGTTCAATTACTTTGTTTGGGGAGAAGAAGTAGAGAAGAGGTGCATGTTCACAAGGCATGTTTTTAATTTCTTCAGTAAAGGGACCTGTAATAACAACACCACCAATACACTGTCACAATAATTTTCCTTTCTCCTGGCTTAAAGGGATAATAAGTACTTCTGCTAAAATACACTGAACTGGTTCCACTAGTATCCCTTCACAATAAATAGTTGCTTCATCAAACTATAAAACCTTGGCATAACTATAGGCTATTTCAGTGACTTAAGTCGGACTGTGGTGGCAGATCCTTTGGAGCAGGAAGCACACACTACTCTAAAGCAACACCTAAATGTTTTAATAACAGTCCACAAGAACAGCTACTGATTAGCCTTCTTCCAGAAAAAGAGATTTGAAAGAGTAGCACCATATGCTATTATTTCTGCTGGAAAATGCACACTCCTAATCATTTGCAACCATTTATGGAGGAAACAGGTATTTCGTGCAGATACCATAGACAGAACACTGTTGCATTTCGTCTCAAGTTTTCAAAGAAGTATTTGAAGCAAAGCATTAAAGCACACATACAAAATAGAAAAGCTCCATACTGAAAAAAAAGGAAGAATTATTAACACTGAAGTTCTTAACTGATTTATTAAAGCTGCCAGCCTACAAATACAGCAGTTACTTTGCTATATGGGTTTGTATTCTGGCCAAAGAAAGAACAGGAAAACAAGTGTCCTTTTGTTCTTGAAGTCCAAACAAACAGTCAAAATGTAATACAAGTTAAAATAATTTGTTTTAAAATATTCCTCACATTTGAATTTCTTTTCATGGTGCATTAAATGCAGTACTGGAATAGGAGAAAGGGTCATCATTAGCAACAACATTAGTGTTTAATGACATTACTCTGCCCTTTCTCACTTACAAGTCATTTAAAAGGAAAGTAAGAAGCTTGGAAAAGTGAATCACCACGTTATTTCCACATCTGAGCTCCTGCCTTCACACAACTATTCCACTGGTAAACTATTAAGTTATATTAAGAACTGTAACTGCAGTTATACGCAGCAGCAAAAGGCGGTTCGTTCTTTCTTCCTCCACAGTTATCTTTACACAAAACAATGCAATTCACATCAACAGAAAGGCATGAAAAGTGCAACACCACTTATTTAAATAACAGAAACTCAGAATCATCAAGGTTGGAAAAGACCTAAAAGATCATCCAGTCCAACCATTCACCCATTACCAATAGCTCCCACTAAACCACATCCCTCAACACAACATCCAGTCATTCCTTGATAAAACCTGATTATACTTTACAATATCAAACAGCTTGCAGGTGGCATACAGAAATCAGCATAAAATAAATTACACCAAGCTGATTACACAACACTATTTCTTTGTGATTGCAAGAACCTGTTACAACTAACATCTTATTTCTAAATACATTCACCACAAGTTTCCTAGTGAAGACAGCGGGGTGGCTTGACAGCTTTATTTATCTAAAAAATTCATGCCCTTACAGCTCTCAACCATTCAGGTACTTAGAAGTAACTACTAGCTTTAAAATGTGCTCAAAAAGATTTTTTTCATAAAAAGGAGAAGTATCAGTAAAAAGGCTTTCAAATTAGTTTTTCCTGAATGCATGTAATAAACCATACTACATTACATCTTCAGATATGAACGTGTGCAGTATATTAATAAAATAAACCATTTATGAACTCTAAATTTGAGAGAAACCTAGCTACATTTTTTCTCTCTCACTAGTGAAACCTCAGGGAGCAGAAGAATGCATCCAATATCTCTATAAACACGGCAATCCAAATCATATGGACAACAATCCACAGGAAAATAAAACCCTCTACTTTGTGTTTGTAATGGGGAAACCTGCAACAACTTTAACAGCCACAAGATGATTATTTTGTCCATTCTTATTTCCTCCTGCTTTCAAGTAACTGTGGGTATCAGATGGTCTTTTACCATTCCAAAACAGTAGCAGCATTTCCAAGTAGCAAGAGAAAGGAGCTTTCTGGCCATGCCCATCCTCCAGCATTTGGAATAAGCCATCAGCCCATTGCATGACTAACTGTTGCAGCTGAGTCAGGGAAGCCTCCCAGTCTGCAACAAATGCTAACTGCAAACTAAGACACACCATCACTCAAGGGAAACCCAAACAAGCAGACCTGTTCTCTTCGTGCAGAGCAGAAATGACAGTAAACCCAGTACTAAGTCAGGCATGTTCCCAGAAGGACAATGTTGACCTCCTATCTAAAAACAAAAATAAAAATAAAAGCCAAGATTTGTTGCTTTAGCAGAAAAGTAACCTGTAAAGCCTTGAAAGTTTTGGGAGAAACACAGCGCCTGTTGTGTTCAGAGCAGATCACACTTGTATCTTGTCTGCATGAGGCCAGAACTTAATGAGGCGTAGATGTACATACACGTGAAAAAAGGTTTCATATTCACTGTTCTGTACTCAACAGTTTTAAATGCAAACATAGCAATTAAACCCCAAATATGATTTACTTAACAAAAGAAGGAGAGCATGTGTTGGTTGCAATTGAGAAGCAACGCACATAAAGCTATCTTCAATTTTCTTTAGTGTTTGTACAGTCAGAAAATTGGAAATGCAATCCGTAATGCTCAACTGGCATATGCGAGCTTTAACAGCTCTCAGTCTCGCAATACTTGTTTGGATGGAGTGAATGCACTCATCTTGCTTAGCATACCAAATAAGTAAAGCAGTATAGCCAAGGATGGTATCAGCACAGCAACAACATACTCTGAAAGTCACAGGAGCAACTATTTTGTTTCCAGGACCTTCTGAAGTCTTAGGACAAAACAGTTTGTGTTACAATGGATCATCCACTCTCCAGCATTATTTCTTCCAATCATCACAATGGAAGCTCAGTTTTTAATGGGCTGGCATCCACTCAACTACAGCTACATTTTCAGGAACTCTGCTTGTTTATGCAATTCCCATCTCATCATTTCAAGATTATCACTTTTTCAAAGCTCATCTGATATACATCTTTTAAAGGTCATTGCCAATACTATGCACATCTTTATGAATATTTTGTGTGCCCTGTGGAGAGACTTTTCTTTCTAGAAACCTGGGCCGCTCAGAGTCCTTGTTCTAACAGGAATGGATACAGGAAGAACTTAAAATCCTTACACCTGCCACATCAACAACTCAAAATGCCTAAAAATGTCTCAATATGTTCACAATGGGGAGAGCATTTTAAATAACTCATTTCATGGGATTATTACTGTCAATTTCTCATTGCACAATAGGAGAGTTCTTAGAAAGTTACTCCTTAATCTCCCCTCTACACACATTCTTGTTACCAAAACAGATACATGCCAAGTACGCACGTTGCACTGAACGTAACTATTTATTTCCACAGAAGCTACAACAGATTCAAAGAGCACACTAACGCTATTTTAATAAACTCTCATCTACAAAACAGTACTTTCTGATGTAGTCACCACCACTAGCTATGCATTTTTCACCAGTGACAAACAAGAGCCCATGTGCTACACTGACAATTGTACAGCTCTAGTAAAAACTTGTCTTTCACATCATCATTGCCACTGCTCAAATGCACCACCCACCGCCTCACTGTGCTCATATCCTCTGTTCTTTCTCTAAAAACATTCACCAAGTGTCAATGGGTGCCATTTTTATTTCCTCCCAACAATTCAATGGATTCAGTGGAGGAATTCAATGACACAACTTCGCAACATACACAATTCCATGTCAGACACCATTCTCTCAGACTGCCCCTCTGCTGCCCTCTGTTACATGACAATAAAAGTAACAGAATGTTGATGGGAAGGTTTAACATCTACTGCCATACCACCACCATCTGCCTCTGACACAGTGGGCCAACACCATAAAATAGGAGGGATTACTTTGAGAGCAACCCCTGTATTTTGAGCCTTAAAATCATAGATCTTTAGTTGAATGACAAAAACACACATAGAAATGATAGAAATCTTAGTATAACTCGCTCTTCCTGAGCCTTCCAAAAGACTGTCCTTGTGAAATTATTAGACAAGTCAAAGGAGCACAGTCTAGAAATACTTAAAAAGTGTTAAAAAGCATTCTGTTCATACTGTTTGTTAATGACAACACTCAACAGAAATCCATGCATCTCCAAACATTTTTACTACTCTCGAAAACAGCTTCGTTTTGCCTGATATTTTTGAGCAAAAGGCTAGATAGGCTTCATAAAGTTTATCTGATGTTTTGTTTTTTCATACAGTATAGAATTTTTCTTCCTCCATAATATGTGAATATATGAATAATATAAATAAATGAAATACATAACTACAGTAAATCTTGTTCTATTATGTAAGTTACCACTGAATGGAACTATTAATTCAGGCAGCGCAACCTTCCTCTGTAAACAAAGCCAGCTCCAAGTGAATGTCTAACTATACAGGAAAAAACAGCGATAGCAAAAGCATTTACTAAAAACTCATTGAAATTGGACATAAGATCTGATACTTCTATTCCACAAGGCTACGTGTATTAACTTCAATCAAGTGCTCAGATACCACATGAACTGAGCTTCCTAGTGGCAAGAAGCCAAGCAGGATAAGAATTATCTAGGCGATAGACTGCGAAGGGATGCAGTGTTTTTTCAGAGAAGGTTGGCAAAGGTCATCCTTATATTTACAGATACTGTACAATGCTTGTGTACCCAGCTTCACAGTCTCCCCTTGTCAACTTAGAAAGGGAAAAAAAACAGTTCCACTCACTGCCAAGGCCCTTGTCTAAAGGGAACTAGAAAAGGAAAGTGAGCGATCATGCTTGTTTATCCTATCTGTCAGGAACAGGATTTGGAATAAGCAGCTACTACAGCATTGCCAACAAAATACCTATTCCTTCAATTCGTAAAATATCAAGTCACCTACAGCCTGAGTTAGCAAATCACCCCTTGTATCAGGCTTCAGACAGTTATCAGAAATTCTAGCTAGCTAGTCCACAGCTACTTCACAAACAGCTTACTTATCAAAACTAGGGCAAAGCTGTAATCAAGGTAAAGTCACCATACAGCCTAAGTATTTCCACATCTGTTTTATTCCAATAAATTATGCAATTTTGCATAGATCTCTAAAAACAGAGCAACTATTTAAAACTTTCACAAAGAAGTCTTTAAGAAGCATCAAAACAAATTACTTTAAAGAGCTGGTCACAAGCATTTCTTCAACTTCTTTCATTCCCTGTTCCACCAAAACCTGAAACTTAAAGTTAAATTTAACTGACTTTACAAGCTGTGGAGAGACTGAGTACACAGGATGCATTTTAGTCATTTTTGTCTGAGTTCACAGTAATTTCCTCTAATCTCAAGGTTTCTTAGCAGTTCGTTTGAATCACTTTGTGCCCTAGAAACTACAGGAAATACTACGGAATCCTCCCTGTCTAACTTTGCAAGCTGTTCTGTCACATTTATTCCTAGCTGAGTTAACAACAGTACACCAAACCAAACACCACCGTTCCACAATGTTACCAGCTTATAGTTCCGAAAAATTCTTTAGTTGAAGTGCCAAGTTATATGAGGATATACTTTAACTGAACAAACATATCAGCGTGCAAAAAGTCAAATACGAAGAAAATATTTATCTACTTCTTATTACAAGCTTTTTTTCTTTTATTAAGAAATATAATATTTCCGTATTCAGGAGAAGATATACCAACTGGTTTGGTTAAATATCACATGTAAAGGGGAAAGAAAAGTGCAAGAGAATCTCCTATACCAAAATGTGAGCAACTGAGAATAGCTCAACTCTACTCAATCCTGTTTGAAAATGCTGATTCCATGACTTCACACCAGCAGGCATTCTGGGAGAAGTTACATGATTTATCACATCTCTGAAAGAAACCTACAACAAACTGCTTTCAGGTAATGGTCAAAGCAGACCTTTGGAATTTAAGGCATCATAGCTAACTCCCTTTTCTGCCCTCTTTCAGAGGCCGACCTCACTGCCTCAGTCATTCATTCTGTCAGAGTTGTGATCAGTACTGCAGTCATCTGTGAGATCTATGAATGCTTTCTCCAAAGTTATTGGGAGAGGACTAGCAAATGCTAAGCTCATTCCTCTATTGCTGGCACATAAGAAAGGTAAAACTGCAACAACTTTAACAAAAAAAGGAAATCTCTTCACATAGGGAATATTTAATATTCCAACAATTTCATCCTGTTCTGCTACCCCACATAGAAAATCATTTTCTATGTCATTTCAGATACTTAATTATACTTAATGCATTCCATAACATACAAGGACGCAAAGCTACATTCTTCTCAGTATACAAAGAGTATACAGTATTACAGTATGCAGAGTATACAGAGTATACAGTACATTAAAGATATTACCTAGACAGTAAAAAGTATTTTATTCTATTTTTAAATAATAGTTTATTTAACAGTGTATTTACACAAAAACTAGTAGCTAGCCATAGCAATAGCTTCTCATATGGCATCAGGAATCACTTGTGCATAAACAGTTCTAACTTACTCTCCATTTAGTTTTCATTCACAGACACAGTAACAAGTGGAAGAATTCCTCTCTGGAACACCCCATACCCTCAGCAGTTCATTAATGCAGAATCCCAATCATTTCATAGTGCTATGTTGATTCCTTCCTCTTTCATCAAACCTAGTGATTCACAAGCAATAACATTTACACTTAACTACACTGACAGCAGTTGGAGAGACATTCACTATGTCAAAGCTCAATGGTCATAATGACCTTCTGTAGAAAAGGTCAGGAATGAAGGAGCAAAGGATTAGTAGTCACAGGTGTCCACAGGAGAAAAAAGAGCATCTTTTGCACTCAATTTTACTATGTTCTCTGTTTCCAAGCACTCATGTCCTCCAAAAAATGTCTTAAGCAGCAAGGTTAACGACTTCTTTGCAAGTACCTCATTTTGCTAATATTTAGTCTTGAAGAAAATATCCTACAATGCAACTGGCTAGAGGAGCACAATATTAAAAGGAATGCTTTGCTTTTTTTTCCTCCAAAAAACAGCAAGGCTGAGTAAAGCAAATTACTCCTGCTGATGTCATACACTTGCAACTCCAATTACACAGTCTTTTCAACTGCTTTTGTGTCATTCTGCCGAAAAGAACTAAAACTCTCAAGATGTTGTTGTCATAACATGAGGTAAAGACCTAATTATACTGCCCTTTTTAGTATAAAACATGCAAAGAGCAGTCCTACATGCCTTGACTTTCACCTCTGGCACCACTTCATTTCCTCCAAGCAACCTGATTTTTAAGTAACGTTTTATTTCCCGTCTCTGACTTTAAAATAAATATTAAACATGAGTTTGCTATGGTATTGAGGGTATTTCTTAACCAGTGTACATAAACAGTTCAGAAAGCGTAGCAGGAAAAGTTATTATACACTCAGAAGAAACAGGCAACAATACCCTGCTAAGGAAGGGATGGATATATATATGTATATATATATATATATACATACATATATATGTGTATACACACACACACACACATATATATATATATATATTTTAACTGAAATTCAGGGAAAAAAGCTACACAGGAAAATGAAAAGGCTACAAAGGTAGCATACCACTCACCAGTCTCTAAGGGATGTGGCTCACTCAGACTGTTAAGCTAACTGACCCTTGACAGTGTTTTATGCGAGGACTTTTAATTAATTCACAGGTTTGATTATTTTACTGGCAATAGTAATATTTTCTAGATAGAGCATGAAAAGACAGACAGACCTATGGGTAACCCAGTCAGAGAGTAGCACTAAATCAACTGAAAGGCTCTGAAAGAAACCTTCAGCTTCCCTGTCAGCAGTCATTGAGTACATTGTAGAACAGTTGGCAAGATGTTCAATTGCATCTCATCGCTTCTTTCTCTGGCTTTCTCTTTATAAAAATTATTTCCTCCTGATATCACCAGATGCACAATAACTAGGCTAAAAAAAACCTAAGCTTGCTCTCCAATGCAATCCTCCCACATCTTTTTCCCATCTGGAGTTCAAGCCTATGCAGGAATATTGCAACATTTCTGTAGGCTTTTCATCATGATTTCTTAAGAAAAGCTTCTTTTTAACTCTAAAAAAAAAAACCAACACCACAAGTTTTTCTTTCCCCTGTGACATACAACGTATGCCAATGAACTATATTACAAATGAGGACTTTAATATCATGCACAAAAATGCTACAAGTTATTAGAAAAGGAATACAGAAGTTCAAGTCCCCTAGATGCTAAACTGGAATGCCTTATACTTGGAATTTTTCTAATTCCCCAAGCTTCAGAGAATCTTCTCTTTTTTCCACAGTAAGTTGCATATCATAGTGAATTATGGGAAAAAAAATGTAGTATAACACTATTCTATTTTCTTTTTGTATATTCCCTACAATATGTGCTTTACAGGAAAAATAACAACAAGAACCACCCCAGCAGTTTATAATGCATGCTAAATGAATGCTAGTTTTCTTTCTCTCTCTCTCTCTTTATATATATATCATAGTAGTATCATAGTATCGTGCAAGTTGGAAGGGATCTCAGAGATCATCGAGTCCAACTCCCGGGATTCAAGCTCTCTGTGTAGCAAAGCGGCACTTCTACCACTTGCGCCACAGGGGGGATTCGAACCCAGGCCATTTATATATATATATAAATCACTACCCTAAATTCTCATCAATAATTCTAGAAACTCAGAGCCAAAGAACTTGTTTACACAGATTTCAGAAAAGGAAGACCATATAGACCAGTCACTTCCACCACTCTGGGAAACAACCCCATGTGCTTTAATTCAGTTATGCCTGATAATACCTTTGGGATTATCAAGTTCTACAATCACATCCACGTTTTTTTACTGATCTGTGAGCTGTGGGTGCACAAATTTCATCTCCATTATTGCAAACAGTTTGAGTAAAATAACTACAACAAACACATTTGCAATATGTACTGCAGCTAGAATATTTTCATACTCTAGCTGCTTGAAGCAGGAGATTTGTGCACATATCAAATAGCTATTCAAAGAGTAAAATATTCATTTCAATGAGCTAACTAAATGCAGTATTTTAACCTTACACAAATAACGATTGAAGTATAAGTTACATACAGTATTCCAAACTGATACACGTCAGTGAGCTGCCCAAACTCTTCATATTCAAAAAAACACAAACTGAGAAGAAAATAACAGAGGGGGAAAAGCATTTTTCAGAACAAACACCAATTTCTCAAAGCTCTACAGCAATATAAGCTAATATCAGTACATTTCTGCATACTTCCCCAAAAACATTTTAGTCTAGGATTATTAAACTGTGTAAATCCCCTTGGATTACAGGGAAAGTCCTAAGAAGGCAAATCAATGACTAAGATCAAAACTTTGTCACAGCAAACTCATATTCCAAACAAATTATTTCTGATAAAGTAATCTAATCTTCCCTTTACATTTCAAAGGAAAAGACAACTTAAGCACTGTTTAATCAATCAGTACCATCTTAGGCTGAATCATTTATACTGACGTAGGTGTCCACCTCCAAAATAATCTCAACTTCAAGTCCCAACATCACCTCTTGCACTTTAATGGTAGAGCGCAGCCTTGGATATTCCATCTCGAAGATTCAGTGATGGTATTGCACATACTGATCCAGGTTTATAAATACCTGAAGTGTGGGAGCCATAGTGGCGAGGCTGGTCTCTTTTCAGTAGTGCGTGGGGACAGGACTAGGGGAAATGGGCTGAAACTTCAGCATAGGAAGTTCCGCACGAATGTGCGCAAGAACTTCTTTACAGTGAGGGTGACGGAGCACTGGAACAGGCTGCCCAGGGAGGTGGTGGAGTCTCCTTCTCTGGAGATATTCAAGACCCGTCTGGACGCCTACCTGTGCGATGTGGTGTAGGGAGCCTGCTTTGGCAGGGGGGTTGGACTTGATGATCTCTAGAGGTCCCTTCCAACCCCTATAATTCTGTGATTCTGTGATCACAGCTTAACAGATCTGTAACAGAGGCTGCAAACGTCTTCCTGCAAGACTTTCATCAAGACATGTGAAGTGGTAAATCAATTTTAGAACATGAAAAGACTTGACAAAAGACTATCTCACACACCGCAAATTAATACCGAATTTAGAACCAGTGTCAGTTCAGGCTCCCTAGAACACTCCCCAGATACTGCACTGCATTACATAAAGGTGATATTCATTTCGAAGATGCACATAAAGGCCACATCACACCATCCTAAAACGAGAAAACTTGCTTCAAGATCCCACCTTAACAAGTCATCCCATATACCGTTTCACACTTCCACTTTCATACTCAAGATTAATGTAATCAGTAAGCTGTATCTTCCCTCACCTCATATGAGAAGCACGAGGGCTTTTAAAATTATTTCATTTTACTTCCTACGCAGTAGAGCAGGGGCTGGAAAAGGCATCACACCACCATGAGAAGCAAAAGCTCTTTGCTGATGTGTCCCTAGAGCAGAAACCATCTGGCTACAACTTGATGTGACACCTTCAGTTTTGGTATGACAGAACACTTTCAAATCAACATTTGAGATCACAGAAAACTAGTGCGCAAGTCAAGATTTAACTATAAATTAATACTCACTTTAATAATAAAAAATCATTTTAAAAGTGTGACATCAGCTAAGCTACTCTTTTGTAGACATCTTACACCTGCAAATACAAAATACACAACAGATGTTGGAGAAAGGACCAGCTATTCTTCCCTCCTTTCCCGCAGATTGAAATATCATTTTTGCACAGGAAAACAAATAGTGTCACTGCTGGAAGGTGATTACACTCTTATACCTTTTGAACACATTTGGTTCTGCTGACATGTATATAAATATCAAGAAATCAAAATGCGTATAACAGAACACGTCAAAGCTTTGATGCTGTTCTGCTCCAGTTACATTATGACACGGGAAAAGCGGAGGAGCTAAGAAACTCTAACCTGGTGCAAAACCTTTTCACTAGTTTGGCAATTGATCAAGGAAATCAAAATATTGGACTGCTTCCAAAGAGAACTGAACTTCCACATTTTGTAGCTGACAGTAATTAAATGTTGGGTGGATGTCCTGTGCTAGAAAACAGACAAGGAGCCCACAGCTTCTTCTGAACAGTCCTCATAAACAACTCCCTCAGTAGTTAAGGAAGCTTCTTACTTCCTCAGTTCCAACAGAAGACTGGGTGACATTTCAACCTACCTGAACCCAGACTGACAGCAGAGACAGATCTCAGCATTTTTTTTTAATTATTTTTAATTTTAATTAAGAAAGTCCTATGCAATACTGCTGTTTTTTCAATTAACATATCACCTCAGGGACAATCCATCTTCAAGAAAAATGAGGTGTGATTTGGTACTTGTCATACCAAATTCTCCCTTTAAACTAAATAGAGCAAAATTATTTTCAGTTCTGGTAAACAAGCAGTTTCCACTACATTTTATACTACATTAAAAATAAGCTTCTGGATTTTGTAGTCAGAATTGCATTGGTACCTTTTTCATTTTCTACACCTAAATGAAGTCAATAAGCATCAGCAGGACTTAAAACAACCATACTCTTCCTAGAGGCAAAGAAGGGGATCAAACACTGCTCAAATTACCATTACGGGTATCACTAGATAGTTACCATCGCTAGAAGTATGTGTTACAAAAGCTTTTCCAAGTCTTAGCTTCAAAGATTTTAAGATTTAAAGATGACAAATTCCAACAGAAGCAAGCCATTTTTAAAGAGAAAGGTTCATTCTCTAAGTCAAAACTGCCTTCCTATTCGTTACAAGCCCTTAGATCATTTTGCACGTCATAGATAGATGATGGTGCCTGTCTCTAACTTTTAAGCTGAGAACTAAAACATAGGGAAACTTGAATGTTTTCAATTTCCATTCTCCATCATGTGGTTCAATGCAAGTTTGCACAGTGCAGAACAGCATATTCATCCAAAACAAAAACTGTTTGTTTTTTTTCCCCTCCAACTCCAGAGATGCCAGAAATATTTGAAAGTCGCTAATTTTCCCTAGAAGAGGGTCACAATAGTCCCTGTCTGAGTACTACGGCCAACCCTATCCAAATGGAGAAAGACCATTACTAAATGCTAATGACTGCCTTATAGGAGATGAAGAGGGATTCTCATTTCTTCCTTTATTGCAGCTTTTCCCATAGCTTTTTCCCATGTTTCATGACTTCAGTTACTGGCTTTTTGCAACAGAAGTTTTTCTTCCTTTTGTTATTCAGCAGACAGATTGGAAAAATATCCCTTCCCGCATGCATCCTTACAACAATATGTACTTAATATACTTGTATTGGCTGTGTGCTACCAGAATTGTTTCAGAGCTTCGAGGAAAAAAAGCCACAAAAAACAAAAAACTAAAAGTAAACTAAATCCCAAATGGAGTCCATGTCAGTTTTGGAATAAGTAGCTTCCTATCATCACTCTTGGCCTTCAGCTTAAGATGATAAAAATATGGCACAGAACGCCCACACTCAAATCAAAATGACTTCAGTGGTTATAACAGATTTCAGGTATCCGTTAAGTAGGCAGAAAGGCACAATTAAGCAATGGCACGTGCCTCAGACAACTTCTATTTTCTCTTAAAAATTGATAAGAAAAATGTAGTTTTCTTATAACTCAGAACAATAGTATAAGGTTGTGGTTACCAAAGAAAGAAAAACTTCAGTAATCTAAAAACAGCTTTGCCAGAAGACTTCAAGCCATTCCTATTTAGTTCCAGGAGCCAGTGTACAAACTAGGCGCACTTCTTATAAATATCATTGCCACTCTTGTCCTGAAACTTAAGCTTTTTGATTCAGAAGTGCAGCTGAATAGTGCATAATATATACAGGCTTAAAAAACAACTGCACACACACATTTCAACCTCCAAAAAAAAAACAACCCAAAAAACTAATAGCACTATTAAAAATAAATGTGTGTGACTAAAATGTGAGAATAAAAGCATGTTTTCACTTTCTATTAAAGTGCATCGAATAAGGTGTAAGTATTTACAGAAGGGATCAAATGAGATGAACAGCACAAAAATTTCAGTCTATTTACTTACCTGAGTAGTATTTTCTGTCTACCTCAGTTGTAGTTGAGGAGGGGGCTGCATCTAACTGCAATTCGCAGCATGGGAGAATATGTTTGCATATTACCCAGAAAGAGGCTGAGGGAGAACCATACCATTAAAACCACCACCACAGCACTATTACCTTTTACCTGGAAATACTACTGGCCTGAAGTAAATGCTCTGGTATGCTCAAATTAGGGATCTTGAAATCCTATTTGTTCCTCCAAGTTTAGGTTTTTAACTGTCTCTCTTAGAAAAAGTGGTACACTTTAAAACAAATAGAAATCTCTCTATCGTTATCAAAGTTCAAAATCTGTCCCAAATGCAAAACCGACAATAATGATTAAGGACTAGAAGTCAAAATGATACCCTAACACCATACATGTTTTCATCCAACTCTGTGATGAATTTGAAGTAGTCTGGCTAGCAGAACACTGTTCAAGAATTGCACAGGGGCCATAGTGGCTACAAGCCAAGGGGGGGGGGGGAAGGGAATGGAAGGGAGGGGAGGAGACGAATGATTCCTAAGTTTAAATTACATGGAATAAAGCAATATTACTGTGACATATTCTAATACAAAGAAATAGTGATTTGAGGCTTTGTTGGATGCTTAACTCTTAAGTATTGCCAAGCAGCTTCCAGCTAAAGAGACTTCATACTGGAGGGTTGGGGAAAGGAAACCCTTTCTGTCATGTCAGATTAAAATATAAAACCATTTACCTTTCAAATATTTCAGCTGAAACCTCTCCGCAACTTTGTGAAGTTATGTTAAGAGACCACTTCCCTTTACTTCCATTGGAGTCCATATTTTTCTTACTTGCCCAAGCAAGAGCGAAGACCCACTCATTGGTGGGACAAACATGATTGATTACACAGGGTCAAATACAAGACATGTCTGGCCTTGCCTCCATTTTGTGTGAGCATTTAATGTAACCCCCCAGCCTTCAACCACATCACCAGTCCCTCCATTACAAACTTGGGTTGGGTGGAATTAGCCACGTCAGAGGGAGAAGAGCTGTGGTTTAGTCTAGACACAGCATTTCCCCTTTCCTTTAATATGGTGCCGCTTCCAAAGATCCTTTATTATGCTGTGAGGAGGAGATTCAAGTGCACAGGACCACAAAAGGAAAAAATTGCTAGTTCAAAAGGCAAAAATTTTCTTTAAAAAAAAACCCACAGCTTGTAAGCAAAGCAGCTCTGGTACAATTTGGTGTTGACCAGACCTTTATTTCCTCATAGGTTTTGTTCACACTTGGAAAGGTAGAACTAAGCACCCTGAACCCACCTCCTACAACTACAGACCTGCTACTGATATCACTGCTAACTAGTTCTCTACAAAGGGCAGATGAGCACGTATGTTTAAACAAGATTCCACCTCAGTGGTTCCAGTTCTGGAAAACTATTCCCTGCTTCAAGTTCCGACAAGGCCCACCAGTGTTTTTGGACATTTAAATATCGTGGTTGCCAAAGCAATTTTCATAGACTACAATTGGCTGAGGCACCACAATCATTCTTAAATGCTGACACTGTGCTGGACAAAACCTTCATGACCTGAAGAGAAACTCTTGCAACACTCTGCTAGAAGCTGCTGTTAAGAATCATTCTTAATTTCCAAGGTGCATGTATTTCAACTACCTGCCAGCAAGCCACTACAGGGCTAAGTAAGACCTGCCTTTTACTGTGCAGCCCTCCCTGCATTTTTCAACATTTCCAGGTGTGAAATTACACTAAAAGTAGTAAAGTGAACCCAAGCTTTCACTACTTCAGGAAGACTTCTATTTAAAAATAGCCCTCGCTGCTGCTGGATGAACTCCAGATATTCACTGCATGTGCATTTAGTACCAGAAATGAAAACAGATTAGTAAGCACTTGTTTCTGAGTCTACCTCTAACGTGCCACGTCAGTGTGATTTTAATGAAACATGTCCACCATTGCTGATTGTTAGAACAACAGCAGAGCACTTTTACCACCCAGTACATCTCTCTGCTGGTCCTCTTCTCAAGTTTAAATCATTCTTCTTTTTCTTTTTAAATGGTAGTCAATAAGATGTAATCACTTGATTAAACTGACCCTTTTCCACTGCTACACAGGAAAAAAGAATATTAGCTTCATTTTCCATCGGCTATAAAGACCTAATAGTCAACTACAAATCAAAACAGTTCCAGATTTAGTGGGTAATCACATTGTGTCAGGATCTTTCAGTCAGACTTGTTCTGGCCTGTATTCCTAGTCCCAAGAATGGCAGTTTGTGACAGGCAGGTCATCATGTACTTACTCATGCACTGATAGGAGGTGACTATA